>NC_134353.1:645419350-646074350 GCF_048569485.1 Anomaloglossus baeobatrachus | reverse complement strand
TGCTCCAGTGTTTTACGGAGCGCATCGGAGCTCAAAAGTCAATACAATTTTATGAGAGCCTCATTCCAGCCTGGATCGGGTTCTCATAGGCTTGCACTGACAGCTTATGACGTAACTTCTGATTTCTGCGCCTTCAGAAGTTACGATCACAAGATGGCACCACCGGACTGAAGAAATGCCCCCCAAAAATCTGAAGATACGTGAGTATAAGACCAGGGGCAGGGGAACTGGATTTAGAACACCGCTCCAGTTGGGAAAACAAAAGAAAAGAAAACAAAACAAAACACTCGAGAGGTGTTTTAAGTGGATAATTCACAACACCCACCCCCAAAGCAAAAAAACAACTTTTGTTTTAAATACATCTTGATTTTTTTCTCTGTTCATAAGCTACCAAAATTATATTGCTAGTCCTCGGAAAACATGTGCCTTAACAATTACATGGCAACTTTTGTTATGATCTAAATTATATGAAGTATTTTAAATGATACATACCCATTCAAACAACATGAGAGATGATAAAAAAAATTGGTGAGCAGTCCCGATTCTAACCTCTCTGCTGTCTTTTGCCTGGCAAAATTGGACACACATGGGTCAGTGGGCGCTCTTGTCCGCTGGCCAGGCTGTCTTCAGAAAGATGGCACGGACCAGGGCTCATCCCACTGACCCTTGCACTCCTTCTCTATGGGCTAAACACTACTCAGACAATACAGGGTGAGGGAACCACACATTGTAAGACTTTATTGGTTCACCAAAAGGCAAAAACATATAGTACATTCCCAGCAAAAACACAAGATGGTACAAGCGACAGAGTCTCACCCTTCTGCTGGCCTGCCAGTCAGGCCTTGCCTGCCAGAATCTTCGTGACTTTGGGGCTTCCATATGATTTGTGGTACTATGTTATCATTCAAAATATATTCCAAATTGGAGTTCTATAAAAAAAAGTATTGCTTTTGCAGGCCCTGTTACAGTATACATGTTTACATTTACAATACATGTTTTACAGGCCCAGGACTGGTGAGCTCCTTGCAGGAGAGAAACAACAATCCCACTTGTTGTTCCTCACTACCTGACGGGCACCAGCAAAGCTTGAACTACAATGTGTAATGGTAATACGGAACTCCAGATAATGGTGGGGAGTACTTGTAAATGGTCCAATCTCCTACAAATGTATCCCTCCCCTCAGCAAACCTGTCACAGAGGGCTACCTTGGGTTCTGGTTCAGTCTGGCTGCGAACCAAGACCTGCAATCTTCTGTAGCTGCTGCACAACCTGTGACCGCAATCTTGTCACTTCTAGAGATAAACTCTGCATTTCTTGTGTCAAAAGCCGTGACTGGATTCATACTGAAATCCTATTTTTTTTTTCTTTTTTTAAGTTTTTGGATCAGCTATAATTTCACGCAGTGACTACCGGGATCCCGCCAGGTATAAGGGGACTGCCAGTGAGCGCCGCAACACACAGGGTACACTGGGAGCACAATTCAATGATGGACCCTGGTGCGAGGGAGAGGGGAGCGGGCTCACCTCCTAGCACTCACCTGAAGTTGATCCATGCATTCCATAATGTCCCTAGATGGGTCCTTCCCCCGTATGCCGATCACGTGCCTAGGCCCTCACTGGCCTTGAATTTTGCACTGACTAGTGCAGGCCAATGAGATGCTAGCCTTGCTTACTGACATAAGTTAACATAAGGTAGGAAAGACAGAGAGAGGAGAAAGTCACAGCAAATAACACTCCAGCAGGAACCTCTAAGGAGGAGTGAGGAGTATTGATGGGTGGACTTGCAGATATCCAGGATCAGTGGGTCTAACTGGATTTAAAAAAAAAAAATCAAAACAAAAAAACCCCGGTTCCAACCCGTCAATAATCCTGGCTATCTGGCCGGATGCCAGTGCCCATATAAGTCTATGGAGACCAGAATCCGGTTCATAAAAATGGTGGTAGAAGGGATAGGGGGATTAGAGCAAGCGCACTATAATTATCAAGTCTCCGTTGCAGTTCTAACTGCTTCTGGGCAGCTCACTCTACTTCAGCGTGACTGACTGTGTTACGGTTGCTGCGAGCACTGGAGACTATGTCCAGATTTCTTGCTACTGCACATGTGCGAGCGCTGGAGACTAAGTCCAGATTTCTTGCTACTGCACATGTGCGAGCGCTGGAGACTAAGTCCTATATTGGAGCCATTGCACATGTGCGGGTGACATCATCGCTGACACGAGGTCACATGTCTCTGACACCTTCTATGCCGATTGGTCGTTGGTCATGTGCTTGTGATGCCTTGCTCGGTGATAGGCCAGCATGACGTCACTCCTGTCATTCTGGCAGCGGATTGGCTCTGGTGTCCTCCATCTTGGATGAGGCACAGAGTCTATATAAGACCCTGACACATGCCGCATGGCGTTCAGTCCTCTTGGTTCATGCATAAGAGTAGACGCTCTGTGCGCGTTCCTCTAGGCATTCCTCTGTCTATGCTAGGTGAGCGCTACCGGCAGGGTAGCGTTCTTATACCTTACAGCTTCGGCTGCTGTCCGTATCCTTACCTCTTAGGGGAGCGGACATAGGCAGGTGCCTGAGGCACATGGTCTGGCTGGGCCTTGTGGTTCGACTCGTAGGTGGACGTTGCCGCTAGGGTAACGTTCCTTATACTGCGTCTGGCAGTTGTTCGTATCCTCGCACACTAGGGGAGCGAACAGAGGTAGGAGCTTTGTGCGGCTTACGCTGCTGTTCGTCTCTTTTGCACCACTAGAAGAGCGGACCTAGGCAGGTGCCATATCTAGTGGTTCGTGTCCTCGCACACTAGTGGAGCGAACGCAGGTAGGAGCTTTGTGCGGCTTACGCTGCTGTTCGTCTCTTTTGCACCACTAGAAGAGCGGACCTAGGTAGGTGCCATTTCGCACACATTGCCTTTGTCTCTGTGGTTATTAACAGAGATCATTCCACACACCCTCCAAGTAAGGGAGGAATTGCTTTACTTACTTATTATATCCTTCTGTGAGTTAACAGAGGTATTGCACTCTGCCATAGTCTGCAGCAGAGTCTTTGCACGGTGGACCCTGACTGTCTGATACTCCTTTAGGTTATTATCAGACAGCCCCCCGTAACATTAGGACTGAGCCAAGGGTCTGGCAGTTATGGCAGAATATCAGCAGTTACACCGTTACATACAAGTACTTGAGTCACGGCTCAAGAGTATAGAGGATAAACCTCAGACCATGGTGACATCTGCACATGATCCTCGACTTGCTCTGCCAAACAGATATTCTGGCGATGCCAGATCATGTCGTGGTTTCATTAGTCAGTGTCAGATACACCTAGAGGTCAACTCTTCTCGCTTCTCTACGGAGAGGTCCAGAGTAGGCTTTATCATCTCCTTACTTCAGGACAAAGCCTTAGAATGGGCGACTCCCCTATGGGAGCGCTCTGATGTGGTTACTCTTAGACATCAAGACTTTCTTGATGCTCTTAAGGCGGTATTCATGGGTTCTCAGGTTACCCATGATGCGGCCCTGAGACTGTTAGATCTATCTCAGGGTTCGTTATCCACTAGTTCTTATGCCATTGCTTTTAGAACTCTGGTGGCAGAACTAGATTGGCCAGAGAAGGTGCTGATTCCTATCTTCTGGAGAGGGTTGGCAGGCTATGTCAAGGATGCTCTTGCTACTCGTGAGGTCCCTGCTTCTCTGGAGGACTTAATCACAGTAGCAACGAGGATCGATGTACGCCATAAGGAACGTAGACTCGAGGTCTCTTCCTCACGCCCTAAGCATCGGGCTATTCCAGTTGTTGAGGGTCCGCTACCATCTTCCTCAGCATCTGAAACATCTCCCACTCCTATGGAGTTAGGTCATACGTCTTCCAGACTACGCAAGTCTGGTCCTCCTATATGTTACGTATGTCGTCAGGCTGGGCACTATGCCAACAAGTGTCCTAGTCGTCAGGGAAACTCCCTGACCTAGTAACCATTAGAGGGGGGTTACTAGAGACGTCTTCTGCACCCTCTAAGTGTTGTATCCCAGGTCAGCTCTCGTTATCTGAGAATACATGGCCTATTATGGCTTTTGTGGATTCCGGAGCTGACGGGACTTTTGTGTCCTCAGGATTTGTAAAGGGACACAATATTCCCTCTATCATGTTAGAGGCGCCTATTCCTGTCCGTGTTGTTAATGGAACTATGTTGTCTGACTCCATTACATTGAGGACAGTTCCCTTGCGCCTTTCCCTGTCTCAGGGTCACATAGAGGAGATTTCTTTTCTTGTTTTGCCTGAGGGTATAGACGACGTCCTTCTGGGTCTCCCATGGCTTCGGACTCATGCTCCTCACATTGACTGGGAGTCTGACAGCATTATTAGTTGGGGTTCGAAATGTCAGTCCCGATGTCTTCCCTTACCACCTAAGGTCATTGCGGTTGCATCTACTGATCTCTCTCCCATACCTACACCCTATCTGGATTTCGCTGACGTGTTCTCCAAACAGGGTGCTGAGGTTCTTCCACCCCATAGGCCGTATGACTGTGCCATAGACCTTATCCCAGGTTCGGTTCCACCTAAAGGCAGGGTTTACCCCCTGTCGATACCCGAGTCGGAGGCCATGTCGACCTATATAAGAGAGAGTTTAGAGAAGGGGTTCATTCGTAAGTCTGTCTCTCCCGCGGGAGCTGGGTTTTTCTTTGTTCGGAAGAAAGAGGGTGATTTGCGTCCCTGCATAGATTACAGGGGTCTCAACGCAATCACAATAAAGAACAAATACCCATTACCTTTAATTTCGGAGCTCTTTGACAGACTGAGAGGAGCTCAAGTTTTTACGAAGTTGGATTTGCGGGGTGCGTATAACTTGGTACGAATTCGAAAGGGGGACGAATGGAAGACTGCTTTTAACACCCGAGACGGTCACTATGAATACCTCGTCATGGCTTTTGGGTTATGTAATGCACCCGCAGTATTTCAGGACTTCGTAAACGATGTGTTCAGGGATTTACTGTTATCCTCAGTAGTGGTGTATCTGGACGACATCCTGATTTTTTCTCCTGATCTGGAGACTCATCGTCAGGATGTCGTTCGTGTCCTTTCCCGTTTAAGGGAGCACTCATTGTTTGCTAAACTCGAGAAATGTGTATTCGAGCAGTCCTCATTGCCTTTTTTGGGTTACATTATCTCACAAGAGGGCCTGGCTATGGATCCTGCGAAGCTCTCTGCTGTCCTGCAATGGTCCGAACCTCATTCCTTGAAGGCGGTGCAACGCTTCTTAGGATTCATAAATTATTACAGGCAGTTCATACCCCATTTTTCTACTTTGGTGGCCCCTTTGGTGGCCTTGACTAAGAAAGGTGCTAATCCCAAAGCCTGGTCTACTGAGACATCTCAGGCTTTTGAGGCAGTAAAAAGACACTTTTCAACTGCTCCCGTTCTTCAAAGACCCGATGAGAGTAAGCCCTTCCTCTTAGAGGTTGATGCCTCTTCAGTGGGTGCTGGTGCGGTCTTGTATCAAAAGAACGGTGCAGGTAGAAAAAGGCCGTGTTTCTTCTTTGCGAAAACCTTTTCACCGGCAGAGAGAAACTATACCATTAGGGATAGGGAACTGCTCGCCTTGAGATTAGCCTTGGAGGAGTGGCGTCACTTGCTGGAAGGAGCGAAACATCCTTTCCAGGTCTATACAGACCATAAGAATCTGACGTACTTACAAACCGCTCAGCGTCTGAATCCTCGCCAAGCCCGCTGGTCCTTGTTTTTCTCCCGCTTTCACTTCTCCATCAACTATCTGTCTGGGAGTAAGAATAACAAGGCAGACGCCCTGTCTCGCTCTATGCTTTCTACCCAGGAAGAGATTGACGAACCTCGTCTTATCCTTCCCTCCAGGGTTTTTCATACGCTCTCCCCTGTGACGTTAGACC
The DNA here is from genome assembly GCF_048569485.1 of Anomaloglossus baeobatrachus. Taxonomy (NCBI): domain Eukaryota; kingdom Metazoa; phylum Chordata; class Amphibia; order Anura; family Aromobatidae; genus Anomaloglossus; species Anomaloglossus baeobatrachus. The sequence goes on along the minus strand of NC_134353.1, from coordinate 646,068,463 downwards.
AAATCCCACCGGGCAAGACCTTTGTTCCGCCTGATCGACAGAATGATATACTGTCATGGGCCCACACCTCAAAGGTGGGTGGGCATTTTGGTATTAGGCGGACACGAGAGTTACTGGAGAGGTGGTATTGGTGGCCACACTTAGCCAGCCACGTCAAGAGATATGTCGGTTCCTGCTACTCGTGTGCTCGCAACCGTCCATTACGGCAGAGACCGGCTGGGCTCTTGCATCCTTTACCCGTGCCAGATAGACCATGGGAGGTGGTAGGCATGGACTTTGTGGGTGATCTTCCATGTTCACAGGGACATAGATTTGTGTGGGTCATTACGGACCATTTCTCCCGGATGGTTCATCTCGTACCGTTATCGAGAATCCCATCTTCCAGGGTACTAGCCAAACTATTCCTCAAGCATGTCTTTAGGCTTCACGGGATGCCAGATCGTATCATTTGTGATAGAGGCCCTCAATTTACTTCCCGTTTCTGGCGAGATCTTTGTAGCCTTCTGCAAATTGAGTTGAATCTCTCTTCGGCATACCATCCGGAGACCAATGGTTTGGTTGAGCGTACCAATCAATCTATGATTATATACCTTCGACACTTTGTTGCTGAGAACCACGATAACTGGTCCTCCCTCCTACCCTGGGCAGAATTTGCCCTTAACAATTCGCTGGCTGAGGCCACATGGGCAGACACCGTTCGTACTCAATAATGGGCAACACCCTAGGGTACCGGTACCGTTTCCCGCTGCTGCACCTCCTCCTCTTGTGGCCGACTGGGCAACTAATGCCAGAGAGGTTTGGGATCGGACTCAAGAGTCGATCCAAGCAGCTAAGGACCGTATGAGGACGGTGTCCGATCGGTTTCGTCGCCCGGCTCCTGTCTTTTCTCCAGGGGACTTTGTGTGGCTCTCTGCAAAACACGTGAGACTTAGAGTGAGCTCTGTCAAATTTGCTCCTCGCTTCCTGGGTCCTTATGAGGTTCTTCGACAGGTAAATCCTGTAGTATACCAATTGAAGTTACCCGTCCATCTTAGGATTCATGACAAATTCCATGTCTCACTGCTAAAGCCGGCTATTTTACCTCACGCTCGTGAAGTGCACTCTCCTGCCTCTGATTCCTCTCGCTCTAGCTATGAGGTACGAGCCATAGTTGGTTCTAAGATGGTTAGAGGGCGCAGGTTCTTCTTGATAGATTGGGAGGGTTACGGCCCGGAACATCGCTCTTGGGAGCCTGAGGAGGCTGTCCATGCTCCCGACTTAGTTGCCGATTACCTGCGTCGCCGGGAGGGGGGCCCTTGAGGGGGAGGTACTGTTACGGTTGCTGCGAGCACTGGAGACTATGTCCAGATTTCTTGCTACTGCACATGTGCGAGCGCTGGAGACTAAGTCCTATATTGGAGCCATTGCACATGTGCGGGTGACATCATCGCTGACACGAGGTCACATGTCTCTGACACCTTCTATGCCGATTGGTCGCTGGTCATGTGCTTGTGATGCCTTGCTCGGTGATAGGCCAGCATGACGTCACTCCTGTCATTCTGGCAGCGGATTGGCTCTGGTGTCCTCCATCTTGGATGAGGCACAGAGTCTATATAAGACCCTGACACATGCCGCATGGCGTTCAGTCCTCTTGGTTCATGCATAAGAGTAGACGCTCTGTGCGCGTTCCTCTAGGCATTCCTCTGTCTATGCTAGGTGAGCGCTACCGGCAGGGTAGCGTTCTTATACCTTACAGCTTCGGCTGCTGTCCGTATCCTTACCTCTTAGGGGAGCGGACATAGGCAGGTGCCTGAGGCACATGGTCTGGCTGGGCCTTGTGGTTCGACTCGTAGGTGGACGTTGCCGCTAGGGTAACGTTCCTTATACTGCGTCTGGCAGTTGTTCGTATCCTCGCACACTAGGGGAGCGAACAGAGGTAGGAGCTTTGTGCGGCTTACGCTGCTGTTCGTCTCTTTTGCACCACTAGAAGAGCGGACCTAGGCAGGTGCCATATCTAGTGGTTCGTGTCCTCGCACACTAGTGGAGCGAACGCAGGTAGGAGCTTTGTGCGGCTTACGCTGCTGTTCGTCTCTTTTGCACCACTAGAAGAGCGGACCTAGGTAGGTGCCATTTCGCACACATTGCCTTTGTCTCTGTGGTTATTAACAGAGATCATTCCACACACCCTCCAAGTAAGGGAGGAATTGCTTTACTTACTTATTATATCCTTCTGTGAGTTAACAGAGGTATTGCACTCTGCCATAGTCTGCAGCAGAGTCTTTGCACGGTGGACCCTGACTGTCTGATACTCCTTTAGGTTATTATCAGACAGCCCCCCGTAACAGACTGCTTGCAATCACAAACTCTGTCTGTGGGTGACTGCAGATTGGTGTAAAAATAAATAACTCAAGAAAAAAAATTGTCATAGTGTATTATGATACCCAGGATGTAGCCTCCAGCCAGTCGCTTATCTTGGCTATGTATCAAAATAAGAGGAACCACATGCAGCATTTTTTTAAAAAAATATTTAAATAAATAATTTCAAAACGGCAAAATGGCGTGTGGTCCCCCCCAATTTTGATACCCAGCTATGATAAAGCGGACAGCTGGGGGCTGGTATTCTCAGGCTGGGGAGATCCATGCTTTTGCCCCCCCCAGCCTAAAAATATAAGACCTCCCCATTACTAATCTGTACGTGAAAAGAAGTAAACACAAACACCCAAAAAAATCCTCTATTGGAAATAAAGTACAAAAAACTCCACCCTCTTTCACCAATTTATTAATCCTCAAAACACTCAGGTCCAATGTAACCCACAAGAGGTCCCACGACAATTTTAGCTCTGCTACATCTGAAGCCATAGAATATGAATTCCTGCTGTGAGCTTCAGGCAGAGAATGAGCCCCGTGATGAGTGGTGACGTCACTCAGGTTATTTGTGGTCACAGGTGGATGGTTCCACAGTCCTTCACCTGTGATCGCAGGCAATGTGACCTGAGTCCACAGACCTGCATCTCCTGGCAGAAAACCGCTGCTTTTTTTGTCAAGAGATGCAGATATGATGCTAGTCAGGGGCTTAGTGGCAGCTGTGGGCTGTTATTAACCCCTTATTACTCCTATTGCCACCACACCAGGACAATCGGGACTGGCTGGGTACAGTTCGGGGATTGTTGCATCTAATGGATGTGACAATTGTGACAATCCTTGGCAGCTGCAGGCTGCTATTTATAATCTGGGGGGCACAATCTGCATGGGTCTCCACAGCCTGAGAATACCAGCGCCCAGATGTTGGGCTTTATCATAGCTTGGTATCAAAATTAGGGAGGACCGCACGCTGGTTTGTTTATTTATTTGAATATTTATTTTTTTAAGAAAGCCACATGCCGTTCCTCTTATTTTGATATACAACCAAGATAAGCGAATGGCTGAGCACTGCAGCCTGTAGCCATATGGTTTATATGTGCTGGGTATCATAATATGGGTGAAACCTACGCCATTTTTTTCTTTCCTTCTTTCTTTTTACTCCAATCTACAGTAACAGGGTATGTGATTGCAAGTGTACCGCCCCGCGGGCTCGGCCGGCTGCTGAGCCGCTCAGATCCGTGCTCATACGGTGGGTGGCTCGAGCTCTTCCACGGACCCAGGGGGGTCATGTCACTCTCAAAGGGAGTTTGCGCTACATGCAGAGACTTTGGTGGGGAGTTCCACGGCCGGGGCCGCGGTGGTTTGTAGGGGATTTAAGTTTGTGACACCACCCACGGGTTGTGGTGAATAGATGGACACCACCGCTGCCGTTGACTAGGCCTCCCAGGGATGGTGTTGCACAGCTTAATGTTGACCACTCCGTGGGTAGAGGAGTGATGGTCCCGGGGGAGGTGCTGAAGCGAGGGGATGGGTGCATGCTTGGTGCTGGTGCGGTGCGGTGTGCGGCCCGAAGGCACTGGTGTAATCACTATGATACAACACACCGGAGTCTCTGGTAAACCAAACAGGATGATGGACGGTGCCCGCAGCCGGCTGCAGCTTCCCCTTAACAAGTTGGTGGTTTCCGCATTTCTCCTGCACATCTTTAATGTGAATGTTATGACTCCTATGCCTAAGCAACGGTAGTCCGCTCCCCGGCTTGCTATGTGTCGGGAGGGCCCTGTTTGCCCGCAGATGCTGGCCCCTTGGGTCTCTATGCCTTGGCGGTGGCTTTACCCTAATTGTTGGGCTGTTGTCTTCAGTCGGGTCTTGTGTGGGAAAGGTCCTAAAGTCCAGTCCTCAATCAGTTGATTCGACTTAGCCTAGTGGTTTCTGGACTTCGTACTGGGTCTGAGAACCCCTCCTGGTGCTCCAGTTTCCAATCGGTTCCCCGGTTCGGTACCGGCGGGCCACCGCCCGACCCCGGTCCCTGCGGTTCCACCGGCTGTAATCCCAGCTCCTTCAGGCCTGCCTCCTTGCCAGAGGTGACTGGGCTCCAACCCAGACACCTGGTAGACTATGGCAGGCCTGGTGACACGTCTGCCCTTGAACTTGACTTCTCTCCTCCACTGTCAAAGCTAATCTACTACTACAACTAACTGTTTTCCCTCCTCCAGGCCTGTGAACTCCTTGGTGGGCGGAGCCAACCACCTGGCTCCGCCTCCCTGGTGTGGACGTCAAACCTGGAGGGTGGTGACAAGGGTTTGTAGGTTGGCTGCTGTCACCTTTCTAAGGGGAGGGGGTGTGTGTGCATGGGACTACCTGGGACGACCTGACTAGTCCAGGGTGTCAGACAAGCAGTGAGACACTCTGTCACACAGGCTGAGGGCGATTTTTGACAGCAATCAATCACAGATGCCAGAACTGCTGTTGGTCAGAAGAAGCAGTAAATATGTATGAGCCTAATGATTGCCCCCAGAAAAAGAGTCAGTGTCCCAGAAGCAGTTACAACCGCGCTGGAGACTAATTAAGTATAGCGCACTTTCTTTATTTTTCCATTACTTTTTTTATTTCCTGAGTTGTCGGATCTGGATCATTACCCATCATTCCCTGAAAACTCGCCCATGCCTGGCAACCGGGTACTTTTAAAACCGCGCTGATCTGGACTTTTACAGTCCCGGTCTGCCCATCACTAGTGAGGAGCGGATATTTATTGCAGAAGGGAGTGGCTGCAGCAAAGATTACAACTACCTGTTAGATCACTGCAGGATATAAATAATCCTTAACCCCGTCAGTAGTGAATGGAATTAAATAAGCTCCAACTCAAAGTAAATGATGAGCGGGCATTCAATTGGATCTGTGATCCACAATACGCTGTGATCTTCTGATCCCAGATACCCCAGATTACATCAGGCTGTGACACACTTGTGACAAGAATCTCTGGATTTATCACCCATCAAGCACATCTGGACATGATTGGTTAGTTATTGCCAAGGGAGCTGCCAGTGTAGCCCCCCTGAGACTGGTGGCTACAGGGTATATCATTATATCTTTCCCTGGGCAGGTGAAGCTGTTAATCTGGTAAGTTTTACACACACCTCACACCACAATACAGCAGGGAGAAGCAGTCACTAGGAAAGAATTAACAATGTTTCTACAAACACAGTCAGTAAGTGACTCATTCAGCCAGAATCCAGCCTGCCTAGGTTGCCATAGCAACAGGGGGGTAGAATACAGATAGTTTCACTTTAGCCAGGCAGAACAGCTTGGACACCAGACAGAGCAGACGCGTGCAGCTCCCTGAAGGGAAAGCTTTCAGGCCTTCAGGGAGGCAGAGCAGAGCTGTCTGAATGTAACACCGTGCAGACAGCACCACCAAGCTGGGGGCCACTAACATCTATAGAGACGGGACCTGGTACCTGTAATCGTGGACCAGAAGAGAGAAGTCGCCAGAGAATGGGACAGAGCACAAGAGAGAGGTACAGAGCCCTAGTCATGGTGGCCGCGGCGCGACAGCAGAGAGAGAGCCTGGGGAAAGGGATAGGAGTCTGACCCACGAGAGGCTCAAGCTGCTGGCCGTTTGAGCCAGGACAGGGGGAGAGTACAGAGTTGTGAATGGAGGAGAAAGGTCACAGATTATCAAACCGGATACAGCCTCTGACCTGCCCGGGAAGCAACCGGAGTCTCTCATGGCGAGGACCAGCACCCGGGGTGCGATACCACCTGAACCAGTGAATAAAGTGACTGGAACCCACACCTGGTGACTCTGTGAGTAACTGCCGCCGCCCTGCGCTCTGGCGCTCCCGTAGACTGCCGCCCCCATTCTCACCAACCTCCCGTGGGCTGCACCTAACATCTGCCCCGGAGAGAGACTGTGCAGCGGCGGCTAGTTCCTGGCTGCATACAGCGGTGGCGCTGCAAAGCATCCCCATTCCCCATCCAGTACTGCCCTTGGGAAAGGACTAGTCGCAGGAAGGGTCGGTGGCAGAGGAGGCCAAGACCCCAGTCACTGCTGCAACTGGTGACACGCTTCCCAGGGGCCCGTCACCCTCCTTCCATCCCCATCTGTATTGGACACTTATCCGTTTGCTGTTTTTTTTTTTCATGTAGCCGACGGGGTCACAGAGCCGGGTCAGGCCAGTCACAGGTACCCAAGGAACCACTGGCCCGGTGACGAGTACCCTAAGGACCCGTGGACGCTACATCAGCAGGAGATCTTGATGATTTGCATGTATAGCACCCAGGGGGCAGAGGGTAGTCTCGTACAGGGCCGGACTGGGTCTAAAATTCAGCCCTGGCATTTGGGGGTACACAGGCCCACTTTTTCACGTGGTGAATGTGTAATATCTTTCTGCACTTGTATATGTGAGTACTGTATGGCATTATGTGACACTGTATGGCACTATGTGACACTGTATGGCACTATGTCATACTGTATGGCATTAAGTGAGTACTGTATGGCATTATGTGAGTACTGTATGATATTATGTGACACTGTAAGGCTCTATGTCACACTGTATGGCACTATGTGAGCACTGTATGACATTATGTGAGTACTGTATGGCTCTATGTGAGTACTGTATGGCATTATGTGAGTACTGTATGGCATTATGTGAGTACTGTATGGCACTATGTGAGTACTGTATCATGGCATTATGTGAGTACTGTATGGCACTATGTGACACATTTTTGCAGTGTGTAGCAGACCTTGATGTATTTTCTGCTCTTTGCTTCCCTGATTTGTGGATTGTTCCGCCACATACCTGTGTCCTAATCACACTACAAGCGCTGCAGTCACTACAGGGGATTGTACCTGTGCGGACACGTCCAGGACTAATATCACTGATATCACACTAATTAGTCCTCGATTAATGACTCCGCGCCCCTCCCCACACCCACACACACACACACAATACAATGTACCCCCATTACCCCTCCCCTCACACACACACACATACAATACAATGCACCCCCCCATTACCTCCTCCCCACACACAATACAATGTACCCCATTACCCCTCCGCAGACATAATACAATGCACCCCCCATAACGCCCTATACACACAAATTACACTACCCCATCACTACACACTCCTGCCTCCCCCCTCCCTCAGAATACAGTACTCCCCATCTGCCTGTCACAAAGCTGTGTTCCTTCACAAATGTTCCCCGTTATGTGTCCTCAGCCCCTCCCCACTCATCCCCATTAATTAAATCTGCCATCTTTGGCTCCTCCCTGGAGCGCTTACCGCTGCCTGATGTCTCCTGTGTGGCGCCCGCAGCACTGTGATGACGTCATCAAGGTGCTGATCTCATCACGTTGCTGCACGTCGGGGGCGGAGCCCAGTCCCGACGCACTGTTCAAATGTATTGACATCTGAAAGATGCAAATACATTTGCATATGAAGGAGGAAGCTGCAGTCACCGGGCCAGGCCGGCACAGCAGCACACAACAGGGCCGGCACAGCACAGCGCTGCCTCCTGGTCCTACTGCAGCAAGTGTGACCGGCATACACACTGCTGAGCAGAGCGGCGGTGACTGCAGATAGAGTGGCCCACTACAGGGATCGACCCACCACAGGGACCGGCCCAGCTAGCATTTGCCAGACTTGCCCTATGGTCAGTCTGGGCCTGGTCTCATACCTGCTTTACTCGTCCCTGGGCGGGTGTGGTGGCCTGGGTAGTTGGGGTGGCCTGCCCGGCTTCGTGCCCCGAGGTGTACACCAATAAGGAGGGAGGATGATGGAGGTTGTAGTAGAAAGATAGTCATGACGCCACCTGTGGTATGCGGCCAAAGATTTTCCACTGCTGCTGTCGCTGTCCTCCGGGGCAGATGGTAATAGCAGCCGAAGTTGTTGTCGGTCCCCACAGACGAAGCGGGCCCCGGGAAGGATGATGATAGGAGTAGTAATGGCGAAGGCCTTTGGCGCCGAGGCGCAGGGCCGAGGTGTCGGTAATAAGTCAGAGTGCTCCGGTTCCAGGTGTTTTTACTCACTCTTTGTGCCGCTCGTCCAGGTAGTACTGGTCACTCGCTGTGATAAGCCCCGTCAACCTTGGATACGTTAGAAGCAGTCACCGGTGTTTGAAAGAAGAAAAGAAAGTCCTTTGTCAGAGTTGCCTTTCCATCCTTGGGGACCTCGGCTGAGCGTTCCGCTCCAAGCCGCAGACTCCTTGAAGAGAAGAGAGTTGATGGTGTCGTGTCCCAGAACTGGTGTCCGGGTGGACTGTCTGAAGATTGTGTGAGTGTGCTCCTACTTCTACCCCAAGTGGAACCTGCCCCCCAGGTGGCTGGATTCAGTGATCGGGGAAGTCCCATTACTCATGATGGCCACCAACCCCTGCCTACACTAAGCCATCCCCCCCGTGAGAAGGCTCCTAAGCCATATGAATGTGTGAAATGTGGAACACCGGTGATTAACCCCCTCCTTACCCGAGGTGAATATCGCACCTTAAATAAGACGCAATACTCTGTGGTGACTGAAGCCTCAGGGGCGCCACACATGCCAAATGCATTGAGTGGATCAACAAGTTCCTTAGACAACCATTAACAACCTCATTGTAAGTTAAATGTTGACACATGTGTGTGTTGTATAACTGTGAATGTGGTGTGAAGTGGCTGAACGATCACAGTTTTATGGGTTGTGACCGAGCTCGGGGGTGGTGGTGCCTGTGGAGACACGGGGCTCAGTGGGTGCTCTCGTCCAATAAAACCCGCCGCCTTTAGAAAGACAGCGTGGCTCAGGGCTCATCCCCTTAACCGTGGGCGTAACACTACTCAGACAACACAGGGTGAGGGAACCACAATAATTAGACTTCATTGGATCCCCAAACAATTAACGGCACATAACACATAACCAGCAAAACACACAAATGTAACAGGCAACAGAGTCTCACCCTTCCGCTGGCTCACCAGGGATTTAGAATGTCCATGCCTCAGAGCTTCCAGGGCCACATACTCCAATCCAGCAGCACCCCGCTTTCGGCAGGCACCCACCGAGAAAGGAATAACGCCAGATTTAGGAAGCTGGCTGAGGTCTGCAAAGTCTGTAGCCAGGTGACCGAATTGTCCCAACCTGGTTTCTTCCTTAAGTAGTCCTTGGTTTGATGATACAATCCTGGCAGCCGGAGTCGAAATCCCTAGACTGTGGATATGGTCTCCAACCGGAACCGGAGTCCCTAGATTGAAGCCATAAGGTATCCTGATCCTCTAGTCAGCTCCTAAGAGCTTAGACTGGATCCATCAGCATCCATCAACAACCGCCTGGTGGCTTAAAAAGATCCCTTTTATAGCCACAGCCTTCCACTTGGATACACTGCGTCCTCATCGGATTGGTTGGACAAGATTGCTTCTCCCATTGGATGAATTTCAAGCTGCATGGATAATGTTCATTTAAATGATGTGCATAGAAAGACTGAGGATATCTACATGAAGTCTGCAAGTCACAGACTCGACAATGGCTACTAAGGTAATTTACATTAGATTAGCAATACACAACTACATTACAATGATTGCTCCGAAGGGTCTGGTCCCAAACAAAAGTTTAGCAAACATGAGTGAACACAAAAAAACAATACGTCTGGCTGAATGTTAAGAAACTTTAACCCATGAGAGTCCATGTCGTCACAGTGCCCACAGACCACAGCACTGGCTTCAGCTGGATTTGCATCCGATAGTGAACATCCAGCTGAAATGCATTGTGGAGCAGAGACCCATCTGGTTCCTTCACTGCAGTTCAAGATACCAGCAGACCTGTGGCCGGCAGCTGAAATTGGTGTTCTCTTGACTGAGGGTGGCGCATGACAATTACTGCACGGGCACCAATGTCAGCTGCCAGCCACTGTGTATCGGCTACAGAGGAGGACGTCGTAGGAGCAAGGGAGAGTGAGTACAATTTTTTTTTCTGGCATTAGAGACAGAATGAGGACATATATACTAGGAAAATTACATATTTACCAGCATGGGTACGTAAACATCAGGCCCAAGATTGGGACATTTACACTAGGTGGAGGACATATAATCCAGAATGGGGACTTAAATACCAAAAGGGGCCCAGGATGGGGACATATATACCAGGAGGGGGGCATATATATCAGGAACAGCCCAGGAGGGGACGTATATAACATGAGGGGTACATATAAACCAGGATAGGGATATATATACCAGGAATGGCCCAGGATGGAGACATAGATACCAGGATGAGGACATATACCAGGATGGGGACATATATACTAGGAGGGGCCCAGGATTGGGACAGATATCCCAATAAGGGGACATATTTCCAAAGATGGGGACATATATACATCAGGATGGGGCCCAGAATGGGGACATGACATATATACAAGAAGGGGGACATATATACCAGGAGGGGCCCAGGATGGGGACATATATACCACGAGGGGGACATATATATACGAGGAGGGACCCAGAAGGGGTACACATATTCCAGAATGGGGACATATATTCCACGATTGGCCCCAAGATGGGGACATATATACTATGAAGGGATCCAGAATAGGGACATATATACCAAGAAGTGGACATATTTACCAGGATGGACACATACTGTACATATAGAATGGGGACATATATACTAGGATGGGGACATGTATGCCGGGATGTGGGCTTTTATACCAGAAGGGGCCTAGGATAATGACATGTATACCAGGATGGGAACATATATAGCAGGAAGGGGCTTAGAATGGAGACATATATACCAGAAAGGAGCCCAGGCTAAGGTCATGTATACCAGGATGAGGCCATATATACCAGAAAGGGGCCTAGGATAAGGACATGTATACCAGGATGGGGACCTACATACCCGCAAGGGATCTAGGATTGGGACATATATATCAGGAAGGGGTCCAGGATTTGGACATATATATCAGGATGGGGCACAGGATAAGGACCTATTTTATCATCCGGTAACCGTGGAAGATTACAAAAAAAAAATCCCATTAGTAGAAAAACACAAAAAAAACCCAAGAGTAGTTGGAACCTGAGCTGACCGCAATCCCCTAACTATCAGACCACACTAGAAGTAGCCATGGAGCATTCCTAAACACCTAGACGCCAGAAAACTAGCTACACCTCACGGATAGAAATGAGGAAATCTACCTTGCCTCAGAGAAGTCCCCAAAGGAATAGCCAGCCCATGACATATAGTGATTACAGTGATGTAGGAAAACACGACACAGATAGGAAAAATAGATTTAGCAAAGGCAAGGCCTGACTACCTAGATACAAATGAAAAAAAAGGAAACTGACTGCGGTCAGTACAAAGACCTCACCCCCACTATATCAGGTACTCTTGTAAATAATGGGAGAAACAAAATACCAAAAAGAACACAAAACTACAAAAGTGCAAATAATCAAGTTTGACAGGGAGAATCTCCCTTTTCTTGCAGAAGAGCTAGCAAAGGGGAACCCCCTATGCTCACCAAACTAGAAAAGCAAATCTTCACCTGCAAGAAAACAGATTCCAAACAAAACAAAAGAAAAACAAACACCCTAAGGTGAAAACCAGGAAGCAAAGCAAAAGCTTGCAAACTTATCTCCAGAGGTTTTGCACAAGAAAACAGGGAACGACAGAACTCCAAGCCAGGTTCAAACACTGAGGAAAATTCAACTATCACCAACGCCAGCAAGGTAAAAAGTGCTCTCCTATATACACCAGGCTTGTCTGGACAGACTCAGACTCAGCTTCACTACCATTCCCTGGCCACCAGAGGGAGCTCCAAAACAGCACCCACACAGATGACATTCACAACAGACATATATACCAGGATGGGGCCTAGGATGGGGACAAATATACCAAGACGGAACCTAGGATGGGGTACATATATACTATGAAGGGACTTAGGATGAGGACATATTTACCAGGATGGGGACATATATATCAGGAAGGGGCCTAGGATGAGGATATATATATATATATATATATATATATATATATATATATTTATATATATCAAGAAGGGGCTTAGAATGGAGACATATATACCAGGAAGGGGTCTAGGATAAGGACATGTTTACCAGGATGGGGACCTATATACCAGCAAGGGATCTAGGATTCTAGGATTGGGACATATATACTAGGAAGGGGTCAAGGATTTGGACATGTATACCAGGATGGGGCACAGGATAAGGACATATATACCAGGATGGGCCCTAGGATCGGAATAAATATACCAGGATGAGGCCCAGGATAAGAACATATATACCAGGATGGGGCTTAGGATGAGGACATGTATACCAGGATGGGGTACATATATACAATGAAGAGACCCATGATAAAGACATGTATACCAGGATGTGGGTGTATATACCAGGAAGGGGGCTAGGATAAGAAAATGTATATGAGGATGGGGAGATATATACGAGGAAGATGCCTAGGATGAGGACATATATACCAGGAAGGGGCCCATCATAAGGACATGTATATCAGGATGGGGGCAGATATACCAGGAAGGGGTCTAGGATAAAGACATGTGTACCAGGATGGGGACATATTTACTAGGAAGGGGCCTAGAATGGGAATAGATATACCAGTAAAGGGCCCAGAACAGGAACATACAGTATATTCATAGATGGGGCTTAGGATAAAGACATATAGACCAGAATGGGGCCTAGGATTGAGACATATATACCAGGATGGAGCCTAGGATGGGGCACATATTTACCAGGGTGGGAGACATTCTTACCATGATGGGGGGCATATATACCAGGATGGTGCTGTATATACCAGGATGGTGAAATTATATACCAAGACTGGGGATATATTTAAAAGGATGGGGGCATATATACCAAGGTAAGGAACATATTTACCAGGATTTGGCCAGGATGGGGTCATTACTATACAGTGGGGAAGAGGGCAACCTTTGTGTTTTTATGTTGTTTAGAAAGCTACAAGAGCAAACAAGCGCCTTCAAAACAACATTAATTATTCAAATTAATCTACTTTACAGAACTTAAAGAAGTTGTCCACTACTTTAACCCATTCATCCTCCAGCCTGAAAATACCTTAATGACCAGACCATTTTTTTCAATTCAGACCACTGTCACATTATGAGGTTATAACTCTATAACGCTTCAACGAATCCCAGTATTTCTGATATCGTTTTTTGTGACATATTGTACTTCATGTTAGTGCTAAATTTAGAGTAATATTTTTTCATTTATATGTGAAAAAAATGGAAATTTGGCGGACATTTTAAAATTTAACAATTTTTAAACTTTGAATTTTTATGCCCTTCAGCCAGAGAGTTATGTTACACAAAATAGTTAATAAATAACATTTCATACATGTCTACTTCAGAGCAGCAGAATGTTTGAAACATAATTTTATTTTGTTAGGAAATTAGAAGGGTTTAAAGTTTATATCAGCAAACTCTCATTTTTCCAACAAAATTTACAAAACTATTTTTTTAGGGCCCACAACATATTTGAAGTGATTTTGAAGGGCCTAGGCGACAGAAAATACCCCAAAGTGACACCACTCTAAAAACTGCACCCCTCAAGGTAGTCAAAACCACATCCAAGAACTTTATTAATCCATTATGTGCTTCACAGGAGCTGACGCAATGTGGAAGGAAAACATGAAAATTTTACTTATTCTCACAAAACTTTTATTTTCACAAGGGTAGTAATAAAAAAAAAAATCACAATACAATTTATTGTACAATTTATCCTGACTCACATTGATACCTCCTATGTGGTGTAAAGCGGGCTTTACACGCTACGATTTCGCTACAGCGATCTCGTTGGGGTCACGGATTTTGTGACGCACATCCGGCCGCTGTAGCGATGTCGTAGCGTCTGACTCCTAGGAGCGTTTTTGGATCGTTGCAAAAACGTCCAAAATCGCTCCTCGTTGACATGGGGGTCCGCTGCCAGTTATCGCTGCTGTCGCAGGGGCGAAGTTGTTCCTCGTTCCTGCGGCAGTGCACATCGCTACATGTGACGCCGCAGGAACGAGGATCATCTCCTTACCTGCCTCCGGCCACAATGCGGAAGGAAGGAGGTGGGCGGGATGTTACGTCCCGCTCATCTCCGCCTCTCCGCTTTCATTGGGCGGCCGCTTAGTGACGTCGCTGTGACGCCGAACGGACCGCCCCCTTAGAAAGGAGGCGGTACGCCGGTCACAGCGACGTCGCTATACAGGTAAGTATGTGTGACGGGGGTGCCAGATTTTGTGCGCGACGGGCAGCGATATGCCCGTTTCGCACAACCGATGGGGGTGGGTCGCATGCTAGCGATATCGGGCCGGATATCGCAGCATGTAAAGCCACCCTGAATCTACTGTTTGGGCGCATTGCAGAGCTTTGAAGGGAAACAGCGCCATTTGACTTTTTGAATGCAAAATTGTCTGTAATTGATCTTGGCTGCCATGTCACGTTTAGAGAGCTCCTTATGTGCTTAAATAGTTGAGCTCCCCCACAAGTGACCCCATTTTGGAAAGTAGACCCCTTATGCAATTTTTCTAGATGTTTGGTGAGCCCTTTGAACCTCCAGGTTCTTCACAGGATTTTATAACGTTGAGCCGTGAAAATAAAAAAAGACATTTTTACCACAAAATTGTTACTTACTTTTTCACAAAGGTAACAGGAATAAATGCACCATACGATTTATTGAGCAATTGCTCTTGAGTATCCAGATACCTCATATGTGGTGGAAGTCTCCTGTTTGGGCACATGTCAGGGCTTAGAAGAGAATGTGCGCCATTTGAAATTTTGAATGCAAAATTGGCTGGAATCATTAGTGGATGCCATGTTGCATTTGGAGAGCCCCTGATATGCCTAAATAATGGAGCTCTCCAACAACTGACCCTATTTTGGAAACTAGACCCTTGAGGGAATTTTTCTAGATGGTTGGTGAGCACCTTCAACCTCCAGGTGCTTCACAGAATTTTATAACATTGAACCGTGAAAATTAAAAAAATAATTTTTTACCTCAAAAATGTTGTTTTAACTCCAAAGCTTTCATTTTCACAAGGGTAACATGACATAATGGACCATACAATTTGTTGTGCAATTTCTCCTGAGTACATCAGTACCCCATATACATATATGGTCAAAAAAATACTTTTGAGGCATAGTACAAAGTGACGAAGGGTAGTTGAGCCATATTTGAGATCAGATTTAGTTGGAATGGTTTGCAGGTGCCATGTCACATTGGCAAAGCCCCTAAGGTGCCTAAACAGTAGAGCTCCCCCACAAGTGAACCCATTTTGGAAAACAGACCCCTCAAGGAATTTTTCTGGATGTTTTGTGAGTACCTTGAGCCTCCAGATGCTTCACATAATTTTATAACGTTGAGCTGTTAAAATCTAAAAATACATTTTTAAACACAAGACTTTTACTTTAACCCCAAATGTTTCAAATTCACTAGGGTATCAGAAGATAATATACCTGACAATTTGTTGTGCAACGTCTCCTGAGTACACCAATACTTCATATGTGGTCAAAAACTACTTTTGAAGCACAGTACAAAGTGAAGAAGGGAAGGAGTGTGACGCCCTGGCAAAACCAGGTAGTCACAGTTAGGCCCCTGCACAACACCGTTCCCTTACTAGGAAACACACAGCCAACCAGAAACCCTAGTCACCCCCCCTTAGGGAAAGATAGACACACCAGTGGATGTGACCAGGTGGTTGGGACGCGCCCACCCAGGGGTCTAGACAGCCCAGGGCGGGAAAACAGCAGTTAAGCTTTGAAGTTCAGTTTGGAGAGGAATGTGGGCTGGAGCTAAGTGTAGCTCCAGTAGAAAGTTCAAGTTGAACGGTACCAGGGTAAGAGCTCTGGTGCCACTGGCTAGGAGGCAGACGGTGGTCTTCGTCAGCAGGAGACGGGAAGACGGCTCGGCGGAACCGAGGTGGACCGGGACAGGGTTGTAGCCCGCTGGTACTGACATGGGGAACCGACCCGGAAACCGTAGCACAAAAGGGGGGTACTCAGACCCTGCAGCTAGAAACCGGAAACAAGCGGACTGGTTAATTAACCGATTGAGGCCAGGACTAGAGGTCCTGTCCCACCAAAAGTCCCTCATAGAAGACAATAGCCCACCGATTAGGGATAAGAGGTCACCGCCAGGGCCCATAGATCCCACGGGCCAGCGTCTGCGGGCACGGCTCCTTAGGTCACATCCAGCCAGGAGCGGACTCCTGAGTTTCACACTAGGAAAGTCGATCTTACACAAAGCAGTGCAGGAAAAGGACAGAGACCGCCAGCCGGGTGGGGGACCTGAATGCAACCCGCCGCGGCACCGGCCACCATCACCTTGGTTTACCAGAGACTTGTGTGTTTTACTAACAGTGAATACACCAGCACACCATGTGGTCGCCATCTCCTGCACCGAGCCACCAGGCCCCGGGGTCACCATCCCTACCCACGGAGGGGTTAACAACTTGCTGCACAACATCTCCCCCGGGTGCCCCATAACTGCAGCGGTGGTGTCCCACCTCACCACTCACCGTGGGTGGCGTCACGAACTTACTACGGCCCAGCCCGTACATCTACGTCCCCCCATTTATTAGGCGTGTTCGCGAGACCCCCGGGTCTGGAGACCCTCGAGCCACCTCCCCTGAAGGGCCGGACCCAAACAGCACCGGCTGCTGGCACGGGGGCGGCACAGGAGCGCCATATTTGAGTTCAGATTTAGTTGGATTGGTTTGCGGGTGCCATGTCACATTGGCAACGTCCCTGGGGTGCCAGAGCAGCAGAAATCCTCCACAAGTGACTCCATTTTACAAATTGCATCACTCAGGCTATGTGTCCACATTGCTTTTTACCTGCTTTTTACCTGCTTTTTTGCTGCTTTTTCAACTGCAGCATTTAATGCCAAAATAGATGTGTTCTGCTTTTCAAGCAAAGTCTATGGGAATTTGGGTTTCTTGTGCCCACTATGCAGTTCAAACTGCAGCTTTTTTCTGGCAGAAATTTGGTCAAAAACTCTGCTTTGCAGTTCAAAACGCAAATGGCAAAAACAATTGACAATTGACATGTGAATTGTTTTTGCCATTTGGGTTTTGCACTTACATCCACTGTAACGGGAACAAGGAACCGACCACCAAGGCAAAGATCCGCTCTCCTCACAGCCAATATATATGGACGTAACCTCGGACCCAGTCACTAGGCCGACTTGGATCTGAAATGAAAACAATGTCAGAACAGAGAATTCTCGTAACCATCCAACACCTCTTCTCTCCAAGGAGGTACTGGCAAAACCCACAAACTTTTTTTTTTTTTTTTTTTTTTTTTTAAAAAACAAGTCACAATCATGTCATTTTACATTAGCCCTGTACGCTGTTCTGAATCTTCTTACATGACTAATAAAACCAGATTTCAAAAACCAACTCAGTCCTGACGTCCCTCTTAATGCATTTCAATTGCAGTCACCCAATCCACTGAAACTGTGCTCATGTATGCTGGCCCCCGAAGCCTTGGAACGCCCCAACTCTGGTAGAGTACGTACCGGGTACCACGGCTGGCAAACACCAAAATAACGGGGAACCGTCACATTACCAACCAAAAATAGCCCACAAAATGTAGGCTAACTCCGTGACGCTAAAATGAAGGGCCGTCGTCGTGGGTAAAAACTAGTCTCATCATGCCCGCTCGCCTAAGAGACATAACCGACAACGTCGGGACACCCGCCGAGTGAGGGAAAAAGATCCAAAACATCAAGCTATAGATTCGCAATGGGGCGAACGATCCAAACCCCACCCTTTTTTTTTTTTTTTTTTTTTTTGGAATAATCCATGGC
The DNA here is from genome assembly GCF_048569485.1 of Anomaloglossus baeobatrachus. Lineage (NCBI taxonomy): Eukaryota > Metazoa > Chordata > Amphibia > Anura > Aromobatidae > Anomaloglossus > Anomaloglossus baeobatrachus. The sequence goes on along the minus strand of NC_134353.1, from coordinate 646,050,324 downwards.
TAGAAAAGAATATACCTACTGTGATCCACTCGCTTGCCGCTAATCATCCAACCCTTAAATAACTTACACCCCACAAGACCCACATCGCTTCAGTAAAGTTCCACAATTTAAAAACGGGAAGACCGACCTCATAACAGGTTGCTTGCAACCGAAAATGGTGCACGTTCGCTGAATACTGCAGGATGTGTATTACTAAAGGGTGGCTTGGGAAATCGTCACGCACATCAGCCACCAAACACACCCGCTGCATAACGTACCATAGAACCGTCAGGTCAATGCAAAATAAGGGCCCCGATCATAAGCCTAACTTCACCGAACACCCCACCATCTAGCTGCGCACTCCCAGCCTTGATCCTGCTGGTGGGTGGAGTTACCAAAATACCTGGGATTGGGATTGCAATAGGGTGAGCGATGCTAACCCGTAAACCAAATGCCTGTATTGACTTCAACCCTGTGTTGACCCATAAGCATTCCAAGCCACAAAAAACCTAAACAGCCTGATTACTTATTTGAGGAGGGGGCTGTAGTTGGTTAAGACTTTTACCCACCGGCATCGTCGAACCACTGGTCATCCTCCTATTTCCCAGTCTACCCCCCCTTTTGTTTAGCTGAACCTAAATAGGGGGAAAAGTTAGGTTACCGGACCATGCCCGCCGGGCCCAGCATAGGGAACTCTTTTTTTTTTTTTTTTTTTTTTTTTATATATATATAACTATATAAACACATTGTATTGCAAATAATCCCAAACAGCTGGCCCTGCAACGCCGGAAATAATCCACCTACAAATCTGTCTGTTCCTGCTCTTGAAATTATTATGGCACGGCACAATGGCTCAGTGGCCAGATGCAGCCCTGGGGTCCTGGGCCCAAATCCCACCCATTTTTTTTATATAATATATATATATATATATATAAATACAATTGCTTCAAATAATATAGTTAGTCGGCACCCTCTATCGTATAATATTAGAATAATCTCCGTCTGGTAAAATATTGCATAGCCATTTGTCAGTTATATAACTGAGATCAAAAAATAAAATTGAGTATTTTTTTTTTTTTGAGGGGATATTCATGTGGACATAATTATGCAATTAAATAAAATATAAAGATGCAAATTTTGCACATCACTTGCTCACTTATGTCTGTCAAGATGAAGCACAAACCAGCAGCGAAAAGGTACCAAACCTGCAACTTTTCAGCTACAGCACTAAGTTATAATGGAGATCCCATTTTCATGCATTGTTCTGCCTACAGCCCCAGTGCGTACAGTGTCACGATGGGGTATATGAGAAGATGTGGGGTGGTGGGGGGCCGGTACAGGGGAGCGGAGCTCATTACTCCAGCAGGCCAGCGCACCCACCGCTGCAGCGCTTCCAACTTGCCCCTGCAACAGGGACCGCACCAACCCACAGATCGCCCCCGTACTCCCCCCCCCCCCCCCCGTGCCGGCAGTGATAGGGCGGCGGGCGGGCGGCGCCGTAGAGAAAGCGCGCGAAGCGCTCCTTTTTAAATTTAACAGCAACTCAAACTAACCGGCAGGCGGGCAGTTCCCTCAGAACGCCGCTCGCCGGCACACATAACTTAAGCCTCAGCAGGGAGGGAGCCGCTCACAGCTAACAATGCCATGAGCAGCACGCTTCCCTCCCTGCTGAAAAGGGGGGGGGGGGGGGAGGGTGGTTTGGGCAGATTGACGGCGAGCACAAGCTGACCGGCGGGCGGGTAGTTCCCTCAGAACGCCGCTCGCCGGTACATGTCACTTGTGCCTCAGCATGGAGGGAGCCGCTCACAGCTAAAAGCGCCGTGAGCAGGACACTTTCCTCCATGCTGATTTTAGGGGATGATGGAGGGAGGGGGGGGGGGAAGGGGGGGAAGGGTGTTAAATAATGGCGAGCACAAGCGGACCAGCGGGCGGGTAGTTCCCTTAGAACGCCGCGCTCACCGGCACACATCGCTTGTGCCTCAGCAGAGAGGCAGCCGCTCACAGCTAACAGCGCTGTGAGCTGAAACGCTTACCTCCCTGCTGATAGCTCTCATTCCGCATCCAGGAGCGGGTCCCTGTGTCCGGCTGCCCAAACAGGTCCGGGTTCTGCAGCAGAGAGGCCGGAAGCAGGGCAACACAGTGATATGTAACCAGGAGGCGGGGCTTAGGCCAGTCACACCACAGAAGGCGGGGGCGGCAGGTCAGTGTCTTTCCAGGGGGGAGACCTCTATTTAAACATGCATAGGGGCCAGCAGTCAGGGGGCAGCATCTCAAGTTTCTGGCTGCAGTGCCCCTCATTAGGCGGCCATATTCCTCAGGTCAGTACCTATACAAAGATACCACAATTATATAGTTTTTTTTTCATGTTGTGCCGCTTTTACACCCTAAAAACTATTTTATAGACAAAAGAACAATTTTTTCATTGCTGTATTCTAGGAACTATACCTTTTAATTATTTTTTCACTGATGGAGCTACTGTATGTGGCAGCTTGTTTTTTTGTGGGAAAAGATGACATTTTTAGTGGCACCATTTTTACTTATACTGTATATGACTTTTTTATTCCACTATTTCTGGCAGCTGTATGATGAAACAACAGTTGTTGCTAAGCTTTTTTTTTTTTTAATGGTGTTCACTGAAGGAGTGAACTTGTTTGACAGTTTTTTAGAACGGGTTGTTACGGATGCGGCAATACCAAATATGTTTTTAAACATTTATTTACACAAATATAACTATTGGAATATATTTTTTATTTTTTGGTCATTATGATTTTTTTAACAAATATTTTTACTTTTTTTACCTTTTTTTCTTGATGGTATATTACATTACAATGCTCTGATTGCAGCTGCAATGTACTGCAGGGCTCGAAACCTGCACTATATCGCAGTTGCCAGAGCTGCACTCAGAAACTTCAATGATCATGCTGAAAGGATAATCCCAGAAGTTTTCCATAGTCAGGTGACCAGGAGGACATCATGACGACTACTGGTCACCATGACAGCAATCAGGCCCTCGCAATTACATCGCAGGGGTCTCAATGGGAGGGGAGAGGGAGCGTGATCCCTCTGTTAATCCCCTAAGTGCTGTGATCACTAGCAATCATGGCATTTAGGGGCTTAAACAACTAGGGACATCATGGACACTGTACCTGGCTGTCAGGGTCGGGGCTCAGCTGTTGGGTAAGCTGAGTCTCTGGCGGTGATCGCGTCAGGCACAGTGTCATTGCCCGCACTATTGTTAGGACATATGTGTGGCGCTCCTGAGGTTTCAGTCGCCACAGGGTACTGCACCTCACTTAAGGTGCGGTACTCATCCCGGGTCCAGAGGAGGTCGGTACCGGTCCCACAACACACAAAGTCATACATACAGTCATACAGTCAGGTTACCCTCCCCATTGGGGATCGGTCTAGGGTCGGGTCTTAAGGTAGTCACCAAACATGGGGGCTGCCACCCACTAGTGACAGGGAACCAGGGGAGGACCAGGGGGAGTTAGGAGGTGAAACTACAGTGAGGGGTTCTCCAGCTGCAGAGGAGCAGATGGGTTTTTTGGTAGCTCCTGTGGGACAGAGGAGACAATTTGGTCACTGAGGGGAGAGCTTCATTCTTCCCTTGGGACCGGCACAGTGCAGGGTGCAGAGCCCTAGAGTGGAACAGACTTTACGTTGGATCACCAGAATCTGTGGGACAGGGGGATTGTATGTCCTTTCTGCCACCACAAGTTCCCAGAGCACAGTGGCTCATAGGATCCGGAGTCGTGATCCAAGTCTAGCCCCACCATGGATCCGGGTCACCTGCACCCGGGACGGGAGCTAACACTACAAGAACCGGGGTCCCCAAGTAGCTTCAGGCCATGGGGATCCATCTTTAAAAAGGCGCAAGAGGGAAGGGCCCATGGACTGCCAAACCAGTTCTGACCTAGAAAGGATCCGAGATCGGCTGGGGCCCATGACGGCAGAGACCGATACTCTGAGGGTAGCACTTGAACTGTGAGTAAAAAGACTTGGAACAGCAACAGCTGACTCAGCCTCTTATTGCTGTTGCTGTCGCCCCGCGCTTCGGCGCCAATTGCCATTACAGCCCTCATCATCCTCCCTGGGGCCCGCTCCACCTGTGAGGAGCAAAACCATCCTTGCTGCAACACCACCAGCCCCAGATGACAGCGACTGCAGCGGCGGCTAATCCCTGGCCGAGTACCACAGGTGGCGTCACGAGACAACCCCAACTCCCAACCTCCATCATCCCACCATCATCCTCATCCTCCATCCTCCTCCCTTTTATTGTACACCTCGGGGCCACAAAGCCAGTCAGGGTCACCCAATACATCCTAGACCCGACATCACCGGCCCGGCGATGAGTACATTTAACCCCTTGCCCCGTGGGTGCTACATATGTATACGTCCAAGGTCAGGAAGTACTCCGTTTCTATGACGTGTATATATACGTCCAAGCTTGTAAAGTGGTTAACATTTTTGGCCTCTCCTTAGAATAGGTCATCGATGTCTGATCGGCCGGGGTCCAATACTCCCATCAATTAGCTGTTCTAGGTGCCGAAAATGAAAAGTTCTTGAGCTGCTTTAACTTTTGATAGTAGCCGCGGCAGGGAACTGCACATCCACCTCCCATTCAAGTCAATAGGAGGTGGTTGTGAATTAATCAGCCGCGGTCACCATCAGAAGAAAGAGCAGTTGTGGAACTGAGCAACTACTGCCGCCATCGGAACCGAAAACAGCTGATTGGCTAGGGTCCAACACCCAGCACCTCAGCAATCATTGATGACCTGTTCTAAGAACAAGTCATCAATGGTAAAGTAGTGAATAACCTCTTTAATAATTCTGAGACTGCAGCTTTAAAAGTGACATTTTTTGTTGAACATGGAGAAACCTGTTAGATTGAGCTTTTAAAATTGTTCTTGGTTTATTGCAAATAACAGAAAGTTTGTAAATTTTGCTAATAAACTTAATTTGCAATGGAGGTTGAATAATTTTGATTGTAATTGTCATGGCTAATCCTTTAGCGTTTTTCTGCTTTTTCTAAAAATGTATATGTCAAAGGTTTTCGGTATGTAAAAATAACAGTCAGCCATATTTTTAACCACTGTCGTTCCAACGCCAGCTCTCTGCTGCTGCCCCTAGTGAATGGTGCAGCCAATCACTGGACTCAGTGGTCTCGTGTCATCTACTGTATATTGGCATCTGCAATAAGCAAAGTGACTGGCTGCAGTGGTCATGTTTTGTGGTTGTGATGTTACCACTGTAAGTATATCAGGAAAGACTGGGGATAGAAGCAAAGAGCCTGTGCAGGAGCAGCAGGGAGTAAGTCCAGCTCACTTTGTTACTTTTTCAATTAGGAAGCTTTGGCATGAAAAAAATAAAACTACACATTCCCTTTAGGCCAATTATACACCTTACATAATTGTTGGCAAATCCCTCAAATGCCACATGATCTGTAGACCATTTTATATTTGTAGGTATCTCATAAATGTCCAGTGATGACTACTACAAGTACCAAGCTTGTAGTAATTCAACATGCTCCATCTTTTATTATATTAGGAATTAGTGGAGCTGGTGGTGTCAGTACTTTCTTTGTATTGTTGGAACAGTGAATAATTGAGACTCTGAACAAAAAAAAATCAATTCATCCTTTAGTAATACAGTGGGGAAAATAAGTATTTGGTATGCTGCCAATTTTGTAAGTTCCGCACCTACAAAGAGTGAAGAGCTGTATAATTTTTATCATAGGTACACTTCAACTGTGACAGACAGAATAAAAATCACATTGTATGATTTTTAAATATATAATTTGCCTTTTATTGCATAAAATAAATAGTATTTGATACTATAGAAATGCAGAACTTAATATTTGGTACAGAATCCTTTGGGGGAAAGCTTGGGTGCCCTGCAGGATTTTAATCCATGTCAACGTAGAGTGTTACTAACGGTAATCTTTGAGACTGTGGCCCCAGTTCTCTTCAGGTCATGTTGTTCTGTTCTGATTCCTGATCTTTCTCAGACTCATGCTTACCCCATGAGGCGAGGTCTTGCATGGCGTACCAGACTGAGTAAGTTTTAAGCCTGCTTTACACGGGACGACCGATCGTGCGATTTCACGATCGATCGTACCCGCCCCCATTGTTTGTGCGTCACGGGCAATTGATTGCCTGTGGCGCACAAACTCATTAACCCCCCGTCACATGTACTTACCTACCGTGCGACGTCACTGTGGGCGGCGAACATCCACTTCCTGAAGTGGGAGGGATGTTCGGCGTCACGCGGCGGCCGGCCAATAGAAGCGGAGGGGCGGAGATGAGCGGGATGTAAACATCCCGCCCACCTCCTTCCTTTCACATAGCCGGCGGGAGCCGCGGGATGCAGGTAAGCGATGTTCATCGTTCCCGTGGTGTCACACGGAGCAACGTGTGATGCCACGGAAATGATGAACAACTGGCGCCATGTTTCATAAACGATTTTATGAAACCTAGCAACGAGTACACGACTCACGATTTGTGAGCGATACTGCGTCGCTAGGAGGTGTCACACAGGCCGACGTCGCAAGCGATGCCAGATGTGCATCACAAAAACCGTGACCCCGACGATCTATCGCACGATAGATTGTCTCGTGTAAAGCACCCTTTACAGTCATCTTGTGTTTCTTTCATCTTCAAATAATTGCACCAACAGTTGTGGCTTTCTCACCAAGCTGCTTGCTTATTGTCCTGTAGACCATCCCAGCCTTGTGCAAGGTACAATATTATCCCTGGTGTCCTTAGACAGCTCTTTGGTCTTGTCCATGATGGAGAGGTTGGAGTGTGATTAAGTGAGTGGACAGGTGTCTTTTATACAGGTAAAAAGCTCACACAAGTGCAATTAATACAGGTAATGAGTGCAGAGTAGGAGGATTTCTTAAAGAAAAAATAATAGGTCTGTGAGAGACAGAATTCTTGCTAGTTGGTGGGTTATCAAATACTTATTTTATGCCAAAAAAAGGCAAATTCATTATTTAAAATCATACAATGGGATTTTTTGGATTTGTTTAAATTCTATCAGTCACAGTTGAAGTGTACCTACGATAAAAATGACAGGCCTCTCCATTCTTTGTAGGTGGGAAAATTTGCAAAATCGGCAGTGTATCAAATACTTATTTTCCCCACTGTATATATAAATCTACTTTTTTGTATTGATATATATATATATATATATATATATATATATATATATATAATAGGATGCAGAGTAAAAAATAATGAAGTCTACAGGACAATGTTTCCATTTAAGCCCTTTAAAAGATGGCAATTGAAAACAAAAGAACTGTACGGTCGTCTCCCTGTTTTTAGAGAGTAGTGACAGCTTCCGGACTGCAGCTCCTCATCTCCATCTGGTTATCCACATGTAAACCTGGTTTCTTTTCCTTTGGTACCTAAACGGTTAATGTTAGTTTTACTGCTGGCAGCTTCTCCAGCAGTCCCTAGCTGAGTGCTTCAGCTGCAGTAGCTTTGTAGTCACGCCCTTCTCCTTTAAATAGAGGTGTTACCCAGCAATCCCTGCTGAAGATACAAACTCATTTGTATACTGGCTCCCTGTGGAGCTGTGTTAGAGCATTCCAAGAAACCGACGTTTATCCTTTGGTGTTGCAGTATTTCCTCTGTTTGTTTGCCTTCCCTGGTGTTCCTGTATTGTAGTGGCAAGTCTAGTGATCTCGTTGACCTACTCATTAGGCAGAGTGAGTTTAGGGCCAGCTGAGGGCCCAAGGTATCCTGCTCATGACAGGTTGAAAGAACCTGTATAGGGACGCTAGGGAGCTCAGGAGTCAGCTTGAGGTGAGTTCAGGAGGTGCCCTCTCACCCCTCTCCCCAGCGGCAGAGACCTCCATTGTACTGTGTCCCCGGTGTTCCCCTCTGTTTGTGACATTGTTTTAGTTGCTTATTTGTTGTCCGTCAGACTTTGGTCAGTCTGAACATGCTCGCCACACCTGTAGTGTGACAAGAACAGAATAATAATATTAGTTCTACATCTAAAGCTCCACTCTAATTTCTGTCACATTTGAAAAGAATAGGGCTGCATGCATTGAAGTTCTTTTCATCAGAATCACTGACACCTTTACACAACCCAACAGACCCAATATAAGTCTGTAAAGTCCATCTGTTACCTTTGGTGCCCATTAGGTGATGGATATGACACTGTCATTTTTCAGTTCCTACAATAGAATAGAAAACCAGAAAGCCGCATGGAAACATTGCTTTATTAAAAATGCATAGTATGCTGTTCTATCACAAAATCATTTGATCATTGATCTGAATCTGCTTGATAATCACCAACTTGTAGCCCACACACAAAACCGAGCAGAACTCTTCCATTTTTTATCCTCCTCAGTACCTAGGAGAGTGGTTATGTTGGCAGGCTTACTGTCTGGAGATCATTGCTACCTACTGGCACAAGGATGGAGTGAAGGATGTGGGAATCCCATACACATTCTTCAGTGAGTGATGAGGTGACAATCCTCTAATGGAAGGGAGTGTACTTTTAGGGAACTGGCTCTGCGAAGAGAGACAAATCTCAGACGTTGGTATGCAATATAATTAACCCCTTTACTTCATAAATACAAAACGGTCGATCATAATAAACTATTTTCTGCCCTTGCTTCTTCTGATAAATATGTCTTTATGGATTATAGTTTGATTATCAAATTAATTGTTTCATATTTTCCATTATTTTTGGACTCTGAAAGCAGACACTCAGGGAGTGAAGATGTTAATAAAAATTGTTGGGAATTTCTAGCTGGTAGTGATTGTATAAAATATTGGAAAGGGGAAGCCGGAGCCCACGAGGTAGAGGAGAGTAAACAGCTGCTCAGTTACCCCTCTGCCCTGCCCTTCACCTCCCTTCCTCCCCAGAGACTTTCATTTCCTTCACTAACCAGCACATGATTTGGGGTAATTGGACTTTCCACGAACGGAAAGGAGAGGGAAAGAGAACCAGCTACTGGCAGCCTGCATGCACATCATGTCCACTGGCACAAAGAACTCAACAAAAACATACAGAATGCCGTAGCAGAAAAACACACAGCGTCTACATTCACTGATTAGTTCTTATTCCCATTTTTATTATTTGCATTTTTATAATGATTTGCTCGATTTTTTATTACTGTTTTGCTCCATTACAAATCAGCTTCGCTTTCGTCTAAGCTTATGTCACGCATTGATTTAGGTAGTCATTTGCACCATATCAGTGTCCTTGGCACCATCATGAAAGAAGTAAATATAATTTATGTTAGGAGAAAAATGGATGGGGTATAACTGAAGTTTGATCTGGTGTTTTCTGAACACTTCCACATTTTAGAAGGTAAACGAGAGAAGGTGACATTTGAGACATGCAGTACAGAGGTGATCTGGTTTACCATACTGTAACGCCCCTGTAAACGGGTCATTACAGGGTATTAAATGTTACCCCATTTTTCCCGGGCAGGAGGAAGAAGGGTCCCAACAACACACACTAACATCACACTGGCAGGAAGGAGTTAACAGCATTTGCAGCATGAAGTTTGTTCTAAGTCTATGACTCATCCTGTCTCCTTAATGAGCAGGTGGCTGGACACAGGCAGGTCCCCATGACAACCAAGGGGAGGGGGGCCTGAAGGAGTGAGTTTAGTGCAGAGCACACAGACGTTTAGGCAGAACGTCAGGGGCTGCAAGGGAGAGCAGACATGCAGAGAACCGCTCCTGTTGAGGAGATGCCACGAGACCAGGGCTGATAACACCTAGAGGAGGGGAATGGAGCTGAGGACTGGGGTTCCCTGGAGCAAGTTGTACCCGGTGGCGGTTGTGTTAGGTACGCTACTGGGGATGAGAGAGACAGAGAGGCGGCGAGTTCCAAAGATGCTCTATGCCACGGGGACGGCACTAACGCACCGAAAGGGAGAGACCCCCAGAACACCTCACCGGACACCCCTTCCTCCTACCTGCCCGGGACCGACCAAAGGCTACAGGCGGCGAGGACCAGCACCCGGGTGCGATGTGAAACGGACTGTAAATAAAGAACCACTGGAACCGCACACCGTGACTGCTGTGAGTAATGCCACCGCCCTGTGCCCCCGGTGTCCCTGAGGACTGTTGCCCTGGGTCTCATTAACCTCCCGGGGCTCCCCCGCTCCACCCGTGGGGAGAGATTCCATCCGGCTGCCCGTAACACCTGCCCCGCAGAGAGACCGCGCAGCGGCGGCTTAACACCTGGCCGCAAACCACGGGTGGCGCTGCAAGCACCCCGTCCCGTACCGTTTCCTGGGGAAGAGCGATGGCAAGCCCCCCCCCAGGGACCCCATTACCATCCTTCCGTCCCCCCTTGTAATACCGGACTGACGGTCGGACTTTCCTCTTTATTGAAACCTGCCGGGGGTCACGGAAGCCGGGTCGGGCCACTCACCGCTTGACCCCAAATACCACCGGCCCGGTGACCGTGCGAGCCCTGCAAGCCCCGGCGTGGGCGTTTCAATACAAAGAACCTGGCTGTTTTGTGCCCCCTTTTTTCCATGACCTATATTAACTTAATCCAGAGGCAGCACTTCTCATCAACTTCAATGAGGTTAAGTTATGGAGAGAGCCAAGAATGAATATCATGGATATACAGCTGTAAAGTATAGGTCCGGAACCCCAAACCTGGTGTGGGTGGAGGCCAGCATGACTTTGGTTAGGGGGGAGGTGACCTCAAGGGGAGGAGGTGGGGACTAGTAGACCGTTGGGGTTTATATAGGGCAACCTGGGGGTGGAGAATCCCTTTGGCTTGCGTTCCCGCTAGGATTGTGACACCAGCTATCCCTCCCTTTTACAGACATTTTACCTGCCTGATGGAGTCTGTGGACAGTCTTTTTCAGCAGCTGTGGGCTAAAGCCAGCCACCACCCTCCTGGGTGGCTCTACGGTCAGCTGAGGGCCATCTTAGGAGGTAGTGTGGTTGGGGCCTCATCCATCTGTCGCGGGCGGGGAGGACGCCGCTGCGCTCGCTAACGCTCAGGTCCGGCGCTGCTGCGATGGCTGCTCGGTGGCTCGAGCGGTGGGAGGAGCCGGAGGAGCCCTTTTGCCCGCAGGCTCTGGCCTTTGGAACTCTAGCTGTGGCGGTAGCTGTATTTCCTTTTGCTGGTCGGATGGTTGCCTTCAATCGGGTCTTGGCTGTTAGTAAACCCCTGGGGTTCCGCTCACTGACGGATTTGACCTCTAATGGCGACTCCAAGCCTGGTCGGGGTCCGCAGGCCCTGCCTGTGTGTGCTGGGTTCACTTCGCTCCCCGGTTCAGTACCGGCGGGCCACCGCCCGTCCCCGGTCCTACGGCCACCACCGTCTGCCAACCTTGCTCTTGGTGCCCGGGTAACACACCCGGACACCGTCAGTTTACTCCTCCACTACTACTTCACTCCTTTCACTTGCACTTCCCTAACTGATCTGACTTCCTTTTCCCGCCTCCAGAACTGTGAACTCCTCAGTGGGTGGGGCCAACCACCTGGCTCCACCCCACCTGGTGTGGACATCAGCTCCTGGAGGGAGGCAACAAGGATTTTGTGTCTGGCTGATGTGCCTGTCTCGGGGTGGGGGTGTGTGTTGTAGTACCTGTGACGACCTGGCTAGTCCAGGGCGCCACATTCCCCCTTGGTTAAATGCAGACCGTCTGCGGGCTGCCGGTCCATCACCGGTTTTATTTTTCTTTTTTAACTGTAAAAATATAAAACAAACATCAACAGTTTATGCATTTTAAATCTTCCCTTACGGGAGGCAGGTCACTTGAACATTGCAAAACACATACAGTAGATATACATACACTTTTAATAATAACGGACGGACGGCTTCCACTCTCCCACCCAAGCAACCTAGCCCTGATGCTACCCCTAAGAAGTGGGCAGCACCCCTTGACCCCAGTCCAGATCCAGACTGCCCGAGCGGGAACGGGTACGGTGACTCGCACCCGGCTGTCACTTCAGGGGACCCCACATCCATGGGGGACCCCTGACCCCCTGAGGATCGCCACCGGTTGCGGTAGTGGCGGGCCTGGGCCATCACTTTCCTCCAGGCCCATCCTCCAAATCAGCCTCTCCGGAGGCGGCAACGGAAACATGCCCCAACATATTCACAATCCCACAAGTTCGTGGGTGCCCTGCAATTTCTCAGGCATGTCCATGAAGAGTTCCTCATGCAACGGTAGCAAAGGGTCCCTACGGGGACTACTTGCCGGCAACGGCTGGGTCAATCACGGTGCCAATCAGGTTAAACTTCGGTTTGATTCATTCATTTACTCATTTACTTAACAGGTTATGGTACTGGTGGTCCCAACGGGGACAACGGTGCAACGGAGGAACCGCTGCCTTACTTCAAGTCCACACCGCAGGCCGGAGGAGGGGACTGGGCCGGTTCTTGGGCCTCCTGGCCTCCTCTCAGCTTGGCATCAAGGGCAAACCAGCCCCTCTCACCACAATGCCGCGTATACATCACCAGATCGCCTGGGAGCAAGTTACGGCCTGGGTGGCCCTCTGGCAGGTGGGCATTGACATGCCGGCGGGCCACAAACACCTCGGCTTCCAGGCCCGGCTCGAAAATAAATCCATAACCCCGGCGAGGGTCAAATCTTCGCACCTGACCCTCGTATATCGGGCCCCATACCCGAAAGGTGGCTCGGCGGAGGTTCTCCTTCTGTTGAATCGTGCGGGCTATCAGCTCAGCCTTCTGCTTCTCCCTCTCCGCATTTTCCCGGCCCAGCTGGCTCGGCTCCCTGTCCCAATAAGGGGCGTCTGTCTGCCCCTGCGCGCGGGTCGGACCCCGCAGGATCTCCTTTGCACTGTCCACTACTGGCGTTCGCCGTGGAAGATCCAGCGGTGTCATGGCCTGGGGTGCTGCCTCACAGCGGCGACCCGACGCAGCCTCAGCTGAGGTGGGGGATAAGGGTACAGGGGTCCTCAACTGCTGAGCCTCCACCTCCTCCTGGACGGAACGGATCACCGGAGCCGGAACGGTACTGGGTGCGGTCACTTCCGATGCCACCGGTGTGTCTTCGCAGACCGACGCTGCCCTCGGGAGCTTCCACGGAAGCGGTGCGGGTCATCTGCGGACCTTGTCTGCAGGCTGGTCCGCTTGGGCGGACAGGCAGGGTTCCGCTACCGGTTGTGGGGGTAGCGGGCCTAGTGGCGGGGAGGCAGCAGCCAACATGGGTAGCGGGGGAGGCAGCAGGGTGAGTGGGCACAGACCGGGCCCCTCAGCCGCGACGACCGATCCTGTAGGAACACAGGGGCGTGGGTCGCTTACCTGCTCCTCCAAAACTTCCTCCACCTTGCGTCTCCGTATGGCCGCCACTACATCCACCATGTCAGCCTCCCACTCCTCCAAGAGGAGCTGCACTTGCACCTGCAGACGGCTGCCCAGTTGAATGGTCCGGACCTCCACCCACGCTGGGGTGCCGGGCGCGGGCTCGGGAACTGCGGGGCTACCGGACGGACGGTGCATTCTGGCAGCGGTATCTTGCAGGAACCAAATGGCGGCAAAGTCCTGGCATCCCTGCTTTTATGGCCTTGTTTTACATGCAGCCGGATGCCATCCGTCCCTCCTTGGTCTTTTCTCGGCACCTCCTCTTCAGGGGCGGGGCTTCGGTTTTCGCACCTCCACTGCTCGAGAAGACGCTCGAGCGGGAAAATCTTCGCGCCCAAGATGGCAGATTATGAAATTTTTCGGCCAGACACCGCTGGCGGGGCACAAGGCGCACTTCTACCAGCCGGCAGAACGGTAAGATCCTGTTTGTGATGCCAAGTTGTCGCAGGTGGGGAGGACGCCGCTGCGTTCGCTAACGCTCGGGTCCGGCGCTGCTGCGATGGCTGCTTGGTGGCTTGAGCGGTGGGCCGGATCCGGGGACTCGAGCAGCGCTCCTCGCCCGTGAGTGAAAGGGGGTAGTTTGGTTTGGGGATTTGGTCCGTGACGCCACCCACGGGTTGTGGTGAGGTTGGACACCACCGCTGCTGGTGACGGGGATCCCGGGAGCGATGGTAGGGAGCAGCTGGAATGTTGTTTCCCCCCTCCATGGGTAGGGGTTGGTGGTCCCGGGGCCCGGTGAGGTGACAGGGAGGCAGGGTTGGCAAGGTGCAGGGTCGCCTGGACTGCGCAGCACGGTGCCAGACGGCACGGTTGTACTCACTCAGCCACAAATGTACACAAAGTCTCTGGTAAACCAAACGGCTGGATGGACGGGTCCCGCAGCCGGCTGCTGTGACTTCTCCCGGACGGTTGGTGGTGGCTGCCTTTCCCTGCACCTTTGTGTATGTTCGGTCTCGATGGATTCCCACCGGTAACCCGCTCCCCAGCGTGTATATGTGCCGGAAGAGCCCTTTTGCCCACAGGCTCTGGCCCTTGGAACTCTAGCTGTGGCGGTAGCTGTAATTTCTTTTGCTGGTCGGACGGTTGCCTTCAATCGGGTCTTGGCTGTTAGGAAACCCCTGGGGTTCCAATCACTGACGGATTTGACCTCTAATGGTGACTCCAAGCCTAGTCGGGGTCCGCAGGCCCTGCCTGTGTGTGCTGGCTTCACTTCGCTCCCCGGTTCGGTACCGGCGGGCCACCGCCCGTCCCCGGTCCTACGGTTCCACGTTGATCTGCCTCTCCTGCAAACGGCCACCACCATCTGCCAACCTTGCTTTTAGTACCCGGGCCACACACCCGGACACCGTCAGTTTACTCCTCCACTACTACTTCACTCCTTTCACTTGCACTTCCCTAACTGATCGGACTTCCTTTTCCCGCCTCCAGGACTGTGAACTCCTCAGTGGGTGGGGCCAACCACCTGGCTCCACCCCACCTGGTGTGGACATCAGCCCCTGGAGGGAGGCAACAAGGATTTTGTGTCTGGCTGATGTGCCTGTCTCGGGGTGGGGGTGTGTGTTGTAGTACCTGTGACGACCTGGCTAGTCCAGGGAGCCACACATCCACCCCGCACTGCAGGGGCGGCATTCCTGTAGGTCGGTTCTTCCCTGCTGCACCAGCATCTGCCTCCCCTCTGTCTCTGGAGTGGCCTCACCGCAGGTTCTGGCCACTGGAGCATCTGTCACTTGCAGTGTCAGTGTTTCCTTCTGCGTGGGCGCAGAAGGAGCCTTCCCGCAGGCCCTAGCTGTCAGCAGGGCTGTCCAGAGATGTGCCTGTGCAGCCTCGGCGTTCGCCCAGAAGCTCCTCCAGGGCCCCTCCGGGTGCGGGGCAGTAGTTTGGCTGTGTAAGTTGGCCCCATCTCGGAAGGAATTCGCGTGCGCATCTGAGGTAGGCGGCAGTTAGTAGGCCTTAGCCTCCAGAGGGGGCAGGGCCTGCCAATGCCCTCCAACTCCAATCCCCAGATGTTGCGGCAGGTCGAGTGATATTGTTTTTCCTCCACGGCACTCTCCCAGAGGATCCAGAGCTCCTTCTTGGTGGACAGCGGATTTGGGTCAGCGGTTTCCTCCTCACACCTGAAGCCCGCGGGTCCGGTCTCTGGGGCGTCTGGGCGGATTTCTATGGGATTGGGATCATCATCGTTTCCTGGATTATTTGCCAATCAGCATCAGGATATCGGTTCTCTGATGGTTTCAGATGAGCAGCAGGATGCAGGTATTCCGGCTGGCAGGATCACAGCTTCTGCGCAACCCGGGGCGTTTGGCTCTATGTTTTGTTTGTCTCCCTTTCCTGGTGCTTTTCCAGGTGTTTTGTCCAGTCAGGCGCCGTCAGTTCAGCGTCAGTGAGGCAGGTAGACCAGTTAGCAGGCCCGGACTGACCATAGGGCAATTCTGGCAAATGCCAGATGGGCGGTCCCTGTAGTGGGCCGGTGCCTGTAGTGGGCCGTGGTATCTGCAGTCACCGCCGCGCTCCTCTGCAGTGTGTGCATGTCGGGCACACTGGCTGCAGCAGGACCAGGAGGCAGCGCTGTGCTGTGCTGGCCCTGTTTGTGCTGCTGTGCCGGTCCGGCATGCACACCCCTGACGTGCAGCAACGTGATGAGATCAGCACCTTGCTGACGTCATCACAGTGCTGCGGGCGCCGGCACTCAGGAGACATGAGGCAGCGGTAAGCGTCAGCGCTCCATGGAGGAGCCAAAGATGGCAGGTTTAATTAATGGGGATGAGTGGGGAGTGGCTGAGAACACATAACGGGGAACATTGCTGTGACAGGCAGGGGTGGTAACTGTATTCCGAGGGAGGGGGGAGACAGGAGCGTGTAGTGATGGGCTAGTGTAATTTGTGTGTGTAGGGGGTGATGGGGGGGTGTATTATATTGTATGTGGGGAGTGGGGTAATGGGGGTGTATTGTATTGTGTGTGTGTAGGGAGGGCTAATGGGGGTGCATTGTATTGTGTGTGTGTGTGTGTGTTTGTAATGGGGATGCATTGTATTGTATGTGTGTGAGTGTGTGTGTGTAATGGGAATGCATTGTATATGTGTGTGTGGAGAGGGCTAATGGGGGTGCATTGTATTGTGTGTGTGTGTGTGTAATGGGGATGCATTGTATTGTATGTGTGTGTGTGTGTGTGTGTGTGTGGAGGGCTAATGGGGGTGCATTGTGTGTGTGTGTGTAATGGGGGTGCATTGTATTGTGTGTGTGGGGGGGGAGGGGTAATGGGGTTCATTGTATTCTACGTGTGTGTGTGAGGGTAATGGGGGTGCATTGTATTGTGTGTGTGTGGGGAGGGGTAATGGGGGTGCATTGTATTGTGTGCGTGTGTGTGTGGAGGGGTAATGGGGGTGCATTGTATTGTGTGTGTGTGTGTGTGTGTGTGTGTGTGTGGGGGGAGGGGTAAGGGGGTGCATTGTATTGTGTGTGTGTGTGTGTGTGGGGAGGGGCGCGATGTCATTAATAATTAGTGTGATATCAGTGATATTAGTCCTGGACCTGTCCGCACAGGTAAAATCCCCTGTAGTGACTGCAGTGCTTGTAGAGTGATTAGGGCACAGGTA
Organism: Anomaloglossus baeobatrachus; assembly: GCF_048569485.1. Classification (NCBI taxonomy): domain Eukaryota; kingdom Metazoa; phylum Chordata; class Amphibia; order Anura; family Aromobatidae; genus Anomaloglossus; species Anomaloglossus baeobatrachus. The sequence goes on along the minus strand of NC_134353.1, from coordinate 646,033,423 downwards.
TGTGGCGGAACAATCCACAAATCAGGGTGAAAAAGAGCAGAAAATACATCAAGGTCTGCTGCACACTGCGAAAATGTGTCACATAGAGCCATACAGTACTCACATAGTGCCATACAGTACTCACATAATGCCATACAGTACTCACATAATGCCATACAGTGCTCACATAATGCCATACAGTACTCACATAGTGCCATACAGTGCTCACATAATGCCATACAGTACTCACATATACAAGTGCAGAAATATAGTACACATTCACCACGCAAAAAGTGGGCCTGTGTACCCCCAAATGCCAGCGCTGAATTTTAGTCCTAGTCCGGCCCTGCTAGTTAGGCTGGGGTGGGTAGCAGAAGTTTTGTCGGGGGTTAGGGAGTCATTAGCCCCCTTGAAGTTGTATTTTAGAGGATTTTTTTTTATTATTGATCAACAACTATGTTCTCAATCAACCCAAAAGACTCATAAATATCAAAGCTTAATATTTTTGGAAGTTGGAGTAGGTTTTTTTTTAGATTTGGCTATCTTAGGAGGATATCTGTTTGCGCAGGTAACTATTACTGTGCAGAATTATTAGGAAACTTAATAAAAACCAAATATATTTGCATCTCACTTGTTTATTTTCACCAGGTAAAACAATATAACTGCACAAAATTTAGACATAAACATTTCTAACATGCAAAAAAACCCCCCAGAAAATGAATGACCAAAATAGCGACCTTTCTTTATGATGACACTCAACAGCCTACCATGCATAGATTCTGTCAGTTGCTTGATCTGTTTACGATCAACATTGCGTGCAGCAGCCACCACAGCCTCCCAGACACTGTTCCGAGAGGTGTACTGTTTTCCCTCCCTGTAGATCTCACATTTTATGAGGGACCATAGGTTCTCTATGGGGTTCACATCAGGTGATCAAGGGGGCCATGTCATTTTTTTTTCATCTTTTAGACCTCTACTGGCCAGCCAAGCTGTGGAGTAGTTGGATGCATGTGATGGAGCATTGTCCTGCTTGAAAATCAAGTTTTTCTTGAATGATACCGACTTCTTCCTGTACCACTGCTTGAAGAAGTTGTCTTCCAGAAACTGGCAGTGGGTCTGGGAGTTGAGCTTCACTGCATCCTCAACCCGAAAAGGTCCCACAAGTTCATCTTTGATGATACCAGCCCATACCAGTACCCCACCTCCACCTTGCTGGCATCTGAGTCGGAGTGGAGCTCTCCGCCCTTTACTGATACAGCCTCTGGCCCATCCATCTGGCCCATCAAGAGTCACTCTCATTTCATCAGTCCATAAAACCTTTGAAAAATCAGTCTTAAGATATTTCTTGGCCCAGTCTTGACATTTTATCTTATGTTTCTTGTTCAAAGGTGGTCGTTTTTCAGCCTTCCTTACCTTGGCCATGTCCCTGAGTATGGCACACCTTGTGCTTTTTGATACTCCAATAACGTTGCAGCTCTAAAATATGACCAAACTGGTTGCAAATGGCATCTTGGCAGCTTAATGCTTGATTTTCCTCAATTCATGGGCAGTTATTTTGCGCCTTTTTTGCCCAACACACTTCTTGCGACCCTGTTAGCTATTTGCCATGAAGCACTTGATTGTTTGGTGATAACACTTCAAACGTTTGGCAATTTCAAGACTGCTGCATCCCTCTGCAAGACGTCTCACAATTTTTGACTTTTCAGAGCCCGTCAAATCTCTTTTCAGACCTATTTTGCCAAAGGAAAGGAAGTTGCCTAATAATTAAGCACACCTTATATAGGGTGTTGATGTCATTACACCACACCCCTCCTCATTACAGAGATGCACATCACCTGATTTACTTAATTGGTAGGTGGCTCTCAAGCCTATACAGCTTGGAGTATGACAACATGTATAAAAAGTATCATGTGATCAAAATACTCATTTGCCTAATAATTCTGCACACAGTGTTAAGTATATATTGTTCTATTTCAAAATGACTACAATTATAAAGCATGTTTTGCACTATTCCAATTCCATAATAATCACTATCAATAAGAATAACTAGTGCTATTCCAAAATTGAAGACAAATATTATTATTATTATTATTATTATTATTATTAATATTATTTATTATTATAGCGCCATTTATTCCATGGCGCTTTACAAGTGAAAGAGGGTATACGTACAACAATCATTAACAGTACAAAACAGACTGGTATAGGAGGAGAGAGGACCCTGCCCGCTAGGGCTCACAGTCTATAGGGAATGGGGGATGGTACAATAGGTGAGGACAGAGCTGGTTGCGCAGTGGTGTACTGGACTGAGGGCTATTGTAGGTTGTAGGCTTGTTGGAAGAGGTGGGTCTTGAGGTTCCTCTTGAAGCTTTCCACGGTAGGGGAGAGTCTGATATGCTGAGGTAGGCAGAATATGGGGGAGGCACGGGAGAAATCTTGTACGTGATTGTGGGAAGAGGAGATAAGAGAGGAGTAGAGAAGGAGATCTTGTGAGGATCTGAGGTTGCGTGCATGTAGGTAATGGGAGACTAGGTCACAGATGTAGGGAGGAGAGGTTATGGATGGCTTTGTATGTCATGGTTAATGTTTTGAACTGGAGTCGTTGGGCGATGGGAAACCAGTAAAGGGATTGGCAGAGTGGCGAGGCTGGGGAATACTGAGGAGAGAGGTGGATTAAGCGGGCTGCAGAGTTTAGGATAGATTGGAGGGGTGCAAGAGTGTTGGAAGGGAGGCCAGAGAGCAGGAGGTTGCAGTAGTCGAGGCGGGAGAGGGCATGCACTAATGTTTTTGCTGATTCTTGGTTAAGGAAAGCACGCATCCGGGAGATATTTTTGAGTTGTAGTCTGCATGAGGTGAAGATGGCATGGATGTGTGGCTTGAAGGATAGAGCAGAGTCGAGGGTTACTCCAAGGCAACGAGCTTGTGAGACTGGGGAGAGTGAGCAACCATCAAGTTTGATGGAAAGGCTTGTTGGAGGAGATGAGTGAGGAGGAGGAAAGACAATGAACTCTGTTTTGTCCATGTTAAGTTTTAGGAATCGCGCAGAGAAGAAGGATGAAATAGCAGACAGACATTGTGGAATTTTGGTTAGTAGAGAGGTAATGTCAGGTCCAGAGAGGTAGATCTGTGTGTCATCGGTATAGAGATGATACTGAAAGCCGTGGGACTCTATGAGCTGTCCCAGGCCGAAGGTGTAGATGGAGAACAGCATGGGTCCAAGAACTGAGCCTTGGGGGACACCGACAGATAGGGGGCGAGATGTGGAAGTGGTGTGAGAATGGGAGAAAGTTTGGTCGGTTAGGGATCCAAGATAGGGCCAAGTCTGTGATGCCCAGAGATGAGAGAATCTGTAATAGGAGGGAATGGTCTACTGTGTCGAAGGCAGAGGACAGGTCCAGAAGGAGGAGGATAGAGTAGTGTCACTTGGCTTTGGTGGTTAGTAGATCATTGGTGACTTTGGTTAGGGCAGTTTCAGTAGAGTGATGTGGTTGGAAGCCAGATTGTAGCTGGTCAAAGAGGGAGCAGGAGGAGAGGTATGAGGACAGTTCAAGATGGACATGCTGTTCCAGTAGTTTTGAGGCATAGGGGAAAAGGGATATGGGGCGATAGTTTGACACAGAGGATGGGTCAAGGGAGGTCTTTTTGAGGATGGGTGTAATGGAGGCATGTTTAAAGAATGAGGGGAATACACCACTTGTTAGTGATAGGTTGAAGAGATGGGTTAAGGCTGGGATGAGGACTGCGGTGATGTTGGGGATAAGGTTCGATGATCTTGAGAGTAGAGTGGAAAGATTGTTTTCTGTCATGTGGAGAAGCTGGATTTGGAGGAAGAGGGCTGAGTAGCTATGATAAGGGGCCTTGGTGATTGTGGGCCAAAGCTTGCTCTGATGTTGTCAATCTTCTGCTTGAAGAAAGAGGCAAAGTCTTCAGCTGAGATGAGAGGAGAGGGAGGTGGTGCTGGAGGACAGAGGAGAGAATTGAAAGTGTTGAATAGCTGTTTAGGGTTGTGAGAGAGAGGATATGAGGGTTGAGAAGTAGGTTTGTTTTGCAGCAGTGAGTGTGGACTTGACAAGTGGTGAGGGGCTGTTTACACTATATGCAATGAAGTGCTCAGTGGAATGAGACTTTTTCCATCTGCGCTCAGCAATTCTGGAAGTCCGTCTCAGTTCTTTAGTCTGACTCGTGTGCCAGGGTTGCCTGTTGATTGTGCGGGTTTTGGTGTGTGTGAGGGGGGCAGCTGAATCGAGAGCTGCAGAGATTGTAGTGTTGTATAAAATTGCAGCAGCATCTGCATCATGTAAAAATGCAAAGTCTGTGAGAGGGAGAAGGGACTGAGAAAGTGCATATAAATCAAGGTGTTTGATATTTCTGCGAGGGTTTGAAAGTTTGTTGAAGGGGGGTTGCGTACTTGGAGAAGAGAGGGAAGAGAATGCGAGTAGGTTGTGGTCAGACAGGGCGAGAGGTGAGTTAGAGAGGTTAGATAGGGAACAGAGGAGAGTGAAGATGAGGTCCAGCGTGTGGCCATCTTTGTGAGTAGCTGCAGAAGACCATTGGGCGAGGCCGAAAGAGGAAGCGAGTGTTAGAAGTTTGGAGACAGATGAGTGGGAAGTGTCAATGGGGATATTGAAATCACCCATGATGATGGTGGGGATGTCGGTGGAAAGAAAGTGTAGTAGCCAGGTGGTGAAATGGTCAAAAAAGGCAGTGGCTGGCCCTGGAGGGCGGTAAATGACAGCCAGTTGAAGGTTGGAGGGGGCGTAGATGCATACGGAGTGCACCTCAAAAGACGGGAGAGTAACAGAGGGTGGTAGTGGAATTGGTGTAAAGGAGCATTGGTTGGACACGAGCAAACCAACTCCTCCACCATGCTTGTTGTTGGGGCGGGGGATGTGAGAGAGTTGGAGACCGCCATAAGAAAGTGCAGCAGGAGAGGCTGTGTCAGAAGGAGTGAGCCAGGTTTCAGTGATGACGAGAAAGGAAAGTTTATTAGTGATGAAAAGCTCATGAATTTAGGATTGTTTGTTGCAGACAGAGCGAGTGTTCCATAGAGCTCCTGTTAGTGGGACTGGGGGAGCGGGGGCTGGGTGGATGGGTATGAGGTTAGAGAGGTTGCGGAACTTTGTGATAGGTTGTGGATGAGGGTTTAAAGTGATAATAGGGATGTGGTGAGGAGGGCCAGGATTAGGAGAGATATCCCCAGCAGTGAGGAGAAGCAATGAGAGTGTTAGTAGGTGGGAGCAGGAGAGGCCATGAGATGGTCGTGTGTGTCTAGAGACACTGGGTGAAATGTGGTGGAAAATATTTGAGGGGAAGGTGAGATGAGTGGGGAGGATGGAGTAAGAGATGAAACGTTCATTACTGGGTTTAGGGATCAGACGGGGCAGTAGAAAGTGAAGTATTATAGGAGTGAAAGTGAAGGTAAACACAAACATTGTTTGCTGTGACTATGTATCCAGTTACCTTCCGGTCACTTCCGACCCAATTCTGGCCTAATTCAATGCATCTTACTTATATGGTGCATACTTGTCTTGGTGCAGACAAAGTCTTGTGCAGACTTTTAGTTGCCCCAATATATATATATATATATATATATATAAAAATATTGTGCTACTCTAAAATGTTTACAATCACTTAATATGTTCTTCTAATCCAAAATGACCCCAATTAATAAATGTGTTGTTCTGTTAGAAAATGGCTGTGATTACCTAACATGAATTGTTGTACTCTGATATGTTAACAATAGTGATGAGTGAGCGCTACCATACTCAGGTGCTCGGTACTCATTAAGAGCAGTTGGATGCTCGGATGGGCGTGACTAGAGTACTAAGGTATAAGGCTATGTGCACACGTTGCATAATTTGATGCATTTACGCTACGTATTGCACTGGAGCGTAAATGCATGCGTCCTGCGTCCCCTGCACAATGTGCGCACGATGATTTTTTGAACGCAGTGATTTGAGATTAAAAAATTTGACAAAATCTCTGTGTTGAAAAATGCAGCATGTCACTTCTTTCATACGCTTTGGATGCTGCTCCAACTCTGTCCATGGGAGAGACAGCATCCCAAGAGCATGAAATCGGCATCTATTCTGCAAAACACACTGCATCCATTAAGCAGTGATTGTGAAGCGATTTGAAGCGCACGTGTGCCGCCCCCGTGCCAGCAGCCGGCGCTGCTCAGATCCGGGCCTCCTGGGCTGGTGGCTCGAGGGTCATGTATGAAATCTTTTATATAATGGTTATGCCAACCTCCATCTGTATAGTAGTTATAAACTGAAACCTTGCATTGGTGGAGTGGAGTTTCTCCTTAAAGCCGCCTTCCCAGGGTTTGGCTGTGTGTGTCTTCTTAGTCACCATATCAATAAAAGTACAAGTGTGTTTGCATAAGAAAGATTCAACTTCGTCTTCTTTTTTCTTCAAAATTTTTTTTTCCTCTATTCTAAGGAGAGTGCAGTGTCTATGATGGTGCGGGTACGACTGCTCCTCTGGACTGGGCTCCATCCTCCACCTTGGGCTCCGACCCCCGATGGCCTCTTCAGTTGTAACATGCAGAGGTGAAGACGTTCAACAAGAACGGAGCGCTGTGTCTTTTATCTTTTCAACTGCCCTGCCACCCCCCACCTGCTGTGCAGATGGCCTCCTCCGGAACATGAGGACGTTCAACAGGGGTGACAGGCATTTTAACAGCAACTTGTAACTTCAAACTTTAAAACTTGTGGTGGGTTCTGGCCCCTTTAAGGCCGGGCATTCCCGGGGCACATACTGGCAAAGTGTCCAGGCAGCTTGCAGTGCCGGCAGATTGGCACTATTACACCCCCGACGGCAGACGGGGCCTCATCCTCGGAGGTGGACTCCGCCTCAGCCTCGTACGCCTCCAGTGCACAGTACGTACGGGTCGATAGAGCCATCCGGTATCCATTCCCACCACATCGCGGGATATACGCTGCTACTGAGGAATCGACACCGGGGCTGCTCTCATCCGTTTCCTCCGATTCCGAGCTGGCGGCTAAGGGGTCTTCTGGGCCGGGTGCCGTCCCCGTTGCGGCCGGGCGGACTGCCGGAGCCGACATCCTTCCTGTGGCAGGCGGGTAACCGCCAGCTGCTACACAGGGAGTCATTACTGGAGTCCAGGGGTCCACCACTGGAGCGGGGGCTGCAGCTTCCTCACCGACTGCTTCGTTCACGGATGCCGCCGCTCCAGCGGTCGTCGCGGCTCCAGCATCGGGTTTAGGGGCAGACATCTTCTCGCTTCTCCCCCTCGGTCTTTTGCCAGCACGCCTTCATGTGGCTTCTTAGTTTCATTTTACGACCTCGGGGTTCACCTTCCGGCCGTGTTCACAGGGGGCGGGGCTTCGGCTTTCGCGCCCTTTTCTCGGGGAAGAAGACGCTGGGCTGCAGTTTTCGTGCCCAAAGATGGCAAAAATGTCGACGGCTGAAAATTTCTCAACGGATCACCGCCGACTGTCCAATTCAAGGCGCACTTCCACAAGGTAAGTGGATGGGTAAGTATCGTGTTCGGGACGCCAAGTTTCGGGGTGTGCCGCCCCCCGTACCAGCAGCCGGCGCTGCTCAGATCCGGGCATTCTGGGGTGGTGGCTCGAGGGTCTCCGGACCCGGGGGTATCGCGGACACGCTGAATAAATAGTGGGACATAGATGTACAGGCTAGGCCGTATTAAGTTCATGACGCCACCCACGGTGTGTGGTGAGTTGGGACACCACCGCTGCTGTTTTGGGGCACCCGGGGGAGTTGTTGTGGCAGCTGAATGTTAACCCCTCCATAGGTAGCGATGGATGCCCCGGGACCCAGTGTCTAGTGCAGGGTATAGCGACAGCAAGGGGATGCTTGATTACTCACAGTCAATAAATCACACGAGTCTCTGGTAAACCAAGGTGCTGGTGGCCGACGCCGCGGCCGGTTGCATTCGGGTCCCCCACCCAGGCTGGTGCTCTCTATCCTTTTCCTCTGCACTGACTTTGTGTAAGGTGGGCTTCCTAGTCTAGAATTCAGGAGTCCGCTCCTGGCTGGATGTGGCCTAAGGAGCCGTGCCCGCAGACGCTGGCCCGTGGGATCTATGGGCCCTGGCGGTGACCTCTTATTCCTATCGGTGGGCTGTTGTCTTCTATGAGGGACTTTGGGTGGGACAGGACCTCTAGTTCTGGCCTCAATCGGTTAATTAACCAGGCCGCTTGTTTCCGGTTCTGGCTTCAGGGTCCGAGTACCCCCCTTTGTTCTCCGGTTTCTGGGTCGGTTCCCGTGTCGGTACCGGCAGGATACAACCCTGTCCCGGTCCACCTCAGTTCTGCCGAGCCATCTTCCTGTATCCTGCTGATGTAGACCACCGTCTGCCTCCTAGCCAAGGTACCAGGGCTCCTACCCTGGCACCGTTCAACTGGAACTTTCTCTGCTGGAGATACACTTAGCTCCAGCCCACACTCCTCTCCAAACTAAACTCCAAACTGTCACTGCTTGTTTTCCCGCCCCGGGCTGTCTAGACCCCTGGGTGGGCGTGTCCAACCACCTGGTCACGCCCACTGGTGTGTCTATCTTTCTCTAAGGTGGGGTGACTAGGGTTTCAGGTCGGCTGTGTGTTTCCTAAGTGGGGGATGGTGTTGTGCAGGGCCCTATCTGTGACTACCTGGTTTTGCCAGGGCTTCACACACATGCATTGCCAAATCGCTGCAGAAATTTCAGCATGTACATGCGCACATAGCCTCATAAAAGTCAGTAGGGGTCTCGAGCATTTTTCCGGCAGATTTCTCAGAAAAATGCTCGAGCCCCCATTAACAGAGCATCCAACTTCTCTTAACGAATACAGTGCACCCGAGAATGGTAGTGCTCGCTCATCACTAGTTATCAATAAATAAAAATATTGTATTATTCAAAAATAGTTTGAAAGCAAGAACGGGAATGAACCTGCACACAGACTGTGATAAGCTTTGATCAGGGAGAGTCTTGTGTACAGAACAAAATGAGAGCCATGCTCCTAAATGTGTGACTTCAGAGTGTAGTGCCCCAAAGTAGTTGAGTAGGTTCCTTTAAGATATACAGTAGCAGAGCTGACAGCTACCTTATTATGTGGGCACGCTGTTAACGTCTCCCTTTGCAGATAATGTACATGTGAATTCAGCACATACTGTAGAAGTGGTTTATATCTGCACAGTTATATAACTGTTATGTTCTGCTATTAGGAGGTTCTAAGGGTTAATGAGATTTCCAAATATGGCATACAGGTCACCTAGAAGAACCACATGACTGTGTCTCTGAACTTAGCAAGGAAGGAGAGGAGACATTTTGTCTGTGTGAGTTGATGTGAGGAGGAAGGTAGGAGAGCAGCCGTAGCTCCTGTAAATATACGTATATATACGTATATATATAATCATTGCATCTCATGTGTAGCCTTATGACTACCCTGGAAAATAACTGTTATTGCTGAATGGGAATTGAACCTGTGTGCAAGCATCATTCATCTGGATGTACATATGTAAACTTACAAGTAAATATGATGAGATACAGTATAGAAGCTGTGTAATGTAGTGTGGGCAGCAGTATAAAGAAAATACAGCGTGGGGGGGGGCAGCGTAAGGGTACAGTATGCAGGGGGGAGGAGGGTGAGGAAACAGTGTGATGACATAGTATGGAGGGGAAGTATGTAGAGGAAGGAATGTGAGTAGTGAGCACAATATAGAGACTGGGTATTGTCAGTATAGAGAGGAGGCAGCATGGGCAGAGAGTGTGAGGACACAGTTTACACACAGGGAGTGTGTCAGAAGGAGCACAATATAGAGACTGGGTATTGTCAGTATAGAGAGGAGGCAGCATGGGCAGAGAGTGTGAGGACACAGTTTACACACAGGGAGTGTGTCAGAAGGAGCACAGTATAGAGACTGGGTAGTCTGGAGGGCAGTATAGAGAAAAGGCATGCACACGCACTGCTGCTCTTCTCTTAAATGGCCAGCACGCCATTTCCTAGAAATGCCTCTCAGCCTGTCGCTGTAAGGCACTGGGTACTTAAGGCACTCTGCCATTAGGGGAGGTGCCTGATCAATGTTTTCAGTTAGTTAGTGGTTCTGTGCCCTAGCCAGCTAGTTGTCAGGTCCCCTTGTTCACTATGCTTCCGTTACAGTGTACAGTGCCCTTACCTGTCTCTGGTCATGTTGGTACCCTGTTTCTGTTCATTCCAACCGTGCCTCCAGCCTTAGCCACCCCAGAGGCCCTTGCTGTATTAGAAACTGTGTCCATCCACCCCAGCCGTGCCACCAGACTCAGCTACCCCGAAGGTCCTTGCTATACTAGAAACTGCTAATTCAAGGGCACCTCTTAATAAATTGTGTCACTAAATATCAAATTTCCAAAACTTTTAACCACAAACAACATCTATTTATTAAAAATCCTTTATTATTCCATACTGGTTTATTCTAACAATAAAATGAAACTTTTCTTGTTTTAATATCCAAGTTTGGAATAATGAATTTTTAATAAAATAGATATTGTTTGTGGTCACAACTTTTGGAAATGTTATACTAGAGACTGTGTCCATCCACCCCGGTCTGTCTTCCTTGTTAGCCACCCCGGAGGCCCTTGCCATAGACAGTGTTCGTCCACCCCAGCCTATTCACCAGCCACAGCTACTCAGGAGGTCCTTGCTATACTAGAGACGGTGTCAGTCTATCCCGGCCATGCCACCAGCCTCAGTTAGCCCGGAGTTCCTTGCTATACTAGTGACTATGTCCCTGTGTCCATCCCTGTCCGAGGAGTCAGCCGCCACAGTCCCAGTCACTGCCCTGGGAGTGGCATCTGGCATCTGCCTGGCTGTGGGCACTTAGTCAAGCCCCTCCCACTAAGGATAAGCCCAGGGTCCCCCTGTGGTCTAATGGGTCCACTCCTGTTTGCTGATTTACCATTTCCTGCGGCAAGCGTTGCAATAGGGTTGTGAAACAATTAGTTAAAAGAAGGGAAAGGTCATATCAAACATGAATGGAAAATCCCAAAGTTGTGGTGGAAGGGGGAATAGGCATGGTATTTCAGGTGTACGTGGGGTAGGTGTTAAGATTACTGAAAGTTCTACTGAACAAACACTGACAACTGACAACTTCTGTTACTGGACGGTCACTCTACTCCCTTTCTTTGACAGCCACACAGCTGTACGACTTGTATATGAGGATCAGAAAGAGCATGTGCTGCAGTGGATGGCAAGTGTTGCATAAACTCCACTTCAACATTTCACACAGTACAGTTCTCACAATTGGTTCTGGGGTTGGACGAAGTAGGGTCCAAGCTGAATCCAGACCCTCATCACCAGACGTTACCCCGGGAGTGGAGGGCACCATGATGAGACTCAGATACCTGAGGAGCACGTATACTGTACTGTGCTGTCAAGGCAGGAAGAGGAAGAGGTTGATTATCAGGGCAAGGAGTGGGACAACAGGGATGATGACAATGAGGTTCTAGATCCCACTTGGTGTGAACCCAGAACCACGCAGCTAAGCAGGTCAGTAGAGAAGGTGGTGGAGGTGGAAGAGGAAGACAAGGAGGTCACGTTGCCATTTCACGCACAAACACAAAGTGAAGCAGCCACGACAAGCACTGCATCCTCAGCCACAACTCTGGCTGTAGCCAGTAGCGGTTGTGGGTCTGAAGTTCGCATGGGTGGCAAGGGTTGCCTAGCCTGGGCTTTTTTTGAGACCGCAAAGGATATCCCAGCTATTGTTATCTGCCAACTTTGTAAAAAACTACTCAGTAGAGGCAGAAATTCTAATAATTTGACTACTACATGCATGAACTGGCAACTGCACAACTAAAATGCGTTATTCTGGGAATCTAAATGCGCTTAAATGCGGCCTAGCATGCCTGGCCACCACCGGTTGCCCCATCAATCTCGACTGCTGCTTCTTTCTCCTCCGTCACCGTGGCAAGTGTTCTCACACAGGTCTGTGACCGTAGAACCTCAACTTCTTTTGCTACTACAGTCGGGGTGAGTGACAGCCATTAGCTTGTTCTGTATGTCAACATGCCTGTTGTTTTTGAACGATGTAAGACACCGAGTACACCACATCGACCATAACATTTTCACCTGCACCTCCCTCACAGTCCACCTGTTTGTCGTGTACATCGTACTCCAACCTCTCTCAGCACAACAACCAGCCCTAGGTCCCACAGTTGTGGTCATATAATAGATTTACTCATACACATGCTGTCTTTCTGCCGGTGGGTACAGACGGTTTTGGAAAGCTGATGACCATAGCAGTCCCCCAGTACCAGTTGCCTAGTTGCCTTTACTTCTTTAATAAAACTGTGCCTACGCTACACCAGCATGTCACAGACAACATCACCCATTCCTTGAAAAACTATGTGTCTGACAGCGTACATTTCACCACTGACACCTGGACAAGCAAGTATGGCCAAGGGCGTTACATTTCGCTGACTGGGAATTGCGTGACTCTGGTTGCTGCATGGGCAGATCGGGAAGGGGAAGTTAAACAATTCTTGAATCCCCAAAGTTTGCAGGACAAACCTCTGGCTCTACCACTTTCTCCACAGGTTCTGTCTCTTCCACCTCCTCTAGCGCCTCCACCTGCGCCCTCAACCTCTCCCTTAGGCCCGTTTCACAAGTCAGTGAAAAACACTGACGTTTTTCACTGGCGTGTAAAACACGCACATGTCCCTCCGTGTGCCGTGAATCACGGCACACGTGGGTTGTCTAAGTGCAATCCGGGCTCCGTTCTCCATGGCCCGTGATTGCACTTAGAGATTAACTCACCTGTGCCCGCTCCCGCTCTCCATAGTGCTGAACGCTCCCGTGGTGCAGCATCCAGCCGGCGCTGACCCCCGCAGCAGCTGCTTCCGGGTCGGCTGTGTCGTGCATCATGAATATGCGCGACAGTAATGAGCCGGCTCAGAAGCAGCATGCTGCACGGGCTGCATAGGACATCGCTGGAGCCGGGTGAGTAAAAATGATTTTTATTTTAAAAGCACGTTTTTTCCTGGCACGTGTCTCATGGATCACACCACTGCGTGGTCTGTGGGACATCAGTGATGCCAGAAAAAAATAGACATGTCTCCGTGCGGCAATCACGGACACGCGTGAACGCTGCACGGAGAGATGGTCAGTGAAAAATCACTGATGTGTGAGCAGACCCATTCATTATAATGGGTCTGCGTATGTCAGTGATTCTGGTATGTTTAAAAAAAAGCACAGACGTACCAGAATCACTGACATGTGAAGGAGGCGTTAATGTAACACACGTTCAGAGAGAGCAGAAAGAATCCCTCCCACCTCTGTACAGAGCAACCAGGGTTCACTGCACTCAGGCAGTGTTGAAATTAAAATAATATGGAGAACGCAGTCACACAGCTGCAGAATTGTGAAAGCTATCCGGGCCGAGTTTGAACAATAGCTGTCTCCATTACATTACATTATTAGGTATTATAATGCATGGCGGACTATGTGGCGGGCATTATAATGAATGAAGGACTATGTGGGAGGCATTATAATGCATGGAGGACTATGCGGGGGTGCATTATAATGAATGGAGAACTATGCGGGGGTGCATTATAATGCATGTAGGACTATGTGGGAGGCATTATAATGCATGAAGGACTATGCGGGGGTGCCTTATAATGCATGGAGGACTATGTGGGAGGCATTATAATGCATGTAGGACCATGTGGGAGGCATTATAATGCATGGATGACTGTTCGGGGTGCATTATTGTATGGATGACTATGCGGGGGGTCATTATAATGCATGGAGGACTATGTGGGAGGCATTATAATGCATGGAGGACTATATGGGAGGCATTATAATGCATAGAAGACTATGTGGGAGGCATTATAATGCATGGAGGACTATGTGTGGGGCATTATAATGCATGGAGGACTTTGCGGGAGGCATTATAATACATGGATGACTATGCGGGAGGCATTATAATGAATGGAGGACTATGCGGGGGTGCATTATAATGCATGTAGGACTATGTGGGAGGCATTATAATGCATGAAGGACTATTCGGGGGTGCCTTATAATGCATGGAGGACTATGTGGGAGGCATTATAATGCATGTAGGACTATGTGGGAGGCATTATAATGCATGGATGACTATTCGGGGTGCATTATTGTATGGATGACTATGCGGGGGTCATTATAATGCATGTAGGACCATGTGGGAGGCATTATAATGCATGGATGACTGTTCGGGGTGCATTATTGTATGGATAACTATGCGGGGGGTCATTATAATGCATGGAGGACTATGTGGGAGGCATTATAATGCATGGAGGACTATGTGGGAGGCATTATAATGCATAGAAGACTATGTGGGAGGCATTATAATGCATGGAGGACTATGTGTGGGGCATTATAAGGCATGGAGGACTTTGCGGGAGGCATTATAATACATGGATGACTATGTGGGAGGCATTATAATGCATGGAGGACTATGTGTGGGGCATTATAATGCATGGAGGACTTTGCGGGAGGCATTATAATACATGGATGACTATGCGGGAGGCATTATAATGCATGGATGACGATGCGGGGTGCATTATTGCATGGATGACTATGCGGTGGTCATTATAATGCATGGAGGGAATAGAGGGGGAATACTGGCCGGGCCTGGTTGCTCCAACAGCCGCACCTAGGGGACCATGGACATCCCTTCCCCTCGGACTTACCCACCCTCCCCCTTCACCTTCTTTCCCTCTCTATGTCGTTACTATTTTCACTGCTAGCTCATTTCTTCCCCTTTTTTTTTTTTTATTACCACCCTGTTTCCTGACCTTAAGTTGCATTCTTAAGCTGGTGTCACACACAGCGACAACAACAACGATGTCGCTGCTACGTCACCATTTTCTGTGACGTTGCAGCGACGTCCCGTCGCTGTCGCTGTGTGTGACATCCAGCAACGACCTGGCCCCTGCTGTGAGGTCGCCGGTCGTTGCTGAATGTCCAGCTTCATTTTTTGGTCGTCACTCTCCCGCTGTGACACACACATCGCTGTGTGTGACAGCGAGAGAGCGACGAAATGAAGCGAGCAGGAGCCGGCACTGGCAGCTGCGGTAAGCTGTAACCAGCGTAAACATCGGGTAACCAAGGGAAGACCTTTCCCTGGTTACCCGATGTTTACGCTGGTTACCAGCCTCCGCCGCTCTTGCTGCCAGTGCCAGCTCCTGCACTGTGACATGTGGCTGCAGTACGCATCGGGTAATTAACCCGATGTATACTGTAGCAAGGAGAGCAAGGAGCCAGCGCTAAGCAGTGTGCGCGGCTCCCTGCTCTCTGCACTGTGACATGTAGCTGCAGCACACATCGGGTTAATTAACCCGATGTGTGCTGCAGGAGAGCAAGGAGCCAGCGCTAAGCGCGGCTCCCTGCTCTCTGAACATGTAGCACAGCGACGTTATGATCGCTGCTTCTGCTGTGTTTGACAGCTAAGCAGCGATCATAACAGCGACTTACAAGGTCGCTGTTACGTCACCGAAAATGGTGACGTAACAGCGACGTCGTTGTCGCTGTCGTTTAGTGTGAACCCAGCTTTAGTGCCTAATGTTCTGGTATACGAGTCAGGTGGTTACGTAGACTCCCTCTCATCTTATTTTGGTTTTGAAATAATACCCTATCCCAAGTAAACAGAGGGAGCAGAGTCAAACAAATGTCGAGGGGGGGTGAGGGGCAGATAACATTTGTAATTTAAAGAGCTCGAGATTTGCCGGTCCCCTTCCTTTCTTCCCTTCCCTCTGATATTGCCTTTTGCTACTTTCAAGAAGATTATATGTCTACATAACTTTTTTTTGTATTTCTAAGGAATTGATTTGTTAGTCAAATTTGTATGCAATATTTGATCCCATGCTTTCGTTCTTGTCATTTGTATTGTATATTTCTTAATAAACAAAGATTATACATAATGCATGGAGGACTACGTGGGAGGCATTATAATGCATGGAGGACTAAGTGGGAGACATAATGCATGGAGGACTATGTGGGATGCATTAAAATGCATGGAGGACTATGTCGGAGGTATTATTATAATGCATGGAGGACTATGCGGGGGGCATTATAATGCATGGAGGAATATGCGAGGGGGGCATTATACGATATGGATGGCTAGTGAGGACCATTATACAATGTGGAGGGCTAGTGGGGACCATTATACAATGTGGACGCCATTATACTTTATGTAGGCACATTATACTGTATGTAGGGTTCTTTATACAGTATGGAGAGGTGTGGGAGATACAGTTGGGGATCATACTGTGTTGGAGTGGTTGAAGGGGGGTGCAGTAGGGTCATCATACTGTGCGTGTCAAGGAATTCACTGTGGGGGTATTGTGCAGTGTTTGTCCTCATTCTGTCCCCTTGATAAAGTTTAGGTATACCTTGGACACATCAGTGCTAAACTTTGGACAACAGAATCATCCACAGAGGAGGTACTGATCATAGTTATTGATTACAGCATGATAGGGATAGTAATCAATGATGGGTACTAATAAGTTATCTGTATCCATGCAGGTCATGTCCTCATTTTGATATCTTTTGGGACATACCACCAGGGAGTCAATATTCGCATATATCACAATCTTTCTAAAAGTGACAAAAAGGAGTCTACTAGTACGGGTTAGTATGAGTGGCCTGATATACACTCACATGATTTATGTTACCCCTGGATTGTAATGAGGGTTTTTTACCCTGTGTTGTTTCAGAATTGCCAAAAGAAAGTTTTCAAGACACAGTCACAAAGCCCCTGATGAGCCCTCAACTGTTTAAAGGGCGAAACGCGTCGGGCAGTCTTTGATACGGCTAGCAACAATTTTTCGGGCATTTCTTACATAGCTAATTATTAATATCTAACTCTCTACATCTAATACTGAGCACACAGACCTACTTGACAGCTCCTGACCCCAAACTCCCAATCCCCAGAGATCATATTGGTGATACAGACAAATTTGCCATTATTGACTGAGCCCCCCCTTTTTCCTCACTGTGGTGTTACTACTGTTGGGGTATTTCATTCTTAAGGGGATTTCACTCAAACATCATAGGGAGGGAATATACAGGGTCAGCCGTCGTGGAACGGGGGCGTCTCTCTAATTAGGACGCCGACCCCTGTTGTGAGGTAGGAAAAGAATAGGGTCAATTATCCTTCCTTTCCTCCCTGATTTTAAACAATTTATGTATGTATATGCATTTGTTATAATAAAGTACATGGTTTTTATATAAAAAGTAGCAAAAAATAATTGGTTGAAAATAATATCTACTTTTAGTGATTGATATTGGTATACAAAAAAAAGGACTATGCGGGGGGCATTATAATGCATGGAGGAATATGCGAGGGGGGCATTATACGATATGGAGGGCTAGTGAGGACCATTATACAATGTGGACGCCATTATACTTTATGTAGGCACATTATACTGTATGTAGGGTTCTTTATACAGTGTGGAGAGGTGTGGGAGATACAGTTGGGGATCATACTGTGTTGGAGTAGTTGAAGGGGGGTGCAGTAGGGTCATCATACTGTGCGTGTCGAGGAATTCACTTGTGGGGGTATTGTGCAGTGTTTGTGCGACACGTTTGTTGGCATCATACATTCTGGGTGCAATGAAAGGGAAATCCAGGGAGGGAAATTAGTTTCTAAGTTCTTCAAAGTTGTGCGATATGCTCTCGATGAGTATATCTGAATGTATATATATTTTTTTTTGGGGGGGGGCTATTTAGAAATTCTGCTATGGGGCCCCATGATTTCTATGTACGTCCCTGATATGAACGTAATCAAAACAGGGGAAAACACTTGGAAAATTCACAGACACTCAGCGAAGAGGCTGAGACCTTTGTGCTATACAGCGTGGAGCCTTACAATATGTGTCAACTACAATAGGTACACTATGCATTACCTACAGGGGTGATTGGATACTCAAATCTCCAACTACCTATTAATAACCTTTAGTCTGAAAGAATTGAATGGGTGTGTTATACAAGCTACCTGCAGTATAACACAACAGTTGACAAACTTACCATGAATTTGATCTAAATCTCAACTAAATATTCCCTAGCCCCAATATTAATACAGTGAACTTTGATGGAGTGTTCTTCCTCAGTGTCTCCTGGAATGACCGAACAAATTATAATATACAACAGCTGCTTAGCCAGAAAGGGTAATTACTTAAACAAATAACATGTACTTATATCGTTCAACACCAGCTCCCTTCTGCATGAGCTCAAATATGGCCTAAAGTCAGTGATAGGCCTTAGCAACACCTAGGTGTAAGTGAGATTATTGTGGTCCACACAGAATCCTCAATGGCAAAGAATTGGATGACGTAGTCAAGGAAACAGTAATCCCAAATGGTGATTGTGCAGTAGCTGCGGCCTGACAGGGTTATTATGCCTATCTAAACTAACTACAGGCCCTGACTCAGTCTCAAATATTCTGGCGCCAAACTGATGGGAGGTGAGTGCACGGTTACCCACTGCAATGGCGCAGTGGGCCTTAGTTATCTTACTGACCCTGTTCTGCTCTGCACAATACAGTGGTACCTCGCTTAACGAGTAACTCTCTTAACGAGAATTTCGCTTAACAAGCAAAGCTTTCTGTAAATTTGTAACCCGCTTTACGAGAAAGCTTTGCTGTATGAGTGAAATTCTCACCTAACACACTTCCGGTTTCGTCCATCGACCACACTCTGACCCGCACTTGCACTGTCCACACAAACACACATATACGCACAAACACACACACACACATACAGTACTGTATTATGCTCACCTTACCTTCCGTTCCACCGCCGGGCTCATGGTTCTTGTAGTTCCCGGGTACATCGCGGTGAACTACAAGTACCATGAGGCCGGCGGTGGAACGGAAGGTAAGGTGAGCATATAATATCTGTACCTTCCGTTTCATCGCCGGCCTCCTGGGTCCTGTAGTCGCTCTGCTCCGCTCCAGGCATCGGCATCCATAGCAACGAAGCAGGAACTTCCTGGTTCCTGTCACCGCTTGTCAAAGGCAGCGCGCTGGCCAATCAGAGGCAAGCGGCTCTGCCTTTGACGTCAGCGCTCTGGCAGGAAGTTCCGCCCTCGTTGTTATGGTCACCTGATACACGGCCCGCACCGGAGAACAGCAAGTCCCAGGAGACCGGCGATGGAACGGAAGGTAAGGTGAGCATATAATATGTGCGTGTGCATGTGTGTTTGTGTGTGTTTGTGTGAGTTTGTACATGTTTGTGTGCGTTTGTACATGTGTGGAATGATAGAATAGGGGACCAGGATGGGACATTTAACACATTGTGGAACGAATTGTCAGCATTGCAATGATTTCCTATGGGAACCCTTGCTCTGCTGAACGAGTACCTTGATTAACAAGCACAGTCCCAGAACGGATTGTTCTCGTTAAGCAAGGTTCCACTGTATGTCTGAAGTACACAGTCAGATGAGACGCCTCTCCAATAGATGAGAAATACTGCTGGTAATTTTGGTTTGTCTCCTTGTCAACGTCCTGTCAACTTCACAACAGCGTCCTTTCAGCAATCTTCCCCCATCTGGTAAGGATTCAGATACGGACAGGGTAAGCTCCGCTCTGTCACAGCCCTGGTCAAGATGTTAAATGTCTACTCGCAAATATTATTTCTTCCCTCTTCTGTACATCCTCTGTCTCTGAGTTTATTCACTGCCAACTGCCAAACGCTCCCAACATGGCCGCCTCTCTACTTCCTGTGATGTACCTTTTTTATCAGCTTGTAGCTCCGCCCCCATCTGAGCTATCTATTGTAGTCATTCATCTATGCTGAAAAGCAGCGGCCTCTTGAGTTGAATAATGACATTTTTGTCCCTTATAAAGTATTATCCCAGATAGCAACAGGTGGTAAACTTACATACAATAAATACATTGTTCACATTTATGTGACACAAATACAGTGCCTACAAGTAGTATTCAACCCCCTGCAGATTTAGCAGGTTTACACATTCGGAATTAACTTGGCATTGTGACATTTGGACTGTAGATCAGCCTGGAAGTGTGAAATGCACTGCAGCAAAAAAGAATGTTATTTCTTTTTTTTTTTTTTTTTTTTTAAATTGTGAAAAGTTTATTCAGAGGGTCATTTATTATTCAACCCCTCAATCCACCAGAATTCTGTTTGGTTCCCCTAAAGTATTAAGAAGTATTTCAGGCACAAAGAACAATGAGCTTCACATGTTTGGATTAATTATCTTTTTCCAGCCTTTTCTGACTAATTAAGACCCTCCCCAAACTTGTGAACAGCACTCATACTTGGTCAACATGGGAAAGACAAAGGAGCATTCCAAGGCCATCAGAGACAAGATCGTGGAGGGTCACAAGGCTGGCAAGGGGTACAAAACCCTTTCCAAGGAGTTGGGCCTACCTGTCTCCACTGTTGGGAGCATCATCCGGAAGTGGAAGGCTTATGGAACTACTGTTAGCCTTCCACGGCCTGCACAGCCTTTGAAAGTTTCCACCTGTGCCGAGGCCAGGCTTGTCGGAAGAATCAAGGCTAACCCAAGGACAACAGGGAAGGAGCTCCGGGAGGATCTCATGGGAGTGGGGACATTGGTTTCAGTCAATACCATAAGTAACGTACTCCACCGCAATGGTCTCCGTTCCAGACGAGCCCGTAAGGTACCTTTACTTTCAAAGCGTCATATCAAGGTTCGTCTACAGTTTGCTCATGATCACTTGGAGGACTCTGAGACAGACTGGTTCAAGGTTCTCTGGTCTGATGAGACCAAGATCGAGATCTTTGGTGCCAACCACACACGTGACGTTTGGAGACTGGATGGCACTGCATACGACCCCAAGAATACCATCCCTACAGTCAAGCATGGTGGTGGCAGCATCATGCTGTGGGGCTGTTTCTCAGCCAAGGGGCCTGGCCATCTGGTCCGCATCCATGGGAAGATGGATAGCACGGCCTACCTGGAGATTTTGGCCAAGAACCTCCGCTCCTCCATCAAGGATCTTAAGATGGGTCGTCATTTCATCTTCCAACAAGACAATGACCCAAAGCACACAGCCAAGAAAACCAAGGCCTGGTTCAAGAGGGAAAAAATCAAGGTGTTGCAGTGGCCTAGTCAGTCTCCTGACCTTCACCCAATTGAAAACTTGTGGAAGGAGCTCAAGATTAAAGTCCACATGAGACACCCAAAGAACCTAGATAACTTGGAGAAGATCTGCATGGAGGAGTGGGCCAAGATAACTCCAGAGACCTGTGCCGGCCTGATCAGGTCTTATAAAAGACGATTATTAGCTGTAATTGCAAACAAGGGTTATTCCACAAAATATTAAACCTAGGGGTTGAATAATAATTGACCCACACTTTTATGTTGAAAATTTATTAAAATTTAACTGAGCAACATAACTTGTTGGTTTGTAAGATTTATGCATCTTTTAATAAATCCTGCTCTTGTTTGAAGTTTGCAGGCTCTAACTTATTTGCATCTTATCAAACCTGCTAAATCTGCAGGGGGTTGAATACTACTTGTAGGCACTGTATATACGTCTACTCTAAACGATGCTTCTGAGGTGATACAAGAGCTTGCCATGCACATCTTTAACATATTTCTGTCCATGAACAATGGGGGCTGTTTCACCATCTCACACATGTGCAGTGCTATGTTTACGTCAACATTGCACTGCGCATGCACCAGCTGTCACCTCCGTCTGCCCACACTAGTATCATGGTAAGAAACGAGAGAGGCGAGGTATAAAGACGCATTGCCACGCTAACTGTCCAACGTCATCTCCATCCTCCCCACACCAAATGCTCATGATGAGGGAGGAGGGAGGTAGGAACAGGACACATCGCCATGGCAACCACAGAAGGGGAGGGCGGATGAGTGTATACTAAGGCTATGTGCCCACGGGACTCTGTATCTGCGGATTTTTCTGCATCAAAATCCGCAGCTTTCCCCCGGAATCCGCACCTTTTCATAGGTGCGGATTTTGTGCGGATTTGATGCGGATTTGACGCAGATTTTATTGCGGATTTTGCGATTTTTTTTAATTCAATTGAATAGGCAAAATCCGCACGAAAATCCGCACGAAAATCCGCAACAATAATGACATGCTGCAGATTTTTCCGCACGAAAATCCGCACTATTTCCGCTGCGGAAAAATCCGCAGCGTGGGCACAGCATTTCCCAAATGCCATAGAAATGGCTGGGGAGTAGCTGTGCTGCAGATTTCCGGAAAATACGCGGCTTTTCCGTGAGAAATCCGCGGCAAAATCCGCGCATTTTCCGCAGCGTGGGCACATAGCCTTAAGATGTTGACAGAGAGCAGGACTGTTTATATGACAAAGGCTTTATACCCTTCAAACTGCCCGGTCCTAACTGCAGATTCTGAACCTGCAATTCATCCACTGCCAATATTTCCTCTGACAGAGATCAACTAAGCACAGTGTAAACGCTGACTGTAAGGCTGGTTTCACACATCAGTTTTTTGCGATCAGGCACAATCCGGCAAAAACATGAAAAAACGCATCCGGTGTCTGTTGCCGCCGGATGCGTTTTTTCCCCCATAGACTCCTATTAGCGCCGGATTGTGCCGGATGGCCTTGTGTTCCATCCGAGTTTCGCTTTTTTTTGCTTGTCTGGCGGCTGGATGGAACGTTGAAGGGAATATTTTTGTCTCCGGCGAAAAAACGGATCAAGCTGAATCTGGCGCCGTACAGCTTTTTTTATAATGGAAGCCTATGGGCGCCAGATTCGTCATCATCCGTCATATGCCGGAAACCAACGATGGATCCGTTTTTTGTTTCTGGGCATGCCCAGACGTTGTCTAAATAGTGTCTCTCTCTCTCCCTCTCTCTCTCTGTCGATGTGTCGGTCGGTCCTTCGGTCTCTTTCTCTGTCGGTCGGTCTCTCTCTCTATGTCTGTCAGTCTCTCTCGCTCTGTCGGTCGGTCTCTCTCTGTCTGTCTCTCTCTGTCTGTCGGTCTCTCCCTCTCTCCCCCCCCTCATACTTGCCGATCACTGACCGATCACCGACGCGGCGCTGCACAGCTGTCACACTGCTCTGGTGGCTTCTCCTCTTTTGAAAATGCCGGTTGCTCATTATTCCATCTCATATTCCCTGCTTCCCCCGCCAACCGGCGCCTATGATTGGTTGCAGTCAGACATGCCCCCAGGCTGAGTGACAGCTGTCTCACTGCAACCAATCACAGCCGCCGGTGGGTGGGTCTATATAGTGCAGTAAAGGAAATAAATAAATAATTAAAAGGAAACGACGTGCGGTCCTCCCCAATTTTGATATAGCCAAGGTAAAGCCACACGGCTGAAGGCTGGTATTCTCAGGATGGGGAGCCACCAACTCCGGCATCATTTTATTGAAGACACTGCTTCTGTGAAAATCATCAGTCACCAGTTTGTTTCAAATTATATTCACAGACACAGTGTCTTCAATAAAATGCCGCCAGGGTCAGCCCATGTGTATACCGCCAACTCTGGCCCCACTTTATTGAAGATACTGTCTCACAGTCACCAGTTTGTTTTAGGTGATATTTGCAGACACAGGAGAGCTTCTCAAATCCTGGAATGTCCCACTGGACCTGGGACAATTGGGCTGCATGGTAACATCACTGGTAGGCTAATGGTGTTGAGGTTAAAATACCCACTCCTAGTGAGTGGTCTAGGGTTGTTAATGTTACATACCTGATATTAAAGGGGTGGTTCACCCATATTTATTATTTTCTAGATCGACATTATGTTGAGAAACAATGTTTCTCTCAAATACCTTATGTTTGCAATAGTGCCTGTGAGTGGCGCTATTGCGGACCGCTCTTCTCCATCGCTTGACCCCTGGGCTCCGTGACCTCAGGGATCCGGTGATGTCACGTCAACTTCCTACTGACCTGACTTCACCGCAGCCGGCCGCAGTCTCCATGAGTGATTAGCTGTGAGTGGTGTTTCACTGCTCAGCACAGCCCAGCGTGACAGCCTATCAGCTCCCTGCTCCCTCTTCCCTCACAACAAAGCACTGCAAGCAAGAGACACGCTGGGCTGTGATGAGCGGTGAAACACCGCCCACAGCCTAGTGACTCTGGAAGACTGGGGCCGGCCGCGATGATGTCACGTGATCAGGAAGTTGACGTGACATCACCGGATCCCCGAGGTCACAGAGCCCGGGGGTCAAGCGATGGGGAAGAGCAGACTGCAATATCGCCGCTCACAGGCACTATTGCCAACATAAGGTATTTGAGAGAAACATAGTTTCGCAATATAATATCAATCTAGCAAATAATAAATATGGGTGAACCCAGTGCTTTTTTTGTAAAAAAATATTTGCCGGTTCGCATCTCTGAAGCAAGGAGCAGGGGGGTGCTGTCAGGCGCCGGCGGCTGAGATTGAGGAGTGGGGGAGGAGGGGGGATCTATCAGCCGGCGGCCAAGACTGAGGAGCGGGGAGGGGGTGCGGTCGGACGGCCGGGAGATCCTGTGCACGGTTTACCTGTTGAGGCACTGGGCGGCCCCCCTGAATATAGTGCCGCCTGAGGAAACTGCTCAACTTGTCCAATGGACGGTGCGGCCCTGTTTCTCATTATTCAGTTTTGTAGTCTGTACGCTAATTTCAATCAAGGAGGGGAATGGCAGCTGATGGGGAGAGCGGTGGCAGATGGCGGCGGCAGCGGCTGATGGAGGGGGGGGCAGATGGAGGGGGCAGCGGCTGATGGGGGAGAGCGGTGGCAGATGGAGGGGGCAGCAGCTGATGGGGAGAGCGGTGGCAGATGGAGGGAGCAGCAGCTGATGGAGGGGGCAGCGGCTGATGGGGAAAGCAGCGGCAGATGGAGGGGGCAGCGGCTGATGGGGAAAGCGGTGGCAGATGGAGGGGGCAGCGGCTGATGGGGAGAGTGGTGGCAGATGGAGGGGGCAGCAGCTGATGGGGAGAGTGGTGGCAGATGGAGGGGGCAGCGGCTGATTGAGGGGGGAGGCAGATGGAGGAGGCAGCGGCTGATGGGGAGAGCAGCGGCAGATGGAGGGGGTAGCGGCTGATGGAGGGGGAGAGGCAGATAGAGGGGGCAGTGGCAGATGGAGGGGGCAGCGGCTGATGGAGAGGGGAAGGCACATGGAGGGGGCAGCGGCTGATGGGGGAGAGCAGTGGCAGATGGAGGGGGCAGCGGCTGATGGGGAGAGCGGTGGCAGATGGAGGGGACAGCGGCTGATGGAGGGGGTGAGGCAGATGGAGGGGGGGGGCAGCAGCGGCGGCTATAACTTACTGATGTGGCACTTGCAGGGATCGCTCTTCTCTGCTTCCATGAACGGAGTGAAGCTGAGGGGAGCGGTCACCGGCCCAAGATCTACAGTGATTGAAGAAATGGGTCCCAAGGCTGGTCTCTCCAATCAGAGCTGGGGGCGGGTGAGGTCACCCAGCTCCAGCCAATGATCAGTGCTATAGCTCCACTGATCATGGCTGGATTTCAATGTTTCAGCCAATTTTGATTGTCCGAGCGGAGTTTGTCAGCCAATCACAGCCGCCGTAGGTCCGGGGAGGCACCACCCCTCCTGAGGCCAGGCAGCTCCAGTAGCTGCTCTGCTTGTGCCTCCGCTCCACACATGGCTAATTTGTATAGTTTACAAATTAGCCATGTGGACAGAGCCAGAGGTGCTGGCCCTCAGCGCTCTTCAGATATTCTGGTACGCTGTAGCGGCATGTACCACTGGAAAAAAGCACTGTGTGAACCACTTCTTTAAGTGTTTTTTTGTCTAATGGGACAGGAAGCTTAGAGGTCACTGCATTTTCACAACATACTAATGTAGTTGTCTTTATGTTTGAGGGCTTTGATTTCTTATGGAGAATCCAGCGAGTATATGTGAGTACAGAAAAGTTTAATAGATCTGTGGCAGAGCTACTACAAAGTAATACACTGCATGCAAAGTAAAACGCCATTCTTGTGCATTGACAATGCTAGCTCTGGTACATGTGTTTCCAATTATTGACCATATCATTGATTTTTAATGAAAGGCTCGTGCTGATTAAAAAGGTACACGAGGTGCCTCTTATTGTAGACAAATATTATTTTATTCTAGTTCATTTTAGTTATTTTCCATGACATTGAATCCTATTTTTAACTCTATTTTGATAAATTCCTCCCTATGGGCTACTAACTTACTTGCTTCTATTTTGAGGTGCATGGTGCAGTGTGTGAGACAGATTTGGTTACAGCTGTATGCTGTTTGGATGACTTCTTCTTTTTGCGTCCATTTAGGATACCACAAGCCGATTTTGCTAGTGAATAATTTGGCTTCTTTTCAGATTTGTGCTACTGTACCATCTATAGTATCGAGTCGTATATAAGTAAAAATGTAAACTCATTAATGCCAGGAGCTCTTAGCATAACTGAAAAAAAAATCCATAATGTTAGTAAGCATAATGCATACGGACAGTATAGTGTCAAAGCACTTCTACACTTTCTGTATCTGAATATTAACGCTGTTAGAAATAATAATTGTTTTATGAAATATTATGCAAAAATTTGCATTTAATTCCCAGGAAACTGGCTGCTGCTGTGTCGGCAGTTATGAGGATTTTCAGCTAGAGATTTACACTTTTTTGTGGCTTTGGTCAAATGTAGTGTATTTTGGATGGGCCACTGGGATGAAAAGAAGTAGACGGCTTCGCTTCAGAGGTTTTGGTGGAGAAATGTATTGCGAAAAACATTTAGTTGAAAATGTAATGTACTTTTAAATTACTTTTTGAAACAAATATATTCTGTACTTAATTCAGCACCTAAATAGGCTCAGAATTCAAGGACGGGTCTCCTGAGCTGGTTTTAAAATTACTTCCACTTCTAAGAATATGGAGGACACGGAATCCAATTCCCAACCCAGTTTCCTTTATGTTTAATTGAATCCGCATACATAGGACTCTTATACAGGACTCTATGAAAGAACAGAAAAACATGGTCTGTATGCATTATCACTCTCCATTTTGTAAGCCGCAGGTACCAATATGACCGGGGCATGCATAGGACCTCAGTGTCCTGGTGCATGTGGCATGAAGACGCTACCATGTCGTTCCAACTGCTTTTGGAAGCTGACTATGTTGGCGGCTCAGGAGTAGGTGAGTATATCATGTTTATATTTTATTTTAGAAGTCATGTGTGGATGTGGGGACGTTATACTATATGCAGTGCGTTATGGAGGCCCCATTCAGTGCATAAAGAGCAGAGAGGGCCCTATGCTGTATATGTAGCACCCAGGGATATTGGGTACTCGGTCCTGGGTGGTTGCAAATGGGAATGTGTGCCGCCCCCGTGTCAGCAGCCAGGACTGTTGCTCGGATCCGGATCCGCGGTGGCTCGAGGGGTCTCCGGTCAAAACGAAAAGGGGGTATTTACAGGGGGGTTGTATGTTTAAAGTTCATGACACCACTCACGGTGTGTTGTAATGTGGAGTACCACCGCTGCTGTTGGGAGCACCCGGTGGCAATGAGATGGCAGCCAGGTGTTTAACCCCTCCGTGGGTAGGGGGGATGCCCCGGGGCTCGGTGATGGTGGCGGAGGGATACCGTTGGGGAGGTAAGGGTCACTGCGTACTCACTCAGTCCAATAACGCTGACACCGACAACTTGTAAACCAAAGTTCTGAGCACCGCTGCAGCAGGGAGGGAGTACGCCTGGATCCTGTGCCCGTTGGTGTTGCTTGTTAGCCTGTGACCTTTTCCTTGGCACCTTTCTACTGATTGGCCCCTGTAGTGTGGCTAATGGAGTGAGCTTGCTCTCAGGGTTCACGCTTGGCATTTTCTGGACTGTGGATTGGGAAAGTCCTATCCCACTCGTTGCGCTAGTACCCCGATTTTGGAGCGGGTGGAGAACGAATCTTGAAGGCTCCGTCCTCCTCGGGAAAATTACCAGCACGCTTGAAGCTACTTCCCGGCCTAGGATCCATGTACCCCCGTCGTGCCCTGGCATAAGGCTGCCGGCTGCCCTCCTCGGCAGTTCCATGTCCCTTGTCACGATCCCCTGCGACCGAGGTTCCAGCTCCTACCAGGCCCAGACCAATGTCTGCCACCTAGTAGTAACAAGGTGCCTTGCGCCCAACCTCCTCCAACTGATTTGTGACCTCTCCTCACGAGAGTCACTTCTCAACTGACTGCTCCTGACACTCCTGACCCTCCCATACTAATCCCCCAAGAGGGTGGCCCTTTTACCTTCAGACTACCCATTGGTGTGTCTGGTGGGTGTGGTGCAGAGTGTTCCTAGGGCTTTGATTAGCTCGTTCTTAGCAACACCAAAGGCCAGGGACCCGTAACCAAGGAGGATGTAGATACTGTGCAGAAGGGCAGATTGCATGTACCACCCCGCGATCGGCTGCAGCGTTACACGGACGCTTAGATCTGCCCAAGAGTAAGGCTACACTCCACAAAAGTAGAATCTCTTAGAGAGCGATGTTCGGATTTCTTTGTTCCACAACCGTGATAAAGATCTTGTCCAATCCTTCTTCATGTAGGGCGATCTTATGGCATGCAACAACATCAACAGTTTAATGGAAACCCTGAACATAAGTAATAATCCAGAGAAATGGAGGCTCTTCATCGATTTGTCCAAAACAAGTCTAAATTCCATCTTGTTGCATAATATCAATACATTACCATCAATTCCATTTGGTTAAGCAGTTTACATGAAATAAACCTATGACTTCATTAAACAGCTGTTGAGGTGCCTGAACTATGACCAACATTTGTGACCCCTCTGTGGTCACTTAAAGGTTGTTGCCCTCTTACTTGGTCTTAAGGGTTAATACACAAAGTAAAGGCCGCTTTACATGCTGCGATATCGGTACCGATATCCTTAGTGTGCGTACCTGCCCCCATCGGTTGTGCGACACGGGAACAGCGCTACCCGTGTCGCACAACATCGTTCGGACCCATCACACATACTTACCTGCCTAGCGACGTCGCTGTGACCGGCGAACCGCCTCCTTTCTAAGGGGGTGGTTCCATTTGGCATCACAGCGACATCACTAAGCGGGCGCCCAATCAAAGCGGAGGGGCGGAGATGAGCGGGATGAACACCCTGCCCACCTCCTTCCTTCCTCATTGCTGGCGAGACGGAGGTAAGGAGAGGTTCCTAGTTTCTGCGGTGTCACACGTAGCGATGTGTGCTGTCGCAGGAATGACGAACAACATCGTTACTGCAGCAGCAACGATAATTAAGATTAGGGGGGGATGTCATTGATTAGCGATTTTTAACATTTTTGCAATGATTCAAAATCACTAATAGGTGTCACACGCAACGACATCACTAACGCGGCTGGATGTGCGTCACAAAATCTGTGACCCCAACGAGATCGCTTTAGCGATGTCGTAGCGTGTAAAGCCACCTTTAGGCTGCTTTCTGTGTGAATGGAATAGTCATACAAAAAATAACACTAATAGTAAAAAGACTGGCCTCTTTGACATTCACTTCAGCCAAGGTAAAAATGTCCTGCATCCAGCACTTTACTTCTATAAGAGTTTGTCACCACCATTGCATATCAAGTTGGGCCTAATGAAGAACTTTGTAAAAGCAATGGGTAAAAATGCTAAAGCATTCAAGAATCTCAATGATACATTTCCAAGGTTGAGTAAAGCAAAGATTATGGAAGGAATCTTTTTTGGACCTCAGATTTGTAAACTTCTTTAAGATGAGGAGTTTCTCTGTTTCTTGCTAGCCAAGGAAAAGGTTGCATGTGTAGCATTCACATTAGTGGTAACTATTTTTTGGGAAACTCAAGAGGAGATAACTGAAGAGTTGGTGGAAAATCTCAAATATTTAAGGATTTTGGTTGTAACGTGTCCTTAAAAATTAATTTCTTACATTCACATGTAAACTGTTTTCCACCAAACTGTGGCGCAGTAAGCAACAAGCACGGTAAGAGATTTCACCAAGATATTGTGGCTATTAGGAAAAGATACAGGAAAATAGAATCAATCAATACTTGCAAATATTCTGCATCTTTATGTTTGCAAAAATAATAATGTAACAAAGTACTGAAACTGTTATACACTAATTATAATTATATGTAGCAGTAAGTAGAAACTCTTTGATAGCATAAAAACAAGAGCCAACTAAAGATGTTCCTTGTCAGATTGAAATTCAATAGGTCAAAATCATTAAATAATGGGTCATTTCATAACTGAACCTGAAAACTTTTGAAAATTTGTAGAACATTGTTATTGAGGGGCACAGTGGTGGATTATCAATTTAAAATTGGAATAGGGGTATGCATAATAGCTAACTGCATATTATTGGAATAGTATACATTTATATTCAGAGGTGCAGTGTGTATTTTTATGTGACCTTTTTATTTTAAGGGGTGCAGTGATCAGTTACAGCATTAGGAGATTGACAAAGTTTTGACATGATGAAGAAGAAAAAGGCTCTAATCAGTCAAGATGTTAGAGGTAAATTACTAGATGTAAATATCTATTCTGTATTTGAGTACTGTATAGGGGTATGTTTACATGGACTGATTGGCGGCACAAAACAACCACCAATTGGTAAACCACAAAAACAACCACCCATCGGCAGTCATTTACTGCAATATAAGTAGTATAAAAATAAAAGAAAAAAAAGCGCGATAAAAGCGCTGCTGGTACTTGCGGTGCTGCTTCAAAAATCATGTCACGATTCCTATGTGCAGAACATTCTGTATTGTTCTGTTATGCTCACCTGCAGAGCCGGTATATTTTGGTTATGGTGCAGTGCGTTTTGTAGGATAAATGCTCTGCTGGTTGTTTCACAACATTGGGTTTCACACTGGTCCTGGGAGGTTCTCTCACAGATGCTTCTCATTCCAGGTGATTGTTCTGCCTCATTAGGGAATGTATTAGCTCAGGACGCCGCCAATCGTACTTCCTATTTACAGTTGTGCTCTTGGCTCCCGTGGTGCTCAGTGTTCAGATCTTGGTCTCTCAACTCTGCACTGTTGTTGACCCGTCTTTGCCTGTCCTCCGCTATTTCTGTTGTGACTTCCCGGCTTCTGACCTCAGTTTTCCGCCTGACCATGTCCCTACCTGCTCCCTGTATTTTGTACTTACTCTCCTAGAACCCTGACCTTAAGCTTGTATCTTGATCTCGTCTCTGTCTTTCCCCCGTGTACTATCATTTCCTGCAGGTTTACGATCTCAGCCTGTCTGACTGCCTCTCCATTTACTGCATGCAAGTAGTGTCTAGCGCCACCTAGTGATGGTCATCACAAAACAACCAGCAAGCAGAACATATCAGAACACTGTCTCAATCACCTCATTAAGCTCATTGGGGTAAACAAGAGAGCTTGTAAACCCAGAAACCTCTTATTACTTGAGCTTACATAAACGTTTCGGGCATCTTCAGGTATTTATTCTATGGGAAGGATGACAATCTTACTGATATCCGAACCATGCTAAGATATACTATGCTGTAGGAACATGTCTGCAACATTTGAACGGTGCTTGTTAATTTGTTGCCGCAACTCTTTACTGCTGTCTGTTTGTTTAAACTGGCTATTAAAGGGGTGGTCCGAAATGGAATGTTATTTTCATTCTAAACTCTATCTTGTTAATGTCATAATCTAATCTTTTGGAATACACTTTAATTAAAAAAATTCTACCCGTCCCTCTTTACGCTAACTACTTTACTTTTTTTTCTACTACTTTCTCTTATGGCGCTTTGTTTGAAAATTTCAGTGAAGCTGGGATACTCAAACAAAGCGTCATCAGTGGGCAGAGACTGAGGTCACTGACACAGCCTCTACACTTTCCCTGAAATAAAGCATCATCAGTGACGTATGATTCAGGGGCTGGACTGGTTCCTACCACCTACCCTACTGAGCATGTGTTGGTTTTCAATTCTGATGGATGCTCAGGAGATTCCTTTTACCAAATGCACTGACATTGCACAGAGTAAATAAAGAAAGAACGAGCAGAAAAAAGCATCACCCTGGCAAATGACATCACTTACATGGGTGGCACTGGTCTCTGCTTGCTCCTTTTCTCCTTACAATGTGTGTTGACCATTTTACCACAACTTGTTTTCTGTTGGATTGTTATGAAACCAGAATGATATTGAGGTGCATTATGGCCCCATGCTTTTCTAGGAGTCTGTAAAATAGCAATGTGCATGAGGTCTTAGACAAGTAAAACTGTACTGATTTAATGTTACAGAAAATAATTTTATGAAACTCTAAATTAAAAATGCTTTGTAATACTGTAGATTTTTGCACCTAGGACATTTGAGTTAGAAGGTGATATTGTAGGCTTTTACTGACCAGACAATTGTCACATGTTAGATAATGAAAGGTTTACTTGCTGACATTTGTATTTTTAATGGGAAGAGCACAGTCCAATGATGTCAATTTAGAAGACTGGAATTTTGGAAATTCCTGACCGTTAACAGAGTTTATGGTTTCCTGCCAACATGTTAAGTGAAGCAGGTGTCTGGAATCTCCAGCCATTATCCGATACTCTGAAAAAATATTGGTAGTTAGTATGTTATAATTTGATTTCTCCTACATCTATAAATGTATATATCTATACCACAGGCTGACAGTGAAGTTGTCTAGGCAGCCCCTTTATCAGACCCACCTGCATATACAGTACATATTTACATGCATATTCACATTAGGCAAACATATATAAACTATGCTCATGCTTATTATAATAATATACTGTATCTCATATCATCTTTATCCCACAACCCGAAACAGTTATTCAAAACTTAACTCACTCCTCCGCCCCACCACTGCACCCTCCAACCTCCCTTATCTCCGCAGAAGACTTTGCCACAGATTTCAAAGATAAGATTCATATAACAGACCACTGTCCCTCCTCCAGAATCTTTCTACCTGCCATAACCAAAAAGAGCTTGCACATCTTCTCTCAAAAGCACACCTCCCCACTTGTGCACTTGACCCCCATCCCATCCTACCTCCTCCCAAACCTCACTACTACCCTTATCCTAGCCTTAACAAATCTTTTCAACCTATGTTTAATTTCTGGTACCTTCCCTTCTGTCGCGGGCGGGGAGGAGGGTGTCGGGACACTACGCTCACCCCTTCTGCTCGGGTCCGGCAGCTGCTCAGTGGTGGCTCGAGCTGTGGGCCGGATCCCGGGGTTTCTCGAGCGACACTCCTCGCCCGTGAGTGAAAGGGGGGTTTGTGGTTGGGTGTGGGGATTGTTATAGTCCGTGACGCCACCCACGGTTGTGGTGATTTCACCACCGCTGCTCAATTCGGGGATCCCGGGGATGGTGATGCGGAGCAGCCAGGTGTTGTGTTGCCCCTCCGTGGGTAGGGGTTGGTGATCCCGGGGCCCGGTGGTGGAGAAGGAGGTGCGGGGCCTGGTGGGCGCAGGGACGCGGGGGCAGCGCTGTGCCTTGCGGCACTGTGGTACTCACTCAGCCTGAGACGTGGACACAGTTTGTACGGTAAACCAACGGCTGGTAGGACGGTCCCACAGACGGCTGAACCTGCACTCCCGGTAGGTGACGGTGATGTCCCTCTTCCTTGCACCTATGTTTGACTGATGGTAGCGGTGGATTCCCTCCGGTTACCCACTCCCCGACTGTAATCTGGGCCGGAGGAGCTCTACACTTTGCCCGCAGGCGCTGGCCCTGGGGAAACTGGTGCCCTGGCGGTGGCGGTGTCTCCCCTGTAATGGTTGAGCTGTTGCCTTCAATTGGGACTTGGTTGTTGGGGGATCTACGTCCCCTTCACTGACGGATTCGGCAAATTTGGCGACTCCTAGCCTTGCCGGGGTCCGAGAGGCCCCTGCCCTGGTGCTGACTGTCCTTCGGAACACTGCTCCAGACCACCGGGCACACAGCCAACGGGGTCCTTCCAGGAACTTCCAAACGGTCCCCCTCCGGACAGTCACCGCCGTCGCTGACCTTGCTGATCTGGCCCTCCACAAAGCTGGACCCTTCAGGCTTTCTTTCTTTACTCTAGCTGTTTACTTGCTCACTTAGCTGTTCACCCTTGCCCTGCCTGGGCTTAACTTTTTCTCCTTCCACTTCCTCCTCCCTAACTGAACTCAACTGCCTGGTTTTTCCGCCTCCAGAGTTGTGACCTCCTTGGTGGGCGGAGCCAACCGCCTGGCCCACCCCCTGGTGTGCATCATCAGACTCCTGGAGGAAGGCAACAAGGATTTCTGGTTAGCATTGGTGTGCCTACCTGGAGTGTGGGGTGTGGTGGTGTTGTGACCTGTGTCCCCTGGCTTGCCCAGGGCGACACATTCCCCCTTAGCAAAATGCAGACCGTCCGTGGGCTGCCGTCCTACACCGGTTTTATTTTTCTGTAAAAAGGGGATAACAGGGTTATGAAAACATGAATACATTTTTAATCAAAACTCTTCCCAAAACGGGAGGCACATTTACTTTAACGTTGCAACGGTTTACGGCTACGGTTTCCGCTCTCTCCCACCCAAGCAACCTGGCCCTGATGCTGCCCCTAAAGCCCAGGCAGCACCCCTTGACCCACAGTCCAGCACAAGTTACCCGAGCGGGATCTGTCCTTTCCCTCCAGAGGGTAGCCACCGGTTCCTTTGGTGGCTGGGCCCCAGCCTGCTCTGCTCAGGGCCCTCCCTCCAACCTGCCTCTCCGGAGACGGCATTGCGGAAACGGTAACGGTAACCAACATATTTACAAGCCACTTAACGTTTGTGGTGCCCTGCAAGTTCACGGGCTTGTCCATGGATAGTTCCCATGCAAAACTTTAAACGGTCCCCACAGGGACAACGGTGCCGGCTCCAGCCGGTTGCAAATCACGAGGCAAATCAGATGAAAAACTCGGTAATTTTCATTTTACTTATCATTCTTTTGCAAACTTTTAAACAAACAACAACACTCTTTTACATTTGCGGACCCCTTTTACTCATAGAACGGTCTCCCTGTACCTAAGTGGGGGTCTACCTAGGTTGGAACGGGTGGACCTTCGGGGCCCGGTGTCAGTGGTGTTAGACAGTGGGGTAGAGGTAACAATCGGTTCCTCCTCCCTGCTATAGTGTGGAGCAGGCGGAGGTGCAGGGGGGCTGGGTACAGGTTCATCCCTGGGTACTGGCACTGGTTCTGGCTCACGGTTAACCGCTTCCACTACTTCTTCATCCACGGGTTGTGGGAACAGTATCACTGGAAGAATCACCGCGCCGTTCTGTGTAGGCCAGTTTGCTGGGAAGTCACCCATTACAGTGTGGATTACCTCTGCTGCCTTCTCCACTGGTGGAGGAACCGGTACTTCAGCCTCTGCCTTCAGCGCTGGGGGGCATTTTTTTAGATGGTCCCGGGAAACTGTGGCTAGGGTGCCCCCTTGGTCACGACTGATCTGGTAAGTTTTTCCATCTCCCCATTCTGTGGGTTGTATGACATAAGGGACTTGCTCCCACTGATCATCCAGCTTGTGGGCTTTTCTCTTCCGTTTCAGCACCACATCTCCTGGCTGGAAAGGACCTGCGGGCGCCTTCTGGTTGAACCGGTGCTCTTGCTGCTCTCGACTTCGACTGAGGTTTTTCTCCACATACTCCTGGATTTGCCGGTACTGTGCCCTCCTCCGACTTTCCCACTCCGCCGTTGAAGGGAGTGCTTCCGGAGCTTCCAACCCCATCTCCAGATCCACCGGCAGGCGGCCAGGCCGAGCCCTCATCAAATACGCTGGGGTGCATTTCGTTGAGCTGGACGGGATATTATTGTACATGTCGACCAAGTCAGGTAGCTTTTCCGGCCACATGTTCCGTTCTTCCAGCGGTAACGTCTTGAGGAGCCCCAGGACCAAGTGGTTCATTTTCTCGCACATGCCGTTGGTTTGGGCGTGGTACGGAGTGGTCCGGATCTTCTTGCAGCTGTACAACTGGCAGAATTCGTGAAACACTTCTGCTTCAAAAGCCGGGCCTTGGTCGGTCAGCACCTTCTCGGGGTACCCATGGGGTCGGCAAAAATAGGCCTGGAACGCTCGAGCAGCAGTTCGACCAGTCAGGTCCTTAACGGGGACTACCACCATAAATCTTGAGTAGTGGTCTACCATGGTCAATGCGTAGGTGTACCCACTTCGGCTAGGGGTGAGTTTGACATGGTCTAGGGCGACCAGCTCCAACGGCTGATGGGTGACTATGGGGTGTAACGGTGCCCTCTGGCTATTCTCGTCCTTTCTTCTCAGCGTACAAGGACCGCACTCTCGGCACCAGGCTTCCACCGATTCACGCATCCCACTCCAATAGAACCGCTCCCTCAACAGCATCTCCAGCTTCTTCCACCCGAAGTGGCCAGCACCATCATGGTATGCCTGTAGGACAGTAGCGACATCAGCTTGAGGAACGATTAACTGGCATATTTTCTCATGGGTCTTCGGGTTGATCAGCTCACGGTACAACCTCCCTTGGTGTAGGTAAAGCCGTTTCCGTTCTTTCCACAAGCGTTGGGCTTCGGCTGGAGCGGCAGGGTCTATTCCCATAGCACCTTGTTCCACCAGGGTCTTGACAAGGCGGACAGCCGGCGCTTGGTCCTGGGCGTCCTGCCACTCTTGACTGGGCCGCGGGTCCAGATCTACCCGTTGCTGACATACTTGTACCCTCTCAGTAGGCGGCTGGTGGAACGCAGGCAACTCAATCTCCTCGAGGTCGTCATCCTCGCACCCCTCTTCTGACAAATGGGGCATCCGGGAGAGTGCATCTGCATTGATGTTGACACGACCAGCTCGGTATCCGCCTCATTAATAGAGTTCACCCGCTTCAGCGTGCGGAGGGCGGTCTGCAGACGTAGAGCATAGTCCCGAATGCTATCCCCAGCTCGTTGCCGGCACTGGTAAAACTGCATCCTCAGCTCAGCTTCAGTCCGGGTCTCGAAGGCAGTCTGTAGCTTCTCGAAAATGGTGGCTACAGAGAGCTGGTCCCCCTCGGCCCAGGTCTCCGCTTCTTGCTCCGCCGCACCGGTTAACTGGCCTAGCACTATCGGTGCACGTTGCTTATCAGTCAGGGGGTACAGCTCTAGCAACGGGTTAAGCTTTTTCCGGAAGGCCTGTAGGGCATCCGGTTTCCCGTCATACTGCGGTAGCCAGGCAGCTCCGGGTGCATAGGGCAAGGAAAACGGCATGACCTGAGCAAGCACGGGGCCGCGGCACCTCCCGCCGGTACGGCCGGGACCTGGGCAGGCCCATTCCCATCCGCGGGTGCCGCTGCGGCTGCGACCACCGCTCCTCCGGCGGCTCCGTCGGGCGCAGACATCTTGTTTCCATCCCCCTTAGCTCTTTCCGGCCCCTCCTCTCTCGGGGCGGGGTTTTGGCCTTCGCGCCTCTACTGCTCGAGAAGACGCTCGAGCGGGAACTTTTCACGCCAAAGATGGCGGCTTCTGAAATTTTTCTGCCGGATACCTCCGGCGGTAACAAGGCGCACCTCTACCAGACGGCAGAGCGGTAAGATCCTGTTCGTGACGCCAAGTTGTCGCGGGCGGGGAGGAGGGTGTCGGGACACTACGCTCACCCCTTCTGCTCGGGTCCGGCAGCTGCTCAGTGGTGGCTCGAGCTGTGGGCCGGATCCCGGGGTTTCTCGAGCGACACTCCTCGCCCGTGAGTGAAAGGGGGGTTTGTGGTTGGGTGTGGGGATTGTTATAGTTCATGACGCCACCCACGGTTGTGGTGATTTCACCACCGCTGCTCAATTCGGGGATCCCGGGGATGGTGATGCGGAGCAGCCAGGTGTTGTGTTGCCCCTCCGTGGGTAGGGGTTGGTGATCCCGGGGCCCGGTGGTGGAGAAGGAGGTGCGGGGCCTGGTGGGCGCAGGGACGCGGGGGCGGCGCTGTGCCTTGCGGCACTGTGGTACTCACTCAGCCTGAGACGTGGACACAGTTTGTACGGTAAACCAACGGCTGGTAGGACGGTCCCACAGACGGCTGCACCTGCACTCCCGGTAGGTGACGGTGATGTCCCTCTTCCTTGCACCTATGTTTGACTGATGGTAGCGGTGGATTCCCTCCGGGTACCCACTCCCCGACTGCAATCTGGGCCGGAGGAGCTCTACACTTTGCCCGCAGGCGCTGGCCCTGGGGAAACTGGTGCTCTGGCGGTGGCGGTGTCTCCCCTGTAATGGTTGAGCTGTTGCCTTCAATTGGGACTTGGTTGTTGGGGGATCTACGTCCCCTTCACTGACGGATTCGGCAAATTTGGTGATTCCTAGCCTTGCCGGGGTCCGAGAGGCCCCTGCCCTGGTGCTGACTGTCCTTCGGAACACTGCTCCAGACCACCGGGCACACAGCCAACGGGGTCCTTCCAGGAACTTCCAAACGGTCCCCCTCCGGACAGTCACCGCCGTCGCTGACCTTGCTGATCTGGCCCTCCACAAAGCTGGACCCTTCAGGCTTTCTTTCTTTACTCTAGCTGTTTACTTGCTCACTTAGCTGTTCACCCTTGCCCTGCCTGGGCTTAACTTTTTCTCCTTCCACTTCCTCCTCCCTAACTGAACTCAACTGCCTGGTTTTCCCGCCTCCAGAGTTGTGACCTCCTTGGTAGGCAGAGCCAACTGCCTGGCCCACCCCCTGGTGTGCATCATCAGACTCCTGGAGGAAGGCAACAAGGATTTCTGGTTAGCATTGGTGTGCCTACCTGGAGTGTGGGGTGTGGTGGTGTTGTGACCTGTGTCCCCTGGCTTGCCCAGGGCGACACACTTCTGCTTTCAAACATGCAACAATCACACCCATCCTAAAGAAACCTTCCCTCGATCCGACCTCTACTACCAGCTATCACTCCATATCGCTGCTCCTATTTGCTTAAAAAATCCTCGAACAGCACGTCCCTGCTGAACTTTCCTCCCACCTCTCATCTAACTCTCTCTTTGACAACCTACAATCCGTCTTCCGTCCACATCACTCTACTGAAACTGCCCTGACCAAAATTACTAATGACTTAATTCCAAAGCTAACAGACACTTCTCTATATTCCTCCTTCTAGACCGGTCCTCAGCCTTTGACACTGTCGACCACTCTCTCTTATTACAGATTCTCTTTCCTTGGTGTCAAAGACTTTGCCCTCTCCTGGATCTTTTCATACTTTTCCAACTGCACTTTTAGTGTCTCCCACTCTCACACAACCTCTTCATCCCGCCCTCTCTCTGTTAGCGTCCCTCAAGGGTCTGTCCTGGAACCGTTACTCTTTTCCATCTATACATTTGGCCTGGGACAACTCATAAAGTCCCATGGCTTTCAGTACCACCTATATGCTAATGACACTCAGATCTACCTCTCTGACCCAGATGTTTCATCTCTGCTGCCCAGAGTCCCAGAGTATCTATTGGCCATATCCTCCTTCTTCTCCTCTCACTTCCTAAAGCTCAATGTGGCCAAAACTGAACTAATCATCTTTTCTCCATTTCACCTATCTTTCCTACCTGATTATTATTATTATTATTTATTATTATAGCGCCATCAATTCCATGGCGCTTTACATGTGAAAGGGGTATACATAATAGGGACAAGTACAATAATCATAAACAGTACAAGACACAGACAGGTACAGGAGGAGAGAGGTCCCTGCCAGCGAGGGCTCACAGTCTACAAGGGATAGATGAGGATACAGTAGGTTAGGGTAGAGCTGATTGTGCTGCGCTGTATCAGACTGAGGGTTACGGCAGGTTGTAGGCTTGTCGGAAGAGGTGGGTCTTCAGGTTCCTTTTGAAGCTTGGCAAGGTAGGCGAGAGTCTGATGTGTTGTGGCAGAGCATTCCAGAGTATGGGGGAGGCACGGGCGAAATCTTGGATGCGATGGTGGGAAGAGGATATGAGAGGTGAGTAGAGAAGGAGATCTTGTGAGGATCGGAGGTTACGTGTAGGTAAGTACCGGGAGACTAGGTCACAGATGTAGGGAGGAGACAGGTTGTGGATGGCTTTGTATGTCATGGTTAGTGTTTTGAACTGGAGTCATTGGGCAATGGGAAGCCAGTGAAGGGATTGGCAGAGAGGAGAGGTCGGGGAGTAGCGGGGGGACAGGTGGATTAGCCGGGCAGCATAGTTTAAAATAGATTGTAGGGGTGCGAGACTGTTAGAAGGGAGGCCACAGAGCAGGAGGTTGCAATAATCCAGACGGGAGATAATAAGGGCATGTATTAGGGTTTTTGCAGCTTCTTGGGAAAGGAATGTACGGATCTGGGAAATATTTTTGAGTTGGAGGCGGCAGGAAGTGAAAAGGGCTTGGATGTGTGGCTTGAAAGAGAGATCTGAGTCTAGGATTACTCCCAGTCAGCGAGCGTGTGGCACTGGGGAAAGTGAGCAGCCATTGACATTGATGGATATGTCAGGTGGGGGAGGTGAGTGAGGAGGAGGAAAGACAATGAATTCTGTTTTGTCCATGTTCAGTTTTAGGAATCGATCAGAGAAAAAGGATGAAATAGCAGACAGACATTGTGGGATTCTGGTTAGTAGGGAGGTGATGTCAGGTCCACAGAGGTAGATTTGTGTATCATCAGCATAGAGATGATACTGAAAGCCATGGGACTCTATGAGCTGTCCCAGGCCGAAGGTGTAAATGGAGAACAGCAGGGGTCCAAGAACTGAACCTTGGGGGACCCTGACAGATAGGGGGCGAGATGAGGAAGTTGTGTGAGAGTGGGAGATGTTGAAAGTTCGGTTGGATAAGTATGAGGAGATCCAAGATAGCGCCAAGTCTGTGATGCCCAGAGATGAGAGAATTTGTAATAGAAGGGAGTGGTCTACTGTGTCAAAGGCAGAGGACAGGTCCAG
Organism: Anomaloglossus baeobatrachus; assembly: GCF_048569485.1. Taxonomy (NCBI): domain Eukaryota; kingdom Metazoa; phylum Chordata; class Amphibia; order Anura; family Aromobatidae; genus Anomaloglossus; species Anomaloglossus baeobatrachus. Next base: position 645,992,773 of record NC_134353.1, on the reverse strand, counting down.
GAGGAGGAGGACAGAGTAGTGTTGCTTGGCTTTTGCGGTTAGTAGGTCGTTAGCGACTTTGGTCAGGGCAGTTTCAGTGGAATGATGGGGTCGGAAGCCAGATTGTAACTGATCAAAGAAAGAGCAGGAAGAGAGGTATGAGGACAGTTCAAGATGGACATGCTGTTCCAGTAGTTTTGAGGCATAGGGGAGAAGTGATATGGGGCGATAGTTTGACACAGAGGATGGGCCAAGGGAGGGCTTTTTGAGGATGGGTGTGATTGAGGCAAGTTTAAAGCATGAAGGGAATACACCAGTTGTTAGTGATAGGTTGAAGAGATGTGTTAGGGCTGGGATGAGGACTGTGGTGATGTTGGGGATGAGATGCGATGGGAGCGGGTCAAGTGCACAGGTGGTTAGATGTGATCTTGAGAGTAGAGTGGAAAGATGTTCTTCTGTCATGGTGGAGAAGCTGGATTTTGAGGAAGAAGGCTGAGTAGTTGTGAGGAGTGCCTGTGGGGATTGTGGGCCAAAGCTTGCTCTGATGTTGTCAATCTTCTGCTTGAAGAAAGAGGCAAAGTCTTCAGCTGAGATGAGAGGAGAGGGAGGTGGTGCTGGAGAACGGCGGAGAGAGTTGAAAGTGTTAAATAGCTGTTTAGGGTTGTGGGATAGAGAGGATATGAGGGATGAGAAGTAGGTTTGTTTTGCAGCGGTGAGTGCAGACTTGAAAGTGGTGAGAGCTTGTTTGTATGTAGCAAAGTGCTCAGTGGAATGAGACCTCTTCCATCTGCTCTCAGCAGTTCTGGAAGCCCGTCTCAATTCCTTAGTCTGACTCGTGTGCCAGGGTTGCCTGTTGATTGTGTGGGTTTTGGTGTGTGTGAGGGGGGCAGCTGATTCGAGAGCGGCAGACATAGTGGTGTTGTATAAAATGGCAGCAGCATCTGCATTGTTTGAAAAAGCAATGTCTGCAAGAGGGAAAAGAGACTGAGAAAGTGAGTGTAAGTCAAGGTGATTGATATTTCTGCGGGGGTGTGAAGGTTTGTGGAGGGGGTGTTGTGTACTTGGAGAAGAAAGGGAAGAGAATGTGAGTAGGTTGTGGTCAGACGGGGTAGAGGTGAGTTAGAGAGATTAGATAGGGAACAGAGGCGAGTGAAGATGAGGTCCAGCGTGTGGCCATCTTTGTGAGTAGCTGCAGAGGACCATTGAGTGAGACTGAAGGAGGAAGCGAGTGTTAGAAGTTTAGCGACAGATGAGTGAGAAGTGTCAATGGGGATGTTAAAGTCACCCATGATGATGGTGGGGATGTCGGTGGAAAGGAAATGTAGTAGCCAGGTGGTGAAATGGTCAAAAAAGGCAGTGGCTGGCCCTGGAGGGCGGTAAATGACAACCAGTTGGAGGTTGGAAGGGGAGTAGATGCGTACAGAGTGCACCTGAAAAGAGGGGAGCGTAACCGAGGGTGATAGTGGAATTGGGGTAAAGGAGCATTGGTTGGACAGGAGCAAACCAACTCCTCCACCATGCTTGTTACTGGGGCGAGGTGTGTGAGAGAGTTGGAGACCACCATAAGAAAGTGCAGCAGGAGAGGCAGTGTCAGAGGGGGTGGGCCAGGTTTCAGTGATGCCAAGGAAGGAAAGTTTATTAGTGATGAAAAGATCATGAATGTAGGTAAGTTTATTGCACACAGAGCGAGCGTTCCATAGAGCTCCTGTTAGTGGGACTGGGGGAGCCGGGGCTGGGTGAATGGGTATAAGGTTAGAGAGGTTGCGGAAATTGGTGTTAGAGTGTGGATGGCAGTTAGATGTGACAATGGGGATGTGGTGAGGAGGGCCGGGATTTGGGGAGATATCCCCAGCAGTGAGGAGAAGCAGTGAGAGTGTTAGTAGGTGGGAGCAGGAGAGGCCATGAGGTGGCCATGTGTGTCTGGAGGCACTGGGTGTAAAGTGGAGGAACAGATCTGAGGAGAGGGTGAGATGGGTGTGGAGGATAGAGGGAGAGATGAATAGCTCATTACTGGGTGTAGGGATTAGAGGGGAAGATAGAAAGTGAAGTATTATAGGGGTGAAAGTAAAAACACATACAAACATTGTTTACTTTGACTATGTATCCAGTTACCTTCCGGTCCCTTCCGGCCCAATTCGGGCCTAATTCATTTTCTGCACACTTAAAGATCCACACTTAGGGATCCACACGCCGACCTGATCTATTACAATAAATAACATCACGCTTTCCCCAGTGCCTGAAGTCCGCTGCCTCAGAGTAACATTTGACTCTGCCTTGTCCTTAATAACATACATCAAATCCCTCACCACCTCCTGCTGTCTTCAACTAAAAAATATTTCCAGAATTCGTCCTTTCCTTAATTCTCAATCTACGAATATATTAGTGCATGCCCTCATAATCTCCGACCTTGACTACTGCAACATCCTTCTCTGCAAACTCCCTGCTAACACCCTCGCACCTCTCCAGACCATCCTTAACTCTGTTGCCTGATTGATCCACCTTACTCCTCCCTACCAGCTCACTTCTCCCCTCTGAAAATCCCTTCATTGGCTCCGAATTCTCCACCGTATCCAATTCAAACTAAGGGGTGCTTCACACACAGCGAGCTCGCTGCCGAGATCGCTGCTGAGTCACGCTTTTTGTGACGCAGCAGTGACCTCATTAGCGATCTCGCTGTGTGTGACACTGAGCAGCGATCTGGCCCCTGCTGCGAGATCGCTGCTCTTTACACACAGCCCTGGTTCGTTTTCTTCAAAGGCGCTCTCCCACTGTGACACACATATCGCTGTGTGTGACAGCGAGAGAGCGACAAATGAAGCGAGCAGGGAGCAGGAGCCGGCGTCTGACAGCTGAGGTAAGCTGTAACCAAGATAAACATCGGGTAACCAAGGTGGTTACCCGATATTTACCTTAGTTACCAGCCTCCGCAGCTCTCACGCTGCCTGTGCTGCCGGCTCTGGCTCTCTGCACATGTAGCTGCTGTACACATCGGGTTAATTAACCCGATGTGTACTGTAGCTAGGAGAGCAAGGAGCCAGCGCTAAGCAGTGTGCGCGGCTCCCTGCTCTCTGCACATGTAGCTGCATTACACATCGGGTTAATTAACCCGATGTGTACTGTAGCTAGGAGAGCAAGGAAGCGGTGTGCGCTGGTAACTAATGTAAACATCGGGTAACCATACCCGATGTTTACCTTAGTTACCAGTGTCCGCAGCTTCCAGACGCCGGCTCCGTGCAAGCGCAGCATCGCTTGCATGTCGCTGCTGGCTGGGGGCTGGTCACTGGTCGCTGGTGAGATCTGCCTGTTTGGCAGCTCACCAGCGACCATGTAGCGATGCAGCAGCGATCCTGACCAGGTCAGATCGCTGGTCGGATCGCTGCTGCATCGCTAAAGTGTGAAGGTACCCTAACACTGATTTTAAAGCTGTCCATAATCTGTCTCCTCCATATATCTCTAAACTAATCTCCTGATACACTCCAACACGTAATCTCCGTTCCTCCCAAGATCTCCTTCTCTCCTCCTCACTCATTCACTCCTCAACCAACCACCTCCAAGACTTCACCTGAGCATCCCCTGTTTTCTGGAATTCGCTGCATCAAAGCATCAGATTATCTGCTACACTTGCAAGCTTCAAATGGAACTTGAAAACATATCTGTTCAAAAATGGCTATAGTCTCCCATGACCTCACTGCCTTACCGCCTCCGGAACTGCCGTCTCACCACTAATGATGGGCAAACCCCCCCTGATGTTCACGTTCGAGAGCCTCGCCCAAACGTTTTGTAAAGATCGAGTTTGGGTTCCAAACCCCAAACTTGGGCTTTACAGTTATGGGATGGGGCGGAGGGGCTGTAAAATAAATAATATAGTTAATAATAAACATTGTCATTATACTTACAGGTCGCACGGCATGTCCTGCAGACTGTCTCCTGGACGCTTCTGCTTCCTCATCTGATCATTGTTGTTCCCTCCGGGTAACCAGCACTGACTTACAGGACCTTCCATGATGTCATAGCCATGTCAGTCAGGTGTGAATGTTGCATTACCTTGTTGGTTACAGACTGGTCACATGGCTATGATGTCATGGAAGGTCCTGTTAATTGAACTTTTACTGTCACCGTGCTAGTGTCGCATCACATCATCCGGCACAGTGCACACTGTCCTGACAGGAGCGGTTGGCTACATGTACAGTATTTCCATGCAGCTGAGGCACTCCTGTTCTGAGAGCAACAGGCCGTATCGGCTGATACCGATGCGAGATGCAAGTGTAATCATACCCTCACTCTCAGCCAGCTCCTCGCTCTGTACAAAGCGATGAAGCAGAGCTGACATGTCTCTCCCTGCTTCTCTCTCTGTAGAGTCGCTTGTCTATACATAGTGATGAAGCAGAGTTGACATGGCTCTACCTGTGGACTACGTCAGACTAAGGATTTTTTTTTATAATAAAGATGGAGTCTCTAAAATGTTTTTGTTTTATTTATAATAAAAAAAAATTCTGTGTTTTGTTTTTACTGTATACTTAAAATTCATGGTGGCCATTTCTAATTTGGCATGACACCATGAATTTTGGACTTAGTACCAGCTGAGAATACAAAGCTGGTATTAACCCCTTTATTACCCAGCGTGCCACCGCCATCAGGGCCACTGGAGAGCCAGGTAAAGCACATGGAAATGACGCTAATAAACAATATGACATTTTCAGGGGCAGCTGCAGGCTGCGGAGAATCCCAGCCCCCAGCTGCCTGGTTTTACCTGACTGGCGATCAAAATACGATGGAAGCCCACGCATTTTTTTTTTACTTATTTTTTTAAATAATTAAAAAAACCTTAATGGGCTTTCCTGTAATTTGATTGTTAGCCAGGGTAAAGCCAGGCAGATGGGGGTGACAGCCAGTAGCCGTCCTCTTTATCTGCACTGTGAATGAAAAATACTGTGGAGCGCTACGTCATTTTTTAAAATTATTTATTTTTATACAACTATATATTGTGTACAGATATACTGTATATACATATATACATAGCTCTGGCAAATATTAAGAGACCACAGCATAATTTTCAGTTTTTCTGATTTTTCTCTTTATAGGTATATTTTTGAGTAAAAGGTAAATTGTTCTTTTATTCTATAAACTACTGACAACTAGTGATGAGCGAGTACTAAAAAGCTCGGGTGCTCGAAGCTCGGGCCGAGCCTCCCAAGATACTCGTGTACTCGGCCCGAGCAACGAGCCCAATGTTATCCTATGGGAGACCCGAGTATTTTTGTGAAATGACCCCCCGGCAGCATGGAGAAACCCTAAAAATGTCACAAAAGTCTCAGAAGAGTGCTCAAATGACATGGCAACAGCATGGGGAAGACCCCTTGAAGCATTTATCACTGAAAAGTCACAGCTGTGAACAATTTTGTCCGCGTTTTACGCCATTTTTACGGACTCACCAGAAAACCTTCCAAAATGACCCCAAAATTATTTTTCATGGCGGAAATGTTAAGGGCACATACCCAATAGTGAGATAGAGCTGGTGTATGTTACTTTTTGAGATTAATACATGAAAGATTTTACGTGAAAACATTGTGTGGCACTCCGATGTCCCTGAGAAGAGACGTACATGAAGGCCTCTTGAGTCTAATGTGCCCATTTTGAGGAAGTGAGTCTTTGTAGTATTTTCCTTTGCCAGGGCAGTCCAAAATTGTGAGGTTCACCAATGCCCCTGCATACAGACGTGCATGAGGGCCTGTAAACCTGAAGTGCCCATTGTAAGGAAGTGGGTCTATTGTAGTATAGCCCTTAGGCAGGGCAGCCAAAAATTGGGAGGCTCCACGTTGTCCCTGGATAGAGACGTGCATGAGGGCCTGTAAACCTGAAGTGCCCATTGGAAGGAAGTGGGTCTATTGTAGTATAGCCCTTAGGCAGGGCAGCCAAAAATTGGGAGGCTCCACGTTGTCCCTGGATAGAGACGTGCATGAGGGCCTGTAAACCTGAAGTGCCCATTGTCAGGAAGTGGGTGTATTATAGTATAGCCCTTAGGCAGGGCAGCCAAAAATTGGGAGGCTCCACATTGTCCCTGGATAGAGACGTGCATGATGGCCTGTAAACCTGAAGTGCCTATTGTAAGGAAGTGGGTCTATTGTAGTATAGCCCTTAGGCAGGGCAGCCAAAAATTGGGAGGCTCCACGTTGTCCCTGGATAGAGACGTGCATGAGGGCCTGTAAACCTGAAGTGCCCATTGGAAGGAAGTGGGTCTATTGTAGTATAGCCCTTAGGCAGGGCAGCCAAAAATTGGGAGGCTCCACGTTGTCCCTGGATAGAGACGTGCATGAGGGCCTGTAAACCTGAAGTGCCCATTGTCAGGAAGTGGGTGTATTATAGTATAGCCCTTAGGCAGGGCAGCCAAAAATTGAGAGGCTCCACATTGTCCCTGGATAGAGACGTGCATGATGGCCTGTAAACCTGAAGTGCCCATTGTAAGGAAGTGGGTCTATTGTAGTATAGCCCTTAGGCAGGGCAGCCAAAAATTGGGAGGCTCCACGTTGTCCCTGGATAGAGACGTGCATGAGGGCCTGTAAACCTGAAGTGCCCATTGGAAGGAAGTGGGTCTATTGTAGTATAGCCCTTAGGCAGGGCAGCCAAAAATTGGGAGGCTCCACGTTGTCCCTGGATAGAGACGTGCATGAGGGCCTGTAAACCTGAAGTGCCCATTGTCAGGAAGTGGGTGTATTATAGTATAGCCCTTAGGCAGGGCAGCCAAAAATTGGGAGGCTCCACATTGTCCCTGGATAGAGACGTGCATGATGGCCTGTAAACCTGAAGTGCCCATTGTAAGGAAGTGGGTCTATTGTAGTATAGCCCTTAGGCAGGGCAGCCAAAAATTGGGAGGCTCCACGTTGTCCCTGGATAGAGACGTGCATGAGGGCCTGTAAACCTGAAGTGCCCATTGGAAGGAAGTGGGTCTATTGTAGTATAGCCCTTAGGCAGGGCAGCCAAAAATTGGGAGGCTCCACGTTGTCCCTGGATAGAGACGTGCATGAGGGCCTGTAAACCTGAAGTGCCCATTGTCAGGAAGTGGGTGTATTATAGTATAGCCCTTAGGCAGGGCAGCCAAAAATTGGGAGGCTCCACGTTGTCCCTGGATAGAGACCTGTTAGGTTCTTAGTGCCTCCGTGCTTGCATTTAAAAACCGCACGTGTGTGCCTGTTGGTGGCAGCTTTCCGCTGCATTTGTGTGAGTTTTGCAAAAACTTGGATATAACGCACAAGTCTAGTGAATACACATCAGCACAGCATTGCAAAATGCGCAAGGGCGTTGTCAACGAACAAGGAAGTGGACGTGATGGTGGTGCAGGCAGAGACCGAGGTTGTGTGCAAGCTCTAATTTCGCCACAACAAAGGGCCACATCTAGTCGCTCGCACGTCCTGTCCCAAATTCTTGGGGACCGCAGCAGTACACCGCTCTTGAACCAAGACCAGTGTCAACAGGTTGTTAGTTGGATAGCGGATAATGCTTCCAGTCAGATTGGCACCACCACAAACACTCTGTCTTCCACACGGTCAAGTGTCAGTAGCCGTGATACTGCACCGCACATTTCAGAACCTGATCCTCCTTCCTACCACCAGGCCGAGTACACGTCCACGGACATTACTGATCCCACACTTGGACACTCGGAAGAGCTGTTCGTTCACGTTTCCATTCACAAATTCTGGCCTCTCGCCAGCTCCTGTTGAAGTGGGCCATGATGAGATTGTATGTACAGATGCCCAAATATTTGAGCAGCCACGTTCTCACGAAGTTGGCAACGTGTCTCAACAAGGGGTGGACGATGATGAGACACAATTGTCAGGAAGTCAGGAGGAGGAGCAGGGTGCGGAAGAGGAAGACGACGTGGTGGATGATCCAGTAACTGACCCAACCTGGCAGGAGGATATGCAGAGCGAGGACAGCAGTGCACAGGGGGAGGGAGGCGTAGCATCCCAACAGGCAGTAAGAAGCAGAGTGGTGGCCCCAGGCAGACGTCAGGCAACTGTTCCCCGGAACAACACGACACAAGGTGCCTGTACAAATGTTAGGTCTTCCCGAGTCTGGCTGTAATACTATTGTATGTATTGAGGATTTCGATTGCGTTAGGGCAATGACAACCAGAGACGAGTTCTTGGTGCAAGACGTTTATAATATGCAACCAGCAAATATGTACATAAACGGAACAAAAACACAGTAGAACATAAATACAGGAAATACCTTCCAGGGACGGAGCGAAAGGGAATTCCCGGGACCGCGCACCGGACTCCCCCAGGGAGACCACCAAGAGCGAACCCCTATACAGGGACTGTCTGGCAATCACCCCAGAAGCCCTAAATGCGCAGCAGCCGGGACACAAAAGGGCAATAGGTAAGTCCAAAAATGTCCGTACGTGATGTGAGTCCAGAGTGGTATTAAACGGAAGGAACCGGGCAGAAGTGCCGACCAAAGACGGCAAACGGAGTCCGGGCACAGCTAGATGATACCAGATGAAGTCCAGAGTCGGTGTCGGTTGTTTTCCAAGAGGATCCGAATAACAATCAGGAACCAAAAGCAGCAGGGCAGGAGCACACAGGAAGCAGTATACTCAGGCACTGGACTAAGCTTTAGGGGCGGCTTTTAAACAGATGGACAGGAAGTAGGGCAACAGAACAGAAAACTCCATGTTAACCAAGGGCAAGCTCTTTCAAAAGAAAACTGGAAAACCCGGAACTCTGACACTGGCAGTTTTTTAAGTTGGCTCCAGATGATTCTAAAAAGGCCATTTGCAACACCTGCCATGCCAGCATCAGCAGGGGTACCAAAACTAGCAGCCTGACCACCACCAGCATGATCAGGCACATGTCAGCCAAGCACCCGACTTTGTGGGAAGTACAACAGAGTCGAGGAGCAGTGCTTGCTGATGTCACTGCTACGTCTTCGCTGGTTGTGCATGCGAGCCAATCCCCTGTCCATGCTGCCTGCGAACAAGCCTCCTCCGGCCATGCACCTGCAGTTACCCACGCAGAAATAACACCATCATCAAGCACGTCCTTGTCCCAGCGCAGCGTTCAGTTATCCATTCAGCAAACCTTTGAACGCAGGTGCAAATACACTGCCAACGCCCCACATGCCACACTTCTAAATGCTAACTTTTCGCGACTGCTTGCGCTGGAAATGTTGCCTTTTAGGCTGGTTGAGACAGAAGCATTCCGCGACCTGATGGTGGCAGCTGTCCCACGTTACTCGGTCCACAGCCGCCACTATTTCTCCCGGTGTGCCGTCCCCGCATTGCATAACCACGTGTCACAAAACATCACACGTGCCCTGAACAACGCTGTTTCAGCCAAAGTCCACCTAACCACAGACACGTGGACAAGTGCATGTGGGAAGGCCGCTACATCTCGTTGACGTCACACTGGGTTAATATTGTGCAAGCTGGGACCCAGTCTGAGCGAGGGACGGAACACGTCCTTCACACACCAAGTTTTGCAGGCCCTACCTCAGTCAGGGTTTCACACACACTCTACAGCTCCGGAATGTCATGCTCCTCAGCCTCCTCCTCCTCCTGCGCATCCTGATCCACTTTACCCTCCACACCAGTCCCAAGCTGGAAGTGTCGCGGGTGGAGGAGGGGACGGTGCGCTCTCCCACTGCTCGGGTCCGGCTGACGCTGCTCTACGGCTGCTGCTGCTCGTTGGCTCGAGCGATGGCCGGATCCCGGGGACTCGAGCGGCGCTACTCGCCCGTGAGTGAAAAGGGGTGGTTTGGGTTTTGGGGATATTGTCCGTGACGCCACCCACGGTTGTGGTGATTGTGTGGACACCACCGCTGCTCTGGACGGGGATCCCGGGAGCCTGTGACAGGGAGCAGTTTTGTTGTTATTTCTCCCCTCCGTGGGTAGGGGGGTTGGTTGTCCCGGGGCCTGGTGATGGGGTAGAGATGGATGACAGGCGGGTTGCGGGGCCTGATGAGGTGCAGGGTCGCAGGGGCAGCGCTGTGCCGCACGGCACGGAGGTACTCACTCAGCCCAATGATGATGACACAGTTCACGGTAAAACAAGTGGCTGGATGGACGGGTCCCTCGGACGGCTGCGGTTGTTCCTCCCTGCAGGTTAGTGATGACTGTCTCTCCCTGCACCTAAGTTAAGTGTTGGTAGTGATGGTTTCCCAACGGTAACCCGCTCCCCGACCTGGATATGGGCCGGAGGAGCCCCTTTTGCCCACAGGCGCTGGCCCTGGGAGACGGTTGCCCTTGGCGGTGGCGGTGTCTCCCCTTCACGGTTGGACGGTTGCCTTCTATCTGGACTTGGCTGTTTGGAAACCCTGAGGTCCCCTTCACTAACGGATTTGGCAAATTCACGGCGACACCAAGCCTTGCCGGGATCCGAAAGTCCTCTGCCAATGGTGCTGGCTTCTCTTTGTATACCGGACCGGTACGGCCGGGTCACCACCCGTCCACGGTCCTTACGGCAGACTCCAATCGGCCTCCACTGCAGACGGTCACCACATCCTGCCAACCTTGCTGTCCTGTCCGGGCCACACACCCGGACCAACTTCATGCTCTTTGCTGTCACTTTTCTCCTCTCTACTACTTTCCTCCTTCCACTTCCTTAGCTTAACTCTCACTGCCTGTGTTTTCCCTCCTCCTCGGTGGGTGGAGACCAACCGCCTGGCTCCACACCCTGGTGTGGACAACAGCCCCTGGGGAAGGCAACAAGGATTTTGTGTTTTGACTATGATATGCCTGCAGGGAGTGTGGGGTGTTTAAGTGTTGTGCTCTGTGGCCCCTGGCTTGTCCAGGGCGACACAGAAGCACTGCAGCACTGCCTTGGCGAAGCGGCAACAGGCAGTGCTGAAGCTAATCTGCATAGGTGACAAACCCCACAATGCAGAAGAGGTGTGGACAGCTCTGAAACAGCAGGCAGATCACTGGCTCACAACTCTGAACCTAAAGCCAGGAAAGGTCGTGTGTGACAATGGCCGGAACCTGGTGGCGGCTTTGAGGCGAGGACAGCTGACACATGTTCCATGCGTGGCCCATGTGCTCAACCTCGTGGTTCAGCGGTTTCTAAAGTCATACTCAGAGCTGTCTGATCTGCTGGTAAAAGTTCGCCGCCTGTCTGCACATTTTCGAAAGTCACCTACTGCTTCAGCCGGCCTTGCCGGCTTAAGACGCCGTTTGCATCTTCCGGCACACAGACTGGTGTGTGATGTCCCCACGCGTTGGAATTCAACTCTGCACAAGTTGGTCAGGATATGTGAGCAGAAGAGGGCAGTTGTTGAGTACCTGCATCACCTAAGCCGTCGGGAAATGGGTCAAACTCCACACATAACACCTGAGGAGTGGAGATGGATGTCCGACCTATGCACCATCCGCCAAAACTTTGAGGACTCCACCAAGATGGTGAGCGGCGATGACGACATTATTAGCGTCACCATACCGCTTCTCTGCCTTCTAAAATGGTCTCTGCTCAAAAAACAACCATGATGCATTGCAGGCGGAGCGCGATGAGTTTGAGCAAGAAACAGTAGTGGGTGTGGGTGATAACACACAGCCCAGCCTCGTCTCATCACAACGTGCAGTGGAGGACTATGACGAGGAGGAGGATGAAGACATGGAGCAACTCTCTGGCCAAATTGAGGATATGACATGCAGTCATATCCTCGGTTCAGCGTGGCTGGCCAGAGGACAGGGTAGATGATGAGGAGGAGGAGGAGGAGGACAGCATGTTCAGTCATCGTGTTGGTCAGGATACTGAAGTGATGGCTGTTAAGAGTCTGGCACACATGGCTGACTTTATGGTAAGCTGCCTGTCTCGTGACCCTCGCGTTAAGAACATCTTGGCCGACAATCATTACTGGTTGGTAACACTGTTAGACCCACGCTAAAAGGAGAACTTTATGTCTCTTATTCCCGAGGCGGAGAGGTCAGGCAAAATGCAGCAGTTCTAGAAGGCCATAGTCACGGAAGTAGGCAAAGCATTCCCCTCACAAAACGCTAGCGGCATAGGTCAGGAATCAGTGGACAACCAAGGCGTACAGCCGAGAGGGGCACAAGTCCAATCCGCCAGAGGTAGGGGAACAGTCTTTAAGATGTGGGACAGTTTTCTCAGCCCCTCACATACCACAGCCCCTGAGGTGAGGGGTAGTGCCACAAGAAATCCTAAGTTTGGCCAGATGCTCAAGGAGTACCTTGCAGATCAAACAACTGTACTCCGACATTCCTCTGTGCCTTACAATTAATGTGTATCCAAGCTGGACACGTGGCATGAATTGGCTCTCTACGCCTTGGAAGTCCTGGCCTGCCCTGCCGCTAACGTTTTGTCAGAGCGTGTTTTTAGTGCCGCAGGTGGAATCATTACAGATAAACGCACCCGCCTGTCAACTATAAATGCTGACAGGCTGACTCTGATCAAGATGAACAAGGGTTGGATTTGGCCAGACTTCACCACACACCACCAGCAAATGACAGCGGAATTTAAAGTTTGTAACGGGAATTTGCCATGTACCTCCACTCACCCATGGTAACACACTTCTGGACTTTGGCTAATCGCTGGACTGCTCCTCCTTCTCCTCATGCGCCATCATGGTGACCGTTACAATAGTTAAGCCGTTGTTTCAGGTATACCCCCAGTGGTAAATTTTTTCGCCCATTCTTTCTGAATGGGCATTACAACGACAGGAGACCCGCTCCTTTGCAATGGGAACAATGTTTTGAGGCCCTCATGCACATCTCTATCCAGGGACAATGTGGAGCCTCCAAATTTTTGGCTGCCCTGCCTAAGGGCTATACTACAATAGACCCACTTCCTTACAATGGGCACTTCATGTTTACAGGCCATCATGCACGTCTCTATCCAGGGACAATATGGAGCCTGACGCTGCCACCGACTGCCACACACGTGCTGTTTTTAAATGCAAGCACATACGCAATAAGAACCTAACTGGTTTTTAGGAGCGACAATTACTGAGAAGTCTGACACTATCAGACACTGCTGACTGACGTGTATTATACACTAGACTTGTGCGTTATATAATAGTTTGTGCAAAACGTGCACCTGTACGCTGCCACCGACAGACACACACGTGCTGTTTTTAAATGCAAGCACGGACGCAATAAGAACCTAACAGGTTTTTAGGAGCGACAATTACTGAGAAGTCTGACACTATCAGACACTGCTGACTGACGTGTATTATACAGTAGACTTGTGCGTTATATAATAGTTTGTGAAAAACGCACACAAGTGCACCTGTACGCTGCCACCAACAGGCACACACGTGCAGTTTTTAAATGCAAGCACGGACGCAATAAGAACCTAACTGGTTTTTAGGAGCGACAATTACTGAGAAGTCTGACACTATCAGACACTGCTGACTGACGTGTATTATACAGTAGACTTGTGCGTTATATAATAGTTTGTGAAAAACGCACACAAGTGCACCTGTACGCTGCCACCAACAGGCACACACGTGCGGTTTTTAAATGCAAGCACGGACGCAATAAGAACCTAACTGGTTTTTAGGAGCGACAATTACTGAGAAGTCTGACACTATCAGACACTGCTGACTGACGTGTATTATACACTAGACTTGTGCGTTATATAATAGTTTGTGAAAAACGTGCACCTGTACGCTGCCACCGACAGACACACACGTGCTGTTTTTAAATGCAAGCACGGACGCAATAAGAACCTAACAGGTTTTTAGGAGCGAAAATTACTGAGAAGTCTGACACTATCAGACACTGCTGACTGACGTGTATTATACACTAGACTTGTGCGTTATATAATAGTTTGTGAAAAACGCACACAAGTGCACCTGTACGCTGCCACCAACAGGCACACACGTGCGGTTTTTAAATGCAAGCACGGACGCAATAAGAACCTAACTGGTTTTTAGGAGCGACAATTACTGAGAAGTCTGACACTATCAGACACTGCTGACTGACGTGTATTATACAGTAGACTTGTGCGTTATATAATAGTTTGTGAAAAACGCACACAAGTGCACCTGTACGCTGCCACCAACAGGCACACACGTGCGGTTTTTAAATGCAAGCACGGACGCAATAAGAACCTAACTGGTTTTTAGGAGCGACAATTACTGAGAAGTCTGACACTATCAGACACTGCTGACTGACGTGTATTATACACTAGACTTGTGCGTTATATAATAGTTTGTGAAAAACGTGCACCTGTACGCTGCCACCAACAGGCACACACCTGCGGTTTTTAAAATGCAAGCACGGACGCAATAAGAACCTAACAGGTTTTTAGGAGCGACAATTACTGAGAAGTCTGACACTATCAGACACTGCTGACTGACGTGTATTATACACTAGACTTGTGCGTTATATAATAGTTTGTGCAAAACGTGCACCTGTACGCTGCCACCGACAGACACACACGTGCTGTTTTTAAATGCAAGCACGGACGCAATAAGAACCTAACAGGTTTTTAGGAGCGACAATTACTGAGAAGTCTGACACTATCAGACACTGCTGACTGACGTGTATTATACACTAGACTTGTGCGTTATATAATAGTTTGTGCAAAACGTGCACCTGTACGCTGCCACCGACAGACACACACGTGCTGTTTTTAAATGCAAGCACGGACGCAATAAGAACCTAACTGGTTTTTAGGAGCGACAATTACTGAGAAGTCTGACACTATCTGGACTGTTTTAGACTGTGTACACCAGCCCCAGATATGATGAAGGCTGGTATACGGTCACCACTAGGAATGGCTATATACCCTGCCTGCCTGCCTGCCTGTATACTGCTACAATAGTCCTGACAAGGACTCTTCTGGTCACTAGCCTGTATTCCGACCTGGCTATACCCTGCCTGTATATAGCAACAATAGTCCTGAGAAGGACTCTGCTACTGTACTCCGACCTGGCTATACCCTGCCTGCCTGTATACAACTAGAATAGTCCTGAGAAGGACTTCTGGTCACACTGTTTGCAGCCCTGCTCCGGAACTAACTATAAAGGGCCGCAAAGCTTTCCCTGAATCAGCGACACTCTCCCTGCACTGACTGTCTGGATAGCTGTGAGCAGAGCACAGCGCGCCGGCCGGTATAAAGGCTCGGTCACGCTGTGCAGGCCGGCCAATCACTGCAATTCCACAACTAACAGGGCTGTGGCATTGCAGTGGTCTGCCAGCCAATCCCTGCATGAGGGCTGGCTCTCAAAAGAGCGCCAACATGCAGAAATGAAGACCACTAGTACAGCACGAGTATCGCGAGATTACTCGGTCCCCGCCGAGCAGCCCGAGTACAGCGATACTCGTGCGAGTACCGAGTAGTTACAAGCATGCTCGCTCATCACTACTGACAACATGTCTCCGAATTTCCAAGCAAAAAAATTGTATTAATTTTCTGAAAATGGCACTTTATAGAATAAAACAACAATTTACATTTTACTCCAATATATACCTATAAAGAGAAAAACGCGAAAAACTGAAAATTCTTATCCGTATTAGAGAAGGGGATGAGTGGAAAACGGCCTTTCTCACGTCAGAGGGGTTATTCGAGAATTTGGTGATGCCTTTTGGTCTAACAAATGCCCCTGCGGTGTTTCAAAATTTCATCAACGATATCTTCTCTGATTTTCTTGGTCGTTTTGTGGTCATCTATCTCGATGACATTTTAATTTATTCTGCCGATAGAGATACGCATATTATGCATGTTCGCTCAGTATTACAGAGATTACGTGATAACCATCTGTTTGCTAAACTTGAAAAATGTGTTTTCTCTGTTCAGGAAATAGCCTTTCTTGGGTTACTCCTTTCTCATGATGGGTTTAAAATGGACCCAGGAAAGGTGCAGGCTATCGTGGATTGGGTGCAACCCAGGGATATCAAGGCGCTACAATGCTTTTTGGGTTTCGCAAATTATTATCAACGGTTCATTAAGGGGTTTTCTCAAATTGCCAAGCCATTGACTGACCTTACACGGAAAGGGGCGGATCTGCAGAACTGGTCGCAAATGGCTGTCCAGGCCTTTCTTGAGCTAAAGGACCGGTTCATGTCCGCCCCGGTCCTGGTACAGCCTAACCTCGAGGCGCCGTTTATTGTGGAGGTGGACGCCTCAGAGGTGGGGGTGGGAGCTGTTCTCTCTCAGGGCCCTGCTACTCTGACTAATCTGCGACGATGTGCGTTCTTCTCCAAGAAATTCACTCCGGCTGAGAGGAATTATGATGTGGGTAACCGTGAATTATTGGCAGTAAAATTGGCATTTGAAGAATAGAGGCATTTTTTGGAGGGTGCTGTTCACCGTATTACTGTCATCACCGATCATAAAAACCTCGCGTATATTGAGTCCGCCAAGAGATTGATGCCTCGACAAGCGAGGTGGGCTCTTTTTTTTTCTAGATTCCATTTTTGTATTACTTTTCGGCCGGGGTCTAAAAACGTGAGGGCAGATGCACTGTCCCATAGTTTGGACCCGGTGTCACCTCCAGAGCCTCCTTCCTCCATTCTTCCGCGAGGGGTGGTGGTTGCTGCCTTGTCATCCGAGTTGGAGGCTGAGGTCAGGGAGGCCCAGTCCTCAGCGCCATCTTCCGCTCCAGACACTAAACTGTTTGTCCCTTTGCACCTCCGGTTACGGGTACTTCAAGAGTTCCATGAGTCCGTACTCAGCGGCCATCCTGGAATTACAGCCACTAGCAGGGCTGTTGCTCGACTGTTTTGGTGGCCGTCTCTTCACTCAGATTTTGCTCGGTTTGTGTCTGCCTGTGCTACATGTGCCCGTGCTAAGGTCTGTCGTAACCGGCCGGCCGGGGAACTGGTTCCATTACCTGTTCCTGAAAGACCATGGACCCACTTGTCCATGGATTTCATTACGGACCTCCCTGTCTCAAATGGTATGACTGTGATCTGGGTGGTGGTGGATCGTTTTAGTAAACAGGCACATTTTGTTCCCCTCTCCGATCTACCTAATGCTGCGGCCCTTGCCAACCACTTTATTGACCAGGTGGTTCGGTTACATGGGTTGCCCCTGAATATTGTGTCTGACAGGTGGGTACAATTCATTTCTCGGTTTTGGAGGGCCTTGTGCAGGCGGTTGGGAATTGAGTTGTCCTTCTCGTCCGCCTATCATCCCGAGTCCAATGG
Source organism: Anomaloglossus baeobatrachus (assembly GCF_048569485.1). Classification (NCBI taxonomy): domain Eukaryota; kingdom Metazoa; phylum Chordata; class Amphibia; order Anura; family Aromobatidae; genus Anomaloglossus; species Anomaloglossus baeobatrachus. The sequence continues at coordinate 645,975,687 of NC_134353.1, read as the reverse complement.
GCAGACGGAAAGGACGAATCAGACCCTTGAGCAAATCCTGCGGTGCTTGGTTTCTGCTCAGCAGGAGGATTGGTGTATGTTTTTGCCCCTTGCAGAGTTTGCATTCAATAGCAGAGTCCATCAGTCTACGGGAACTTCTCCCTTCTTCTGTAATTACGGGTTTCACCCTCACTTCGGGACCTTCTCTAGAGTGGATTCGGGGTGTCCAGGGGCCCAGTCCATCGTTCAGCATCTGGGGGAGGTGTGGAAGGATGTACGGCGGTGCATCGTGACGGCTCAACAGTCCCAGAAATGCCAAGCGGACAAACGCCGTTCTCTGTGACCCCCCTTTCGTGTGGGGGACAAAGTGTGGCTGCCCACTCGGAATATTAGGCTTAGGGTTCCATCTGCTAAGTTGGGTCCTAAGTTTATAGGTCCCTATGAGATCATTGAAGGGATCAACCCGGTGGCCTTTTGGTTGCAACTGCCCCAGACCTTGCATATTCCTAACGTATTTCATACCTCCTTGCTTAAGCCATTTGTTCCATCGGTGGTGGATTCTCAGACCCCTCCGGCTCCGATATTGGTGGATGGTGAGGAGGAGTACGAGATCCAGCGTATTATCGATTCTCGTTGGGTTCGTCGTTCCCTCCAGTATCTGATCCATTGGAAGGGTTACGGTCCGGAGGACAGGTCATGGGTGCCGGCTCGATCCATTCGGGCCGATCAGTTAATTGCGGCTTTCCACCGGAAGTATCCTGAGAAGCCTGGGGGTCCGGTGGCCCCCCCTTGAGGAGGGGGTACTGTCATGGTTCGCCTCCCTGTCCACATGGCTAGGGGGTGGAGCCTTCTCTTGAGCCTCACTTCCAGACCCTGGATGCCTTAACCCCTTCACGACCATGGACGGATCTTTCCGTCATGGATCGTGTCCCGGTAAGCCCCGCCCCCTGCCGCGGGCAGGCGGCGTGGATCGGCACACATATCAGCTGTTTTCAACAGCTGACATGTGTGCCTACATGTTCCGAGTGGAATCGCATTCCACCCGGAACATTAACCCCTTAGATCTCGCTGCCAAAGTCTGGCAGCGAGATCTACATGCGCGCGGCCATCTTTTTTACTTACCGCCGCCCCCTCCGGACGTCACGTGAGTGATCACGTGACGTTCGGTGGTTGCCATCGTAGCACAGGGTCATGTGATGACGCCTGGTGCTACGAAGTTTCACTTTCATTCTTCCTCGGCACGGAGCAGAGGAAGAAAGAAAGTGACTGAATCTGCTGATTACAGCGGTATAGCTGTGATCAGCAGATAGCGATCAGCAATCGGATTGCTGATTGCTATAGCCCCCCAGGGGGACTAGTAAAATAAAATAAAAAAAGTAAAAAAAAAGTTTTAAAAAATTAAAAAAAAAACAAAAAACCTAAAAGTTCAAATCACCCCCCTTTCCCCCCATTGAAAATTAAAGGGTTAAAAATAAATAAATATACACATATTTGGTATCGCCGCGTTCAGAAATGCCCGATCTATCAAAATATAAAATCAATTAATCTGATTGGTAAACGGCGTAGTGGCAAAAAAATTCCAAACGCCAAAATTACGTTTTTTGGTCGCCGCAAGTTTTACGCAAAATGCAATAACAGGCGATCAAAACGTAGCATCTGCGCAAAAATGCTACCATTAGAAACATCAGCTCGAGACGCAAAGAATAAGCCGTCACTGAGCCATAGATCCCAAAAAATAAGAACGCTACGTGTTTCGGAAAATGGCGCAAAACGTGCGCCACTTTTATTGGACAAACTTGTGAATTTTTTTTAACCCCTTAGATACAAGTAAACCTATACATGTTTGGTGTCTACAAACTCGCACCGACCTCAGGTATCATACCCACACATCAGTTTTACCATATAGTGAACACCGTGAATAGAACATCCCAAAAACTATTGTGCCATCACACTTTTTTTGCAATTTTTCCACACTTGGAATTTTTTTGCTGCTTTCCAGTACACCATATGGTAAAACTTATGATTTAATTTAAAAGTACAACTTGTCCCGCAAAAAACAAGCCCTCATATGGCAAGATTGACGGAAAAATAAAAAAGTTACGGCTCTCGGAAGAAGGGGAGCAAAAAACAAAAACGCAAAAACGGAAAGTGCCCCGGGGCTGAAGGGGTTAAAAGCTGGCATTTCCAGTGAACCAGTGCCGGCTATAAGCTTAGCACTGCTTTGCCTGTGATTGCTGGTCCTGTGAGTGATATCCTGATCTGTCTGTTCCTGTGCCCCCGTGCCCTTGTCTGTGTTCCATCCCCTGGTTGTCCCTCCTGTCCTCTGTCCCCTCTCCTATTTCCCCACTCGGTTGCTTCCTACGGTACTGACCTTGGCCTGACTTTGACTCCACTTTTTCTCATCCCTCCGGTCCTGCTTCTGCCCGTACGGTGTTTGACCCAGCCTGTCTGACTATTCCTTGCATGCTCTGCAGCTCTGCTTCTCAGCTGTGCTTTGAGGTAATGCATGAGAACGCTGTGAATTCACTTCCTGGTTCTCATTGCTCTGTGTAGTGTATTATGCTACAGAGCTCTGGCTCCCCCTGGTGGCAGCATTACATAGTGTTATGTTTTCATCAAGAATTTGTTGAAATTTAATTGAATCCATTCTTCGATTTACCCGTGAAATTTTCCCTGTGCTATTGGCTGCAGCACATCCCCAAAGCATGATTGATCAACACCTATGCTTAATGGTTGGCGATATGTTCTTTTCCTGAAGTTCTGTATCAGGCTTGTGTAGATGTTTTTTTGCATATTTTGGAAGCAGATTTTTATGGTGAGGACGCAAGAGAGGTTTTCTTCTGATGACTCTTCCATGAAGGCTTTATTTGTGCAGGTGTCTCTGAACAGTAGAACAATGTACCACAACTCCAGAGTCTGCTAAATCTTCCTGAAGGTCTTTTGTAGTCAAGCAGGGGTTCTGAATTACCTCTCTAGCAATCCTACAAGCAGCTCTCACAGAAATTTTGCTTGGACTTCCAGACCTTATATTGACCTCCACTGTTCATGTTAACTGCTTTTTCTTAATTACATTTTCAACTGTGGAAAGGGCAACTTGAAAACTCTTTACTATCTTCCTATAACCTTCTCCTGCTTGGTAGGCTTCCACCAGTTTCATTTTCAGAGTACTAGGCAGCTGTTTAGAAGAACTTATGGCTACTGTTTTTTGACACAAGGTTAAAGGAGGCTGGGTTTTTTTAAAGCTGTGAAATTTGCATCACCTGGTCTTTCCTAACGATGATATTGAAAAAGCCACAACTAGTGATGGGCGAACCCGCAGATACCTGGGTTCAGCGGGTCCAACCAGATTTAAAATAAAACAATTAGGGCCTGGAATTAATCACATATGTCTGGCTGGAAGCTGATCCCCATATTAGTCTATGGGGATCTAAATAAGGTGCTTTAAAATGATATTAGAAGGGATAGGGGGATTAGAGCAGGTGCTTTAGACTTACCAGTCTCCCGCACGGTTGTAACACTACTTCCAGGACTGCTCATTAAGCTCATGAAAAAACACTGTTTCCCCTTCCCACAAGCAGTCTCGGTGTTGCAGTCAGACTGTGCCCCCACCCTGTGTGACAGAGTTTCTGACTGCAATTACAGATGCTGTGTGTGTCCCTAGTGTGGTGTAAAATTAACGAAATAAAAAAAATTGCATAGGGTTCAACCATATTGGGATGCCAAGCACAGATAAAGGATGCAGCTACAGGCTGCATACCACTTTCACCCCATTTTTTTGCCAAGAGATGCAGCTTTGGTGCATACACCATATTCCTCAACCAAACCTGCATCCCCTGGCAAAGAAACCGCATCAAAACTTCAACTTCAAGAGAGTACACAATCCACATAGCACAAACCAAAAAGCCAGTATTGAGCTTACCAAATAACGTAGAGGAGCATGCAGGCACAAATGGGGATAATGTGGATTGTGTACTCTCTTTAACTGGTACGCTGATCTTTCCAGCTGTTACCTTTCAGGTTTGCACTATGATGTATGTTAACCCTTCTCAGCACTGACCATACCAGTGAGCTACTGTGAACTAATTTTGTATGTCTTTGCATGCAGCCACACTCGGGGAACCTATCACCCTCTATGTCGTTGTAACCTCTCTTATATCTATTGTACTATTCATGCCTCGTTTTATACTATTGTCTGATTAATAAAACTAATTTTTATCTGCACACATGTGCTTATGACTATTTATCGTCTTTGATTAAGGCATGTGGCTACTTTGGCAAAATGAAAGACTTCCATTCTCCTTGTATTTATGTATTTCCCCAGAAGTTGTTGCCTTCTACTGCTGCTAAGTCCCAGTTGTACTGTTCTACTGTTTTCAATGGTCCTGCAGAACCCTGCTCTGGACTTTGCAAAGTTTAAGGACCAGGCCATCCGGGTACTGAGAGAATCTACACCGAATGACCCAGTACCCCTCCGGCCTCTTGCTATCACGTACCCCGGGGTGGTGCCTGCAACAAGAGCCGCTGCAGGGGCTGAGGCGCAGTCCCTGGATAAGGATCCCACTGCAGAGCTCAGACAGCAGGTCCAGGAGCTGACCAAGACTGTAGCTGCCTTTGCCAAGACCGTGCAGTCTCTACAAGTGACCCCATCGCCTGCAAGAATCGAGTTGGCCTCCAGCCCAGATGACGTCCCATGGATGCGACAGAGGAGGATTCCGCCGACCCGAGGCAAAGACACACACCGGTATGATTCAACGGGACAACCGATCTGCCGCCGCTGCAGCCAGGCGGGCCACTTTGCAAGACACTGTCCTTTAAATGGGCCGAGCCTGGGGCCAGGAGCCAACCCCCAGGTGTAAGGAAGCCCGGCTCAACCCCCAGTCGCAGCAAGTATGTGGGAGGACGCCCGGTCCTTCCTACTGTGCTGGATGGGATCCCTTTGAATGCCCTCCTGGATACGGGGTCCCAGGTAACAACCATCCCTTATAAACTGTACAAAAGATATTGGGCTGATTCAGACATTGACCATGGCCCAGATGATGATTTAACAATTGTGGCCAGTAATGGTCAGCCCTTACCTCAAATTGGGTATAAAGAAGTAACCATTAAAGTGGGGCGGGTAGAATTGCCATGTCAGGGGATGATAATTGTAGATATTGATCGCAAAGAATCTGACCCACTGCTAACCATTGGTACAAATGTGATAGAAAATTGTATTGCCGAAGTGATAATTTTGTTGCAACAGGCGTCTGAAACTGCCAGCTCTGGGCAGCAGCGTGCCCTACAGAGGGAGATCAGAGCCCTGATGAGGAGGCAGCAGGTAGAGCTGGCCGGAGGAGAAATTGGCAGTGTGAGGGTAAGTGACCCCCTCCCCATTGCAATACCCCCAAGAAGTGAAATGTTGATATGGTGTCGGGCAGCAATAGGCCTCAGGGGTCAGGATTACCATGCCTTGGTAGAGCCGGTGTATTCAGACAGTAGGCCTGGAGTCCTGATAGCCAGAGGGGTAGCAGACGTTCGCAAGGGGAGAGTGCCCGTCCGTGTCCTGAATTGTGGGGAGGAGGAAGCCAAATTGCCCCGGTACGCCACTGTAGCAAAACTGTACACTGTCAGCAACAATACCATCAAAGCAGTGGAACCCTTGATCCCGTCCGACCAGGCGGAAGACAATGGCTCCAAGGGGCAGCTGGAAGACTGGTGCCAAAAATTACATGTGGGCACCGACTCCACCCCCTCACACCAAAAGCATGGGGTTTACCGGGTGGTACAGGAGTACGAGCGGGTCTTCAGCAAACACCCCCTAGATTTTGGGCAGGTGAAAGGGGTTAAACATCAAATCCCCACGGGTGATCATCATCCCATTAAAGAGAGATACCGCCCTGTACCCCCCGCACAGTATCAGCGTGCCAAAGAAATGTTACGGGAAATGAAGGAGGCTGGGGTTATCAGAGATAGTTGTAGCCCCTGGGCAGCTCCACTAGTGCTCGTAAAGAAAAAAGATGGTACAATGAGAATGTGCGTAGATTACAGGCAAATTAACCGCATTACACATAAAGATGCTTATCCACTACCCAGAATAGAGGAGTCACTAACAGCCTTAAAGTCAGCTAACTATTTCTCCACGTTGGATCTCACCAGTGGGTATTGGCAGGTTCCCGTGGCAGAGGCGGACAAGGAGAAGACTGCATTCACGACACCAATGGGCCTCTGCGAGTTCAACTGTATGCCATTCGGGCTCTGCAACGCCCCAGGGACATTCCAAAGGTTGATGGAGTGCTGCTTGGGCCACCACAACTTTGAAACCGTGCTGTTGTACCTGGATGACGTCATAGTCTACTCCAAGACTTATGAAGACCACCTGAGGCACTTAGCAGAAGTGTTTGAGTCCTTGTCGAAATATGGCCTGAAGATAAAGCCGTCCAAATGTCACCTCTTGAAGCCAAAGGTACAGTACCTGGGTCATGTGGTCAGCGCAGAAGGTGTGGCACCTGATCCGGAGAAAGTCACCGTAATCAAGGACTGGCCAAGACCCACCACGGTAAAGGAGGTGCGGCAGTTCCTTGGGCTGGTGGGCTACTACCGAAGGTTCATTGATGGTTTCACAAAGATAGCAGCGCTCCTTCAAGATCTCCTGGTGGGCCAGCCAAAGCAGGCTAAGAAGCAGAGCCCTCCATTTGAATGGAGCAGCCAACTAGAAACATCCTTTGTCCGGCTGAAAGGGGCTCTCACGGGAGAAGAAATTCTGGTCTACCCTGACTACAGCCAGCCGTTTGTACTGTATACAGACGCCAGCAACGTGGGACTGGGAGCAGTTCTGTCCCAGGTGCAGGGAGGCAGAGAGAAGGTGATAACTTATGCCAGTAGGAAGCTTCGGCCCACAGAAAGGAATCCAGAAAATTACAGTTCCTTCAAGCTGGAGTTCCTCGCTATTGTTTGGGCAGTGACTGAACGCTTCAAGCACTATCTGGCGTCGGCCAAGTTCACCATCTTCACGGACAACAATCCGTTGACGCATCTGGCAACAGCCAAGTTAGGTGCGTTGGAACAGCGATGGATGGCCCGGCTGTCTAACTTTGACTTTACCATCAAGTACCGGGCTGGCAAGAAGAATAACAATGCTGATGCGCTGTGCAGAATGCCTCACTTACCCGAGTTTGGAGAAGACCTGGATGAACTCGAAGAGATAGAGTTACCGGCTTTCCATCACCAAGGTGTTTCCCAGTGTGAGCATGCTGTAGGAGTGAAGCGCTCGAGCCAGGACGAGGTCTCGGTCAACCCATTACTCCACCATAATTGGGAAGAGACACAGAACGGTGACCCGGCCGTGCGATTGGTCAAAGAAAAGCTAGCACAAGCTGAGACCCATCTTGGCCCAGATGCTCCAGAAGAAGCCCAGCAGCTGTGGAAGGAGCGGGGACGACTGTTCACGTACCAAGGCAAGCTCTGCAAGAGATATGTCAACTGGCGAACGAATGAACTCGTCTGGCAGATAGTGGTCCCACAGAGGGATGCTCCAATGGTCCTAGCAGCTTACCATGATAACGCAGGACACTTCGGGTGGAAGAAGTTGGAGACCCTACTCCGTGATCGGTTCTACTGGGTGCACATGAGAAAGACAGTCGAGAAGTGGTGCCGAGACTGTGGTCCGTGTAACCTGAGGCGGAAAGATGATGCCAGCCAGAGGTCTCCCCTACAGCCAATTGTCACGAAGCAGCCCCTGGAGTTGGTGGCCCTGGACCACGTGAAGTTAACACCAATCCGGTCAGGCTATGTGTACGCCCTCACCATTGTGGACCATTACTCTCGTTTCCTGGTAGTAGTGCCTGTGAAGGACCAGACAGCCAGAACAGCAGCTAGAGCATTTCAGGCATACTTTTGTCGACCTCATGGTTACCCTGAGAGGGTACTGACTGATCAAGGTCCTGCATTCGAGGCAGAGGTGTTCCAAGAGTTCTGTAACATGTACGGTTGTAAGAAAATCAGAACAACACCGTACCACCCCCAAACCAATGGATTGTGCGAGAAGATGAACCATGTGGTCATTGATATGCTCAAGACTTTACCTCTGGAAGAAAGAAATCAATGGCCGAAGAAGTTACCAGATCTGGTAGACCTGTACAACCATATCCCAGTAAATTCGACCAACTGCAGCCCTGCTTACCTGATGCGAGCAAGACCTGGCAAGTTCCCTGTAGACTTTGAGATGGGGACTGTGTCACCTGAAGCGGTTCAGGAGATAGAAGATTGGGATACAGAGCGACAACAGCAGTACCGCAAGGTCCAGGAATGCGTAGAAAGGAGCCTGTCCCAAGCAAGAACGAGATAAGAGCAGCATTACAATCAAACAGCTCCAGCAACTCCCTTAGCACCTGGAGAACAGGTCCTCAAGAAAAAGCGGAGGGCGCATAAATTAGATGATCAGTGGGAGAATGAACCCTACACCATTATTCCCTCCAACTTTGACAATAGTAAGGTATGCCTCATAAGCAAAGATGAAGGCAAGACCTATCAAGCAGTTTCTCGAGACCTCCTGAAAGCGTGCCCCGAACGGTGCAGAACCCAAAAATAAGTAGAAGAAGTACAAGAAAGTCCCCAAAGTCAAGAAAAAGAGGGAGAGATGATCCAAACAATCCTTGGGAAATTCCCCAAAACTTGGACCCGAATAAACAATGCCATAGTGGTAACAGTGTTGACGTTCCCGCAGTTGGTCGAGCCAGAAACAGAAGAGGTTCCAGATCTACCTAAAGAACCGTCCGCTCCAACACGAGATGACACGCCAGCAGTGGAACAGGAGAATCAACCCCCTGTCAGTGGTGAACCTGTCATACCCTTGGCGACTCTTGGACCACATAGGCACTCATCACGCATACCTATCAGGGTTAGGCCTACCTGTAGTGCTGAGGTAGAAGACACACCAAGTAGTCAGGGACAAACACCAGAGCTACGCAGGTCTCAACGCAGCACTCGGGGACAGCCCCCTCCAAGGTATAGCGAGTAAAAAGAAAGAGTACTTATTAGAATGTAAATAGTTATGTGCAATGTCTGTAATGTTGTGTATAAAATGTTTTTCTTTTTTGATTGAGAAAATGGACAATTGGGCCACTGGACTATGGGTGGCCAACACCTAGCTGTACATAGTTAGCACCAGTGTGCTCAGCACCCCTGAAGAAAAACCCGTCCGGCGCGCATAGAGTGGGGTCATCAATGCTCTGACGCATGCCCAGAGCCTACGTTGGGGGTTTTATCGCGGCGGGTCCCCCATGGAGCAGTGTAATGGACACCCGGCTGGGAGCCACACTGGACTCTTAAAGTTGTTTAAGGTTGTATCATGTATGTCTTGTTTTGTTTTCCACAGTCCGGGAGTACTGAATTTAACTAAGGGAGAGTGTGGCGCCCCAGGACCTGGTCGCCACAACAGCATTGCCCTTCCAAAGGGTTAATGCTGAGCCTGGAGGTAATGGGGAGGTCCATAGGCCAGCAAGTTTAACATCCACCGCAGTTCTCCCTCCGGCCAGCAGGGGGAGCTCAGAACCTGGAATTCCAGGGAGCCTTCCTCAAGTCTAACCTGAGGGATGAAGTAGAGTCAGTCTGTAGAGAGAAGTGACAGTGAGCAGACGCAGAGTGTGCTGTCCTGTGGATCTGGGGCCTAGAGCTAGAGTAGCTTGGCCCAGGGAAGCAGGAGTAGCAGAGAGGCAGCGAAGAGACTCGGACATCGGAGTCTGTGGCCACCAGGGCTTAAAATACTCCCTGGTAGACGAATCCGAAGGGCAGGAGAGCTGCAAGCACCTGGCCCATAAACAGCCCGAAGGTACAGCTGCAACATCAGGGCCCGGTGTGGATTCCAGCAGAGAAGCACCAGGGAGGGCCTGCGCAGCCTACTACAGAGGAAAAGGGACGTACCATCAGTCCCAGCAGCAAAGAGGGCCATTGCTGGATTCAGAGAAGCAGGGTCCTATCATAACAAAGAAAAGCACAGGAGTAGGCCTCATACTCAGCTGGCCAGAAAGATCACCCCAAGTACTTCCAGGCCGACCGGATCCCCATCACCACCTGTAACGGTCTCCCAGGACTGGACTGCTCCCAAAGTAAAAGAGGAAAAGGTAAAGACACTGTTGTTTGTGCCTGGTTCTTTCATTGCCTGTCGGCCCTGCACCGTGTTAGCCACACAACACCATAGACTTTCACGAGCACTAACAGAGTTCCCGGGGTTCCGCTCCACCTGTGAGGAGCAGTACCACCATTGCTGCCATAACATCACCCCGGAGGCCTCACACAGCAGCAGCGGCTTAATAGCCGCAGACCACAGGTGGCGTCACGAACACAAACTTTAATTCAAGCCACATATTCTACTGACACCCACCAGGGCCACGGAGCTGGGCCCAGCCACCACTGACTACCTCCGGACTAGTCCGGCCCGACACCGGGTGTCCCATAGCCCTGGGGTGGGCGAGTCACGGACACTCGAAGTGAAAGGGGGTATGTACAGGGGAGAAAGTCTATGTTTCGTGACGCCACCCACAGTGTGTGGTAAGGTGGAGTACCACCGCTGCTGATGGGAGTACCCGGTGGCGATGGAGTGTGCAGCCACGTGTTTAACCCCTCCGTGGGTATGGGGACTCTGTGATGATGGCAGGGGAGTGCTGTTGGGGAGGTAAGGGTCACTGCGTACTCACTCAGTCCAATAACGCTGACACCGACAACTTGTAAACCAAAGTTCTGAGCACCGCTGCCGCTGGGGGAGCACGTTTTTGGGTTCCATTTTGCTGGTGTTGCCTGTTGGTCTGTTACCCTTTCCTGGCACTGTGTCTTTACTCTTGTTGGATCCCTGTAGTATAGAACTAGTCGGGTCCCGCTCACCAGTATGGCTAACTGGGTGAGCTTGCTCTCAGGGTTCACGCTTGGGATTTCCTGGACCGTATATGTGGAAAGCACCTCAGCACCCAGCACCCCCTGAGGAAGTCACGAAACACGTGTCGGAATCTGCAGCAGACACACCGACCACTTGGACTAAACAGACCGTATAACCAAGGTATATGATTCTCTGCTTTACCTAGTGATTTCTCATTATCTGCAGACATTGCTCACTGAGATCCGCGGCTATTTTCCTTTGTTCTAGCCGTGTATTTGTCCTGCGTTTGTTTTTGTTATTCATCATATTATGCTTCAGCATATCATTTTTTAGCACCTTGGCTATATTTTTTCTTTGTATTGAGAAACTTGCACAGCACTTTTCAGCACTTTTATTACATTTTATTCAACATTACTATAGGGTTTTGGCAATACTTTTGGTCCGCTGTTTGCACTTGTCACTTTGGATTTGTCTTGCTGCTATCATCTAGGAATCTTCCTGCCTTTCTATCATTTTTGTATGTTGTTATATGTTTTCTTAAAAAAAAAATTAATAAAATAATAATTTTATAGCTCATATTTCTTGCTTTTTTGGTCACTTTTTCTCTCCACGGGTTATATGCCGACACTCTGTGGAAGGATTATAAGGTTTTACAGTATATATGTTTTGTCTAAAATACCAAGTAAATCTGTCATCTTTAACTTTCTGTCTTTAAGAAATCATTTAATCTTCAACTTATTTAACTTTTCACAATAACAACAATTTTTACCGGGGTGTCCAAACTTTTGCATGCCACTGTAGTTTATACCTAGATTTATAAGATATCATGCTGGCTTCCTGGTGTTGCCACAAGAGGGTTTTACTGCATACCGCTATACATTGATGTCAGATAATATGACACTCTGTAGTAACTTAATTAATGGGGAAACAAGCATGTTATACTTTAAAAATATCTTTATGCACAAACTTAAAGCTTTGTATCAGAAAAAAAAACAAAACTCCAAGTCCAAACGCTAAATAAATAGACTGAGAAATTAATTTGGTAAGCATTTTAGATCTAAAATACCATTAAAAAAACCTTAAATATTCTGCCCCAAAAACTAACCACTCAGAATTGAGTATAAAGTCTGCTTTCCCAATCCTATACGTATAATATTGATTATATTTCATTATTAGAATTCTGGCCTCAACCTACTTGGTGTGCATCATTGGCAAACTACATGCATTTTACTTAGAAGCTAGACATATGGTCGAAATTGTTGTTACCACTCATTTAATGAAAGAACAACCCACAATAGTCACAGAAATAACTTGAATCTGACAAAAGTAATAAATAAAAAATCTATGAAAATGAACAAATGAAAGTCAGACATTGCTTTTCAACCATGCTTCCACAGAATTTTTTAAAATTATGTACCAACACTTTCGACGACGTCTGTATGCCCACCATTTACCATGTTTTAATAGTTCTAATGCATCTAAAATTGAGGAAATGTTGCAATTAAACAAAGCCTTGCAATTTGATTCTGCAAACCATACAACCTTCTATCCTTCCTGAGTTCATTGGCTTCTTGCTCTTGACACTGTTGACACAAGTGGCAAGTCCACCTCTTTTTATCAAATTATATCTCTTCTTAGGTGAGTAAGTTATGAGTAAAGGCTGCTTTACACGCTGTGACATTACTAGTGATATCGCTAGTGTGATGCCCTGGACTAGTCAGGTCGTCCCAGGTAGTCACACACAACACCACACCCCCTCCCGACTAGATGACATCAGTCAAACTAAAAACCTTGTCACCACCCTCCAGGTTTGATGTCCACAACAGGGGGCAGAGCCAGGCGGTTGGCTCCACCCACCAAGTAGCTCACAGGCCTGGAGGCGGGAAAACACAGACACAAGTTCAAGTTGACAGTGCAGAGTAGTTTTGATAGTGAAGGAGAGAGGTTGAGTTCAAGGGCAGACCTGTGGCAAGGCCTGCCATAGACTACTCCGTTGGCTGGGTCGGAGCCCAGTCACCTTTGTCAAGGAGGCAGATGGTGGTGGCCGCCTGCAGGAGCTGGGATTACAGCCGGTGGAACCGTAGGGACCGGGTCGGGCGGTGGCCCGCCGGTATCGAACCGGGGAACCGATTAGAAACCGGAGCACCAGGAGGGGCACTCAGACTCAGACGAAGCCCCGAACCGACAGGGCCGAGTCAAATCAACTGATTGCGGACTGGACTTAAGGACCTATCCCACACAATTCCCGTTAGAAGACAACAGCCCAACCTTACAGGGTAGAGCCATCGCCAAGGCATAGAGACCCAAAGGGCCAGCATCTGCGGGTAAACGGGCTCCTACGGCATATACAAGTCGGGGAGCGGACTACCGGTGTCTAGACATAGGAGTCAAACATTTACACACAGAGGTGCAGGAGAAAGGCGGAAACCACCAACCTATACTGGGAGAAGCTGCAGCCGGCTGCAGGCCCCGTTCATCACTCGGTTTGGTTTACCAGAGACTCCAGTGTATTGTGTCAGAGTGAGTACACCAGTGTCTTCGGGCCACGCAGCGCGCCGTGCCGCACCAGCGTCCAGCACGCATCACCCGCTCCCCCGCCTCAGCACCTCCCTCGGGCCCCTGGGACCATTGCTCCCCTACCCATGGAGGGGTGAACACCAAACTGCGCAACACCGTCCCCGGGAGGCCTAGTTAAAGTCAGCGGTGGTGTCCATCCATTCAGCACAACCCGTGGGTGGCGTCACGAACTTACAATCCAAACCAAACAACCGCGGCCCCGGCCGTGGAACTCCTCATCCAAGTCCCCGCGTATAGCGCCAACTCCCTTGCAGAGCGACCCCCGGGTCCGTGAGAGGCTCGAGCCACCACCTGCAGTACAAGCACGGATTCGAGCGGCTCGGCGGTCACAGCCGAGTCCACGGGGCAGTACACTAGCGATCGCACCCGCCCCCATCGTTTGTGCGTCACAGGCAAATCGCTACCCGTGGCGAACAATATCGCTAGGACAGGTCAAACGTACTTACCTTCCTAGCAACGTTGCTGTGGGCGGCGAACAACCTCTTTTTTAAGGGGGAGGTTCGTGCACCGTCACAGCGACGTCACACAGCGGGCCGCCAATAGAAGCGGAGGGGCGAAGAGTAGCCGCATTAATGTCACTCCCACCTCGTTGCCGGAGGACGCAGGAACGCTGTTGTTCGTCGTTACCAGGTGTCACACGTAGCGATGTGTGCTGCCTCAAAAACGACGAACAACCTGCGTAACGATATTTTGAAAATGAACTACGTGTCAACGATCAGGTGAGTATTTCTGATCGTTAGTGGTCGTTTGTAGGTGTCACACGCAACGACATCGCTAACGCTGCTGGATGTGCGTCACGAGTTCCGTGACCACCGAGACATATCGTTAGATACGTCGTTGCGTGTAAAGCGGCCTTAACAAGAATAAAGGCTAATGCTACCAACTTTACTTACACCCCCTGAGGAAGCTAATGCAAAATAGGTTGTGTGGAACACTCTGGCTTTACCTTACATAGTTACAAAAGTTGAAAAAAGACCTAGGTCCATCTAGTTGAACCTTCTACCTACCTGATGTTCTGGTAACTACTGCTCTTCTGTTGGTTACTTTTTAAACCTGTACTTAAATCAGGGTGCCATTGCCAGTTAGAAGCTCTATTGGATTTTTTACATTTATTTGTTGTTCCATTTTCCCTTGTGATAAAAAGTGTTTTTTTTTTGTATTTTTAACCAAAATTTAATTTTGCTATACTTTATTGTTATTTGATTTATATATCTGGGCACAAGTCAAGAAATGTCCAATATTTAAACGGGTCACCCATATTTTTATTGTCTAGATTGATATTATATTGAGAAACAATGTTTCTCTCAAATACCTTATGTTGGCAATAGTGCCTGTGAGAGGCGTTATTGCAGACCGCTGTCCCTGCTCCTAGACCCCCGGGCTCTGTGACCTCGTGGATCCGGTGACGTCACATCAAGTTCCGGACACGTCACATCCCTGCGGCCGGACCCAGTCTTCCTGACTCACTGAGCTGTGGGCGGTGTTTCACCGCTTGTTACAGCACATTGTGTCTTCTGCTTCTTACAGCGCTTTGATGTGAGGAAGGAGGGAGCTGATGGGTTGTAACGAGCGGTGAAACACCGCCCACAGCCCATGACTTATCGACACTGCGGCCGGCCGCGGTGTCAGGAACTTAATGTCACCGGATCCCGGAGGTCACAAAGTCCGGGGGTCAGGCATGGGGAACAGCGGTCTGCGATAGTGCCTCTCACAGGCACTATTGCCAACATAAGGTGTTTGAGAGAAACATTGTTTCTCAATATAATATTGATCTAGACAATAAAAAATATGGGTGAACCACCCCTTTAATCTTATGTGTTTTTAATGATTGTTAATATAAATGAGTAGACATAATTTTAGTGAATTAAATTAGGTATAGACTGCATTATTTTTTTTTTAATTAAAGAAGATATAGACAGTTTATCATGATTTGCTGCATACAATTTAGATTTTTGGTATTTGGTATTTTTCTGTGTTACTAAGACCTAAATGATAAAGAAGATTTTAAGTGACTTTAAGATTAAACATCACAGGATTTATTTGTGGCTCATAATTCTGGAGATGCATAGGGCTACATTTGAGCTGTAGACACAAAATTATAGAATGTGTTTGATCCACTAAATTTGAAGAATTGTATAATTTTTTATTTGAGATACAAAGGTAAAAATAACAATTTGGCCATAAGGGTAGACATAGGCGCTAAGATATTTTTGTTAAGCATTCAATTCTGAAAAATGTAAGAAAGGAAATATATTCTCATTATCACTCTTTTTCGTTAGTCAACATATGCTTACTTGGTTCTGCTTGATCTAAGCATTTTTCTAATTCGACAGATTCTGTATGACTTTTTTGGCGAAAAACCTGAGAAATTTTACGGAAACTTGAAGTCTCTGAGGCAGTCCCCTCAAAGAGTTTGGCCATAAATCCTATCCCAGCTGTTCTAATGAAGTTTCCACCAGCAAAAACATATAAGATAGGGTTAGCGCTACTGCTAAAATATGCAAGGGCTATAACAGTAGGTCTGGCTTTTAGGGCTGTGATTTTAAGAGACTTTGATGAGAATATTTCTCCTGATACTTGTATCATATTAACTACTTGATATGGGAGCCAGAAGAGGGCAAAAGTTACTATAATCATGATGACCAAACGGCTTGTCTTTTGTTTTGCTTGAAATTTTGCAGTACACAACCTAAATCCAATGTAGACATAGCAAAACACTATGATTGTGAATGGTATAACAAATCCAGTCAAAGTCTCAAAAATATACTGAAAAATCACGTGCTTTGAACTAATATGAACAGGTACACATTGTGGCAGACCATCTTTGTATATTAGAGAACGGTAAAAAAACATTGTGATAGCCAGCAGAGATGCTAATAGCCATATTGATGCAACTATGCCTCGAATCTTTGACTTTGTTCTCACTTTCTGAGAAGTGAAGGGTAGAGCCACAGCTAGAAAGCGGTCCATGCTCATGAACATGATCAGGAATATACTGGTATACATGCTCAAACAACTAATGTAATGGCACATCTTACACACGAAACTTCCAAATGTCCAGCTTCCAGTGGAAAGTAGATGCAGGAAAAAAGGGGCTGTGAGCATGACGATGATATCTGCCATGGCCAGATGTAAAATGAGGAGGCAAGTCACTGTGCGCTTCTTCATTCTTGTTAAAATTGTCCAGATGACAAATACATTTCCTGGAAATCCAATGATAAAGGCGATTGAAAGAATTGCGATACCAAGATTGGCAGATTTTCCAGGAGAGTAACTTGGAGGCTTCGTTGTTGGTGCAAAAGAACTGTTCATTCTGTACATGGTTGTCAGGGCAAGCACTGTATTCTGTTATAGGAAAAAAAGAAACATAGTGTTAAAAATGTAACCAAAAGCACAATTTAGTTAACTGAATAAAATAGTGTGGTCAGTGTCTGCTAATATAGAAGAGGTCAGGGCTGTGTAGTCGGAAGCCAAACTGACGCCAACTCCTCAATGTTTCCACACTCCAACTTCAACCCTCACTCCTCCATAAATGTCTCAAGTCTTATAACTAGTAGTAACTAGGTACTATAGTATATATTTACTATAATATGTTAATATTTTTAACATTTCACTATATTATTGTGAAAATGCAGTGAATATGAAATAACCTATGCATTTAGCAAATTATATACACTTCTCAGCATTACAATTAGAACACCAAGTATTAAAGGGTGGGGAATTATGAAAACTGCAGGATATGAAAATGATATGCAAATGATGACAACGTAAAATCTAAATTGACAAAACATCTAGTTTTATTCACTATTGGGAGCATGACTCACAAATACATTCAATTACACTCCTTGGTTGTTAACAACGAGGTTATTAATAAGGGCCATGTTATTAATGTTCTGCCATGCTGAATGCATTTAGGCATGCAAATCATCAAGATCTTCCTACCCAAATATACTCGAGACAAGTCCGGAAACACTGCAGAGAATGCTAGAATGTTTAGTCCACGCAGATTGCTCACAGTAGCATAAGTAACATCTGGACTGGCATTATCGTAGTGAAAAAACAAATCCTGGGACATTTGGGGAAAATCAAGATCATGTAATGCTGAGCTGTTTGTGTACCTGGAATAACAACTCAAGGGGTCCAGAACCATATATTATGCCACCCACACCAAATTCTACAACTACCATAGTGTCCAAGACAAAAGCTAGACTCATCAATGAAAAGGATAGACCTCCATTCCAGCCTTTACTGCCATCTTGCTCTGGAGAGCGATGGCATGAGATCATAAGATCATCATGAGGGAATGTCCCGCTGGTATTACTCCAAGGATTATAATGTGAGATGTAATGTGTGTTAATTTGTGTTTGCTACTATTGATCTTGATTTACACTATATAAAGTCCAATAAAGATAAGGAAAGCCATGACATGAATATGTATGCACAAAGTACTTTGCAATAAAGACAAATATTAAGGAAATGGGAACAACATTTTTAAAGCATGTCAATTTATTCAGCATTGATTATGAGCACCTTGCACAGAAATACTGTTATTAATGGTTGTCTGATAAATATTCTGCAATGCTGAATGCAATTGGGCTCCAAAAGCAGCAAGATCCACTGCTGGCAGCTCCTTCTGCAATAGCCAATCTGTTAACCAATGACATTTCAGATTTGCTTGATGATAGACAAGTCTGGAAACAATACTGGCCATAATAACACATGTGACGACCTGGTGTTGTTGTATTGAAAAATGGCTGCTGGTACATTTTGCAGAAATGCAGACCACTGGTTCCACAACCAAATCAATGTATGGCCAAGTTGTTACTGTTCCTAGAATATTGATTACAGAGAATGGTGAAGTAGGGCTTGCAAGGCTGCGCCAAATGACCACTCTGAATATGGAGAGTTAATGTTCCTTTAATTCATCTTTAGGTCGACGCGTTTCCGGAGTCTCAGCTCCCTTCCTCAGGACACACAGGACAAAAGATTTGATGTACTTTTGTCCTGTGTGTCCTGAGGAAGGGAGCTGAGACTCCGGAAACGCGTCGACCTAAAGATGAATTAAAGGAACATTAACTCTCCATATTCAGAGTGGTCATTTGGCGCAGCCTTGCAAGCCCTACTTCACCATTCTCTGTTATCAGCCGTTTTGGGTGCTGCTGCCGTTGGCCGTGTTTATTGCCTGCTCAGTGGTTGTGACTCTCACAACTTACGGGGTGAGTGAATTTCTTTAATTACCCCACGTATTTCTCAGATAAGACCCTATTTTGCGCTTTCTTTCCACAGTTCTCTGTAGAATATTGATTAGAGAGGCTGGCTAACATTTATTATGCAACCCCACACCATAATCTTTAGAGTAGGACCAGCGTGACGTTCCATTGTGAAGTCCTCCTCATGACTTCATGCAACCGCCCTCAAAAGCTATCATGGTGCTGCGCTAGAAATTGATATAGGCTGCAATGGAGGCCTTGCCATCTATCTTATTCAATGATGAGTTCTGCTTTTGTCTTGGAGACGATGACAGCAGGAGATTGGTCTGAAGAATACCTTTATGAAGCAACATCACATTGATCCTGCTCCCAGTGATTAGTATATACCGTAAACATCATATTTACCCCAAAATGTTATCAACAAAAATCATCAGAATGTCCTGCAAAATAAGAAGCTATCACACATCTCAGCGACGTACAGATAAAAAGTTACAGGTCTATGAATTTGTTAACACAAACAAATTAACTTATTACAATTTTTCTGATAAAAAAATTAACCACTAAAATAATAAAAAAGGGCCACATTTTTCACCATAGACCTAATGACATGGTGAATCACACTGCAATTTCACTTCACTTGGAATTTTTCCTGTTTTTTTCAGTACATTGGATAGTAAAATGAATGTAGCGTTTCAAAAGTATCTCATCCTGCAAAAAGGAAATCCTCATAAATCTATTTGGATGGAAAAATAAAAAAAGTGATGGCCTTTGGAAGAAAGGAAGCATAAAGCAAGACAAGAAAAAACAAAAATAGCCTGCATAGGAAAGGGGTGAATTGCTATAAAATATCTCACACTACGTAGCAGAAAATATCGAGTAACACACTTGTATATATATTGTTTTGCCTTTACAACAGTGACTACTAAGTGCAGACATCTATAGAAGTTTCACAAGTCCACACTGAGGTCAGGTAGCTTTTCCTAGATTTGTCTTCTTACATATATATTATTCAGATTAACACTTACTGTCTCAGTCATAATGCTTCAGAGGTTGGGATATCCTTGTTCTTTCAGTATATTCGCCCATGCGTTATGCTTGAGTTGAAGCTTTGGAAGTGAGAAAGGATGTTACAAAAACGATGTACCATTGCAGGCAGGTTTCCTGCTGTCACAACAACACTTTTGTGTAAAAGATGATTGCAAAATTAGTTGCTGGTATATTATGCAACATGACAATATTCTAGTAAAGTGTTTACTCATTTCTGACACGTTAAATTAATCTGTATTACCTTGCTACTAAGCAATATCTAAATCTGATGATTTATTATTAGGGATAAGTGAACCTGAAGTGTAAAGGGTGCTTTACACGCTGCAACGTCGCTAGTGATCTCGTTAGCGATGTAACACGCCAGATCGCACATAGGTCATTTTTGTAGCGCCGGTCACATGTGCGATCTCGGCAGATCGTATGTGCGACCTGGCGTGTTACATCGCTAACGAGATCGCTAGCGATGTCGCAGCGTGTAAAGCACCCTTTAAGGTCAGGGTTTGCACCGAACACTGGGTGTTTGGGTCTCAGACCCGAACACAGACATTTGACTATACATCCGATTCCTGTTTGGTTTTATCATCCGAATAAAGCTTGTTGAAATGCCGCAAAACAGCCTGTTAGTAAGTTTTTATGCTGTGGGCATTTCCGGTGCTATTGCAGCCATGCTAAGTATCGGCATGGCTGTTATTGGCCGGCGCACCACATGATTTGGCAGGTATAAATGCCAGATCACAGGCCGCACAGCCATTTTGCTCTGAATAGCTCAGGGATAGAATGCTGTTGGATTGAGGGATAGTGTTAGGTTCCAGTGTGGCGTACAGTACCAAAAGGCTCTATATGGCGACTGTGCCACATTTTTTTCAGCCACTCTCTGAAAAGCAATTTTATTTAACTGCACTGCAGCACACCCTTTGTGGCAAATCTAAGCTGTAATTTGCCACTTTGCAGCACCTGAATCTCACAAAAAGCTTTTTGTGTGTACACATTTTGACACACTGAATCTCTGAAAAATATTTTAATCTAACTGCAACAGTCCCTGTGTGGAAATCTAACAAGCTGTAATTGGCAACTATGAACCACATGCTTTGGCTTGAATGTCCCCAAAAGCTCTGGGTGTGTAAGGGGTCAGCACCAGTGAATAATTAAATTACGACATGCCCACCGGGGCCTGGGGGTACTCGTTACCGGGACGCGGTTCTGTTGGGAGGATCATGACAGCAGGGCCCGATTCCGTGACCCCAGCAGTGTCGTTTTAAGATGATGGGGGAATAGTTACATGCGATATGTCATGACGCCACCTGTGGTATGTGGCCAGATATGTGCCGCCGCTGTTATTCAGTTCCCTTGGGGTCGGTGGTGATGGAGCTGAGTTGGTATAGCTCTCCACAGGTAGAGCTGGGCCCCAGGGCTGTTGGGAGTAGTAGTCTTTACAAATGATGGAGGGGCTTAACGTTGGGATGCAGGACCGAGGACGCCGGCAATAACTGGACAACACAGGGGCCATAGTTTCCTTTACCTTTTACTCAGTAGTAGATGATACAGGCCCGGGAGACTGCTCCAGCTGGTAACGGAGTTCCGATCAGCCTGGAAGCAATTGAGGGGATCCACCTAGCCGGGTGGGTTCAGAGGCCTTCCTTCTTGTGTTGTAATGTATGGGTCCCTGCGGCTTGAAGCTATGCTATGGCCCACTTACTTGTGTCAGTACTGGTTCTTACCCCTATGGCAGGCAACACGAGCCTTTTACTGATGCTGCTCCTCCGGTCATGGCTCCTGGCTCTACTATGCTGCTGTGCCCCGGGCGCTCTGTGGACCAGAAGACCTGCAGTGTTCTGCCCTCCAGATTCAGCTGATGGGACTTTAGTACCCACACAGCCTAGGACTCTGGGGTCCTGTCCTCTGCACTGAGGGAGCTTTCAAGCTGCTACTTTCTCAGAGACCGTCTTCTCTCCACCGCTCCTGACTTGTTCTGACCAGTTTTACTTTCGTGTGTCTCCTAACCCCTCTCCCAGAACAGAATGCATAGGGAAGCTCCCCATGAACTGGGTTTTAGAGCTCCCACTTCTGGTCTGGAGTTAGGAAAGTGTTGACTGTTGGTGCTACCTAGCTTGGGGAACCCCCCTCTTGCTTCCAGGCATAGTATTACCCCCTGTGAGGAGGGCTACGCTACTATGGCAACCGGACCATTGGGGTGCCACAATTATATGGTGACATTAAGGACCAACCAAGGTCGCGCTGCAGAAAGGAAGGTCAATTAGCGTGTGTGTGTTGGACCAGCAGCCCTAAGAAAGAACGTGACACCTGGTGACCAAGAGACCTATTAGCCAGACCAGAAGACAGAGAAGAAGAAGGTCTGCATAGCTGAGCTGAAGTGGTTTGCCCCGACAACTGTAAACTGCAGAGGTTGGTGGGAATCCTAGTTGTGAAGGATTTGCTCCCTGCAGAGTCTGCACTAAGATCTTGAGCATGAACTAAAGTGTAAGGGCTCTTCCTTCCTATGATACCGTGATTGCTATATCGGGGCATCCCCGTGTTAGGGTTAGCATAGGCCACAGTAGTCAGGATACTGTAGTAAGGTGGTCTGAGTAGGAAAGGCCAGTTAGGGATTAAGAAAGAGTATCTGTTGGTGATTGTTTTCATTGTTGATAGTGAACTTCAAGTGTAATGGATGGAGTGGGTCCGGTTGGCCATGTTCTAGCTAATTGTATGAGTGTTTTTATTTTTACTGTGAATATACCGACAATTTACTGCATTTCATGAACCATTAATTTTCTGTTTCTGTCTCCTTGTCTGCTGTACCGTATTTGAGTCCTACTTGGCTGTGTGCACTGTTACATGTGTTACATGTAAACTGTGGCCCATTTTTAGCACACGGAATTTCTGCAAAAAAAAAAAAAATTTCACTGCAGCAGTCCCTGTGTTGCAATCTAACAATCTGTAATTTGTCACTGTGCACCATTGCTGTGGCTTGAATCTCAAAAAAAGCTGTATGTGTGTGCACAGTAGCACATTTTTGGCACACTAATTCTCCAGAAAAAAAAATGTAATTTAACTGCAGAAAGTCCTGGGTGGGCCATTTACCTGTCAAAGAGTTTGACAGGATTGTGACACCCTGGCAAAACCAGGTAAGGCCCTGTCACACACAGAGATAAATCTTTGGCAGATCTGTGGTTGCAGTGAAATTGTGGACAATCAGTGCCAGGTTTGTGGCTGTGTACAAATGGAACAATATGTCCATGATTTCACTGCAACCACAGATCTGCCAAAGATTTATCTCTGTGTGTAACAGGGCCTGTAGTCACAGAGGTTGTACAAATCTCTCAGGTACAATACTCCATCCTCCTTGGCAGTCCAACACAAAACCCACACCCAGGAGCACAACACCAGCCAGTAAAACCTAGTCACCCCCCCATGACAATAGGGACACAAGAGTGGGCGGGACGAGACAGATGGGAGCGCCCACCTAGGGGTCCTGAGGTGTCAGGGGCGTGAACACGTGAGTTGAGGAGTACAGTTCTGACAGTTGAGCGTGGAGGAGTGTGAAGTGCAGCGGAGTTAGGGGTTAGGGCCCCTGGACTACCGGACTAGGTGGCAGAAGGCAAGCAGGACTACAGGCGACGGAGATCCTGTCGCGGGAGACCTAAAGTAGACCGGGGCAGGGTTGTAGCCTGCCGTTGCCGACAGCGGGAATCCGGTCCAGAGGCCGTGCACAGACAGGGTGCCTGGACCCTAAGGTGAGGAAGGTTTCAAGCCCCTTGTCAATTGACCAGCTGGGGACAAGGTTTCAGGTCTTGTTCTACAGAAGCCCAGAGATGTCCGCCAGAACCCACAGAGATCCAAAGAGTCAGATTTCGCGGGCCACAGCTCCCAACGTACAAAATACCGGGAGTGGTCTTCCCCATTCCAAGCGGAGTTGTCCCTTTGAAGACACAAACACTGAGTGCAGGAGGAAGGGACCCCTGTTTGCTACACCCGGGTGTGGGACCAGAATACACCCGCCAGAGGCGACCGGTCACTGGCAATTTGGTTTACCACTGGACTTTGTGTGCAGTTCTTTGGAACTGTGAGTACACCACCCATCCCCGGTCCAACCCTGCGGGAGCGCGTGCGGTCACAACAGGACTGGAGAACAGCTGATCTTACTGATTAGCTGCAGCAGACGATATCGTAGCAGACATCTGCTGCAGCTAATCGGGGTAAGATCAGCTGTTCTCCAGTCCTGTTGTGATCGCGCGCGCTCCTGCGGTCACAACAGATCTGAATAAGCGAGGTCGCCGGAGATGAGCGCTATGCGCAGGCGCTAACTCCGACGCCGTGTAACAGAAGATTAGAAATTTACATACAGCCAGAGGGAAGGAGGAACAGGCGGCGGGGGGGGGGGGGGGGGGGCAAATCCACGTGCATAACCCACCCGGACATTAGCAGCAGAGGTGCACACGTCAATCAAAAACATGATGAATTTTCAAACTTTATAAACTTGGATTTCACAGCCTACACATCCGAGCTGGCCACTAATGGTATGTACACAATGTGCCCGATAGTGCCAGTACTGCACTGGCTGCACCTAATACACGAAAATCCTGATGTTTGGTTCCCTTTAAACCTCCTCCTGCTCACTTGGTCTGTACGTTGCACTAAATCCTACCTTAAAACATTTTTGTATGTTACATAATACACATAACAACATTCCCTGTAATAAAAGACCTCATATAAAACATGTTATACTATATACATTACATTCTATATAATAAAACACCAGTCAGTATAGCGTTTAGAGCAGAACACTACAATGCAATATAGTTAAAGGTACAGTTACATTTATATAAACACTTTAACCTATCGGCCACTAGATGGCGCCGACTGCTGTGTCACTTCGGCTCTGCTACATCACTGGCAGTCACACTAATATGCATTCCAAATAAAGCACATTTGCAGCACAGCACTGTACATTAGAGAAAATACTGCACAGAAGGAGGGGGAGTGGATTGACTACAGAAGCCCTTTAAGTTATTTTCCCATCCACATTTTTTTGCAGGGCAATTGGCATGCTATTATTCACATTTTTTGCAGTCAACTAGCTCTTCCTACGACCAATTTACAGCCATTTTTCATAGAAATTCGGATCCCCATTGACTTATATGGGGTTCGTTTCCGGGGTCAAGTTTGTTTCAAGTCCGGTACTCAAACCAAACTTTTTTTTCAAGTTTGTGTGAGTTATGTAAACCCGAATATCCATGGGACCGCTCATCTCTAATCTTAAGCATCACTGAAACTTAGTGTGACGATACTCATTATTGGAATACAAACATTGTAGGCTACAACTTATTTATAAGAAGCAAGCTTAACAAAAGTGGAGGAGGTGTTGCATTGTATGTTTGAATGCATATACCTCCACATAAATCCAAGCTTCAGAGAATGATAGCTCTGTAGAAACTGTTTGGGTATACTAACATACTGCACATGAGTCAACAGTGTGATGCAGCAACAAAAAAGGCAAATAGTTTAGGGATGTATTAAGAGAAGCATAGAGTCTAGATTATGTGAAGTCATTATTAGAGATGAGCCACCCCCCTAGCGTTCGAGTTTGGTTCAATTCGATGAACGGAGGCTCCGTTCGACGAACGTTCGATGAACCGGAACCCCATTGAAAACAATGGGAGGCAAACACAAACACATAAAAACACATTATACATGTACACATACAGTCAATAAACATTGGCATTACACTTATAGGTCCCGCGACGCGTCCTGCACTCTGACTCCCGCCGCTTTTCCTTCTGATAATCGCTGCGTCCTCCCGGTAACCAGCACTGATGATAGGACCTTCCGTGATGTCAAAATAGCCATGTGACCAGTCACGTGTCTATTATCTCTGTGGCTACAGACTGGTCACATGGCTAGATGTCATGCTAGGTCCTGTCAGTGCATCTCTCTGGTACGCGGTGCTCATTTGTGCATCTCCGTGTATCGGCGAGATGCTCTGGCACATGATCGGCTTCCCCTTCCTGCATGTGGGCTGTTATGATCCGGAACAATGGAAGACCACCATAAATCATAGGTAAAAGGTGACAAGAGCATTGGCAACTAATCTGGCCGCCATCCCCTAACCAACCATCAACACTAGAAGTAGCCGAGGGGTGAACTAACATCCTATGCACCGCGAACCCAGCCGGAGAACCAGCTATCCTAAAGGAAGGAAAGATAAATAACTCTCTGCCTCAGAAAATAGATAAAGAATAGCAAGCCCCCCACATTCAAAGACTGCGGTGATATAGGAAAACACAATACACAGATAGATGATAGGATTAGCAAAGGTGAGGCCCCCACTAACTAAATAGGACAGGATAGGAAAGGGACTGATGGTGACCAGAGAAAAACCATACAAAAATCCAAAAACCTGATAGTACAAAAAGCCCTCAGATCGCTGGATCTGAACTGTGTCCTATACCAGGCGCTCTTGTCATACCAATGAACAGAAAGCAGGAAGAATTACAAATTCAAATAGAAACAAACACATGGACTAACAGGAGCAATACTACAAACATAGCTGCAGGGAGTTTCCCAGCTAAGCAACCGAGAGGGAAGATCCATGCCTGCAAATAAACTGAAAACAACCACAGTAAATAACAACTCAGATAAGAGTAAAAAGAACCAAACAACAAATAAAGAGCCAAGCACTTATCTGGGGTAGATGTGGTCTGGAGCAGGAAGAAGCAGGCTGGTGAACAAATAACAACTGACATCCGGCATAGCCTGCTATCAGACCAGGGTTTAAATAGGCAGAGAGTTAGCTATGGAAACGCCCATTGCTCAACACAACTGGTCTCTGTCCAAACCATTCCTGGCCACAAGAGAGAGCCTCACAGCGGCAAAAGCACAACTGACATTCACAACAGTGGGCGTTCTTTACAGAGTCAGCCCACATGCAAGGACTAGATGCCACAGCCGGTGAATAGCGGCACCGGGAATCACGTGATCGGAGCACCGTTGCTATGGTAACTCGCCTGTCACCGGTGACATCACCGCTTACAGCCCACAGGCCCACAGGCTCTGCTCACTCACTGAGTGATTAGACTGCACGGGAAGCAGCAGTGTCTTCCTCCCATGCAGTGCTGTCTGATGTAGCAGAGCTGCATGGGTTGAAGGAGAAAGAAGACAGAAGACCATGATCGTGGAGGGATGAGAGGGAGTATTAAACATGCAGTCTCTAATGTGTCTGTGTATTTATTTCTATTAAAGTATTTTTTCTCTGTGTGGTGTCTTTGTTTTAACCTTTTATTGGAGATTCTTAATGGCCGGGTCAAACTTGCCGGACATTAAGAATCTCTGGCTTAATACTAGCTAGTAAAACAAAGCTAGTATTAACTCATTATTACCCAGCAAGCCACCCGGCTTCAGGGCTGCTGAAAGAGTTGGATACAGCGCCAGATGATGGCGCTTCTATGAAAACGCCATTTTCTGGGGCGGCTGCGGTCTGCAATTCGCAACGGAGGGGCCCAGAAAGCTCGGGCTAACCTGTGCTGCAGATTCCAATCCCCAAATGCTTAGTTGTACCAGGCTGGACACAAAAATGGGGTAAAGCCCATGTCGTTTTTTTTTTTTAATTATTTCATGAAATTCATGGAATAATTAAAAAAAGGGCTTCCCTATATTTTTAGTTCCCAGCCGGGAACAAATAGGCAGCTGGGGGTTGGGGCAGCCCATACCTGCCTGCTGTACCTGGCTAGCATACAAAAATATGGCAAAGCTCACATCATTTTTTTTTTAGTTTTCTGGCAAAAAAAATAAAAAATGCTTTCCTGGATTTTCCATTGCCAGTGAAGGTAACACCAAGCAGTGGGAATTAGCAGCCAGTAGCTGCTTGGATTACCCTTAGCTAGCAATACAAAAAATGCAGCGGGAGCCCATATTTTTTTTTTAATTATTTATTTAAATAATTAAAAAAAATTGGCTTCCCTGTATTTTGATTGCCTGGCATCACAGTACTGTAAAAATAAATAATTAAAAAAAAATGACGTAGCGCTCCGCGGTGTTTTGGATTCTCAGCGCAGATAAAGCAGACAGCTACGGGTTGCCACCCCCATCTGCCTGGCGTTACCTTGGCTGGCAATCAAAATACAGGGAAGCCCATTCATTTTTTTTTAATTAAAAAAATAGTTAAAAAAAAAATTACGTGGAGTCCCCCCAATTTTGATAGCCAGCTAGGGTAAAGCAGACGGCTGTAGCCTGAAAAACACAGCTGGCAGCTTTACCGTGGTTGGTGATCCAATGTGGAGGTCACCCCAGGCTCTTTTTTATAATTATTTTTATAAATAATAATAATTACAAAAAAAAAAGTAGGGTCCCCCCCCAAATTGGATCACCAGCCAAGGTAATGCGGACAGCTGTGGTCTGGTATTCTCAGGGTGGTAAGGTCCATAGTTATTGGCCCTTCACAGCCCAAAAATAGCAGGCCGCAGGCGCCCCAGAATTGGCGCATCCACTAGATCACTAGACATCAAGCCCAGCAGTTTGTGATGTCATGGCGGCTATCAGATACCCGACATCACAAACTGTCAGTACTAACAAAAAAATAGACAAAAAAAATTTATTTGAAAAAACACTCCCCAAAACATTCCCTCTTTCACCAATTTATTGTAAGGAAAAAAAAATAAGGGGGTCCCACAACGACTCTGGACCGTCTAGAATATGG
Organism: Anomaloglossus baeobatrachus; assembly: GCF_048569485.1. Classification (NCBI taxonomy): domain Eukaryota; kingdom Metazoa; phylum Chordata; class Amphibia; order Anura; family Aromobatidae; genus Anomaloglossus; species Anomaloglossus baeobatrachus. The sequence continues at coordinate 645,947,336 of NC_134353.1, read as the reverse complement.
GGGGGACACGCTCAGGGAACGTATCCCCCATTTTCTAGGAGTGCAGACCCTCCATGTGAGGAGTGTGGGTGCAATGAATCTGCACCCACTCTCCATGGGTCCACAGCAGCAGAGTCCATGTCGTAACTGTTGCTACCAAAGCTGCAATGCCCTGCTCATGAGGTAAGGGCATGCCTAATCAGGAGAACTATTCTACATTTCCAAATATTGGTATTTGCTGATATTATTGCTATTCCACCTACTATATATTGGGGATAGGATCTTGGAGATGGAATACCCCTTTAAGTCCAGTTATCCTGCTGAATGAATACTAAACAACAGAGCTCGCTATTTAGACATGTTTTTTTGCGGCGTATAACGAACTCTCATGTTTGGTATTCGTTCAGCAGGACAACAGAAATAGCAAATACCTCCACTCGGAAATTTAGTATAGCTCTCCTGATTAACTTTGTTCCTTACCTCATGAGCAGGGCAATGCAGTTGCTTACAGATGCATGGTTACCACCATTCATAGAGACAGTGGGTTGTTCTTGGTCATAACTGTTGCTACCAAAGCTGCAATGCCGTGCTCATGAGGTAAGGGCATGCCTAATCAGGAGAACTATACTAAATTTGCTAATAAAGGTATGTCCTAATATTATTACTATACCACCTACTATATATTGGGGATAGGATCTTGGAGATGGAATACCCCTTTAAGTCCAGTTATCCAGCTGAATGAATACTAAACAACAGAGCTCGCTATTTAGACATGTTTTCTTGTGGCGTATAACGGACTCTCATGTTTGGTAGTCGTTCAGCAGGGCAACTATAAAATCAAATACCTCCATTTGGAAATGTAGTATAGCTCTTCTGATCAACTATGTTCCTTACCTCATGAGCAGGGCATTGCAGTAGCTTACAGATGCATGGTTACCACCTCTCACTGTGTCTGAACACAGGAAGCTGAGCTGACAGCCGCTCTGTGCATGCGACGGCATCTATTGTGAAGGAGGGGGCCTCGGGGGATCAATGCTGCACAGGTACTGTGGGACACCGGGGAACACCGGTGGGGTTATAGGAGGTGACCTGGCAGGGCCTGGGGAGGAGTTTTCTGTCTCATGTGTCATGGCACATAAGACAGAAATCAGAGGAGTAGGGTGAATGCAGCCGGTGCGCTGCTGTGCGCGCGACCATCTTGGATTTCCGGGAGAGGGTCGGGGGGGGGGGGCACTTTGGCAACACCGGGGGACCGGAGGGGATCGGGGAGGAGATTTATCTCCCATCTGACATGTTTGTTCATGCCAGATGGGAGATAAATAATTTTTTCCCGGCGCTGTCATTTACTGTAACGTGATCATCGGTATACGGTGAATACCGGTGATCACGTGAGCGGGGACTGGAAAAACCGGCCTGAATCATGATCTCCAGGGACTCAGCTACCCCCTTAAACCCCGGAGATTTTCTGACGCTGGGGGGCGCTATTCACTTATTTCTGCCTGCTGTTTATAAACGGCAGATCAGAATAAAATGGTCTGTTTTTTTCACGGATGCATCCGTGTGGCATCGGTTTCCATTCCGTATACGGTCCATATGTCATCCGTTTGTCATCCGTGTGCCTTCCATTTTTTTGCGTACTGCAAAAAAACTGAAGGAGGGAAAATACATAAATTTACCCAGGATCCATAGCTTCAACCTACATGAGGCGGTCACATGATCACTCCAGTGCCATTTTCTACTGCTTTTCACAGCGTAGAGCGCTCTGGTGATTTTCCTGTGCTTGTACACTTCATATCAGTCTTTTCTGTCATTATAATGGCAGAAAGACACATAATGTCCCACTCTCCTGCATTTTGTAATTTTGCACCCTTTGGTGCCTTTCATGTGGCACTAAGGGGTGGTGCTTAGCCTTGTATTTAGCCAAAAAAATAAATAAATTTAAAAAAAAAAATGACCTGGGGTTCCCCCTATTTTTGATAGCCATCTAGGGTAAATCAGATGGCTTCAGCCTGCAGACCACAGCTGGCAGCTTCACCTTGGCTGGTAATCCAAAACTGAGGGCACCCCACACTGTTATTTTAAATTAAATAATTAAAAAAAAACAAAACATGTGGGGGTCCCCCCAAAATTGGATCACCAGCCAAGGTAAAGCGGACAGCTGTGGTCTGGTATTCTCAGGGTGGGAAGGTCCATAGTTATTGGGCCTTCACTGCCTAAAAATAGCAGGCCGCAGGCACCCCAGACGTGGCGCATCCACTTGATGCGCCAATCCTGGCGCTTCACCCCAGCTCATCCCATGCCCTGGTGAAGTGGCAAACGGGGTAATAAATGGGGTTGATACTAGCTGTTAGGTCACCTGACATCAAGTCAAGCAGTTTGTGATGTCATGGCTTCTATCAGATACCCGACATCACAAACCCAGTCAGTAATTTAAAAAAAACAGACGAAAAACACATTTTTATTTGAAAAAACACTCCCCAACACATTCCCTCTTTCACCAATTCATTAGAAAGAAGTCTGGTGTAATCCAAGGTGGTCCCACGACGATCCATACAATAGTTAATGTCCCAGTCAATGAAGAACAGAATGTTCCATATTGGCTGGGAGAGCAATGCAGTGACCTGAGCAGGGGCGTGACTACCACGGTCGCAGCGGTCGCCACTGCGACCGGGCCCGGGAGGTTAGGGGCCCGCCCTGAAGATAAACAGCTGATCGTGTCAGGGAGCAAGAGCTGCATTACTTAACTAGTAGTGATGAGCGAGTACTAAAAAGCTCGGGTGCTCGAGGCTCGGGCCGAGCATCCCAAGATACTCGTGTACTCGGCCCGAGCACCGAGCCCAATGTTATCCTATGGGAGACCCGAGTATTTTTATGAAATGACCCCCCGGCAGCATGTAGAAACCCTAAAAATGTCACAAAAGTCTCAGAAGAGTGCTCAAATGACATGGCAACAGCATGGGGAAGACCCCTTGAAGCATTTATCACTCAAAAGTCACAGCTGTGAACAATTTTGTCCGTGTTTTACGCCATTTTTACGGACTCACCAGAAAACCTTCAAAAATGACACCAAAATGAATTTTCATGACGGAAATGTTAAGGGCACATACCCAATAGTGAGATAGAGCTGGTGTATGTTACTTTTGGAGATTACATGAAAGATTTTACGTGAAAATATTGTGTGGCACTCCGATGTCCCTGAGAAGAGACGTACATGAAGGCCTCTTGAGTCTAATGTGCCCATTTTGAGGAAGTGAGTCTTTGTAGTATTTTCCTTTGCCAGGGCAGTCCAAAATTGTGAGGTTCACCAATGCCCCTGCATACAGACGTGCATGAGGGCCTGTAAGCCTGAAGTGCCCATTGTAAGGAAGTGAGTCTATTGTAGTATAGCCCTTAGGCAGAGCAGCCAAAAATTGGGAGGCTCCTCATTGTCCCTGGATAGAGACGTGCATGAGGGCCTGTAAACCTGAAGTGCCCATTGTAAGGAAGTGGGTCTTTTGTAGTATAGCCCTTTGGCAGGGCAGCCAAAAATTGGGAGGCTCCACATTGTCCCTGGATAGAGACGTGCATGAGGGCCTGTAAACCTGAAGTGCCCATTGTAAGGAAGTGGGTCTATTGTAGTATAGCCCTTAGGCAGGGCAGCCAAAAATTGGGAGGCTCCACATTGTCCCTGGATAGAGACGTGCATGATGGCCTGTAAACCAGAAGTGCCCATTGTAAGGAAGTGGGTCTATTGTAGTATAGCCCTTTGGCAGGGCAGCCAAAAATTGGGAGGCTCCACATTGTCCCTGGATAGAGATGTGCATGAGGGCCTCAAAACATTGTTCCCATTGCAAAGGATCGGGTCTCCTGTCGTTGTAATGTCCATTCTGAAAGAATGGGCGAAAAAATTTACCACTGGGGGTATACCTGAAACAACGGCCTAACTATTGTAACAGTCATCATGGTGGCGCATGAGGAGAAGGAGGAGCAGTCCAGCGATTATCCAAAGTCTAGAAGTGTGTACCCATGGGTGAGTGGAGGTACATGGCAAATTCCCGTTACAAACTTTAAATTCCGCTCTCATTTGCTGGTGGTGTGGTGAAGTCTGGCCCAATCCAACCCTTGTTCATCTTGATCAGAGTCAGCCTGTCAGCATTTTCAGTTGACAGGCGGGTACGTTTATCTGTAATGATTCCACCTGCGGCACTAAAAACACGCTCTGACAAAACGCTAGCGGCAGGGCAGGCCAGGACTTCCAAGGCGTAGAGAGCCAATTCATGCCACGTGTCCAGCTTGGATACCCAATAATTGTAAGGCACAGAGGAATGTCGGAGTACAGTTGTTCGATCTGCAAGGTACTCCTTGAGCATCTGGGCAAACTTAGGATTTCTTGTGGCACTACCCCGCACCTCAGGGGCTGTGGTACGTGAGGGGCTGAGAAAACTGTCCCACATCTTAAAGACTGTTCCCCTACCTCTGGCGGATTGGACTTGTGCCCCTCTCGGCTGTACGCGTTGGTTGTCCACTGATTCCTGACCTATGCCACTAGCGTTTTGTGAGGGGAATGCTTTGCTTACTTCCGTGACTATGGCCTTCCAGGAACTGCTGCATTTTGGCTGACCTCTCCGCCTCGGGAATAAGAGACATAAAGTTTTCCTTGTAGCGTGGGTCTAACAGTGTTACCAACCAGTAATGATTGTCGGCCAAGATGTTCTTAACGCGAGGGTCACGAGACAGGCAGCTTACCATAAAGTCAGCCGTGTGCGCCAGACTCTTAACAGCCAGTACTTCAGTATCCTGACCAACACGATGACTGAACATGCTGTCCTCCTCCTCCTCCTCATCTACCCTGTCCTCTGGCCAGCCACGCTGAACCGAGGATATGACTGGTGTGCATGTCATATCCTCAATTTGGCCGGAGAGTTGCTCCATGTCTTCATCCTCCTCCTCGTCATAGTCCTCCACTGCACGTTGTGATGAGACGAGGCTCGGCTGTCTGTTATCATCCACACCCACTACTGTTTCTTGCTTCAACTCATCGCGCTCCGCCTGCAATGCATCATGTTTGTTTTTGAGCAGAGACCATTTTAGAAGGCAGAGAAGCGGTATGGTGACGCTAATAATGGCGTCATCCCCACTCACCATCTTGGTGGAGTCCTCAAAGTTTTGGAGGATGGTACATAGGTCGGACATCCATCTCCACTCCTCAGGTGTTATGTGTGGAGTTTGACCCATTTCCCGACGGCTTAGGTGATGCAGGTACTCAACAACTGCCCTCTTCTGCTCACATATCCTGACCAACATGTGCAGAGTTGAATTCCAACGCGTGGGGACATCACACACCAGTCTGTGAGCCGGAAGATGCAAACGGCGCTGAAAGCCGGCAAGGCCGGCTGAAGCAGTAGGTGACTTTCGAAAATGTGCAGACAGGCGGCGAACTTTTACCAGCAGATCAGACAGCTCTGGGTATGACTTTAGAAACCGCTGAACCACGAGGTTGAGCACATGGGCCACGCATGGAACATGTGTCAGCTGGCCTCGCCTCAAAGCCGCCACCAGGTTCCGGCCATTGTCACACACGACCTTTCCTGGCTTTAGGTTCAGAGGTGTGAGCCAGTGATCTGCCTGCTGTTTCAGAGCTGTCCACACCTCTTCTGCATTGTGGGGTTTGTCACCTATGCAGATTAGCTTCAGCACAGCCTGTTGCCGCTTCGCCGAGGCAGTGCTGCAGTGCTTCCAGCTTGGGACTGGTGTGGAGGGTAAAGTGGATGAGGATGCGCAGGAGGAGGATGAGGCTGAGGAGCATGACATTCCGGAGCTGTAGAGTGTGGGTGAAACACTGACTGAGGTAAGGCCTGCAAACCTTGGTGTGGGAAGGACGTGTTCCGTCCCTCGCTCAGACTGGGTCCCAGCTTCCACAATATTAACCCAGTGTGCCGTCAACGAGATGTAGCGGCCTTGCCCACAAGCACTTGTCCACGTGTCTGTGGTTAGGTGGACTTTGGCTGAAACAGCGTTGTTCAGAGCACGTGTGATGTTTTGTGACACGTGGTTATGCAATGCGGGGACGGCACACCGGGAGAAATAGTGGCGGCTGGGGACCGAGAATGCTTCTGTCTCCACCAGCCTAAAAGGCAACATTTCCAGCGCAAGCAGTCGCGAAATGTTAGCATTTAGAACTGTGGCATGTGGGGCGTTGGCAGTGTATTTGCGCCTGCGTTCAAAGGTTTGCTGAATGGATAACTGAACGCTACGCTGGGACAAGGACGTGCTTGATGATGGTGTTATTTCTGCGTAGGCAAGTGCAGGTGCAGGGCCGGAGGAGGCTTGTTCGCAGGCAGCATGGACAGGGGATTGGCTCGCATGCACAACAAGCGAAGACGTAGCAGTGACATCAGCAAGCACTGCTCCTCGACTCTGTTGTACCTCCCACAAAGTCGGGTGCTTGGCTGACATGTGCCTGATCATGCTGGTGGTGGTCAGGCTGCTAGTTTTGGTACCCCTGCTGATGCTGGCATGGCAGGTGTTGCAAATGGCCTTTTTAGAATCATCTGGAGCCAACTTAAAAAACTGCCAGACTCGGGAAGACCTAACATTTGTACAGGCACCTTGTGTCGTGTTGTTGTTCCGGGGAACGGTTGCCTGACTTCTGCCTGGGGCCACCACCCTGCTTCTTACTGCCTGTTGGGATGCTACGCCTCCCTCCCCCTGTGCACTGCTGTCCTCGCTCTGCATATCCTCCTGCCAGGTTGGGTCAGTTACTGGATCATCCACCACGTCGTCTTCCTCTTCCGCACCCTGCTCTTCCTCCTGACTTCCTGACAATTGTGTCCTATCATCGTCCACCCCTTGTTGAGACACATTGCCAACTTCGTGAGAACGTGGCTGCTCAAATATTTGGGCATCTGTACATATGATCTCCTCATGACCTACTTCAACAGGAGCTGGCGAGAGGCCAGAATGTGCGAATGGAAACGTGAACAGCTCTTCCGAGTGTCCAAGTGTGGGATCAGTAATGTCCGTGGACGTGTACTCAGACTTGTGGTAGGAAGGAGGATCAGGTTCTGAAATGTGCGGTGCAGTATCACGGCTACTGACACTTGACCGTGTGGAAGACAGAGTGTTTGTGGTGGTGCCAATCTGACTGCAAGCATTATCCGCTATCCAACTAACAACCTGTTGACACTGGTCTTGGTTTAAGAGCGGTGTACTGCTGCGGTCCCCAAGAATTTGGGACAGGACGTGCGAGCGAGTAGATGTGGCCCTTTGTTGTGGCGAAATTAGAGCTTGCCCACGACCTTGGCCTGTGCCTGCACCACCATCACGTCCACTTCCTTGTTCGTTGCCAACGCCCTTGCGCATTTTGCAATGCTGTGCTGACGTGTATTCACTAGACTTGTGCGTTATATCCAAGTTTGTGCAAAACGCACACAAGTGCACCTGTATGCTGCCACCGACAGGCACACACGTGCGGTTTTTAAATGCAAGCACGGACGCACTAAGAACCTAACAGGTTTTTAGGAGCGACAATTACTGAGAAGTCTGACACTATCAGGACTGTTTTAGACTGTGTACACCAGCCCCAGATATGGTGATGAAGGCTGGTATACGGTCACCACTAGGAATGGCTATATACCCTGCCTGCCTTCCTGTATACAGCTACAATAGTCCTGAGAAGGACTCTTCTGATCACTAGCCTGTACTCCGACCTGGCTATACCCTGCCTGCCCTGCCTGTATACAGCAACAATAGTCCTGAGAAGGACTCTGCTCCTGTACTCCGACCTGGCTATACCCTGCCTGCCTGTATACAACTACAATAGTCCTGAGAAGGACTTCTGGTCACACTGTTTGCAGCCCTGCTACGGAAATAACTATAAAGGGCCGCAAACCTTTCCCTGAAGCAGCAACACTCTCCCTGCACTGACTGTCTGGATGGCTGTGTGCAGAGCACAGCGCGCCCGCCGGTATAAAGGCTCGGTCACGCTGTGCAGGCCGGCCAATCACTGCAATTCCACAACTAACAGGGCTGTGGCATTGCAGTGGTCTGCCAGCCAATCCCTGCATGAGGGCTGGCTCTCAAAAGAGCGCCAACATGCAGGGATGAAGACCACGAGTACAGCACGAGTATCGCGAGATTACTCGGTCCCCGCCGAGTAGCCCGAGTACAGTGATACTCGTGCGAGTACCGAGTAGTGACAAGCATACTCGCTTAACACTATTAACTAGCACTTTTACAAGTGGCCGGCTCCGCCCCCTCTAGCCTCTTTACCTGTGACCTCGGGCTGACTGCCTGCCGCGTCATCTACTCTTTACAGCCAGGGTATGGAGACAGTGACTGGCTGCTGTTTGTGACTGTGGATGCATGTCGGGCCGGCTCCGCCCCCTCTAGCCTCTTTACCTGTGACCTCGGGCTGACTGCCTGCCGCGTCATCTACTCTTTTACAGCCAGGGTATGGAGACAGTGACTGGCTGCTGTTTGTGACTGTGGATGCATGTCGGGCCGGCAGTGCAGGAAATGAAGATTCAGGTCAGGACTGGAGGCTGCAGACAGTGGCCGACACAGTTACAAAGTTGGTGACTTGTTTGTGAGGCTCAGCCTCTGCTGCCTCCCTCTCCCATTAGCTCTGTAGTAATGGGCAGCCATGTGCTGGACAGGGTCAACAGTAACTATAATGCAGAAAAGTGGATCTGGCCCTTTTTGCATTATATCTTTATTATAACATATAAAGATTCACCAAGCTGCCAGTGCTTGGAACACTAGAATCTGGGGGGATGGGGGATAAGGGACTGAGGCTGATCTATGAGTTGGTGGGGGTCACAACCCACAGAATCAGTGCCATCCAATGAGTGTAAGCAGTGGGGGACGCATTTGGAGCAGTTTGTTGAAGGCAGCCAGGTCCTTTGCACTAAATATGGCTAAATGACTGTGCACTGCTGAGTGCTATTACACTGTAACGCTATCTGCACAAGATGGAGATTTGTTTGCAGAAATTTCTGCACCAAGTCTGCATCTACTGGCAGGAGAAATGCTGCAGCAAAAACAAGGCTTTTTGCCACAATTTGATGCATTATATGTATTTTTGGTTTCGTTTTTTTTTTCATTACTTTTAATGGGGAAAACGCAGCATAAACACAGAAAGAATTGACATGCTGCAGTTTTTTTTCTACAACCAAATCTGCAAGGAAAAGATCCTGAACGTGTTCACAATACTTCAGGATTCTCATTTACCATATTTTTCGCTTTGTTAGACGCACTTTTTCCCCCTGAAAACTGGCGGTAAAATGAGGATGCATCTTACAAAACAGATATGGCTTTATGAAGGCGGCGGTGATCGAGCGGGCTCATAGGATGCGCTCAGAGGTGTCGCGTGGACAGCATTGATCTGCGGGCAGGCGGGCTGTGAGGGTGTCTCGGAGGCGGGTGCATTGAGCTGACTGCAGGCTCAATTGAATCGCTCACAGTTCACGCGATGAACTTCAAGAAAATGGTCACAGAAGCAGCGCTTGCGCAGATTGACACAATGGACTTTAAGAAAATGGCCGTGGAGTCCTATCTACGCACGCGCCACCTCCGCGTCCATTTTCTTGAAGTCCATCTCGTCAAACGCGGATGATTCAATGGAGCCGGCAGTCAGCTCAATGCTCCTGCCGCCGAGTTGCCTCCACAGACTACCCGACGCCATGACACCCTGTGTTGTGACACCTGCACAGCCCGCCCGCAGATCAATGGCGGCCGCTGCAACAACCTTGAGCGCATCCTGTGACCCTGCTCCACCACCACCGCCCTGGTAAGCCATAGCCGAGGGATTCAAATGCGCCCATGGCTACACCCTGAGCCACAGCATCGCTGACCCTCCTGAGCCGCAACACCCCCTCCTCCAAGCCTGCAGAATCGCGACCCTCCTGTGACCTTCCCAAGCCACTACACCACTGCCGCTCCCCCCTGGTGAGCATTAGGATTAAGACACACTGGGATTATAAAATGGACCCTCTTCAACATTAAAACTTATTTTTTCCTATTTTCCTCCTCTAAATCTTATGCCAGAAAAGTATATTATTTTTCATTTTATAAGGATTTCCTGCAGCAGCATTTACTGAACTGTACACTGACAAGCTGCAGAATTTATGCTAAACTGTGAACTGTATATATATACCTGTCCTCAGGGGTGTAACTACCGCGGTCGCAGCGGTCGCGATTGCGACCAGGCCTCGGAGGTCAGGGGCCCGCGGCCGCCCAGCAGATCAGCAGCCAGCTCCTTTCTGTGAGAGGAGCTGCGCTGTTCTGCACCAGACCACGCGGCGGCTGCTATGTGACCCAGTCGCCGCCGCTGACACCGGGCCCCCCTGTCTGGTGTCAGCAGTGGCGTCACCGCGCTCCCGTCTCTCACCGCGCTCCCGTCTCTCACCGCGCTCCCGTCTCTCACCGCGCTCCCGTCTCTCACCGCGCTCCCGTCTCTCAGCGCGCTCCTGTCTCTCACCGCGCTCTGCTTTGATATTGCATAGTGTGGCCGGCGCCCCTCTATGCATCATCAGTCTTCCCCCGTGTCTGCGCGGTGACATCCCTCCTGTGTGACTGCTGTGTGTGGTGAGAGCACAGGAGGACGCCGACCGGAGCCACGGGGGAACGATGACAGACGTGAGGACGGACAGCGGTGAAACAAGTAGAGGTAAGGACAGAACTGCGGTGGAAGGAGGAGAGGTGAGTACTTGTTTTTTTAATTTTTTTTTATAAATCAGTGAGTACACGGGGAGGCTGGCTGCAGGACACATGGAGTCCTTGGGGAGGCACTGGCTGCAGGACACATGGAGTCCTTGGGGGGACCTGGCTGCAGGATACATGGAGGCCCTGGGAGGGGCTTTTTGCAGGACACATGGAGTCCTTGGGGGGGAAATTGGTTGCAGGACACATGGAGTCCTTGGGGGGGGGGAGGCTGGCTGCATGACTCATGGAGGCCTGGTAAGGGGCTTGCTGCATGACACATGGAGACCCTGGGGGGGCTGGCTGCATGACACATGGAGGTCTCTGGGGCTGCATGATACATGGAGGTCTATGGGGCTGCATAATAAACATGAAGGACACCTTATACATGGACTATATAAGTGCATTGTACATGGAGGAGTATGGGGCTGCATAATACAATATGAAGGTTTATGGGGCTGTATTGTAATACATATAGAACTATGGGGGCTACATTATAATATATGGAGGACTATGGAGGCTACTTTATATATGGAGGACTATGGGGGTGCATTATAAAACATGGAGGACTGTGGTGCAGTATAATACATGGAGAACTATGGGGTGAATTATAATACATGGAGGACTATGGGAAATGCATTATACTACATGGAGGACTATGGAAGGGTATTCTAATATATGAAGGGTTATGTGGGACCCTTTATACTATATGGAAGGCTATGTGGGGGCCATTATAGTATTTGGAGAACTATATACGAGGGGGGACAAAGATACAAACATGGGATGGGAACGTTTTATGCTGAGGAAAAAAGGCTCTTTCCCTCAGCACCCAGATTTCCCATGCTCTGATATGGGAAAGCTGGGTGCTGAGGGAATGATGTATAACAGAGCATGGGAAAGCTGGGTGCCGAGAACAAGATGGATATCAGAACATGGGAAAGCTGTGAGCTGAGGGTAAGAGCCAAGTGTCAGCATCATTATCCCGTACCCTAAGTGTCGGTGTACGTAGAGGGGGGGCCCCGGTACAAATTTTGCACCAGGGCCCATCAAATTCTAGTTACGCCACTGGACCTGAGCTAACATCAATAGGTCAGCCCAGGTCACTGCAGGGCATGACGAGTGCTGCTATCAGGAGGTTAGCGATGTACATTACCTGCAGTGATCGCTGAACTCCTGACAGCAGAGATGTCACTGAGTTCAATGACCGCGGCCTTCACAAACCAAGTATCGCGGGAGTCTGTGACGTCACCGCTAATGATAGTCTCGGGTCAGCAGCGAGAGGAGATGTGACAAGCGGCGGCCATGGAGGACAGTGACAGCGCTGACGTCAGGAGGGCAGGACTTCATCACCGCAGGTAAGAAACTTTACTAATCTCCTGACGGCAGCGCTTGTCATCCCCGTGGCTGCTGACACTGCAGTGTGGGCAGCTGCGGACACCGTACCAGTGGGCAGCTGCGGACACTGCTGAGCGGGCAGCTGCGGACACACTACAGTGCGGGCATATGCAGACATTGCAGTGTGGGCAGCTGCGGACACCATACAGTGCGGGCAGCTGCGGACACTGCTGAGCGGGCAGCTGCGGACACACTACAGTGCGAGCATATGCTGTCACTGCAGTGTGGGCAGCTGCGGACACAATACAGTGTAGGCAGCTGCGGACACTGCTGAGCGGGCAGCTGCGGACACACTGCAGTGTGGGCAGCTGCCGACACCATACAGTATGGGCAGCTGCGGACACTGCTGAGCAGGCAGCCGCGGGACTGGAGCTGGAGCGGGACACAGACTGCAGCGGCATCCGACGTAAGTCACACGGAAGTGCTTCTGTGTTGCTTTCGGGAATTTTTGCACACGTAGCCAGGGTACACATCGGTTACTAAGCAAAGCGCTTTTGTGCCACCCCCGTGCCAGCAGCCGGCGCTGCTCGGGTCCAGACCTTCAGGGGTGGTGGCTCGAGGGTCTCCGGACCCGGGGATCTTGTGGATATGCCGAATAAAAGGAGGGACGTATATGTACGGGCTGGGCCGTATTAAGTTCATGACCCCACCCATGGTGCGTGGTGAAGTGGGACATCACCGCTACAGTTATGGGGCGCCTGGGGGAGATGTTGTGCAGCAAGTTGTTAACCCCTCTGTGGGCAGGGATGGTGGCCCCGTTGCCCGGTGGCTCGGTGTGGGGGATAGCGACTGCAAGGGGTGTTGGTGTGCTCACTGTTAGTAAAACACACGAGTCTCTGGTAAACCAAGGTGATTGTGGCCGGTGCCATTGCCGGTTGCATTCAGGGTCCCCCACCTGGCTGGTGGTCTCTGTCTCTGTCCTCTGCACTGTTTTAAGTAGAAATGACTTCCCAGTTTGAAAAACGTAGGCCCGTGGGATCTATGGGCCCTGGCGGTGACCTCTTATCCCTAATCGGTGGGCTATTGTCTTCTATGAGGGACTTTGGGTGGGACAGGACCTCTAGTCCTGGCCTCAATTGGTTAATTAACCAGTCCGCTTGGTTCCAGTTTCTGGCTTCAGGGTCCGAGTACCCCCCTTGTGCTACGGTTTCCGGACTTCTCCTGCTGGAGCTACACTTAGCTCCAGCCCACACTCCTCTCCACCTTGAACTATAAAACTTATCTAAAGCTGATCTGTCTGTTTTCCCGCCCTGGGCTGCCTAGACACCTGGGTGGGCGTGTTCCAACCACCTGGTCACGCCCACTAGTGTATCTACCTTTCCCTAAGGGGGGGTGACTAGGGTTTCAGGTCGGCTGTGTTTTGCCTAATGAGGGAAGGTGTTATGCGGGGGCCTATTTGTGACTACCTGGTTTTGCCAGGGCGTCACATTCCCCCTTGGTTGAATACAGACCGTCCCCGGGCTGTCCGACCACCACCGTTTATTGAACTAGAAAAAAGAGATAAAACGGGTAAAACATTTTACAATTATAATAACATATTTACATAGAAGTATATTTTAACTCTTCCCTTATGAAGGCATTTTGCTTAAACGTTGCACATATAAACAACCCGGGGCGGACGGACCGGGTCCTTCTCACCTCACCCACCCAAAACAACCTAGCCCTGATGCCACCTCTAAAACACAGGTTGGCACCCCTTGCCCAAGTCCAGGTTAGGTCCGGGTGTTGCCTAAACGGGCCGGGTAAAAAGTTCCTTACCCAGCAGTCCTTTACAGGGAGGACCCGGAGGATAGTCACCGGTTTTGCTGGTGACAGGGCCTCGGCCGACTCCACCGCAGGCCCTTCCTCCAATCAGCCTCTCCGGAGACTGCTGCATGGTGAGAAGGTAGGTCTAGGGCTATTCACAAGACCCAAAAGTTTATGGGTTGGCTCGCAAGTTCTAAACCATTGTCTTTTTAAATGGGGGGTTATCACTGGAATGGGATCAACAGACGGTCCCAATGGGGACTTTGCAGGGGAGGTAGCTGGGAACTGCTACCTAACTTTCTTAATCTGGTGACAGTCTCAGTTGATTGGCATTCATTCGTACACATATTTACACAACGAGCAGGCATCACTTACTAGATCGCTGTCTCCCTGTACCTGAGCGGTGGCTGACCCAAATTAGGGCGTGTGGACCTTCTGAGCTCTCTAGGTTCACATAGAACGGGTGGGGGAGAGGGAATGACAGGTCCCTCTTCCCTAACGTCAGGTAGGGACCTACGGGGGCGGAGTGTTGGTGCATCCCTGGGTGCTGGTGTTGGTATATTGTTGATAGGCTCTTCTGGTTCTCCATCTTCCACGGGTTGTGGGAACATGATAACGGGAACAATCACCACTCCATTTTTCATAGGCTAATCAGCCGGAAAATCACCCATTACAGTGTGGATCACCTCTTTCTTCTTTTCCACGCTCGGCGTAGGAGTGGCAGCCTCGTCCATCATCTTCAGGGGCTCTGGGCATTTCTTTAGGTGGTCCCTGGAAACAATGGCCGTAGTCCTTCCCTGATCATGACTGACAAGGTATGTTTTCTGGTCTTCCCAGCCAGTGGGTTGGATAACATAAGGGGTCTTTTCCCACTGGTCATCCAGCTTGTGCGTCCATCTCTTCCTCTTCAACATCAACAACTACATGTCTGGGTCCAAAAGGGGCAGCCTGAGCTCGCTTGTTCAAACGTTGAAACGTTGCTCCTGCCTCTCTCTCTTCTGGCGCAGGTTCTTTTCCACATATTTTTGGATCTGCCGGTACTGCTTCTGGCGCTTGATGTCCCAATTGGCAGTGGGGGAGATGGCCTCAGGTACCTCGACGTCCAATTCCAGGTCCACCGGCAACTTCCCAGGCTGGGCTCTCATCAGGTACGCAGGCGTGCACTTAATGGAGCTGCAGGGGATATTATTGTACATGTCCACCAAATCGGGCAGCTTCTCAGGCCACAAGTTTCTTTCTTCAAGAGGCAGGGTCTTGAGGAGGTTGAGAACCAAATTATTCATTTTCTCACACATCCCTAATGCGGGCTTTACACGTTACGATCTATTGTGCGATTGCACGAGCGATCGTACCCGCCCCGTCGTTTGTGCGTCACGGGCAAATCGCTGCCGGTGTTGCACAAAGAAGTTATACCGCCGTCACATGTACTTACCTGCTGAGCGACCTCGCTGTGGGTGGCGAACATCATCTTCCTGAAAGGGGAGGGACGTTCGGCGTCACAGCAACGTCATACAGCCGCCGGCCAATAGAAGCAGAGGGGCGGAGATGAGCGGGACGTAAACATCCCGACCACCTCCTTCCTTCCGCATAGCCGGCGGATGCCGCGAGATGCAGGTAAGCTGTGTTCATCGTCCCCGGGGTGTCACACGGAGCAATGTGTGCTACCCCGGGTACGATGAACAACCGGCGCCATGGTAAATAAACAATTTTTTAAAACTTAGCAACAAGTACATGACTCACGATTTGTGTGCGATTCTGCGTCGCTCGGAGGTGTCACACGAGATGCCGGATGAGCGTCACCAAAACCGTGACCCCGACGATGCATCGCACGATAGCTCGTCTCGTGTAAAGCCCGCATTAGTCTGAGCATGGTAGGCCGTGGTCCGGATCTTGTTGCACCCGTACAAGTTGCAGAATTCTTGAAAGACCTCTGCCTTGAAGGCTGGGCCCCGATCCGTGTGCACCTTCTCTGGGTAACCATGCGGCCGGCAGAAGTACGCCTGGAAGACCCTTGCTGCAGTGCGGCCCATTAAGTCCTTGATGGGGACCACCACCATAAACCTGGAATAGTGGTCTACGATGGTCAGGATGTACGTATACCCGCTCCGGCTAGGCGTGAGCTTGACATGGTCCAAGGCGACCAACTCCAACGGCTGGCGGGTGACAATTGGCTGCAGCGGGGCTTTTTGACTGGTTTTGTCCCGCCTTCTTAGCACACGGGGACCACACTCTCTGCACCAGGCCTCTACGGACTCTCTCATCCCGCTCCAGTAGAAGCGCTCTCTCAGCAGCATCTCCAGCTTCTTCCAGCCGAAATGTCCGGCCCTGTCATGATAAGCCTTCAGGACCATGGGCACGTATGCTGCGCACCACCAGTTGGCGGACCTTCTCATGCGTTTTCGGGTAGATTAATCCCCCTGGTACAGCTTGCCCTGTTGCAAGTAGAGGCGGTTGTGGAGACACGGGGCTCAGTGGGCGCTCTCGTCCACTAAAACCCGCCGCCTTTAGAAAGACAGCGTGGCTCAGGGCTCATCCCAACTGAACGCCGGCCTCCCTAACCGTGGGCGTAACACTACTCAGACAACACAGGGTGAGGGAACCACAATAATTAGACTTTATTGGATCCCCAAACAATTAACGGCACATAACACATAACCAGCAAAACACACAAATGTAACAGGCAACAGAGTCTCACCCTTCCGCTGGCTCACCAGGGATTTAGAATGTCCATGCCTCACAAGTTCCAAGCTGTCTGAGGTCTGCAAAGTCTGTAACAGGTGACTGAACTGTCCCAACCTGCGTGTCCTCCTTAGGTAGTCCTGGTTTGATGTTACAATCCTGGCAGCCGGAGTCGAAATCCCTAGGCTGTGGATATGGTCTCCAACCGGATCCGGAGTCCCTAGATTGAAGCCATAAGATGTCCTGATCCTCCAGTCAGCTCCAAAGAGCTTAGACTGAATCCATCAACCATCAACAACCACTGGTGGCTTAAAGAAGTCCTTTTTATAGCCACAACCTTCCCCTTGGATACACTGCGTCCTCATCGATTGGTTGGACAAGATTGCTTCTCCCATTGGAGGAATTTCAAGCTGCATGGACAATGTTCATTTAAATGATGTGCTTAGAAAGGCTGAGGGTGTACATGTAAACTGGGAGTCACTGACTAGACAATGGCTACTAAGGTAATTACATTATCAATACACAGCTACAATACAATGGTTACTGGAAATGTCTGGAGAACAATACGTCTAGCTTTCAGTGGCCAACACAATTACATTGAGTCAACAAGAGTCTTGTAAAAACAATGAGGGACTTCTCCCCCATCTATAGACAATCTATCATGCTGTCTGGCTGGATTTTAAGAAACGTTAACCCATGAGAGTCCATGTTGTCACAGCGGTCCCTTTCCTTCCATAACCGCTGGGCTTCGGAGGGGGCAGTAGATTCTAATCTGGAAGCATCTTGAGAAATCATCGTTTTGACTAGCCGGACCGCAGGTTCCTGATCTTGAGCTTCTCGCCACCCTTGGCGAGGGTAACGGGTCAAAGTACGCATGTTGCTGGCTGACATAAGGTCTTTCGTCCCTTCGCTGATGGAACGCGGGCAGCTCAATCTCCTCCAAGCCATCTTCATCCACCCCTTCATCGGGTAGGTGCGGCATCCGGGATAAGACATCCGCGTTGGTGTTCTTGCGGCCGGCCCTGTACTTGATGGTGAAGTCATAGTTGGTGAGTCGGGCTACCCAGCGCTGTTCAAGGGCCCCCAGTTTTGCCGTGTCCAGGTGTGTCAAAGGGTTGTTGTCCGTATAGGCAGTGAACTTCGCCGATGTCAGGTAATGCTTGAACCTCTCCATTATCGCCCAGATGAGTGCCAAGAACTCCAACTTGAAAGAGCTGTAATTCTCGGGGTTTCTCTCTGTCAGCCGGAGCTTCCTGCTTGCATAGGCAATCACCTTCTCACTGCCATCTTGCATCTGGGACAGAACAGCACCCAGGCCCACATTGCTGGCGTCTGTGTAGAGAATGAACGGGAGACCATAGTCGGGATAGGCCAGGATTTCTTCTCCAGTGAGGGCCGACTTTAGTTGCTGGAAGGACTCCTCGTGCTTCTCACCCCAGGCAAACGGGGGTCTAGGAGTTCTACCACTCTTGGTCTGTCCCACGAGGAGGTCTTGCATAGGTGCGGCCATCTTGGTGTATCCCTTGATGAAGCGGCGGTAGTAGCCCACCATGTCCAGGAACTGCCGCACCTCTCTAACCGTGGTAGGCTGTGGCCAACTCTGGATGGCAGTGATTTTCTCGGGATCTGGGGCCACACCTTCAGCATTCACCACATGCCGGAGGTACTGCACTCTGGGCTTCAGAAGATGGCACTTAGAGGGCTTCAATTTCATCCCATATTTGGAGAGGGCCTCAAACACTTCCGCGAGGTGTTCTAAATGGACTTCATAGGTCTTGGAAAAGACGATCAAATCATCCAGGTACAGCAGGACCGTCTCGAAGTTGCGATGTCCCAAGCAGCACTCCATGAGCCTCTGGAAGGTTCCCAGGGCAACACACAGCCCAAAAGGCATGCTGTTGAACTCGCAGGCCACATTGGGGTAGTGAACGCAGTCTTCTCATGGTCTTCCTTCACAACCGACACCTGCCAGTAGCCAGTAGTGAGGTCAAGGGTAGAGAAATAATTAGCAGTCTTCAGCGCGGCCAGTGACTCTTCAATGCAAGGAAGAGGGTACGTATCTTTATGCGTTACCTGATTAATCTTCCGGTAATCCACACACATCCTCATAGTGCCATCCTTCTTCTTCACCAGGACCAATGGGACTACAACTATCACAAATGACCCCTGCCTCCTTCATGTTCCTCAACATATCTTTGGCGCACTGGTAGTGTGCAGGTGGAATTGGCCTATACCTCTCTTTAATAGGTGGATGTGTGCCGTGGGAATATGGTGCCGAACCCCCTTAATCCTCCCGAAATCTAACGGGTGTTTACTGAATACCTGCTCATACTCTTGCACTACCCGGTACACCCCCTCCTTGTGATGTGTGGGTGTGGATTCGGTGCCGACATGTAGCTCCTAGCACCACTCCTCTAACTGTTCAGATGGGGTATTACTGCCTGACTGTGATGCGGTGATAGTGGAAGTGGCTACATGGATAGCGTCTGCATCTACAGTGAATAATTTGGCAATGGTGGCATAGCTTGGTAGCCTCACCTCTTCCTCTCTGCAGTTCATCACTCTCACGGGCACCCGTCCTTTCTTGACATTAATCACCCCTCTGGCCGCCATTACTGTGGGCCAATGCTCGGATGGCAGAGGCTCCACCACTGCCGGGTAATCCTGTCCACGGGGACCCACTGCCACTCTACACCAAATCATCATTTCACTCCGCGGAGGCACCACTAGAGGCGCCACATCCATCACTCGCACGCCACCAATCTCTCCACCTGACATGTTCACTTGTTGCCACTGCAGGAGGGCCCAGATTTCACTCTGCAGAGCCCTCTGCTGCCCCTCTCCTGCTGTGGCAGACAGTTGTTGCAATAGGTGCAGCACTTCCCCCATGCAGTTCTCGATCACGTTGATCCCTAGGACCATTTTTGGGTTACGGTCACTGGGGTCATTCTGCACTACAATCAGCCCTTGGTGTTTCAGCTCCACCCGCCACACCTTCACGGTTACCTCCTTAAACCCCACTTGGGTCATAGAAAGTCCATTATCTGCAATGATGGTCAAACTGGCGTCTGGGGGGGTGATCTCACTATCAGACCAGTATTGCTTGTACAGTATATAGGGCATAGTCGTTACCTGCGAACCGGTGTCGAGAAGGGCGTAGGTCGGGATACCGTCCACCGCAAGGGAGATGATGGGGCGACCTCCCACGTATCGATCACGCCAGTCAGCTAGGCCTTGAGGGTCTATTCCTGAGGATTGGCACTTGGCCTCAGGGGTTGCTCGTTTAAAGGGCACCGACGGGAGTAGTGACCAGTCTTGTTTCACTTGTAGCAGACGGGTGGTCCATACCGGCTATCGTTGTTCCTCCTCCGCTGCATCCACGGGACGTCCTCCAGGCTGTCGGCGAGCTATATCTTCTCGGCTGGCTTGGCTTTCGGTAAGGCAGCGAGGATCCTAGCGACGTCATCACTCAGGCGCTGGACTTGCAATGACAGGTCCTTCGGAGTCCCGGCCGCTGCTGCGGGAGCCGGCAGGGCCAACAAGGGGGCTGCTACCGAGACAGGAGCGGTGTCAGCCGGCCAGGATGGTGGGTCGGGGGCACCAGCATCAACCACCTATAGGGCTTTAATGGCCCAGTCTTTTAGAACCGCAAAGCTCAAGTCCGAGTGCTCCAGAGACCACAGCCGTAGTTGCTTATGATCTTCGGCGGACCCTAGCCCCTGCAGGAACTGCTCCACCAGCATTTTGTTGCTCTCGGCCTCAGGAATAGGGTCTACCTTCTTTAGGGTGCAAAGGGCCGCCTACAGCCTCAAGGCATAGTCCCGGATGCTGTCCTGTGGGCGCTGTCGGCAGTTATAGAACTGCATCCCCAACTCTGCTTCAGTGCGGGTTTCAAAAGCAACCTGCAGCTTATCAAAGATGGCGGTTACTGAGACCCGGTCAGCGTCTGCCCAGGTCTCCACCTCCTGCTCAGCGGCGCCGGTCAGCTGCCCGAGTACCACAGATGCGCGCTGCTTGCCGGTCATGGCATATAGATCGAGGAAAGTACAGATTTTCTTCCTGAACATCTGCAGGGCATTGGGTTTCCCATCGTACTGGGGTGGCCAGTCAGCACCGGGCACATATGGCAAGGAGATCGGCATTACCTGGGTGACCGCCGGGGCCACAGCTCCCCCCGTTCCTGCGGCCGGAGCGAGGGCCGCCACATTTCCGTCATCAGCCACATCTGCAGGCGCCGCCGCTCCAGCGGCCAGTGCCACTCCGCCATCGGGGTTAGGCGCAGACATCTTCCCGCTGCTCCCCCTTGGTCTTTTGCCGGCACTCCTCTTTCAGGCCTGCTAGTTTTGTTTTTCGACATCCATTCCTAGGGGGCGGGGCTTCGGCTTTCGCGCCCTTTTCGTGGGGAAGAAGACGCTGGGCTGCAGTTTTCGCTCCTAAAAATGGCGACCAAAATGGCAACTTTTGAAAATTTAGCAACGGATCACCGCTGACTGTCCAATACAAGGTGCACTTCCACAAGCTAAATGGATGGGTAAGTATCCTGTTCGTGACGCCAGGTTTCGGGGTGTGCCGCCCCCATGCCAGCAGCCGGCGCTGCTCGGGTCCGGACCTTCAGGGGTGGTGGCTCGAGGGTCTCCGGACCCGGGGGTCTCGCGGACATGCTGAATAAAAGGGGGGATGTATATGTACAGGCATAATATATACAGTATATGCACGGTGGCTCCGTGTGGGGGATAGCGACCGCAAAGGGTGCTGGTGTACTCACTGTTAGTAAAACACATGAGTCTCTGGTAAACCAAGGTGATGGTGGCCGGTGCCGCGGCCAGTTGCATTCAGGGTCCCCCACCTGGCTGGTGGTCTCTATCTCTGCCCTCTGCACTGTTTTAAGTAGAAATTACTTCCTAGTTTGAAACGTAGGAGTCCGCTCCCAGCTGGATGTGGCCTAAGGAGCCGTGCCCGCAGATGCTGGCCCGTGGGATCTATGGGCCCTGGCGGTGACCTCTTATCCCTAATCGGTGGGCTGTTGTCTTCTATGAGGGACTTTGGGTGGGACAGGACCTCTAGTCCTGGCCTCAATTGGTTAATTAACCAGTCCGCTTGGTTCCGTTTTCTGGCTTCAGGGTCCGAGTACCCCCCTTTGTGCTTCAGTTTCTGGGTCGGTTCCCCGTGTCGGTACCGGCGGGCTACAACCCTGTCCCGGTCAACCTCGGTTCCACCAAGCCGTCTTCCCGTCTCCTGCTGACGGAGACCACCGTCTGCCACCTAGCCAGTGGCACCAGGGCTCCTACCCTGGTACCGTTCAATCTGGACTTCTCCTGCTGGAGCTACACTTAGCTCCAGTCCACACTCCTCTCCACCTTGAACTCTAAAACTTATCTAAAGTTGATCTGTCTGTTTTCCCGCCTCGGGCTGCCTAGACCCCTGGGTGGGCGTGTTCCAACCACCTGGTCACGCCCACTGGTGTATCTACCTTTCCCTAAGGGGGGGGGACTAGGGTTTCAGGTCAACTGTGTGTTGCCTAATGAGGGAAGGTGTTATGCGGGGGCCTAGTTGTGACTATCTGGTTTTGCCAGGGCGTCACACTTTGCTTGGATACCCGATATTTACCCTGGTTACCAGCTTACCGCAGGCTGCCAGTGATGGCTCCCTGCACACGTAGCTGTGAAAAGCCACGCTTTTTAGTGATCAAATGTTCGCGAACGTAACTCGAACTACTGAACTTTTAGCAAATCGTTCGAGTTCGTCGAACGACTCGAACACCCCCCAAAATCACTCAAACATGAAATTAGCGAACCTCAAACATCGCTCATCTCTTGTAATTATCACCCTCTACTCCTTTTTGGTCAGACCACATCTGGAATACTGTGTCTAGTTCTGGGCACCACATTTAAAAGGAAAAAAAAACAAAAACAAAAACCCCAAACATTGCAATACTGAGGCAATGTCAGAGACAAGCTACCAGGATTGTAAGCGGACTGCAAACATGTCCTATAAGGAACAGTTAAAGGATCTGGGAATCTTTAACTTGCAAAAAAGAAGACTTAAGGCCGCTTTACATGCTGCAATCTCACTAGCGAAATCGCTAGCGTGCGTACCCGCCCCCGTCGGTTGTGCGTCACGGGCAAATCGCTGCCCATGGCGCACAAAATCGCTCAGACCCATCACACTGCTTACCTGCCTAGCAACGTCGCTGTGACCGGCGAACCACCTCCTTTCTAAGGGGGCGGTTCGTTCAGCGTCACAGCGACGTCACTAAGCGGCCACCCAATCAAAGTGGAGGGGAGGAGATGAGCGGGACGAACATCCCGCCCACCTCTTTCCTTCCTCATTGCGGGTGGCCGCAGGTAATGTGAGGTTCCTCGTTCCTGCGGTGTCACACGTAGCGATGTGTTCTGCCGCAGGAACGACAAACAACATCGTACCTGAAGCAGCAACGATATTTGGGAACTGGACAGCGTGTCAACAAGCAACGATAAGGTGAGTATTATTGCTTGTTAGCGGTCGCTTGTACGTTTCACACGGAATGATGTCGCTAACGAGGCCGGATGTGCGTTACGAATTCCGTGACCCCAACGACATCGCGTTAGTGATGTCGTTGTGTGTAAAGCGGCCTTAAGAGGAGACTTAATAGCTGTCCACAAATATCTTAAGGGATGTCAATGAGTAGAGGGATCATCCTTATTTTCATTTACACATGAAAACATGAGAAGAAATGGAATGAAACTTGAAAAGGGGAGGATACAGATTAGATATTAGAAAAATCTTTTTGAGGGTGATACATTAGTGGAACAGGTTGCCATGAGAGGTGGTGAGTTCTCCTTTGATGAAAGACTTCAAAAAGAGGCTGGACAGACATCTGTCTGAGATGGTTTAGTAAATCCTGCATTGAGCAAGGGGTTGAACACGATAACCCTGGAGGTCTCTTCCAACCCCAATATTCTGTGATTTTGTGCAATCACAAGAGTTCCCCATTATGTTCACGCTACATCTATCCTGATGAAATCTTTCATCTTGCTCTTTGCTAACAGCTCCAAAGTTTTCCGGAAAGGGGTCCAAATGGCAATGTAAAAAATGTAACTTACTGCAAAATTCATAAGACAACCCTAAGGTTTGAAATATTTGTGCATGTTCTCCACGGTAGACTTAAAATTATGATCTCTGTTGTTAACTAGAAATTTTTTCATAACTTCATTAAAAGAATCCAGAGCTGTTTCCTGAACACTTTTCATTTTTTGCTTCAGAGAAGTCGTCCTTCATGAATTTCTGTATATCAGAACCAACAAAAATGCCTTCCTTCAGTTTTGCTTTGGACAGTTATTGAAACTTGTTACACAGGTACTTAAAAGTCTCTTCTTCTTTCAGTAGAGCTTTCACAAACTGCTTCATCAGTCCAAGCTTAATGTGAAGTGGTGGCAAGAGAAGTTTACCGGGATCAACTAAACTTTTCACAACTATTTTCTTGAGTCCAGGTTGCAAAGATTTTCTTGTTGTCCAACTTTTTTAGCTCCAGTTATCTTCTCCTGGCCGTCCCACTCACACAATAAACATGTGTAGTTTGTACCCTCCTTGCTTCCCAAGAAGCAAACAGAGAGCTTTCAGATCACCAAATATTGGCCATCCTTGAGCCTCGTAGTTGTTTCTTGAGCAGGGGTGGACAATTAATTTTCCCATGGGGCCGCATGAGAAGTTGGGATGGTTTTAGAGGGCCGGACTAATATAATTAACTCGGTTCTACAATATATACATAATATATATATATATATATATATGTATTTATATATATAGAGGTATATAGATATATATATATATATATATATATATATATATATATATATACATATATACACACACGCATATATACTGTGTGTGTATATAATATATATACACATACACACACAATTCCCATATACTACATCACTACACCCGCCACATACTACACCTGTAATATACATCCCTATACACTACACCTGTAATAAACTACACCTCTATATACTATACCACTATATACTACATCACTACACCCCTACATACACCTGTAATATACTATACCACTATATACTACACATGTAATAAACTGCACCACTACATCACTATATACTACACCTGTGATAACCTACATCACTACACCCCTATATACTACACTTGTATTATACTACACCACTACACCCCTATATACACCTGTATTATACTACACCCCTATATACACCTGTATTATACTACACCCCTATATACACCTGTATTATACTAGACCCCTATATACACCTGTATTATACTACACCCCTATATACACCTGTATTATACTACACCACTATATACACCTGTATTATACTATACCACTATATATTACACCTGTATTATACTACAGCACTACACCCCTATATACACCTGTATTATACAGGTGTATATAGGGGTGTAGTATAATACAGGTGTATATAGGGGTGTAGGGATGTAGTATAATACAGGTGTATATAGGGATGTAGTGGTGTAGTATAATACAGGTGTATATAGGGGTGTAGTATTCTACTACACCCCTATATACACCTGTATTATACTACACCACTACACCCCTATAAAACTACACCACTATATGCTACACCACTACACCCCAAATATTTGTCAACAGTTAACCCCCTTCCCCCCACGCCCCATTGTCCCCGCAGGTTACTAGTAACCACTCACCTCTCTTCCTATTGTCCCCTCCTCAAGCACCTCCGTACGAGCCCCCCGCTGAGCGGCTTCTCTTTCACATGCCCAGGCTGCCCCGACGCTGTATTCCTAGGAGCCGCTGCTTCTCTCCTACAGGCCCCGCCGCTGCAGCTTCTTCTCCTGCCGGGCAGGAACTTTTCAAATGACACACGCGCCCCGTACTGACGATATCAGGGCGCACGTGTGTCACAGAAAAAGGTGCCGGACAGGGAACAGAGGAGAGATTCCTGCGTTCCGCTGCCTGCACTGACTGTGCGGAGCTGCAGGATCTGTCCTCTGTTTCCTACCCGGCACGCAGCGTGTGATGAGGGCAATCTGACCACGGGCCTCCCGGAGCCTGGAGCTCCGGACAACAGGTCAGATTGCCCTCATCACTGACCAGCCAGCAAGGACGCCCTGAGCCAGGCGGGCCGGTCACAGAGAGTAGGCGGGCCGGATGTGGCCCGCGGGCTGCCCCTTGCCCAGGTCTGTTCTTGAGCATAAAGATTAAATTCTCATAGCTTTCCTTCAAGAATGCCCTACAGGCACTGAAGCATACTTGCTGCCATGGTGCAGTAGCACAGTTTTCAGACTTTTTTTGATGAATCAATAAAGAGTCTCCAATCACTCACATTGTACTCAATGTTACATTTTTCTATCAGCCCAGGAACATCACTGCAATAAACTAGACCGTAGAGCACTGTCTTGAGAAAATTATGTAAGGAATTACTTTTCTCTGCTTCTGTACCATGAAAAACAGTTACAAGGAGATAGCAGCTTCTTTTCCTTTATTCATGAGCATAAACGTTCTGCAGAATGTTTATAAAGGTCCAAGTCACCGCTTTAGTCAGTGACTTGGACCTTTATAAACATTCTGCAGAACGTTTATGCTCATGAATACGCTACGGGGTCACGGAATTTGTGACGCACATCCGGCAGCTGTAGCGATCTCGTTGTGTGTGACTCCTAGGAGCGATTTTGGATCGTTGCAAAAACGTCCAAAATCCCTCCTCGTTGACATGGGGGTCCTCTCCCAATTATCGCTGTTGTCGCTTGGGCGAAGTTGATCCTCGTCCCTGCGGCAACACACATCGCTATGTGTGACGCCGCAGGAACGAGGAACCTCTCCTTATCTGCCACACGCCAGCAATGAGGAAGGAAGAAGGTGGGCGGGATGTTCGTCCCGCTCATCTCCGCCCCTCCGCTTTGATTGGGCGGCCGTTTAGTGACGTCGCTGTGACGCCGAGCGAACCTCCCCCTTAGAAAGGAGGCGGTTCGCCGGTCACAGCGACGTCGCCGAGCAGGTAAGTAGTGTGACGCTGCATTAGCGATAATGTTCGCTACTGCAGCGATCTTCACGTATCGGCATCACGATAGGGGCGGGTGCTATCACGCTCGCCATCGCTAGCATCGGCTCGCAATGTCGCAGCGTGTAAAGCCACCCTACGGCCACTTTCAGACTGTGTTTCAAGTACGTGTGACATCTATTTTTATCATAGATGCCACACATACCCATGTTATTTTTGTGGTGTTAGGCAGTTTCACACATCCGTATTTTGCCATCAGTCACAATCCATTAAATTTTGGGAAACCGGATCCAGCACTGGATCCATTTTTTTCTCATTGACTTGTATTAGTGACGGATTGCGACGGGTGGCCTCACGTTTCCTTTGTCGTGTGATGGAGCCATTGAAAAATGTGTGTCCGTCCGACGGAGACGACGTCCACAGTAACGGATTTTCTGTACGTCGTAAAATGGATGGCCACGGATCTGTCGCCGTCCGTTGTTTGGTGTAATAGAAGCCTATGGACGCAGGCTCTGTCGTAATCCGGCGACGGATCGGTCTTTTTTAACTGAGCATGCTCAGATAGGGTATAAATTCACTGCCGGTCAGAAAAAAAGTCTCTCTCGCTCTCTCTTTCTCCCTCTGTGTCTCGACGGATTAGTTTTTTACATGCATGCGTTGCATCAGCTTTTACACAATCTGCGATGGATCCGCTGATCCGTCATCCCGACGGATTGTGACTGATGGCCAAAAAACTGATGTGTGAAAAGGGCCTAACTAAAACGGACATGTTTTTGCACTGACCATGTGGTCCTGCACGCACACACGGAAAAATGTCTGCTTTTTCTCTGGCAGCATGGGTGTCACACGGCCCACACACTGATGTGATCCGTGTGACATCAGTGTGACATGTACCGGAAAAAACATGTGTCTTTGAAATAAAATTAATTTTATACTTACCTGTCTCCACCAATGCTGGCTGCTTAGCTACTGTCACTTGCTTCCGATGCCCGCTCATTTTGCTTATTGCATATGCACTGCACCAAGGACCTGGAAGCAGCAGCACCGCCGGGGACATCAGTGCTGGGGATAGATGAGTATCCAGCAGTGTGTGTGCGTGCAGTGAAGTCAGGAGGTCAATCGGAGTATCCAAGGAACTCTGATGACCTCTTGGCGACACCCACACTACCGCGGGTGTCGCGACAATGACTTCACAGGTTCATCAGAGTTCATTGTGAACTCCGATTAACCCGTGACGGTCCAGGTCACCACAGAAAAGCACACAAAGCAGTGTGTTTGCCTGTAGGGGCTGCTCTGACAATTAATAGGGAACGTTCGGTTCTCAATTGAATGCCAGCAGTATGGGATCGACGTGGGCCCCCCAATTTGATTACGGCGGTCCAGGATTAGGTCTTTGACAGGGAAATAAGTTAGAAAAGAGGGTGTCTTTTGTCTTTATTTATTGAATAATTTTCTCTTTTTATGTCTTTTCAGGTTTGCTTTTGGGGGAACGCCATGGGACCTCACAATGGATTATAGTGGACCTTTTGTATTTTTTTATTTTTAAAAAACAAATAAATTGGTGAAAGAGGGCTGGAGTCAGGGGGATTTTGTTCAAATAAACTTTTTTATTCTCCTTTCAACTACTGGATTAGTAATGGCGGTGCCTGTTAGACGCCATCCATTACTAATATCAGGGATTGATGTCAGCTGGAGCAGGTATCAAACCCACAAATATTACCCCATTTGCCACCGTACTATGGCAATGGGAAAAGCCATGTCCAGCACCAGAATTGGCGCATACAATGGATGCGCTATTTCTAGGGCAGCTGTGAGCTGCTATTGTTAGACTGGAAATGGCAAAATAACCATGGCCCTTCCCACCCTAATAATATCAGACCCCAGTTGTATGCTGCACCTTGGCTGGTTTTTGGTAAAATGGAGGGGAACCGACATCATTTTTTTTCTTTAAATCTAAAAATGTAAAAAAATAAGCGTGGGATCTCCTCTATTTTTAATAACTGGCCAAGGTACAGCAGACAGCTGAGGTTTGCAACCTGCAGCTGTGCTGGATATGAAAATTTGGGGGGGGCTCCACGTCAATCTTTT
Source organism: Anomaloglossus baeobatrachus (assembly GCF_048569485.1). NCBI lineage: Eukaryota > Metazoa > Chordata > Amphibia > Anura > Aromobatidae > Anomaloglossus > Anomaloglossus baeobatrachus. Next base: position 645,918,777 of record NC_134353.1, on the reverse strand, counting down.
TTAAATTAAAAAAAATAAAATGCTTCAAAACAGCTGGCCAAGCTAGCTACCTCTATATCTATTGAGCTATTCTGTCTTTCTTTTTGTTTATTTTACATGTTCTTTCTTATTATCTTTCTCTATATCTCTCTATCTATTTTATCTGTTCTACCTATCTAATCTGTTCTATCTATCTATCTATCTATCTAGCAATCTATCTAGCTAGCTATTTTATCTGTCCTATTTATATATCTATTTTATCTGTTCTATCTATCTATCTTTCTAGATCCAGCTATAATTTTTCAGGTTTTGCCCATCTTTTACACATTAAAAAACCATTCATTTCAGTATCAGGCATTTTTTTTACCGGTACCAGTCACACAGATGTATAACACCCCGGGGTCGAGGGGTTTTCACTCGATACATCGCCGGGTCGGGGGTGCAGATCCTCTGTGTCGTCACGGGCTGGCCTGGCCCAGTTTTGTGACCCCGACACCTACAGGAGGCAGGGGAAGGCGACGGACGGGATGAAGGATGGAGGATGGGGGAGGTAGTGACAGTGACAGTGAGGAAAGTCTTTTTAGATCGTGACGCCACCTTTGGTCCATGGCCAGGGATGGGCCGCCGCTGCGGGTGCTGCTTTCCGGGGTCACTCCCCACTGGCCGCCGGTAAAGGAAAGGCAGAGACAGGGGCTGCGGTTTCAGGTCTTTTACTCACAGGTAGTTCAGACACTGCCCCAGAGTACTAATCTCTGCCACTATGGGCTCCAGCCAATCCCGGATCCGTGAAAGGTCAAGTCCGGTATGTTTCAGTCTATTGGCCCATCCTCCTCTGATGTGCTACGTATCGGATCCCCGTGGCATGAAGCACTTGGGGATCCTGGTGTTAGTAAAGTGTCCCATTCAGTATGCTGATAGTGCAGTTCCGATGTGGGGCCAGTCGAAGACCTCGACCCCGGATCCAATATGCTATTTGGCTCCAGGAATGATGGGACAGGTCCGGTGACTTTTCTAGCTGTTCTCGTGACCGTTGCAGAGTTGGTAGACAACGTGAAGTATGCCTGCCCTAGGGTTCTGTACCCAGACAGCGCCAGTCCTGTGGAAGCAGCTGCCTGCTTCTCCCCAGCCTCTGTTTTGAAAACGCCTTGACTCACAGAGCTGCCTTGCAGCACGTCCGCTCTGCTCTCTGTCTGTAGCTCTTCTCTCGTTTTGTAGTTGTGTTTTGTGTTCCAGCTGCTGCTACTGGCTGGTTCACTACTCTCACTAGGTCAACCTGCTCTTCCCACTGTGTGTTCCTGACTCCCCCTGGTGGTTGCCTCTCCCTGACCCTAAGTCCCGGTTACAGTGGATCGGGGAGCCCCTAGTGCAGTGGCATCCTATAAACCCAACCGCTGTAGTGACCTCCTTCTATGACCCGACCCTGGCCCGGTAGGGCAACCCACTGTAACTGCATATATGTGTTTGTGGAACCGGTACCGACCTTAACCTGGACCCGGGATAAGTACTACACCCTAATGGAGGTGCAGTACCCTGTGGCGCCTCAACCCTCAGGCGCGCCACAGATGTCACACGTATGCAAACATGGATGTCACACGGACGTCACATGTATGACACACGGATGTCACATGGATGACCATACCTGTATGTGTGTCTTGCATCTGTTTAAACACGGACGTCTGAAAGGTACTTCAAGTTTCTGTGGAGGTGAAGAGACAGGAAATTCCTGGACCATGAAGCACAGGGCAAATCACCAACGGAAGATCAGGGTATATAATTTCATTCCTGAATTCCCTCCACATTACATGTACAAAAGTGGAAATCATCACTTTGATTTTGTGGTTCCCTCCAGATCATAGGCACTCTTAAAGGAAAGCTCTCTTTCTTCTGTCGCGGGCAGGGAGGGGACGCTGCGCTCACCCACTGCTTGGGTCCGGCTGCTGCTGCTGCTCGGTGGTGGCTCGAGCGGTGGGCCGGATCTTGGGGACTCGAGCGGCTTTCATCGCCCGTGAGTGAAAGGGGGGTGGTTTGGTTTAGGGGTATTGTCCGTGACGCCACCCACGGTTGTGGTGAGGTTGTGATACCACCGCTGCTCTGGACAGGGATCCCGGGAGCGATGACAGGGAGCAGCTTGGATGTTGTTTTTCCCCTCCGTGGGTAGGGGGTTAGTTGTCCCGAGGCCCGGTGAGGGGAGGGATGGCAGGCGGGTTACGGGGCCTGGTGAGGTGCAGGGTCGCAGGGGCAGCGCGGTGCCGCACGGCACAGTGGTACTCACTCAGCCAATGATGAACACAAAGTCTCCGTAAAACAAACGGCTGGATGGACGGGTCCCACAGACGGCTGCGGTTGTTCTTCTCCCGGTAGGTTGGTGGTGACTGCCTTTCCCTGCACCTGTGTTGTGTTCTCGGTTCTGGTGGCCTTCAATCGGGTCTTAACTGCTGGGAAACCCCGGAGGTTCCCTTCGCTAACATATTTGACCAGTTTTACGGCGACTCCTAGCCTGGTCGGGGTCCGTAGGCCCTGCCGAATGGTGCTGGCTTCTCTTCGCTCCCCGATCCGGTACCGGCGGGCCACCGCCCGTCCCCGGTTACGGTTCACTTCAATCAGCCTCTCCTGCAGACGGTCACCACCGTCTGCCAACCTTACTGTATGTGCCCGGCCCACGTACCCGGACACAGTCAGGCTGCTCCTCCACTACTTCACTTCTCCAACTCTCTAACTGATCTGAACTCATCTGCCCTACTTTTCCCACCTCCAAGACTGTGAACTCCTCGTTGGGCGGGGCCAACCGCCTGGCCCACCCCCTGGTGTGGACATCAGCCCCTGGAGGAAGGCAACAAGGATTTGTGTTTGACTTAGGTGTGCCTAGCCGGGGTGTGGGGTGTGTTGTTGCAGTACCTGTGACGACCTGGCTTGTCCAAGGCGCCACATTCCCCCTTAGTAAAATGCAGACCGTCCGCGGGCTGCCCATCCATCATCGGTTTTATTTTTGGTTAACTGTGGAAAAGGGGTAAAACATAAAAAACAGTAAAACAAGCATTCTTTTGTATAAAGCTTCCCTTAACGGGAGGTACAGTTCTTAAATGTTGCAAACGGTAACGGCTTCCGCTCTTTTCCCACCCAAACAACCTGGCCCTGATGCTGTCCCTAAGAAGTGGGCAGCACCCCTTGACCCCAGTCCATTACCAGGCTGCCCGAGCGGGTACTGTCTCTTTCAGGGGACCCGCGTCCATGGGGACCCCTGAACCCCCCCGGAGGATCGCCACCGGTTACGGTAGTGGTGGGCCTGGGCCATCCCTTTCCTCCAGGCCATCCTTCCAAATCAGCCTCTCCGGAGGCGGTAACGGTTTCAAGCCAAAACATTTTTATTTACATCCTACTAAGTTTGTGGTTGCCCTGCCAGTTCTCGGGCTTGTCCGTAAGAAGTCCCTTATGCAACGGTTGCAGGAAGTCCCCACGGGTACTGGTTGCCGGCAACGGCCGGTTTAATCAAAGTGCTAATCAGGTTACATCTTCTGTTGAGTCATCTTATCATTCACAACTTTTAAACTGGTGGTCCCAACGGGGACAGCTTGCAGCGGCGCCCCGCTGCCATCACTCTGACCCTTCCGCTGAGGTGGCCTCATCCTCTGCTACTAACATTTCGAACATGCAGTGACAGGCCTGTTGGGAGAGGGGTGCCCGGTATCCATTTCCACCGGTGTGCGGGCTATAGAAAACCACCGGCCCTCCCTCGTAGCGGAGACGCTCACTCGCCTTCTCGAACGCAGCGGTGGGCTCGGCGCCGGGGCCGGAGTCATTATCAAGTGTCCCTGCGCCAGGCGGGTTGCCGCCAGCTGCCGCAGTCTCCGGGTTTCCGGCACTTAGCACATCAGATTCTACTGTGGTAGCACGGGGCAGCAGGTCAGGTCGGCCAACACTGAGGCGCCCCATGGATAATGGCAGGGACGATGCGAGGGCCGAGACTGGGCCGGGCCCCCCAGCCGCAGTGGCCGGTCCTTGTGGGACATGGGGGCGTGGGTCACCCGTCGGCTCCGTCACGTCGGCTCCCATCTCATACATCGGGGCAGTCGCAACCAGCGTTTCCACCTCACGGGTCCACTGCTCCATCATGAGGTATATCTGATCCTTTTGGCGTTGGTTGAATTCAATTACTCTGGCCTTCATCCACGCCACGGTCCCGGGCTCCAGCATGGGACCTGGTGCGTTCAATGCCGGGGCCTTTGATACATCTTTGTTCAGGGGCCGCGGCCCCGGCGGCTCCCAGAGGAGCGGTTCAGGGCTGCCCTGAGCGTCTGCAGCCAGTCGGTCCGCTGGAGCGGATTGGCAGGGTATCGCTACCGGTTGGACGGGTAGCGGGCCTAGTGGCGGGGTGGCAGCGACCAACACGGGTAGCGGGGGAGGCAGCAGGGTGAGCGGGTGCAGGCCGGGCCTCCCAGCCGCAGTGGCCAATCCCTCCGGAATACAGGGGCGTGGGTCCCTTACCAGCTCCTCCAAATCTCCCTCCACCTCGCGTCTCCGCATAGCAGCCACCACGTCCGCCATGTCGGTCTCCCACTCCTCCAGGAGGAGCTGCATGCGGGCCTGCAGACGGTTACTCAGCGGGGCGGTCCGGTCTTTCACCCACGCCGCGGTGCCTGGCGCGGGGACTACGGGGTTGTTGGTCGGACTGTGCATCTCGGCCATGGTGCTTTCCAGGAACCACAAGATTGCAGAGTCCTGGCGTCCGTGCTTCCACAGACGCGAGCTACATGCGGCCAGACGCCATCCGTCCCCCTTAGTCTTTTTTCCAGCTCCTCCTCTACAGGGGCAGGGTTTCGGTTTTCGCGCCTCCACTACTCGGGAAGACGCTCGAGCGGGGACTTTTCGCGCCCAAAATGGCGGCTTCTCAAATTTTTCGGCCGGACACCTCCGGCTGTCACAAGGCGCACCTCTACCAGACAGCAGAGCAGTAAAATCCTGTTCGTGACGCCAAGTTGTCGTGGGCGGGGAGGGGACGCTGCGCTCACCCACTGCTCGGGTCCGGCTGCTGCTCGGTGGTGGCTCGAGCGGTGGGCCGGATCCCGGGGACTCGAGCGGCGTTCCTCGCGTGTGAGTGAAAGAGGGGTGGTTTGGTTTAGGGATATTGTCCATGACGCCACCGACGGTTGTGGTGAGGTTGTGACACCACCGCTGCTCTGGACGGGGATCCCGGGAGCGACGACAGGGAGCAGCTTGGATGTTGTTTTTCCCCTCCGTGGGTAGGGGGGTTGGTTGTCCCGGGGCCTGGTGAGGGGAGGGATGGCAGGCGGGTTACGGGGCCTAGTGAGGTGCAGGGTCGCAGGGGCAGCGCGGTGCTGCACGGCACAGTGGTACTCACTCAGCCAATGATGAACACAAAGTCTCCGGTAAAACAAACGGCTGGATGGACGGGTCCCACAGACGGCTGCGGTTGTTCTTCTCCCGGTAGGTTGGAGGTGACTGCCTTTCCCTGCACCTGTGTTGTGTTCTCGGTTCTGGTGGCTTCCCACCGGTAACCCGCTCCCCAGCTTGGATGGATGCTGAGGGAGCCCCTTTTGCCCGCAGGCTCTGGCCCTGGGAACTGTAGCCTTGTCGGTGACTGTGTTTCCCTTCACGGTTTGAGCTGTTGCCTTCAATCGGGTCTTGACTGCTGGGAAACCCCGGAGGTTCCCTTCGCTAACGGATTTGACCAGTTTTACGGCGACTCCTAGCCTGGTCGGGGTCCGTAGGCCCTGCTGAGTGGTGCTGGCTTCTCTTCGCTCCCCGATCTGGTACCGGCGGGCCACCGCCCATCCCCGCATCCCCGGTCCTTACGGTTCACTTCAATCAGCCTCTCCTGCAGACGGTCACCACCGTCTGCCAACCTTGCTGTATGTGCCCGGGCCACGCACCCGGACACAGTCAGGCTGCTCCTCTACCACTTCACTTCTCCAACTCCCTAACTGATCTGAACTCATCTGCCCTACTTTTCCCGCCTCCAGGACTGTGAACCCCTCAGTGGGCGGGGCCAACCGCCTGGCCCACCCCCTGGTGTGGACATCAGCCCCTGGAGGAAGGCAACAAGGATTTGTGTTTGACCTAGGTGTGCCTAGCCGGGGTGTGGGGTGTGTTGTTGCAGTACCTGTGACGACCTGGCTTGTCCAGGGCGCCACACTTCCCTTTAGACTACTGTCATGCTTCTTCTACATAAATGGAACACCCTGCATATATATGTAGCCCACGACTTGCCCTGATCACCTAGTTTTATACCAAAGAACGCATAGTACATTTTTCTAACAAATTCCATAATGTTCATTCTTTGTTTCTTCTCTACAAAACAACAGCAAATTTAGCAAAAGTTGTCGCGTGACTGTGGCGCCCTGGACAAGCCAGAACGTCACAGGTACTGCAACAACACACCCCACACCCCGGTTAGGCACATCAGTCACACATACAAATCCTTGTTGCCTCCCTCCACGGGCTGATGTCCACACCAGGTGGGGTGGAGCCAGGCGGTTGGCCCCACCCACTGAGGAGTTCACAGTCCTGGAGGTGGGAAAAGGAGGTCAGATAGAGTTTGGAGTAGTAAGAGTGAGGAAGTAGCAGTAGAGGAGCAGTCTGACCGGGTACGTGGCCCGGGCACCTAAGAGCAAGGTTGGCAGACGGTGGTGACTGTCTGCAGGAGAGACTGATTGACGCACAACCTTTAGGACCGGGGACGGGCGGTGGCCCGCCGGTACCGAATCGGGGAGCGAAGAGAAGCCAGCACCATCCAGCAGGGCCTACGGACCCCGACCAGGCTTGGAGTCGCCGTTAAACCGGTCAAATCCGTCAGCGACGGGAACCTCCGGGGTTTCCCAGCATCAAAGACCCGACTGAAGGCAACCGCTCAACCGTGAAGGGAAATACAGCTACCGCCACAGCTAGAGTTCCCAGGGCCAGAGCCTGCGGGCAAAAGGGGCTCCTCTGGCAAATACACCGCTGGGGAGTGAGTTACCGGTGGGAAGCCATCGGTGCCGAAAACACACCGCAGGTGCAGGGAGAGACAGTCACCGCCAACCTACCGGGAGTGACCATCGCAGCCGTCTGTGGGACCCGTCCATCCAGCCGTTTGTTTTACCAGAGACTCCGTGTACGCTACTGGCTGAGTGAGTACCACCGTGCCGTCTGGCACTGCGCTGCCCCCGCGACCCTGCACCTCACCAAACCCCGCCATCCACCTGGCAGTCACCATCACCGGGCCCCGGGACCACCAAATCCCCCTACCCACGGAGGGAAGAGAAACATCTTGGCTGCTCCCTGTCATCGCTCCCGGGATCCCCGTCCAGAGCAGCGGTGGTGTCCCAACCTCACCACAACCGTGGGTGGTGTCACGAACCGACATCCCAAATCCCAAAAACTATTCCTCTTTCACTCACGGGCGAGGAGCGCCGCTTGAGTCCCCGGATCCGGCCCACCGCTCGAGCCACCGAGCAGCAGCAGCAGCAGTGCCAGACCCGAGCGTGGTGAGCGCAGCGTCCCCTCCCCGCCCGCGACATGAAATACGACACCCCCTAGTAGCAATTTTGATCATGTTAGAAACAGAATCTTAATCCACCACAACTAAATACTGAAAGGAATCATGGTAAGCACAGCACCACACTCTTATGTGCAGCTTTCAGTTCTTATACTGCAGAGGCTAAGGTAAAATGAAACCTGTGCTCTGATTGGTTGCTATGGACACTGTCACACTATTATGAACTGTGACTAAAAAAAGAGCTGTGTGTACTGCCCATAACAACCAGTCACAGTCACAGTGCAGCTTTCATTTGTTATACTACTGAGATAAAATGAGAGATATGCTATGATTGGATGCTATGGACATCACTACACTCTTTGGAAGCAGTGTTAAAAAAATCATCTCTGCCCATTGCAGCCAATTGCAGCACATCATCCATTAATTTCTAACCAATCCAAGGACACCAAAATCATTCACCAAAGATCATGCAAAGGGGTGAGGGGGCACAGTACTAGAGGGTACACAGCACTGGTGGTGGGGTGGCACACAACTAGATGGTACACAGCACTGAGGGGAACAACACTGGGGGTGGGGTGGCATGCAGTACTAGAGGGTACCCAGCACTGGGGGGGAACGGTGTGATGCCCTGGCAAAACCAGGTAGTCACAAAAGAGGTCCACCCTCCTTGTTACCACCAAAAACCCACACCTAGGTACAACACACAGCCATTAAAGCCTAGCCACCCTCTCATGATAATAAGGACACACCAGTGGGCGGGATCAGGCGGATGAGAATGCCCACCTAGGGGTCCTGAGGTGTCAGAGGCGGGAACACGACAGTCAAGTTTGGACAGTTGAAGTGTAGAGTTGGAGTTCAAGTTGAGTTCTGACAGTAGTCGAGAGCTGACTGAGAATTGTAGTCAGGGGTAGGGGCCCTTGGACTACCCGGCTAGGTGGCAGACAGTAAACAGGGCCACAGGTGACGGAGATCCGGTCGCGGGAAACCTTAAGTGGACCGGGGCAGGGTTGTAGCTCGCCAGTGCCGACAGCGGGAATCCGGTCTGGAGGCCGTGCACAGACAGGGTGCCTGGACCCTAGGACGAGGAAGGTTGCATGTCCCTTGTTAATCAACCAGCAGAGGATGAGGTTTCAGGCCTTGTCCTCCAGAAGCCCAGAGAGCGAAACGGAAGCCCAACGCGGGGGATAGGGTGTCCGTCAGAACCCACAGAAATCCCAAGGGTCAGATTTCGCGGGCCACAGCTCCCAACATATACAGTACTGGGAATGGATTTCCTCGTTCCATGCGGAGTCGTCCCACAGAAGAGACAAACACAGAGTGCAGGAGGAAAGGACACCTGTTTACTACACCCGGGTGTGGGACCCGAATACACCCCCCAATGGCGACCGGTCACTGGCAACTTGGTTTACCACTGGACTTGTGTATGATTACTGAACTGTGAGTACACCATTGATCCCCGGTCCAACCCGGCAGGCCACCTGCAGCAGCCATTACTCCCGTGTACCGACACTGGGCCCCGGGACTACACCTCCCCTACCTGTGGAAGGGATCCCACCTTGCTGCCCCGCTCCATCAGCCCTGGGCGCCCCATCACCAAGCAGCGGCGGTGTCATCATCCCTCACTGCAACCCACGGGTGGCGTCACAGATACATCGAATCCCTTGTAAATATTCCCCCTTCCGACGGTTGTGAGGACGGACGGCCGTGCGAGCCCGGGTCCGGTCACCACTCGAGCCGTAGCAGCGAACCTGGATCCGAGCGGCCCCAGCAGCGGCCCCTGCCCGCAACAACAGCACTGGAGGTGAGGTGGCACACTACTAGAGGGCACACAACACTGGGGGGAACAGCACTGTGGGTGGGGTGGCACACAGTACAAGAGGGTGCACAGCACTAGAGGAAACAGCACTGGGAGTGGGGTGGAAGAGTACTAAAGGGTACCCAGCATTGGGTGGGGGGACAGCACTGGGCTGTGGACTCACAGCACTGGGTGGAGAGGTCACACCGCACCTGTCCAGGAGGCATGTACTGTAGGGAGCTCGGTAAAGCTGCTGCTGCTCTTCTTGTGGGGCAGAAAGAGCTCATCTCACACATACCCCGCCCACAAGGTAAGCGCTGAGCATGCTGATGTCGCGGGCGGAGGAGGGGACGCCACGCTCTCCCACTGCTCGGGTCCGGCTGCCGCTGCGGCTGCTGCGGCCTGCTGCTGCTGCTGCTCGGTGGCTCGAGCGATGGGCCGGATCCCGGGGACTCGAGCGGCGCTCCTCGCCCGTGAGGGAAAAGGGGATTGGTGTTTTTGGTATAGTTTATTGTCCGTGACGCCACCCACGGTTGTGGTGATTAAGTGGACACCACCGCTGCTCTGTCTGGGGAGCCCGGGAGGGATGGTATGGAGCAGCCAGTTGTTGATTTGCCCCTCCGTGGGTAGGGGGGGTTTGGTGCTCCCGGGGCCCAGTGATGGGGTTGGGATGGTGGACAGGCGGGTATGGGGCCTGTGGAGGTGCAGGGGCAGCGCTGTGCCGCACGGCACGGAGGTACTCACTCAGCCAGTAAACACGACACAGTTCTTGGTAAACAAACGGCTGGTTGGACGGGTCCCTCGGACGGTTGCGGTGCTGCTGTTCCCTGCAGTTAGCGGTGACGATCTCTTCCCTGCACCTATGTAAAGTCTTTTGGTAGCGATGGGTCCCCACCGGTTACCCGCTCCCCGACCTGGATGTGAGCCGGAGGAGCCCCTCACTTGCCCGCAGGCGCTGGCCCTGGGAAACTGGTGCCTTGGCGGTGGCGGTGTCTCCCCTTAACGGTCGGACTGTTGCCTTCAATCGGGACTTGATTGTTAGGAGACAGAGGTCCCCTTCACTGACGGATTTGGCAAATTATGGCGACTTCTAGCCTTGCCGGGATCCGAAAGGCCCCTGCCCTGGTGCTGACTGTTCTTCGTATACTGCTCCGGTACCGCCGGGTCACCACCCGTCCGCGGTCCTTCCAGCAACCTCCAAGCAGTCCCCCTGCAGACTATCACCGCCGTCTGCTGACCTTGCTGTCTCAGTCCGGGGTACACACCCGGACCAACTTCAGGCTTTCTTAACTGTTACTTAGTTTTCCTCTTTACTCCTCTTACAAGCTCCTCTCCTTTGCTCCTCTACCACTTCACTTCCTTCTACTTTCACTTCCCTAACTGATCTGCCTGGTTCTCCCGCCTCCAGGGCTGTGAACTCCTCGGTGGGCGGAGCCAACCGCCTGGCCCACCCCCCTGGTGTGGACATCAGCCCCTGGAGGAAGGCAACAAGGATTTTAGGTTAGCCTAGGTGTACCTGCCGGGAATGTGGGGTGCATGTGATGTTGTGACCTGTGACCCCTGGTTTGCCCAGGGCGTCACATTCCCCCTTAGCAAAACGCAGACCGTCCTCGGGCTGCCCGTCCAACACCGGTTTTGTTTTCCTTTTGTTTTTCTGTAAGATAAAAACGGTAACATATATACAATTTATGACATCATCCCACATCGGGAGGTTCATTTCTTAAACGTTACGGTTTTAAACGGTTAACGGTTACGGTCTCCGCTCTCTCCCACCCAAGTAACCTGGCCCTGATGCTGCCCCTAAAACCCAGGCAGCACCCCTTGACCCCAGTCCTGAACCAGTTACCCGAGCGGGATCTGTCCTTCCCCTCCAGAGGGTAGCCACCGGTTCCTGTGGTGGCTGGGCCCCAGCCTGCTCTGCTGCGGGCCCTCCCTCCAACCTGCCTCTCCGGAGGCGGTAAATGCGGAAACGGTAACGGTAACACAACTTATTTACAAGCCACTAGCGTCTGTGGTTGCCCTGCAAGTTCACGGGCTTGTCCATAGGAGTTCCTATGCAAACAATTTTCAAGCGGTCCCCACGGGGACAACGATGCCGGCAACGGCCGGTTTCCAAATCACGGTTGAATCAGGTGACTGTTCGGTAATCAATTTCTCTTATCATTATCTGCAGAACTTTCAAACAAACACACTGGTGGTCCCAACGGGGACTGTGCAACGGTGCTCCGCTGCCTTACTCGGATTCTTCTGCTGAGGCGGACCCATCCTCCGCCACCAGCACATCAAACATGCACTGACATGCCTGCCGTGACAGGGATACCCGGTACCCATTTCCACCGGTACGCGGGGTATGAAAAACCACGGGGTCTCCTACATAGCGGGAACGCTCACTTGCCTCTTCAAACGCAGCAGCGGACCCGGGGCTGGGGCCGGAGTCATCATCTCTTGTTCCTGCGCCAGGCGGGTTTCCGCCAGCTGCTGCAGCCTCCTGGCCTCCAGCATCCAGCACATCAGATCCCTCTGCAGCAGCAAGGGGCAGCAGGTCAGGCGAGTTTACACTGAGGCGCCCCAGAAGTAACGGCAAGGATGATGCATAGGTCGAGACTAGGCCAGGCCCCTCAGCCGCAGCGGCCGGTCCTGGTAGGACATAGGGACGTGGGACACCAGTCGGTTCTACTACATCTGTTCCCCCTCCGTACACCGGGGCAGTTGCAATCAGCATCTCCACCTCGTTGGTCCACTGCTCCATCATCCTGAATATCTGATCCTGCTGACGTTGGTGGAATTGAATCACCCGGGCCTTCATCCAGGCCACGGTCCTGGGCTCGGGGTCTGGCACAATCACTGCCGGGGCTTCTGGCACATTTTCATTACAGGGCCGCGGTTCCAGCGGTTCCCCCGGGAACGATTCGGGAACGTCCTGAGCGTCTGCAGCCGGTTGGTCCGCCGGGGCGGATTGGCAGGGTATCGCTACCAGTTGGGCAGGTAGCGGGCCTAGTGGTGGGGCGGCAGCAGCTAACGCGGGTAGCGGGGCGAGAGGCAGGGTGAGCGGAGGCAGGCCGGGCCCCTCAGCTTCGATGGCCGATCCCTCGGGAATACAGGGGCGTGGGTCTCTTACCCGCTCCTCCAAATCCTCTTCCACCTCGCGTCTCCGCATAGCAGCCACCACGTCCGCCATGTCGGTCTCCCACTCCTCCAGGAGGAGTTGCATGTGGGCCTGCAGACGGTTACTCAGCGGGACGGTCCGGTCCCTCAACCACGTCGCCGTGCCGGGCGCGGGGGCTTCCTCGTTGGGAGTTGGGTTGTACATCTTGGCAATCGTGCCTTCCAGGAACCCAGTATTGCTGCAGAGTCCTGGCGTCTCTACTCTTATAGCCGCGGCTACATGCAGCTCGCCGCTATCCCGTCTCCTTCAGCCTCTTTCCGGCCCCTCCTCTCTCAGGGCGGGGTTTTGGCCATCGCGCCTCTACTACTCGAGAAGACGCTCGAGCGGGAACGTTTCGCGCCAAAGATGGCGACTTCCGAAATTTTTCGGCCGGATACCTCCGGCAGTCACAAGGCGCACCTCTACCCAACGGCAGAGCGGTAAGATCCTGTTCGTGATGCCAAGTTGTCGCGGGCGGAGGAGGGGACGCCGCGCTCTCCCACTGCTCGGGTCCGGCTGCCGCTGCGGCTGCTGCGGCCTGCTGCTGCTGCTGCTCGGTGGCTCGAGCGATGGGCCGGATCCCGGGGACTCGAGCGGCGCTCCTTGCCCGTGAGTGAAAAGGGGATTGGTGTTTTTTGGGATAGTTTATTGTCCGTGACGCCACCCACGGTTGTGGTGATTAAGTGGACACCACCGCTGCTCTGTCTGGGGAGCCCAGGAGGGATGGTATGGAGCAGCCAGTTGTTGATTTGCCCCTCCGTGGGTAGGGGAGGTTTGGTGCTCCCGGGGCCCAGTGATGGGGTTGGGATGGTGGACAGGCGGGTATGGGGCCTGTGGAGGTGCAGGGGTGCAGGGGCAGCGCTGTGCCGCACGGCACGGAGGTACTCACTCAGCCGGTAAACACAACACGGTTCTCGGTAAACAAACGGCTGGTTGGACGGGTCCCTCGGACGGTTGCGGTGCTGCTGTTCCCTGCAGTTAGCGGTGACGGTCTCTTCCCTGCACCTATGTAAAGTCTTTTGGTAGCGATGGGTCCCCACCGGTTACCCACTCCCTGACCTGGATGTGAGCCGGAGGAGCCCCTCTCTTGCCCGCAGGCGCTGGCCCTGGGAAACTGGTGCCTTGGCGGTGGCGGTGTCTCCCCTTAACGGTCGGACTGTTGCCTTCAATCGGGACTTGGTTGTTAGGAGACAGAGGTCCCCTTCACTGACGGATTTGGCAAATTATGGCGACTCCTAGCCTTGCCGGGATCCGAAAGGCCCCTGCCCTGGTGCTGACTGTTCTTCGTATACTGCTCCGGTACCGCCGGGTCACCACCCGTCCGCGGTCCTTCCAGCAACCTCCAAGCAGTCCCCCTGCAGACTATCACCGCCGTCTGCTGACCTTGCTGTCTCAGTCCGGGGTACACACCCGGACCAACTTCAGGCTTTCTTAACTGTTTTTAGTTTTCCTCTTTGCTCCTCTTACAAGCTCCTCTCCTTTGCTCCTCTACCACTTCACTTCCTTCTACTTTCACTTCCCTAACTGATCTGCCTGGTTCTCCCGCCTCCAGGGCTGTGAACTCCTCGGTGGGCGGAGCTAACCGCCTGGCCCACCCCCCTGGTGTGGACATCAGCCCCTGGAGGAAGGCAACAAGGATTTTAGGTTATCCTAGATGTACCTGCCGGGAATGTGGGGTGCATGTGATGTTGTGACCTGTGACCCCTGGCTTGCCCAGGGCGTCACACTGACACAGCATGAGGACCTTATAGTCTGAAAGCTGCATGCGCGTCCTCTCATCATGCACTGGGATTTAAAGGGCCATCAGCAGGCAAGGCCATGGCTTCCACCTCAGCACAGCGTAGAAAAGTCATCGCGGGCCTCAAACGGCCTGCGGGCCGTAGGTTCCCCACCCCTGGTTCAGATGCAAATCAAGTTCATGTAAAAATTTTAGGTATTTTAAGCATGTATTTATAATGTTGCACTGTCATCTAGTGGCATTATGCTGCAAATTACTGTTCAACATCCATTCCAAAGATCTTCATGCTGTTTGCTGTGTTTGTCTGTGTCTATACACTGAACAAAGATATAAATGTGACACTTTTTTTTGCTCCCATTTTTTGTGAGCTGAACTTTATCATCTAAGTCTTTTTCTATGTACACAAAAGGCCTTTTTCTGTAAAATATTTTTCACAAATTTGTCTAAATCTGTGTTAATAAGCACTTTTCCTTTGTTAATATCATCGATCCACCTCACAGATGTGGCATATCAGCAGCATGATAATTGCACAGGCTGTGACTTAGGCTGGCTACAATAAAATGTCACTCTAAAATATACAGCTTTACAGTATTGGAAGGGCTTAGCAGGTCTGAAAACCAGTCAGCATCTGGTGTGACTGCCATTTGCCTGATGCAGGGCAACACACCTTATTCACATAAAGTTGATCAGGTTGTTGATTGATTGCGGCCTGTGGAATGTTGGTCCACTCCTCTTCAATGCCTGTGCAAAGTTTCTGGATATTGGCAGGAACTTGACCATGCTGTTGTATTCGCCGATCCAGAGGATCCCAAACATGGGTGACATGTCCAGTGAGTATGCTGGTCATGTAAGAACTAGGATGTTTTTAGCTTCCAAAAATTGTGTACAGATCCTTGCAACATGGGCCATGCATTTGTCGCGGGCGGAGGAGGGGACGCTGCGCTCTCCCACTGCTCGGGTCCGGCCGCTGCTGCTGCGGCTGCCGCTGCTCGGTGGTGGCTCGAGCGGTGGGCCGGATCCTGGGGACTCGAGCGGCGTTCCTCGCCCATGAGTGAAAAGGGAGATTGTTTGGATGGTGGGGGGATTTGGTGATTGTCCGTGACGCCACCCACGGTTGTGGTGATATTGGTGACACCACCGCTGCTCTAGACGGGGATCCCGGGAGCGATGACAGGAAGCAGCTTTGTTGTTAGTTCTCCCCTCCATGGGTAGGGGGTTGGTTGTCCCGGAGCCCGGTGATGGGGGTAGGGATGGATGGCAGGCAGGTTACGGGGCCTGGTGAGGTGCAGTGTCGCGGGGGTAGCGCTGTGCCCCACGGCACGGTGGTACTCACTCAGCCAATGATGAGGACACAGTTCTCGGTAAAACAAGCGGCTGGATGGACAGGTCCCACAGGCGGCTGCGGTGTTGTTTCTCCCGGCAGGTTGGTGATG
Source organism: Anomaloglossus baeobatrachus (assembly GCF_048569485.1). Lineage (NCBI taxonomy): Eukaryota > Metazoa > Chordata > Amphibia > Anura > Aromobatidae > Anomaloglossus > Anomaloglossus baeobatrachus. The sequence goes on along the minus strand of NC_134353.1, from coordinate 645,903,195 downwards.
ACTGCCTTTCCCTGCACCTATGTACGGTAGATGGTTCCAATGAGTTCCCACCGGTAACCCGCTCCCCAGCTTGGATAAGGGCTGGTGGAGCCCCTTTTGCCCGCAGGCTCTGGCCCTGAGAAACGGTTGCCTTGGCGGTGGCGGTGTCTCCCTCTCTTGGTTGGACTGTTGCCTTCTGTCGGGACTTGGCTGTTGGGAAACCCAGGAGGTTCCCTTCACTAACGAATTCGGCAAATTCACGGCGACTCCTAGCCTTGCCGGGGTCCGTAAGCCCCTGCCAGATGGTGCTAGCTTCTCCTTGCGTACCGGTCCGGTACCGCCGGGCCACCGCCCGTCCACGGTCCCCACGGTAGACTCCGATAGGCCACTCCTGCAGACGGTCACCACCGTCTGCCAACCTTGCTGATCCGTCCGGGCCACACACCCGGACCAACTTCAGGCTGCTTAACTGCCACTTTCCTCCTTCTACTTCAAACTCCACAACTCATCTGCTTGGTTTTCCCGCCTCCAGGACTGTGAACTCCTCGGTGGGCGGGGCCAACCGCCTGGCCCACCCCCTGGTGTGGACATCAGCCCCTGGAGGAAGGCAACAAGGGTTTTGTATCTGACTTCGGTGTGCCTGACCGGGAGTGTGGGGTGTGTTGATGTTGTGCTTTGTGGCCCCTGGCTTGTCCAGGGCGCCACACATTATAATGCTACACCATGAGGTGATGGTCGGGGCACAACAATGGGTCTCAGGATCTTGTCACAGTATCTCTGTGCATTCAAAATGGCATTAATAAAATTCACCTGTGTTTGTTGTCCATACCATATGCCTGCCCAAACAATAGCCCCAGTGTCCCCATGGGCCACTCGATTCACAACGTTAACAACAGCAAACCTCTCACTCACACAACGCCATACATGCAGTCTCCCATTTGCTTTGTACAGTGAATGACGGGATTTATCCATGAAGAGGACACCTATCCAACATGCCAGACGCTATCGAATGTGAGCATTTCCCACTCAAGTCGGTTATAATGATGAACTGCACTCAGTAGATACCCTGATGAGGAGGATGAGCATGCAGATGATGTTCTCTATGGTGGTTTCCTAGCTGTTGCTGGAAAAGTAGTAGTTCCACACTGTATTTAATAGCTTTGTTAAGCATTTCAAATTCGCACCAAACTCTTTTTTAAAAAAATATACTACATGCAGAAATCAATGCAAAAGAGATAAAGAAGAAGGTCAATATTCACAGACATGCCTTACTGGGAGTGAATGAAGTGTAGTATACATAAGAGACAATAATAAATAATATAAATGGTAATAAAACATAAATAAAAATACATAAATACAAGATCTATAATAATTTAATAAAAACACAACACATCTAAAATTAATAAAGGACAAAAGGAAAACGTATGAGTGCTTGAATTTCTATCAGCAACAAAATTGGTTATCAGGTGACGCCATCAGAACAATTGATCAATACTGGTGCTCTAGTGATAAAACCATGGAAAAAAAACAAAAAATAAAAATGTTTTGCTGTCTTGTTAGTAGTGATGAGTGAATATACTCAGCATTGTTTGTTACTCGCAGAAATATTAAGGTATTCGCAATATACGTTACTTGACAAGTATTTTGGTCTTCACCTTGTACGTTTAAATTCCTCTCCCCAGCATGTTTGGCGCCTGATTTTCAGCCATTACACTTGCGGGGGTTCCCTGCCAATCACAGTAATAGCATAGTCATCTTTGCTACTGGCATTACTGTGATTTGTAAGGGGTAGGGAAAAAAATAATGACTTCAGGTCATTAAAGTAGGAGAATTATACTTACTGAGTTTCCCTGTCACACTACTTCCTGGTCCTCTCATTAACTCTTATGAATATGCACTGCTTCCCCCACCCACCCTCTGTACTGGCGTCGGTGGTTAGTTGCCCTCACACTAGCTGTCTGGGTCCCGGAAGTGGAGTGTAAAAATAAATAAATAATTAGAGAAAATGTTATAGGGTCCGCCATATAGTAATACTCAGCGCAGATAAAACAGACAGCTACAAGCTGCAGCACCCAGCTGTGCTCGTTATCAAGGCTGTGTATCAAAATAAGAGGGACCCCATGTGGCGTTTAAAAAATGTAAATAAATATTTTAAAAAAGCATTTGGTTCCCCCCAATTATGATACCCAGCCAAGATAAAGCAGACAGCTGGGGGCTGGTATTGTTAGGCTGGGGAGGCCCATGGTTATTGGACTCTCCTCAAGTTAAAAATAGCAGCCCGCAGCTGCCCCAGAATTGTCGAATCCATTAGATGTGACAATTCTGGCACTTTAATTGTCCCAATTGCCTTGGTACTGTAAACAAATCACAGCTGCCAACAAGCCCATAGGTTGGTAATGGAGAGGGGTCTATGAGACCCCCTTTTACCAACCCTATAAGTAAAATAAAGAAAAAAAAAAGACAAACACACAGAAATCCTTTATTTTAAATAAAAATAACACCTTCTTTCAACAATTTATTAACTTCTAAAACACCCCTGCAGGCCTGACGTAATCCACACAACATCCCACGACGATCCCAGCTTTGCTACATCCAGAAGCTGCAGTGATGCGACCGATCACTGCAGGTCCTGGGACACACAGAGGCCAGCGGGGGACATGGCTGCATGAAGTGGTGACGTCAGTCAGGTCACCATAGGTCACAGCCAGGTTCCCATAGAACCAAGTGTCACCACCAGTGAACCCCATGCTGGATTGCTAACCTGCTGGATTGTGGAAAACGGGGGCACAGCAGTCTGTTTTTTTAAATTAAAAAAAAAAAGCTGCATAAGGTCACTAGTATTTTAAAACACAGCCAAGATAAAGCACACAGCTGGTGACTTCAGCCTGTAGCGGTCTGCTGTATCTGCACTGGGTACTAATATACGAGGGACCCTACACCATTTTTTTCAACTATTCATTTATTTTTACACTTCGCTTCCTGACTAAGACAGCTAGTGTGAGGGCAGTCAATCACAGATGCCGGCACAGAGGGTGGGCAAGGGAAATAAGATTGCAATCAATCACAGACACTTTTTGATAGGGTGGGCGAGGGAAACATTGCAGATTCATCAACTTGATCGGACCAGGTGTGACAGCGCAGGAAATTCAATATGTAGAATTCTCATGCTTCAATCCCAGAGTAATAATTCTCTGATAACATTAATCCCAGAAACCAAATGTGAGTCAGAAATGCATCCAGGCAGCTTCCTTAAACTGTTCCCATTCAGTTTCACCACTTTTCCATCTGTTGCAGCATTTTTACAGCCCTCCCAAACCTACCTCCAAGGTCCTCCAGAAAATTATTTGAGTTTCTCATTGATTTGCATTGGTTCATTATTCGGTATGAATACACGAATAATAGAAATTATTTGGCTCGAATAATCTGAACCCAAATATTTTAGTATTTTTCCATCTCTATTAGTTAGTTAAAAACATAATTAAAACTGTATCCGTGGGCGTGTCTGCAGTGGCGGTATTCTCTATGGGCATATAATGGGGGTTGTGACATAAACAACCTGGTCAGGTGAGCATCCACTCACTTCCCTCTAACTTCCTCTACCCCATACTCTTTTACCCTATGTGTTCTTGTCTCTCTCTTTTTGTCTTCCTATAAATGACACAGGGAAAAATATTGAACAAATGAAGAAAGAAAGGTGCAAAAAGCCATGGAAAATCATGACACCAGGTGAAATCTATCAGAAATTAAAAATCAATCTTGACACTTTGTGAAAAATAATATCAGCTGGTTCAACTGGTGGCCTATAAAAATGTATCTCATTACCAATGTGCCACACAAAAATATGGCAAGAAGGGTAAAGCCAGAAAGCTGATTCAAGAACTTTGCAACCTTATTGTTCCAAAACATACTGATGGCATTGGTAAGAATTTCTAAACCATTGAATGTTCTAGATAGCACTGTTGGGGCCATAATCCAGGAGTGGAAGGAACATAATTTAACCATACCTAATGAACTCAACCTAAATGCACACTTACCATAAAAGACTCCATTGCTGAGCAAAAAGCATGTTCGAACTCGTTCATAGTTTGCTCAACAACATTTAGACAAGGCTGTTAAATACTGAGAGAATAAAGCCTGGTCAGATAATACTAAAATTGAACTCTTTGGATGCCAGAATACACCTCATTTTCAGAGGCCAAAAGGCACTGTTCTTCACCCAAAAAACAATACTAACAGTGAAGTTTAGAGGTGGAAACATCATGGTGGGGCTATGTTTCAGCATATGGCATTGCCTTACTTCATGTAATTGAAGGAAGGATGAGTGGACCAATGTACAGAAACAATCTTGATAAAAATGTTCCTGCAATCTACCAGGATGATGAAGATGAAATGAAGGTAGACATTTCAGGAAGATAGTGATCCCAAACACACTGGCAAGAAAATTCTCTAGTTTCACTCCTCTGTCTGAAGTCTTCTGGGGAGCATCTGGTCGTGGCCACTTTATGGTGAAATTATGTTTTTTCCACTTACAGATTATGGCTCCAACAGTGCTCACTGGAGCTTTCAGTGGTTTAGAAATTCTGCTGTAACCAATGCCAAAAGTATATTTTGCAACAACAAGATCTTGAGACAGCTCACTGCTTTTACCCATCATGAGATGTTTTTATGTGACACGTTGGAAGGTAATGAGACACCTTTTTATAGGCCATTAGTTGAACCAACTATTTTTAAGTGTAAGTGACAGGATTACTTTCTTATTACTGATATCTTTCAGCTAGTGTCTTGACTTTCCATGGCTGTTTGCACCATTCTTCATGTTTTCAATACTTTTTCCCAGTGTAATTTCTCATTATTATACATAACTTAATTTATGAACCTATTTGGTTTGCTTTCTTTGCCTGTGTGGATTGGATGGATTGTTAGTCACATCTAGTGAGAATTTCATGTCAATAGCACCTTTAAATATATTTACTTAGAAAATTGGTGATGTGATCAATATTTATTTTACCCACTAATCCTACAAAAAAATTGTAGAGCAAAAAAAACTAAATGAAAAATGCAAGGTAGAGCTTTATTTAAATATACAAAATACATGGGAAACCAGCAGGTGGCAGCACAACACAAAAATTGTGTAACAGGAGATAAGTATGCAATAATTATAACAATGCAATAATCAAAGAAGCTATATTCCTATATGCAGTAGCCATACAAGAGGGGATATGCAAGGCTAGACACATACAATGTTGTGATTAGTATGAAGCAATATAAATTACTATATAAAGCTGTATATACATAGCAACATAATGCATATGTGCAAGTCATACAATAGATCAGGGGCGGACACTGACAACCTGGGGTTCTGTGCAAAAAATTGTGCCTGGACTTCCCTCCATTTATGGCGACAAAGCTACAAATATAGATATATGTGCGTATATATATTACATAGTGCTCTCTCTGTTATGTACCATACATATTGGATTCTCATGTTATTTTTGCGCCCTGTCTTTATTTCAGAACATCCCCTCTTGTTAGATATAAAATGATTTGACTGCTAATGGAACATCGTATACCTTCTTTACTGATGGACTGGTCTTCCGGTCAGATACTGCTCCATCAGCAGTCATTTTATATCTAACAAGAGAGGATTATATATTAAAGAGAGGGCGCTATGAATAACAAAAATAACAAGATTACGGTATGTAAGAGATGGCGCTACACATAATTGAGGATGCTATGTAATAAGAGACAGTGTTAGGCCATGTGCGCACGTGTGCTTTTTTCCTGCGTTTTAACTGCATTTTAAACTGCGCTGTGTCATTGGCAAAATGCATGCGTTGTGCTTCTCCAGCAAAATCTATGAGAAGTCAGAAAATTCCATGCGCACGTTGCTTTTTTTTTAGGCAGCGTTTGTTTGTCAAATATTTGTCAAGATTGTTGCCTTAAAAAAAAAGCAGCATGTCACGTCTTCCATTTTAGTTGCATTTTCCACTCATTTAAATTAATGAGATGTGTCAAAACACAACCAAAATGTCTAGCTGTGCATCTGCACTGCATTTTAGTTGCATTTTGGATGTGTTCTTGTCAACAAAAACGCAGGTCTTTCGGTCTCTCTCTCCCTGTCGGAGTCGGTCTCTCTCTCTCTATCTGTCAGTATTCTCTCTCTGTTGGTGTCGGTCTCTCTTTCTCTTTGTCGGTCTCGGTTTCTCTCTCTGTCAGTCAGTCTCGGTCTCTCTCTCCCTCTTTCATATCCATCGATCACCAGCGCGGTGCTGCACGGCTTTCACACTGCTCCCACGGCTTCTCCCGCTTCTGAAAGTGCTTGCCGCTCTTAGGCTCATCTCATATTCACTGCTTCCCCCGTCCACTGGCGCCTATGATTGGTTGCAGTCAGACGAGCCCCCATGCTGAGTGACAGCTGTCTCACTGCAACCAATCACAGCTGCCGGTGGTCGGGTCTATATTGTGCAGTAAAATAAATAAATAAATAATTATAAAAAAATGATGTGCGGTCCCTGCCAATTGATAGCCAGTCAAGATAAAGCCACACAGCTGAGGTCTGGTCTTCACAGACTGGGGAGGCCTATCATTGTTAGGCTGCCCCCCAGCCAAAAAGCCTAAAAATATCAGCCAGCAGCCGCCCGGAATTGCTGCATTCATTAGATGCATCAGACCCGGGACCTTACCCGGCTCATCCCAATTACCCTGGTGCGGTGGCAATCGGGGTAATATGGAGTTAATGGCAGCCCATAGCTACCACTAAGTCCTAGGTTATTCATGGCAGGCGTCTATGAGGTGCCCCCATGATGAATCTGTGAAAGTGAAAGTAAATAAACACATGCACCCAAAAAATCCTTTATTTGGAATAAAAGACAAAAAAATACCCTCTTTCACCACTTTATTAATTCCCAAATACTCTTCCAGGTCCAACGTAATCCACATAAGTCCCAAGGCACTTTCAGCTCTGCTACATTGTCAGCTCACAGTGAGCGGCCATAGAGCACGACCGCTCCCTGTGAGCTTCATGCAGCAACTGAAGTGAGTCACCCCATAAGCGGTGACGTCACTCAGGTTACCCGCGGCCACAGTTGGAGTCCTCCACCTGTGACAGCAAGTCATCCGCATGACAGAAGTGAGCCACGCGATCAGCGACGCTGTCACTCAGGTGATTTGTGGTCACAGGAGAGTTCTTCATACCGCAAATCAGGCCGCGAGAAGACAGTGAACTTTGGTGAAGCTCTGATGTCACAGCTGCAGGCCCCGCACTACTGCCTGTGTCCTGGCACTGACCTCAGATCGTCACCTGTGTTGATGACAGTACACAGAGACAGAGCAGCACGATGACAATGAACTCAGGTGAAGCTCTGATGTCACAGCTGCAGCCCCGCACTACTGCCTGAGTCCTCCACTGACCTCAGAGGTTCACCCAAGTTCATTCTCATCGCGTGGCTCTGTCTCTGTCTGCTGTTTGAGGGCAGTCATGCTATCTATTTTTTTTCTATCTATCCCTCTATATATGTATGTATTCTAGCTATCTATCAAATCCTATCCTATCATATTTTATTTCTCCTTTAAAAATGCACTGTCTAAAACGCAGTCCAAATGCAGGGAAAATGCATCGAAAATGCATGCCTTTTTTTTGTCAAATGAAGTGTTTACATTTGTCAAAGTCTGCCAGAGGGTGCATTTTTTTTGTCAAATCAAGAACGCAGCATGCGGACATACCCTACATAATAAAAGAGGAAACTATGTAATTAAAGACGGCCCTTTACATGCTAAGTGAGTACACTAGATACTAATGGACAATGCTATATACATATTGAGGCTACATTCCTGCATTCATGTGCAGTGTCGGTGTGCTGCCTGATTTTTGTTTTCTGATAGCACATAGACTCATGGAGTTTGTCATATTCCTCATAATCGGATCAGAACAGCACATGCTCCAAGTCTCGCAGATCTCATTCTCAGATCTGTGATTTTCACAGATATGTGAATGGATCTATGAAACTCTGAGTCCATTTGACATTGAATGATAAAATCTGAAAACATACGGACATATCACAAAAATGTGAGAATGTGGCCTAAGGGATTTAACAAATACAGTATAAATCCAAGTCATACAGTACAGAATAAATATTTTCAGAAAGTGACTTACCGCTGACATCTCATCTGATTAATTTTCAGTTGTTTCTTCTCCATCTGGTCAGACCTTCATGTCGCCATCTTCCAGCCACAACTCGTCTTGTCACACTGATCAATGTGGTCCTGAAGAAAACAAGATCACATATATTGTATATACACATTTGCCTCCTGAATAAAAAAATACCTCAAACTGCGCCCCTGACATGTAATATGTACCTCACCACTAATATGCAATTAGCCATGCATCATTCACAGTAAAAAGTGATAAATAAGCCGGCACTGTCCCCCCATTAACTATAATCTCTACTGCCCAATAAATATAAACAAATCAGTCTTTGTGACTCTCCCCCCAATTAATTGTAAGACTCAAATTCCCCATTGGGTTCCATTATACGCGATACACAAGTCGAGCCCGTCCGAGCATCCGACTCCTCTTTACGAGTACTGAGTAGTGATGAGCCACCCCCTAGTGTTAGAGTTCGGTTCGTCGAACGGCGGGTGTGTTCGTCGAACGTTCGACGAACACCTTCGAACCCCAATGAAAACAATGGCAGGCAAACACAAACACATACAAACACATAGAAAACACCTTCTAAGGTGTCCAAAAGGTGACAAACAACTCAGAAGACACCACAAACACATGGAAAAGTGACAAGTAGATATACTCATGCGAAAAGAAAAGAGCTGGACGAGTAAAAGGAGGAGACACAGATGTAGTAGTATCTGCAAATAAACATCGATGCCATGACTCTGCAATCTGTAAAAATAGCCTGAGCTCACCACTTGCACCTTGGGGATTTTGTCGTGTCCCGCAGCCAGCGTTCTCTCGGAACGTGTCTTCAGTGCTGCTGGAGGTGTGCTGACAGATAAGCGCACGCATCTGTCCAGTGACAATGTGGACAGACTAAAGGCCTCGTTACACGCTACGATATATCAGGTGATATGTCGTCGGGGTCACGGATTCCGTGACGCACATCCGTCATCGTTTGACATATCGTAGCGTGTGACAGTTACGAGTGACTGTTAACGAGCAAAAATACTCACCTTATCGTTGCTCGTTGACACATCATTCATTTTCAAAATATCGGTCACATTCCTGGATGTAGGTTGTTCGTCGTTCCTGAAGGAGCACACATCGCTCCGTGTGACACCTCGGGAACGACGAACAGAGCTTACCTGCGTCCCGCCGGCAATGAGGAATGAAGGAGGTGGGCGGGATGTTACGTCCCGCTCATCTCCTCCCCTCCGCTTCTATTGGGCGGCTGCTGTGTGATGTCGCTGTGACGCCGAACGTCCCTCCCCCTTCAGGAAGAGGATGTTCGCCACCCACAGCGAGGTCGTTCAGGAGGTAAGTATGTGTGACAGGGGTTACCGACTTTGTGCGACACGGGCAACAAATTGCCTGTGATGCACAAACGATGGGGGCGGGTGCGATCGCACATGCGATCGCACGATAAATTAACGTGCGTAACGGGGCCTTCACGTTCATCAAGATGAACAAATCATGGATCCGCAAGGACTTTTCTACCCCTGTGTCATCCTGGGGAGAGTAAAGGCTTGTGTATTTTTGATTGTGCTTCATGCAAATCAACATTTTAAGTTTGCAACTGTGGGACAATTGATGTCACTTACTGTAAGTGGTGTCTATGGCCAAATTTTTGGAAAACATGGAGACTCTTGTTGGAGTCCCCTTGCTGTGTTTTACATCATTTTAGAAGGGCATGACATGCCTAAGAGGTTGACTTTCAGCATCTGCAAGCTGTTGGCTACAGAAATGCTGCATTTCTGCCCGGTGGACACAGAAGATTTTTGAGATCTTATGTCCATCGCAGTGCCCTAAGAGCAGATGCCCAGTCGCCACTACTTCTCCAAGAAAGGTGTGCCTGCGCTACACCAGCATGTCGCACACAACATCACAGCTTCTTTGAGGAACTCTATATGTGACAGGGTGCATTTCACAACAGATACTTGGACCAGTAAGCATGGACAGGGGCGTTACATGTTGCTGACTGGGCACTGGGTAACTATGGTGAGAGATGGAAAAGGGTCTGCTGTACAAGTCTTGCCATCTCCACGAGTTGTGCGTCAATCCTCTGTATGTAGAAGTTCCCCCACTGCTTCTCCCTCCTCAACCTCGTCTGGGTCCTCCACCTCTGCCCAAATCCTGTCTGGTCAGGCCACCCGTGTTGCAACTGTGCACAAGGAATCCCGCACACCTCCTTACTATGCTGGCAGCAGAGCTCAACAGCATCAGGAGGTCGACTCTTTACTTTGAAATGTATGGGAAATGTGTCACACCGTGAACCATGAGCTCATTGTTCCATAGTCAGCAGCTCTACCCATTGAGCCACTGCCTGTCTTGAAAAACATAGGAAGATTTGGTAATCTTGACCTCTATAGTGCAGTAGAGAAACCAGAAGCAGATTATTCAGCTGCAAGGATGGATGGAGGGAGGGATAGATGATGGAGGGAGGGATAGATGATGGAGGGAGGGATAGATGATGGAGGGAGGGATAGATGATGGAGGGAGGGATAGATGATGGAGGGAGGGATAGATGATGGAGGGAGGGATAGATGATGGAGGGAGGGATAGAATCATAGATAGATACATAGATAATGGATAGATAGATTGATAGATACTGCATCTCTTTGTAGGTGAAGAAAAGAGTCAGATTAATTTCTTCCCATAAAACTACTATAAAGAAATGAGGAAAAAAAATACAAACACAATTTATTTATTTTTTTATGTTCACCACCTTGGATTCAAAACAGCAACTTTTCAAACATGTCTAGCATCGTCCTAGCGTTTCTATCTGATCTAAGCTGTTGAGCCACTAGGAATTGACTACGTCAGAGGGAGGATTTTACATATATGGACCTACACTGCAGCCTCTCACACAAGACATAGAGCTCCATTGTACAGAGCAGCAGCTGTGTCCTGTATTCTAGAGGGAGAAAAAAAAGAGGGTTTTTTTTTCTTCTAATAAAATTATTAAAAATAATACAAAAAATAGAATGTAATTTTATTACACTTTTTTTATAAAATAATAAACATCACAAATCAGCAAATAACATGGACATATTTGGTGTCTCTGTAATCGTAAAACCCATAAAAAATATAATAAAAATGTATCACTGAGGCCATGTTCACACGTAGCGTAAATGCTGTGTTTTTTCAGCAGGTGTCCACACCACACACCACAATAACAATCTTCTCTGATTATTGCATGTCTGCTGTATTTTTTATTGTCCCCTTATTTGATACATGTTTATTGCAGATGTGAATCGTGAAGCTTATAAAGAAAAAAAAAAACACCAAATCCGCACAGTTGAGCGGCGTCTTTAGTGGAGATGAGCGAGCCTCTAGAGGCTCGAGTTCTGTTCGTCGAACGGAGGCCGCTTTCGAGTTTGGTTCGGCGAGCCGATTGACGAACCTCTCGAACCCCATAGAAAACAATGGGAGGCAATCACAAACACATAAAAACACATAGAAAACACCTTCAAAGGTGTCCAAAAGGTGACAAACAACTCCCAAGACACAAACACATGGGAAAGTGACAAGGACATATACTCATGTGAAAACAAAACAGTTGGATGAGGAAAAAGAGGAGGAGACACCGATCTATGAGTATATGCAAGTGAACATCGATGCCATTACTGTGCAACTTGACCCTTGCTCATTTTAGGCTTCCAATCTGGATAAATTGTCTGAGCTCGCCATGTACGCCTTGGGGATCTTGTCCTGTCCCACAGCCAGCGTTCTCTTGGAATGTGTCTTCAGTGCTGCTGGGGGTGTGCTGACAGATAAGAGCACGCATCTGTCCACTGACAATGTGGACAGACTAACGTTCATCAAGATGAACAAGTCATGGATCACAGAGGACTTTTCTACCCCTGTGTCATCCAGGGGAGGCGAAAGTCTGGTGTATTTTTGAGAGTGCTTCATGCAAAGCATCTTTTTAAGATTGAAAATGGGGGACAACTGGTGGTGTGTGTGTGGTGTGTGTGTGGCCTAATTTTTGGAATGAGGGAGACTGTGGTTGGAGTCCCCTTGCTTTTTTCAAAAAAGAACCAAGATGAACAAATCCTGGATCATAGAGAACTTTTCTAACCCTGTGTCATCCAGGGGAGGCGAAAGGCTGGTGTATTTTTGAGAGTGCTTCATGCAAAGTGTACCGCCCTGCACTCGTTTGGTGGGTGGCCCGAGCGCCTCCGGACCCGGGGGTCACGTCGCTCTGCAAGGGGTTGCTGGCGATCTCGATGGGGGTTGGTTAGGTAGGTGTACGGCCGGAGCCGTGTTTTGAGTTCGTGACGCCACCCACGGGACGTGGTGAAGGTGTAGACACCACCACTGCAGTTACGGGGCACCCGGGGGAGATGGTCATGCAGCAAGATGTTAACCCCTCCGTGGGCAGGGATGGTGGCCCCGGGACCTGTTTGGGAAGTATGTAGTGGCTGTGCAGTGCAGGGCGGTGCATGGCCGGATGGCACTGTTGTACACATGATTATTAAGTCTCTGGTAAACCAAAGTTGATGGTGATCGGTGCCCGCAGCTGGCTGCATCTTGTCCCCCACCCGGGTTGGTGGTCCTGGTCTTTCTCCTGCACCTCTTATGTTCGTGTTGACTGCCTATGCCTCAGCAACGGGAGTCCGCTCCCCGGCTATATATGTGTCGGAGGAGTCCGTTTGCCCGCAGGCGCTGGCCCGTGGGATCTTTCTGCCTGTGCGGAGGCTTTCTATCCCCCTCGGTGGGCTGTTGCCGTCTTTCGGGTCTTGGGACGGGAAAGGACCTAGAGTCCAGACCTCAATCCGTGAATTCGACGTGGTTCAGTGGCTTCTGGGCCTCGTTCTGGGTCTGAGTACCCCCCTGGTCCTCCGGTTTCCAGTCGGTTCCCCGATTCGGTACCGGTGGGCCACTACCCTGTCCCAGTCCCTTACGGTTCCACCTGGCTTTCTTCCCGGCTCCTGCAGGCCAGGCAACTGCCTGCCTCCTAGCCAAGGTATGTGGGCTACGACCCTCACACCTGTCAGTTTGTGGCAGACCTGTCACCACAGGCCTGCGGTGCTCCTCTCCACTCCTTACTGCTCAACTGACTACTGAACACTCCGCTCCCTACGGGGAACTGAACTGATCTCTCGTTTTTCTCGCCTCACGCTCTCTGAACTCCTCAGTGGGTGGGGCCAACCGCCTGGCTCCTCCCCCTGGTGTGCCCATCAAGCCCTGAGGGGGGTGACTAGGTTTTGTGTGGTTGGCTGTTGTTACCTTATTAGAGGGATGGGTGTTATGCAAGGGCCTACCTGTGACTACCTGGCTAGTCCAGGGCGTCACAAAAGCATCTTTTTAAGATTGAAAATGGGGGACAACTGATGCCAGTCAAGTGGTGTGTGTGTGGCCCAATTTTTGGAAACGAGGGAGACTGTGGTTGGAGTCCTCTTGCTGTGTTTTACATGATTTTCGAAGGGCATGACATGGCTTAGAGGTTTACGTTCAGCATCTGCAAATGGTTGGGTACAGAAATGCTGCCTTTCCAACCTTTTTTACAGAGGATTTTCGAGACCTTATGCCCATCTCAGTGCCCCAAGAGCCGATGCCCAGGCGCTACTCCTTCTCCAAGAAAGTCGTGCCCGCGCTACACCAGCATCTCAGACGCTTCCTTGAGAAAGTCTGTGTGTGACAGGGTGCATTTCACCACAGATACTTGGACCAGTAAGCATGAATAGGGGCGTTACATGTCGCTGACTGGGCACTGGGTAACTATGGTGACAGATGGAGAAGGGTCTGCTGTACAAGTCTTTCCGTCCCCACGAGTTGTGTGTCAATCCTTCCTCTGTATGTAGAAGTTCCTCCACTGCTTCTGCCTCCTCAACCTCGTTTAGGTCCTCAACCTCCGCTCAAAACCTGTATTGTAAGGCCACCGGCGTTGTAACTGTGCACAAGGAATCACGCACACCTCCTTACTATGCTGGCAGCAGAGCTCAACGGCATCAGGTGGTCAACTCTTTACTTTGAAATGTCTGGGAAATGTGAGTCACACCACTGAGGAGTTGTGGACGGTAAGCTCTGGAGAGTGAGACCGAGTTTTATCAATGGTTGTCTCCACTCAAACAGCAGCCAGGGAAGGCCAAGTGCAACAATGATGCAAACTTGGGTGCGGCCCTTCGCCGTGACAATGTGACACACGTGTTTTGTATGGCTCACGTGTTCAACTTGGTTATCCAGCAATTTTTAAACCACTATCCCGGCCTACATGGCCTTCTGCAGAGGGCACGGTGTAATGCCTGCCTGGATCCACACACTCAGACGAGCTGTAAAGGATAGGCTAGAGGGAAACCACTCACCAAGCAGGACCCCCAGAACCCTGAAACCCTTTAACCCCTATACAGGGATTTGGAATTACACAGGGCCCAAGGTGATCAATACCTGTGGAAGGCTGCAGTCCGAGAGAGTAGTAGTCAGGCAGGGTCAAACCATGAATTGAGGAACAGGAACAGAATGGGACGGCCAGGACTCAATCAGAAAACAAGCAGAGGTCAAATGCGGATCGGGCAACGAGGTACAGAAACAGCAGGCAGGAGATGTAGTCAGGAAACAGGCCGTAGTCAGCACACAGCACACAAAATCACAAAATAGAACTGGGCGGAACAGGAACCAGAGGTTCAGAGCTATGTCTGGCAGTGGTCAGCAGACAGGTTGGGCCTAAAAAAGTGTGTGGTGTCATACCTTTGGTTGTAGCTGAATGATGGTACTTCAGTTGTGAGACACGCACCACCTACAGTCAGCCTGTGGTTGTGCATATCTCAAGGTAACCCAGCCCAGTGGGTGAGCGTAACCTGTAGCCATCAGCGCCGCTGGCATTGACTCCTCTCCCATCATCACTATCTACGAAAGGAACACATTGTCACCTAGAGACCGGAGTACAAATGGATGGAGCGGACTCCGGTGGTGACTTAAAAGCCGTGTGCGACAATGATGCAAACTGGGTGCAGCCCTTCATCAGGGCATTGTGACACACGTGCCTTGTACGGCTCACGTGTCATATGGCTCACATGTTGAACCTGTTTGTCCAGCAATTTTTAAACCACCATCTTAGCCTACATGCCCCTCTGCAGCGGGCATGCTCACTATGTGCTCACTTACACCGTTCACACCCAGCAGATCAACAACTTGCATCGCTCCAGAAGTCTTTAGGTCTGGCGGTTCACCGCCTGAAATGCGATGTGCCAACACGCTGGAATTTGAATCTGCACATATTGCAGCGTCTGTGGCAGCATCGGCGAGCCTTGCTGCAATACGTTATGACGTAAAGCCTGGGCTAAAGAGATCCAGAGGTGGGGCAGATCACGCTGCTGGAGTGGTCTCAGATCAAGGACCTATGCACCCTTCTTCGAAGTTTACAAATGGCGAAGAAGATGTTTAGCGCTGACGTTGCCATCATCGGCATGACAATTCCGGTCATCTACATGCTGGAGCACACTATAAACAGCATTCATAGTCAGGTGGTGGGACAAGAGGAATGGGAGGAAGTACAGGAGGAGTCATATGCGCAAGGGATAACAACATCTACAAGGTCCAGACGGTCAGCGGCACCAAGGCTATATAGGTAAGGATAGTTGACCTTAGGGAGATCAACATCCAGCACCGCGGAGCACCATCACGTGTTTTCTCAACGCAGTGATTCTAGAGCAATGCCCCCTGGGAAATATGCAAAATAAGGAAGCCGCGGAGACACCATCACATGTTTCTCAACGCTGGCAGGTAACTAACCAGGTCTTTCACCGGGAAGGAAAAACCATGGGAAGGGCAGTCTCCAGTCAAGGAAACCACCTATGCCAAAACCTAGTATCCATCCACAGACAGCTGTTTCGGGGTATTTGCCCCTCATCAGTGTGGAGTAGGAAACTGGCTAGTGGGAGCAATGCCTAGTAGAAGACTATATAGGTAAGGATGGTTGACCTTAGGGAGATCAACATCCAACACCGCGGAGCACCATCACGTGTTTTCTCAATGCAGTGATTCTAGAGCAATGCCCCCTGGGAAATATGCAAAATAAAGAAGCCGCGGAGACACCATCACATGTTTCTCAATGCTGGCAGGTAACTAGCCAGGTCTTTCACCGGGAAGGAAAAACCATGGGAAGGGCAGTCTCCAGTAGAGATGAGCCACCCCCCTAGAGTTTGAGTTCGATTCAGTTCGTCGAACGGTGCCCCGTTCGATGAGCCGTTCGACGAACCTCTCGAACCCCATTGAAAACAATAGGAGGCAATCACAAACACCTAAAAACACCTGGAAAACACCCTCAAAGTTGTCCAAAAGTTGCCAAACAACTCCCAAGACAACACAAACACATGGGAAAGTAACAAGGACAAATACCCATGCAAAAACTAAACAGCTGGACAAGGAAATAGAGGAGGAGACACAGATATAGGCATGGCATGCCCTTCTAAAGTCATGTAAAACACAGCAAGGAGACTCCAAGCAGAGTCTCCCTTTTTTCCAAAAATTGGGCCACACACACCACTTCAGTGGCATCACTTGTGCCCCATTTGCAAACTTGACAGGTAGATTTGCATCAAGCACATTCCAAAATACGCCAGCCTTAACTGTCCCCAGGATGAGACCGGGATAGGTAGCAAAGTCTTTGCAGAACCATGACTTGTTCATCTTGGCTCATTTTTAAAAACACAGCAAGGGTTACTCCAAGCGGAGACTCCCTTTTTTTCCAAAAATTGGGCCCCACAGACACCCCTTCAGTGGCAGCACTTGTGCCCCAGTTGCAAACTTGACAGGTACATTTGCATCAAGCACATTCCAAATCCACAAGCATTTACTCTCCCCAGGATGACTCCGGGGTAGTAAAGTCCTTGCGGATCCATGACTTGTTCATCTTGATGAACGTTAGTCTATCCACATTGTCACTGGACAGACGCGTGCACTTATCTGTCAGCACACACCCAGCAGCACTGAAGACACGTTCAGAGACAACGCTGGCAGCTGGACACGACAAAATCTCCAAGGCGTAAGTGGCGAGCTCAGGCTATTTTTCAAGATTTGATGCCCAAAATGAGCAAGGCTCCAGTTGCAAAGTCATGGCATCGATGTTCATTTGGAGATACTCCTGTTACATCCTCTGCAGCCGTTGACTGTGTCAGACTTCTTGTCTCTGTTGGCCTTGCAAAGGATGGTCTAAAAAAATTATGAAACGATTCAATAAAATTGCTGTTACCAGCATCAGATACGGTGCTGCTGGTACGGTTAGACTGTTGATGACGAGACCATCCCATGTTTGTCAAGTTACAATTGGGAGATTCACTCCGTGCACCACTGGAATTTGGTGGAAAAGCCGAGCTAAGATTGAGTAACAGCTTCTGCTGATACTACTGCATACGTGCGTCCCTTTCTATGGCTGGAATTATGTCACAAAATTTGGACTTGTACCGGGGATCTAATAGTGTGGCAACCCAGTAGTCATCATCACTTCTAATTTTGACAATCTGAGGGTCATGTTGTAGGTAGTGCAGAAAGAAGGCGCTCATGTGTCTTGCGCAGCCATGCGGACCAAGTCCTTGCTGTGTTTGTGGCATAGAGGTGCTAACCGTTCTTTCTTCCTCTGACATCTCCCCCAACCTCTTTCAACTGAAATGTGACCAAGGTCTCCCTCATATGCTGAGTCTTACATGTCCATGGACAGTTCGTGCTCCATTTCTTCATGTTCTCCTGCACCTTCCTCAACATTTTGCCTGCTACCATGCGCCCTTGTTAATCCCTCTCCCCCATCGTCCCATGCCTGACGCCTTGGTGATGATGAACGTCTGGACCTTGGTGATGTTGTTATCCCTTGCGCATATGAATCCTCATGTACTTCCTCCCCTTCCTGTTAAACCACCCCCTGACTCCGAATAGTGTTTAGCGTGTGCTCCAGCATGAAAATGACTGGAATTGTCATGCTGATAATGGCATTGTCAGCGCTAAACATATTTGTCGCCATGTCGAAACTGCGCAGAAGGGTGCATAGGTCCTTGATCTGAGACCACTCCATCAGGGTGATTTGCCCCACCTCTGCATCTCGTTGGCCCAGGCTATACGTCATGACGTATTGCACCAGTGGTCGGTGGTACTGCCACAGTCGCTGTAACATGTGGAGAGTCGAATTCCAGCATGTCGGCACATCGCATTTCAGGCGATGAACCGGCAGGCCGAAAGACTTCTGGAGCGATGCAAGTCACTCAGCTGCGGCGGTTGAACGGCGGAAGTGAGGAGACAGTTTTCATTTTCGTGCCCTGTGCACCTTGTGACCTGTGTCGCCTTGCCCAGGCGAAGGGCCGCACCCAGGTTTGCAGTATTGTCGCACACAGCCTTTCCTGGCTGCAGGTTGAGTGGAGACAACCATTGACGAAACTTGGTCTCCAGAGCTGACCACAACTGGTCAGCGGTGTGACTCACTTTTCCCAGACATTTCAACTTAAAGACCGTCTGATGCCGTTGAGCTCTGCTGCCAGCATAGTAAGGAGGTGTGCGGATTTCCTTGTGTGCAGTTACAACGCGGGTGGCCTGACCAGACAGGCTTTGGGCGGAAGTGGAGGACCCAGATGAGGTGGAAGAGGCAGAAGCAGTTGAAGAACTTTTACATACAGAGGGTTGGCGCACAACTCGTGGGGACAGCAAGACTTGTGCAGCAGACCCTTCTCCATCTCTCACCATAGTTACCCAGTGCCCAGTCAGCAACATGTAATGCCCCTGTCCATGCTTACTGGTCCAAGTATCTGTGGTTAAATGCACCCTGTCACACACACAGTTTCTCAAGGAAGCGGTGATGTTGTGTGCGACATGCTGGTGTAGCGCAGGCACACCTTTCTTGGAGAAGTAGTGGCAACTAGGCATCTGGTACTGGGGCACTGCGACGGACATAAGGTCTCGAAAATCCTCTGTGTCCACCGGGCGGAAAGGCAGCATTTCTGTAGCCAACAGCTTGCAGATGGTGAAAGTCAACATCTTAGCTTTGTCATGTCTAGGAGGAAATGGTCTTTTATTTGTCCACATCTCAGGGACCGATGGCTGTCTGCTGTGCTGAGACGGCGTTGAGTAGTGTGTCCCTGGAAAACTTCTGGTCTGTGAGGAAAGTACAGGCGGAGAGATAATGTTGCCTTTATCCAAAGGTGGTGCTCTCGATGTCTGAGAGAGCTCAACACCAGCAGCTGTTTCCACTTCCAAAACAACTGTTGACCTGCCAATCACACTGCTTGTTGCGGGTAAAGAGGTGGAAGGACTGTGTCGAAAAGCATGTGTGACTGCTGTCCCCACAGTCATAGAGGATGAAGAGCACGCGGATGCACTTGAAGGGGAAGACGGTGGTTGGCCCTCTTTGCTAGGCCACATTGTAGCACAGTGAGCTTCCCACTGTGACTTATGCTTCATATCCATGTGACGGTTCATGGACGAAGTAGTCAAACTATTTAGGTTTTGTCCTCTACTTAGAGATTGGAGTCTTACAGATGACATGAGTTGGGAGATCCTTTGCGATGTCAAAAAAGGACCAGGGTAGGCAAGGCTTAGAGCCCATGCGACCTGCAGAGCCACCCTGACTTGTGCTCAGAGGAAGAGTTGTGGCTGAGGATGCAGTTGTTTACGTGCTTCCAGTACTCTGTCTGTGTCCAGGAAGGTGCAAGCTAACCTCGTCAGTAGCATCCTCCTCCACCTCCTCTGCTGACCTCATCGAGTGCCTGACTGTGGGTTGACAGTAAGTGGGATCTACAACCTTATCATAACCCTGTGTATTTGCACTCCTCTCGTCCTCAGAGCCAACCTCTTCCTGCCCTGACCGAATAGTTAAGTTGTCATTCCAATCAGGTATCTGAGTCTCATCATCATCAGCATGTTCCTCATTGTCTCCACCAAGAGGAGTTACAGTTTGGGAATGAGGGTCTACATTATGCTCAGAACCTTTTTCATCTGGTCTTGAATCTGACTCCCAAAGCTTCTTGGCATCAGTGGAGATCATTTCCTTGTCTGGACTCACTGGAGCTTTGGAGCAGACCTCTGATTCCCAGGCTATAGTGTGACTGAACAGCTCTGAAGACTAGACCATCTCTGTTACCCCATACTCTGCAGAGCGGGTGGAGACTTGAGAGCTGGTAGAAAGCAAGTGAGATTGGGGTGACAACTCAGAGGACAGGAGTCTTTGGGATGTTGAAGTAGAGGTGGAGGAGAGGTCACTTGATGGAGCACTTGAGATCCATTCAAGCATCTGCTGTTTTTGTGCCTCACCTACCTTTGGTAGCAATGGTCATTTCCGTAACAAAAGGATCATATCTGATTGTCCACGGAAAGGAGTAGACATCTTACTTTGGCTGGAATATGGTCTTTCTTCAGCAGATGTTACTGTTGCTTTACCACCTACCACACGGACACAAACTTATTTTCCCTTTAAAACACGCCTGTTCCCCTTTTCTAGAACATCTGTCCTTTTGCCACTGATTTTGTTTGTGAACAAATTGGATACTGTTTGTTGCACTTAAAATTGTTTAGCAGAAATGGAGAGGGGGTGTACAATGCAGAGGTGGTTTAGCTTTCTTGACAGCTGAGGTACGTCACTGACTATCACAAACACTCATACTATGCCCCAAAGAATTGCCTGCACTTTTTGCACTTAAAATTGCGTAGCAGAAATGGAGAGGTGGTGAAGAAAGCAGAGGTGGTGTAGCTTTCTTGACAGCTGAGGTACATCACTGACTATCACAGACACTCATACTATGCCCCAAAAAATTGCCTCCACTTTTTGCAGTTAAAATTGCTTAGCAGAAATGGAGAGGTGGTGTAGAATGCAAAGGTGGTGCAGCTTTCTTGACAGCTGAGGTACGTCACTGACTATCACAGACACTCATACTATGCCCCAAAAAATTGCCTGCACTTTTTGCAGTTAAAATTGTGTAGCAGAAATGGAGAGGTGGTGTAGAATGCAGAGGTGGTGTAGCTTTCTTGTCAGAAGAGGAACGTCACTGACTATCCCAGACACTCATACTATGCCCCAAAAAATTGCCTCCACTTTTTGCAGTTAAAATTGCTTAGCAGAAATGGAGAGGTGGTGTAGAATGCAGAGGTGGTGCAGCTTTCTTGACAGCTAAGGTATGTCACTGACTATCACAGACCCTCATACTGTGCCCCAAAAAATTGCCTATATTTTTTGCAGTAAAAATTGCGTACCAGAAATGGAGAGGTGGTGAAGAAAGCAGAGGTGGTGTAGCTTTCTTGACAGCTGAGGTACGTCACTGACTATCACAGACACTCATACTATGCCCCAAAAAATTGCCTATACTTTTTGCAGTAAAAATTGCGTAGCAGAAATGGAGAGGTGGTGAAGAAAGCAGAGGTGTTGTAGCTTTCTTGACAGCTGAGGTACATCACTGACTATCCCAGACACTCATACTATGCCCCAAAGAATTGCCTACACTTTTTGCAGTTAAAATTGCGTAGCAGAAATGGAGAGGTGGTGTACAATGCAGAGGTGCTGTAGCTTTCTTGTCAGCAGAGGAATGTCACTGGCTATCCCAGACACTCATACTATGCCCCAGACAATTGCCTGCACTTTTTGCACTTAAAATTGCGTAGCAGAAATGGAGAGGTGGTGTAGAATGCAGAGGTGGTGTAGCTTTCTTGACAGCTGAGGTACGTCACTGACTATCCCAGACACTCATACTATGCCCCAAAGAATTGCCTGCACTTTTTGCAGTTAAAATTGCGTAGCAGAAATAGAGAGGTGGTGTAGAATGCAGAGGTTGTGTAGCTGTCTTGATAGCTGAGGTACGTCACTGACTATCACAGACACTCATACTAAGCCCCAGAAGGGCAGGTTGCACAATATCCTGTGACGACATGATAGGCCAGGGCATCACACAGACAAAGGTAAAGAAACCGAAATCATACAATGCACACCAGACTACAAGCAGGAGTATAGGGAAATGATTAGTGAAGATAACCAAAAAGGGAATAAAGGATGGGAACACAGCAAACAAAGTTTGAAGCAGCAATCTCCAGATACGGCTCCTTAAACGACTTCTTTGTCCCTGGCTCACACTTTCACACTTTCAAACTAGGACCAATATATGGTTTTGAGTGATTTCACCATGTTTTATCCCTTATGGGAGCAGTTCTAAAACCTAAAATATATGTTATATTTTCCTGTGGGCTACAGTATCCTGTGTTCAGGCATGTGAGGGTTAATGTACCGCCCCGGGGCTCGGCCAGCTGCCGAGCCGCTCGGATGCATGCTTGTCAGTGGGTGGCTCGAGCTCTTCACGGACCCAGGAGGGGTATCACGTCGCTCTGTTAAGGGGGGTTTTGGCGCTATACGTAGGGACTTCAGTGGGGAGGCCCAAGGCCAGAGCCGCGGTTGTTTGTTGGGGTTTAAGTTCGTGACGTCACCCACGGGTTGTGGTGAATGGATGGACACCACCGGTGCCATTGACTAGGCTCCCGGGGACGGTGTTGTGCAGCTTGGTGTTGACCCTTCCGTGGGTAGGGGGATGATGGTTCCGGGGGCCCGAGGGAGGTGCTGAGGTGGGGGATTTGGGTGTGTGCTGCTGTCGTGTTGGTGCAGTGTGGCGCAGTGCGTAGCCCGAAGGCACTGTTGTACTCACTATTACAAACACGATGGAGTCTCAGGTAAACCACCAACCTGTTCCCCTATTCAGGTTGGTGGTTTCCACCTTTCTCCTGTACCCCACTTGCGTATTAATGATGACTCCTATGCCTGAGCAACAGTAGTCCACTCCCCAACCTGGTGTATGCCAGTAGAGCCCGTGTGCCTGCAGACGCTGGCCCGTGGGATTTCGATGCCTGAGCGGTGGCCTTTTACCTCGTAGCGTTGGGCTGTTGTCTTCAGTCGGGTCTTAGGTGGGAAAGGTCTTAACGTCCACTCCTCAATCAGTTGATTTGACTCAGCCCAGTTGTTTCTGGGCCTCGTACGGGGTCTGAGTACCCCTCCTGGTGCTCCGGTTTCCAATCGATTCCCCAGTTTGGTACCAGCGGGCCACCACCTGTCCCCGGTCCTTACGGTTCCACCGGCTGTAATCCCAGCTCCTGTAGGCGGCCACCACCATCTGCCTCCTTGCCAGAGGTGACTGGGCTCCAACCCAGACACCTGGTGTTAGACTGGAGCAGACCTGGGCACAGGTCTGCACTTGAACTCCACTCCACGGTCAAAACTCTAAAACTCCTGTTTCTCCTGCCTCAGGGCCTGTGAACTCCTCGGTGGGTGGAGCCAACCACCGGGCTCCGCCCCCTAGTGTGAACATCAAACCCAGAGGGAGGTGACAAGGTTTTTGTAGGTTGGCTGCTGTCACCTTATTAAGGGGGGTAGGTGTGTTTAAGGGCCTACCCATGACTACTTGGCTAGTCCAGGGCGTCACATTCCCCCTTGGTTTAATGCAGACCGTCCGCGGGTTGCCCGTCCACCACCGGTTTATTTTGTTGCTTTGTAACTGGAAAACAAAAAAACATATTTTACAAGTATAATAAACTTTGTACAATTCAGCATACTTGAAATCTTCCCTTACGGGAGGCACATTCTTAAACGTTGCAAATATATAACACTTTTATTAATAACTAGTGATGAGCGAGTACTAAAAAGCTCGGGTGCTCGAGGCTCGGGCCGAGCATCCCAAGATACTCGTGTACTCGGCCCGAGCACCGAGCCCAATGTTATCCTATGGGAGACCCGAGTATTTTTATGAAATGACTAGAGATGAGCGAACCGGTCCCGGTTCGGCTCGAGGTCGGTTCGCCGAACGGAGGTACCGTTCGAGTTCGGCTCGTCGAACGTTCGACGAACCGAACTCGAACTGCATAGGAAACAATGGCAGGCAATCACAAACACAGAAAAACACCTAGAAAACACCCTCAAAGGTGTCCAAAAGGTGACAAACAACTCACAACACATGGGAAAGTGACAAGGACATATACTCATGCGAAAACAAAACAGCTGGACAAGGAAAAAGAGGAGGACACACAGATATAGGCATGGCACGCCCTTCTAAAATCATGTAAAACACCGCAAGGTGACTCCAAGCGTAGTCTCCCTTTTTTTCCAAAAATTGGGCCCCACACACACCCACCCATTCAGTGGCAGCAGTTGTGCCCCAGTTGTACAATTCACAGCTAGATTTGCATCAAGCACATTCAAAAATACGCCATAATTAACCGTCCCCAGGATGACACCGGGGTAGGTAGCAAAGTCTTTCCTGATCCCAGCTCTGTTCATCTTGTCTTCTTTTAAAAACAATGTAAGCAAGGGTTACTCCAAGCGGAGTCTCCCTTTTTTCCAAAAATTGGGCCCCACACACACCCACCCCTTCAGTGGCAGCAGTTGTGCCCCAGTTGGACACTTCACAGCTACATTTGCATCAAGCACATTCAAAAATACGCCATTCTTATCCGTCCCCAGGATGACACCGGGGTAGGTAGCAAAGTCTTTCCTGATCCCAGCTCTGTTCATCTTGTCTTCTTTTAAAAACAATGTAAGCAAGGGTTACTCCAAGCGGAGTCTCCCTTTTTTCCAAAAATTGGGCCCCACACACACCCACCCCTTCAGTGGCAGCAGTTGTGCCCCAGTTGGACACTTCACAGCTACATTTGCATCAAGCACATTCAAAAATACGCCATTCTTATCCGTCCCCAGGATGACACCGGGGTAGGTAGCAAAGTCTTTCCTGATCCCAGCTCTGTTCATCTTGGCTTCTTTTAAAAACACAGCAAGCAAGGGTTACTCCAAGCGGAGTCTCCCTTTTTTCCAAAAATTGGGCCACACAGACACCCACCCCATCAGTGGCAGCACTTGGGCCCTAGTTGCAAACAGGATGTTTTGATTTGCATCAAGCACATTCAAAAATACGCCATAATTAACCGTCCCCAGCATGACACCGGGGTAGGTAGATAAAGTCTTTGCTGACCCATGACTTGTTCATCTTGGCTTCTTTTAAAAAGAATGTAAGCAAGGGTTACTCCAAGCGGAGTCTCCCTTTTTTCCAAAAATTGGGCCCCACACACACCCACCCATTCAGTGGCAGCAGTTGTGCCCCAGTTGTACAATTCACAGCTAGATTTGCATCAAGCACATTCAAAAATACGCCATAATTAACCGTCCCCAGGATGACACCGGGGTAGGTAG
This sequence comes from Anomaloglossus baeobatrachus, assembly GCF_048569485.1. NCBI lineage: Eukaryota > Metazoa > Chordata > Amphibia > Anura > Aromobatidae > Anomaloglossus > Anomaloglossus baeobatrachus. Next base: position 645,877,918 of record NC_134353.1, on the reverse strand, counting down.
CAAAGTCTTTCCTGATCCCAGCTCTGTTCATCTTGTCTTCTTTTAAAAACAATGTAAGCAAGGGTTACTCCAAGCGGAGTCTCCCTTTTTTCCAAAAATTGGGCCCCACACACACCCACCCCTTCAGTGGTAGCAGTTGTGCCCCAGTTGGACACTTCACAGCTACATTTGCATCAAGCACATTCAAAAATACGCCATTCTTATCCGTCCCCAGGATGACACCGGGGTAGGTAGCAAAGTCTTTCCTGATCCCAGCTCTGTTCATCTTGGCTTCTTTTAAAAACACAGCAAGCAAGGGTTACTCCAAGCGGAGTCTCCCTTTTTTCCAAAAATTGGGCCACACAGACACCCACCCCATCAGTGGCAGCACTTGGGCCCTAGTTGCAAACAGGATGTTTTGATTTGCATCAAGCACATTCAAAAATACGCCATAATTAACCGTCCCCAGCATGACACCGGGGTAGGTAGATAAAGTCTTTGCTGACCCATGACTTGTTCATCTTGGCTTCTTTTAAAAACAATGTAAGCAAGGGTTACTCCAAGCGGAGTCTCCCTTTTTTCCAAAAATTGGGCCCCACACACACCCACCCATTCAGTGGCAGCAGTTGTGCCCCAGTTGTACAATTCACAGCTAGATTTGCATCAAGCACATTCAAAAATACGCCATAATTAACCGTCCCCAGGATGACACCGGGGTAGGTAGCAAAGTCTTTCCTCATCCCAGCTCTGTTCATCTTGTCTTCTTTTAAAAATAATGTAAGCAAGGGTTACTCCAAGCGGAGTCTCCCTTTTTTCCAAAAATTGGGCCCCACACACACCCACCCCTTCAGTGGCAGCAGTTGTGCCCCAGTTGGACACTTCACAGCTACATTTGCATCAAGCACATTCAAAAATACGCCATTCTTATCCGTCCCCAGGATGACACCGGGGTAGGTAGCAAAGTCTTTCCTGATCCCAGCTCTGTTCATCTTGGCTTCTTTTAAAAACACAGCAAGCAAGGGTTACTCCAAGCGGAGTCTCCCTTTTTTCCAAAAATTGGGCCACACAGACACCCACCCCATCAGTGGCAGCACTTGGGCCCTAGTTGCAAACAGGATGTTTTGATTTGCATCAAGCACATTCCAAATACACAAGCATTTACTCTCCCCAGGATGACACAGGGGTAGTAAATTCCTTGTGGATCCATGACTTGTTCATTTTGATGAACGTCAGTCTGTCCACATTGTCACTGGACAGACGCGTGCGCTTATCTGTCAGCACACACCCAGCAGCACTGAAGACACGTTCAGAGACAACGCTGGCAGCTGGACACGACAAAATCTCCAAGGCGTAAGTTGCGAGCTCTGGCCATTTTTCTAGGTTTGAAGCCCAAAAGGAGCAAGGCTCCAGTTGCACAGTCATGGCATCGATGTTCATTTGGAGATACTCCTGTATCATCCTCTCCAGCCGTTGACTATGTGTCAGACTTGTTGTCTCTGGTGGCCTTGCAAAAGAGGGTCTAAAAAAATTATGAAAAGATTCCATAAAATTGCTGTTACCAGCACCAGATACGGTCCTACTGGTACGGGTAGACTGTTGAAGATGACGAGACCGTCCCATGTTTGTCAAGTTACAACTGGGAGATTCCCTCCCTGCACCTGCACGGTTGTTTGGTGGAAAAGCCAAGCTAAGATCGAGTAACAGCTTCTGCTGATACTCCTGCATACGTGTGTCCCTTTCTATGGCTGGAATTATGTCACAAAATTTGGACTTGTACCGGGGATCTAATAGTGTGGCAATCCAGTAGTCATCATCACTTCTAATTTTGACAATACGACTGTCATGGTGGAGGTAGTGCAACAAAAAGACACTCATGTGTCTTGCGCAGCCATGCGGACCAAGTCCACGCTGTGTTTGTGGCATAGAGGTGCTACCCGTTCTTTCTTCCTCTGACATCTCCCCCCAACCTCTTTCAACTGAAATTTGACCAAGGTCTCCCTCATCCGCTGAGTCTTCCATGTCCATGGACAGTTCGTCCTCCATTTCTTCATGTTCTCCTGCACCTTGCTCAACATTTCGCCTGCTACTATGCGCCCTTGTCGATCCCTGTCCCCCATGGTCCCATGCCTGCTGCGTTGGTGATGATGAACGTCTGGACCTTGGTGATGTTGTTGTCCCTTGCGCATATGAATCCTCCTGTAGTTCCTCCCCTTCATGTTGTCCCACCCCCTGACTCCGAATAGTGTTTAGCGTGTGCTCCAGCATGTAAATGACTGGAATCGTCATGCTGATAATGGCATTGTCAGCGCTAAACATATTCGTCGCCATGTCGAAACTGTGCAGAAGGGTGCATAGGTCCTTGATCTGAGACCACTCCATCAGGGTGATCTGCCCCACCTCTGCATCTCGTTGGCCCAGGCTATACGTCATGACGTATTGCACCAGGGCTCTGCGGTGCTGCCACAGTCGCTGTAACATGTGGAGAGTTGAATTCCAGCGTGTCGCCACATCGCATTTCAGGCGATGAACCGGCAGGCCGAAAGACTTCTGGAGCGATGCAAGTCGCTCTGCTGCGGCGCTTGAACGGCGGAAGTGAGCAGACAGTTTTCGTGCCCTGTTCAGAAGGCCATCTAGGCCGGGATAGTGTGTTAAAAATTGCTGGACGACAAGGTTCAACACGTGAGCCATACAAGGTACGTGTGTCACCTTGCCCAGGCGAAGGGCCGCACCCAGGTTTGCAGCATTGTCGCACACGGCCTTACCAGGCTGCAGGTTGAGTGGAGACAACCATTTATTAAACTCGGACCGCAGAGCTGACCACAACTCCTCAGCTGTGTGACTCTTATTCCCAAGACATGTCAAGCTAAAGACCGCCTGATGCCGTTGCGCTCTGCTGCCAGCATAGTAATGAGGCGTGCGTGATTCCTTCTGCGCAGTGAGAACGCTGGTGGCCTTACCAGGCAGGCTTGGGGCGGAGGTGGAGGACCCAGATGAGGTTGAGGATGCAGAAGCAGTGGCGGAACTAGGACAGACAGAGGATTGACACACAAGTCGTGGGGACGGCAAGACTTGTGCAGCAGACCCACCACCATCTATCACCATAGTTACCCAGTGCCCAGTCAGCGACATGTAACGTCCCTGTCCATGCTTACTGGTCCAAGTATCGGTGGTGAAATGCACCCGTTCACACACAGAGTTTCTCAAGGAAGCGGTGATGTTGTGTGCGACATGCTGGTGTAGCGCGGGCACACCTTTCTTAGAGAAGTAGTGGCGACTAGGCATCTGGTACTGGGGCACAGCGACAGACATAAGGTCTCTAAAATCCTGTGTGTCCACTAGGCGGAAAGGCAGCATTTCGGTAGCCAACAGCTTACAGAGGGATAGAGTCAACCTCTTAGCTTTGTCATGGGTCGGAGGAAGTGGCCTTTTATTTGACCACATCTGAGGGACAGAGATCTGGCTGCTGTGTGTAGACGGTGTTGAGTAGGGTGTCCCTGGAAAAATGCAGGTTTGTGAGGAAAGTGCAGGCGGAGACATGATGTTGCCTTCATCCAACGTTGGTGCTATCGATGTCTGAGAGAGCTGTACACACTCACTTGTTTCCCCTTCCAAACCAACTGACGACCTACCAAGCAAACTGCCTGTTGCGGTTACAGTGGTGGAAGTTTTGCGTGGAAAAACAGGTGTGACAGCTGTCCCCACAGTCCTAGAAGATGAAGAGCGCGCGGATGCACTGGAAGGGGCAGGCGGTGGATGGTTCGCTCCGCTAGGCCGCATTGCAGCACAGTGAGCTTCCCACCGGGACCTATGATATTTATTCATGTGACGATTCATGGAAGAAGTTGTCAAACTGCTGAGGTTTTGACCTCTACTAAGAGAATCATGACAAAGTTTACAGATCACATAATTTGGGCGATCTTTTGCTATGTCAAAAAAGGACCAGGCTAGGCAAGGCTTAGAGGCCATGCGACCTGTTGATTCACCCCGAATAATGCTCATAGGCAGAGTGGTGGCTGAGGATGCAGTTGTAGACGTGCTACCAGTGCTCCGACTCTGTCCAGGAAGGCGCAAGGTAACTTCGTCGTCGGTTGCATCCTCCTCCACCGCCTCTGTTGACCTCCTCGAGTGCCTGACTGGGGGTTGACAGTAGGTGGGATCTAGAACTTCATCATCAATTGTTGTGTTTGCACTCCCCTCCCCCTCAGACCGAGCCTCTTCTTGCCCTGACCGAATATTTAAGTTGTCATCCCAATCGGGTATCTGCGTCTCATCTTCATCAGTATGTTCCTCATTGTCTATAACCACAGGTGTTACAGTTTGTGACAAAGGGTCAACATTATGCTCAGAAACTTGGTCCTCACGACCTGAATCAGAGTCACAAAGGTTCTGGGCATCACTGCAGACCATTTCCTGTTCTGTACTCACTGTAGCTTGGGAGCAGACCTCTGATTCCCAGGCTATAGTGTGACTGAACAGCTCTGCAGACTCAGCCATCTCAGTTCCACCATACTGTGCAGGGCTGATGGAGACTTCAGAGCTGGGAGAAATCAAGTGTGATTGGGATGACAACTCAGAGGACTGGTGTTTTTTGGATGCGGTACTTGAAGTGGCTGAGAGGGCACTAGTTGGACCACTTGAGATCCATTCAAGCATTTTCCTTTTTTGCCCATCATCTACCTTTCTTCCTGTTGTTCGTGTCCGTAAAAAAGGGAGCACATCGGATTGTCCACGGTAAGTAGTAGACATCTTACTTTTGCTGGTAGATGGTCTATCTTCAGCAGATGATAATGGAGCTTTGCCACCTTCCCCACAGACAAAACCTTTTTTGCCTTTTCCACCACGCCTCTTCCCCTTTCCACCAGCATCTGTCATTTTGCCACTCATGTTGATTGCGACAAGATTGTGGACTGAAAATGTGGTAGTAAAAATTGAGAGGTGGTGAAGATTGCAGTGGTGGTCTAGCTTTATTAACAGCAGAATAATAAAGAATAAATATCCCTGACAATGCAACTACGGCCCTTAAACTGGCAGCAAAAATTGCTAGTATAATGGCTTAGTTATATGAGTTGGAGTGTGCAACGCAGGCAGATGCGCTCTGCAAATGTCTTTGCACTAGTGGGACTATAGCAAAGTCCAATAGCCACAGATAGGATGCCACTAGGTACACTGAGTGTTTGCTAGTATAATGGCTTAGTTATGAGTTGGAGTGTGCAATGCAGGCAGATGCGCTCTGCCAATGTCTTTGCACTAGTGGGACTATAGCAAAGTCCAATAGCCACAAATAGGATGCCACTAGGTACACTGAGTGTTTGCTAGTATAATGGCTTAGTTATGAGTTGGAGTGTGCAATGCAGGCAGATGCGCTCTGCAAATGTCTTTGCACTAGTGGGACTATAGCAAAGTCCAATAGCCACAGATAGGATGCCACTAGGTACACTGAGTGTTTGCTAGTATAATGGCTTAGTTATGAGTTGGAGTGTGCAATGCAGGCAGATGCGCTCTGCAAATGTCTTTGCACTAGTGGGACTATAGCAAAGTCCAATAGCCACGTATAGGATGCCACTAGGTACACTGAGTGTTTGCTAGTATAATGGCTTAGTTATGAGTTGGAGTGTGCAATGCAGGCAGATGCGCTCTGCAAATGTCTTTGCACTAGTGGGACTATAGCAAAGTCCAATAGCCACGTATAGGATGCCACTAGGTACACTGAGTGTTTGCTAGTATAATGGCTTAGTTATATGAGTTGGAGTGTGCAACGCAGGCAGATGCGCTCTGCAAATGTCTTTGCACTAGTGGGACTATAGCAAAGTCCAATAGCCACGTATAGGATGCCACTAGGTACACTGAGTGTTTGCTAGTATAATGGCTTAGTTATATGAGTTGGAGTGTGCAACGCAGGCAGATGCGCTCTGCAAATGTCTTTGCACTAGTGGGACTATAGCAAAGTCCAATAGCCACGTATAGGATGCCACTAGGTACACTGAGTGTTTGCTAGTATAATGGCTTAGTTATATGAGTTGGAGTGTGCAACGCAGGCAGATGCGCTCTGCAAATGTCTTTGCACTAGTGGGACTATAGCAAAGTCCAATAGCCACAGATAGGATGCCACTAGGTACACTGAGTGTTTGCTAGTATAATGGCTTAGTTATGAGTTGGAGTGTGCAACGCAGGCAGATGCGCTCTGCAAATGTCTTTGCACTAGTGGGACTATAGCAAAGTCCAATAGCCACAGATTGGATGCCACTAGGTACACTGAGTGTTTGCTAGTATAATGGCTTAGTTATGAGTTGGAGTGTGCAATGCAGGCAGATGCGCTCTGCAAATGTCTTTGCACTTGTGGGACTATAGCAAAGTCCAATAGCCACAGATAGGATGCCACTAGGTACACTGAGTGTTTGCTAGTATAATGGCTTAGTTATGAGTTGGAGTGTGCAATGCAGGCAGATGCGCTCTGCAAATGTCTTTGCACTAGTGGGACTATAGCAAAGTCCAATAGCCACGTATAGGATGCCACTAGGTACACTGAGTGTTTGCTAGTATAATGGCTTAGTTATGAGTTGGAGTGTGCAATGCAGGCAGATGCGCTCTGCAAATGTCTTTGCACTAGTGGGACTATAGCAAAGTCCAATAGCCACGTATAGGATGCCACTAGGTACACTGAGTGTTTGCTAGTATAATGGCTTAGTTATATGAGTTGGAGTGTGCAACGCAGGCAGATGCGCTCTGCAAATGTCTTTGCACTAGTGGGACTATAGCAAAGTCCAATAGCCACGTATAGGATGCCACTAGGTACACTGAGTGTTTGCTAGTATAATGGCTTTGTTATGAGTTGGAGTGTGCAATGCAGGCAGATGCGCTCTGCAAATGTCTTTGCACTAGTGGGACTATAGCAAAGTCCAATAGCCACGTATAGGATGCCACTAGGTACACTGAGTGTTTGCTAGTATAATGGCTTAGTTATATGAGTTGGAGTGTGCAACGCAGGCAGATGCGCTCTGCAAATGTCTTTGCACTAGTGGGACTATAGCAAAGTCCAATAGCCACAGATAGGATGCCACTAGGTACACTGAGTGTTTGCTAGTATAATGGCTTAGTTATGAGTTGGAGTGTGCAATGCAGGCAGATGCACTCTGCAAATGTCTTTGCACTAGTGGGACTATAGCAAAGTCCAATAGCCACGTATAGGATGCCACTAGGTACACTGAGTGTTTGCTAGTATAATGGCTTAGTTATGAGTTGGAGTGTGCAATGCAGGCAGATGCGCTCTGCAAATGTCTTTGCACTAGTGGGACTATAGCAAAGTCCAATAGCCACGTATAGGATGCCACTAGGTACACTGAGTGTTTGCTAGTATAATGGCTTAGTTATGAGTTGGAGTGTGCAATGCAGGCAGATGCGCTCTGCAAATGTCTTTGCACTAGTGGGACTATAGCAAAGTCCAATAGCCACAGATAGGATGCCACTAGGTACACTGAGTGTTTGCTAGTATAATGGCTTAGTTATGAGTTGGAGTGTGCAATGCAGGCAGATGCGCTCTGCAAATGTCTTTGCACTAGTGGGACTATAGCAAAGTCCAATAGCCACAGATAGGATGCCACTAGGTACACTGAGTGTTTGCTAGTATAATGGCTTAGTTATAATGAGTTGGAGTATACAGAGGACACGAGGGTACAGTGCCAGGATTTTGGGGCTCTGGGTAGAGGAATGGAAGCCTGCCTTTCTATCCCTCCTAATAGGGAAATGCAGGGAGGAAATCCCTGACCTTGGCTACACAGACGCTGGCGCTGTTTTCAGGACCTGTCACCTTAACTCTGACCCTGCCGGTTTGAGCCCTTAAAAGGACTGCTATAAAGTGCTCTCCCTAAGCTGTCTAACGCTGTGTATGCAGCGCATACAGCTGTATCGGCGATAGGACTCAGGAGGACGGAGCTGCGACAGTGATGTCTGACACCAAAGACGCAGAAGGCAGATAATGGCGTCCTGGAAGAAAATGTCCGGTTTTATAATGCAGGGACATGTGACATGGACATCCTATCACACATGCCGTTGCTTCTCTGGCTCAAAGTCCACTTAGCTGTGTGTGTGTCTGGGATTGGCTGACATGCTGGCCCGCCCCACAAGACGCGCGCGCTTAGGGAAGGAAGACAAGAAAAAAAAAAAAAATGGCGATCGCCATTATAGAAACAGCAGTGATCTGAAGGCGCTGTTCACGCACACTATACACTGAAATGTCATAATAGTGTGATTCACAGAGTGACTTACACTATTACAGCAGAAACCAAGCTAGGATTTAGCTGTTTTTTTGCTGCTAGAACCGTTCTCGAACGTTTCTAGAACTATCGAGCTTTTGCAAAAAGCTCGAGTTCTAGTTCGATCTAGAATAGGCCCCAAAATCACTCGAGCCTAGAACTGGAGAACCACGAACCACGAACCGCGCTCAACTCTAGAAATGACCCCCGGCAGCATGTAGAAACCCTAAAAATGTCACAAAAGTCTCAGAAGAGTGCTCAAATGACATGGCAACAGCATGGGGAAGACCCCTTGAAGCATTTATCACTCAAAAGTCACAGCTGTGAACAATTTTGTCCGCGTTTTACGCCATTTTTACGGACTCACCAGAAAACCTTCAAAAATGACACCAAAATGAATTTTCATGGCGGAAATGTTAAGGGCACATACCCAATAGTGAGATAGAGCTGGTGTATTTTACTTTTGGAGATTACATGAAAGATTTTACGTGAAAACATTGTGTGGCACTCCGTTGTCCCTGAGAAGAGACGTACATGAAGGCCTCTTGAGTCTAATGTGCCCATTTTGAGGAAGTGAGTCTTTGTAGTATTTTCCTTTGCCAGGGCAGTCCAAAATTGTGAGGTTCACCAATGCCCCTGCATACAGACGTGCATGAGGGCCTGTATACCTGAAGTGCCCATTGTAAGGAAGTGGGTCTATTGTAGTATAGCCCTTTGGCAGGGCAGCCAAAAATTGGGAGGCTCCACATTGTCCCTGGATAGAGACGTGCATGAGGGCCTGTGAACCAGAAGTGCCCATTGTAAGGAAGTGGGTCTATTGTAGTATAGCCCTTTGGCAGGACAGCCAATAATTGGGAGGCTCCACATTGTCCCTGGATAGAGACGTGCATGAGGGCCTGTAAACCTGAAGTGCCCATTGTAAGGAAGTGGGTTTATTGTAGCATAGCCCTTTGACAGGACAGCCAAAGATTGGGAGGCTCCACATTGTCCCTGGATAGAGACGTGCATGAGGGCCTGTAAACCTGAAGTGCCCATTGTAAGGAAGTGGGTCTATTGTAGTATAGCCCTTTGGCAGGACAGCCAAAAATTGGGAGGCTCCACATTGTCCCTGGATAGAGACGTGCATGAGGGCCTGTAAACCAGAAGTGCCCATTGTAAGGAAGTGGGTCTATTGTAGTATAGCCCTTTGGCAGGACAGCCAAAAATTGGGAGGCTCCACATTGTCCCTGGATAGAGACGTGCATGAGGGCCTGTAAACCTGAAGTGCCCATTGTAAGGAAGTGGGTCTATTGTAGTATAGCCCTTTGGCAGGGCAGCCAAAAATTGGGAGGCTCCACATTGTCCCTGGATAGAGATGTGCATGAGGGCCTCAAAACATTGTTCCCATTGCAAAGGAGTGGGTCTCCTGTCTGAAAGAATGGGTGAAAAAATTTACCACTGGGGGTATACCTGAAACAACGGCCTAACTATTGTAACGGTCATCATGGTGGCGCATGAGGAGAAGGAGGAGCAGTCCAGCGATTATCCAAAGTCCAGAAGTGTGTACCCATGGGTGAGTGGAGGTACATGGCAAATTCCCGTTACAAACTTTAAATTCCGCTCTCATTTGCTGGTGGTGTGGTGAAGTCTGGCCCAATCCAACCCTTGTTCATCTTGATCAGAGTCAGCCTGTCAGCATTTTCAGTTGACAGGCGGGTGCGTTTATCTGTAATGATTCCACCTGCGGCACTAAAAACACGTTCTGACAAAACGCTAGCGGCAGGGCAGGCCAGGACTTCCAAGGCGTAGAGAGCCAATTCATGCCACGTGTCCAGCTTGGATACCCAATAATTGTAAGGCACAGAGGAATGTCGGAGTACAGTTGTTCGATCTGCAAGGTACTCCTTGAGCATCTGGGCAAACTTAGGATTTCTTGTGGCACTACCCCGCACCTCAGGGGCTGTGGTACGTGAGGGGCTGAGAAAACTGTCCCACATCTTAAAGACTGTTCCCCTACCTCTGGCAGATTGGACTTGTGCCCCTCTCGGCTGTACGCCTTGGTTGTCCACTGATTCCTGACCTATGCCGCTTGCGTTTTGTGAGGGGAATGCTTTGCCTACTTCCGTGACTATGGCCTTCCGGAACTGCTGCATTTTGGCTGACCTCTCCGCCTCGGGAATAAGAGACATAAAGTTCTCCTTGTAGCGTGGGTCTAACAGTGTTACCAACCAGTAATGATTGTCGGCCAAGATGTTCTTAACGCGAGGGTCACGAGACAGGCAGCTTACCATAAAGTCAGCCATGTGCGCCAGACTCTTAACAGCCAGTACTTCAGTATCCTGACCAACACGATGACTGAACATGCTGTTCTCCTCCTCCTCCTCATCTACCCTGTCCTCTGGCCAGCCACGCTGAACCGAGGATATGACTGGTGTGCATGTCATATCCTCAATTTGGCCGGAGAGTTGCTCCATGTCTTCATCCTCCTCCTCGTCATAGTCCTCCACTGCACGTTGTGATGAGACGAGGCTCGGCTGTGTGTTATCACACACCCACTAATGTTTCTTGCTCCAACTCATCGCGCTCCGCCTGCAATGCATCATGTTTGTTTTTGAGCAGAGACCGTTTTAGAAGGCAGAGAAGCGGTATGGTGACGCTAATAATGGCGTCATCCCCACTCACCATCTTGGTGGAGTCCTCAAAGTTTTGGAGGATGGTACATAGGTCGGACATCCATCTCCACTCCTCAGGTGTTATGTGTGGAGTTTGACCCATTTCCCGATGGCTTAGGTGATGCAGGTACTCAACAACTGCCCTCTTCTGCTCACATATCCTGACCAACATGTGCAGAGTTGAATTCCAACGCGTGGGGACATCACACACCAGTCTGTGAGCCGGAAGATGCAAACGGCGCTGAAAGCCGGCAAGGCCGGCTGAAGCAGTAGGTGACTTTCAAAAATGTGCAGACAGGTGGCGAACGTTTACCAGCAGATCAGACAGCTCTGGGTATGACTTTAGAAACCGCTGAACCACGAGGTTGAGCACATGGGCCACGCATGGAACATGTGTCAGCTGGCCTCGCCTCAAAGCCGCCACCAGGTTCCGGCCATTGCCACACACGACCTTTCCTGGCTTTAGGTTCAGAGGTGTGAGCCAGTGATCTGCCTGCTGTTTCAGAGCTGTCCACACCTCTTCTGCATTGTGGGGTTTGTCACCTATGCAGATTAGCTTCAGCACAGCCTGTTGCCGCTTCGCCAAGGCAGTGCTGCAGTGCTTCCAGCTTGGGACTGGTGTGGAGGGTAAAGTGGATGAGGATGCGCAGGAGGAGGATGAGGCTGAGGAGCATGACATTCCGGAGCTGTAGAGTGTGGGTGAAACCCTGACTGAGGTAGGGCCTGCAAACCTTGGTGTGGGAAGGACGTGTTCCGTCCCTCGCTCAGACTGGGTCCCAGCTTCCACAATATTAACCCAGTGTGCCGTCAATGAGATGTAGCGGCCTTGCCCACAAGCACTTGTCCACGTGTCTGTGGTTAGGTGGACTTTGGCTGAAACAGCGTTGTTCAGGGCACGTGTGATGTTTTGTGACACGTGGTTATGCAATGCGGGGACGGCACACCGGGAGAAATAGTGGCGGCTGGGGACCGAGTAACATGGGACAGCTGCCGCCATCAGGTCGGTGAATGCTTCTGTCTCCACCAGCCTAAAAGGCAACATTTCCAGCGCAAGCAGTCGCGAAATGTTAGCATTTGGAACTGTGGCATGTGGGGCGTTGGCAGTGTATTTGCGCCTGCGTTCAAAGGTTTGCTGAATGGATAACTGAACGCTACGCTGGGACAAGGACGTGCTTGATGATGGTGTTATTTCTGCGTAGGCAACTGCAGGTGCAGGGCCGGAGGAGGCTTGTTCGCAGGCAGCATGGACAGGGGATTGGCTCGCATGCACAACAAGCGAAGACGTAGCAGTGACATCAGCAAGCACTGCTCCTCGACTCTGTTGTACCTCCCACAAAGTCGGGTGCTTGGCTGACATGTGCCTGATCATGCTGGTGGTGGTCAGGCTGCTAGTTTTGGTACCCCTGCTGATGGTGGCACGGCAGGTGTTGCAAATGGCCTTTTTAGAATCATCTGGAGCCAACTTAAAAAACTGCCAGACTCGGGAAGACCTAACATTTGTACAGGCACCTTGTGTCGTGTTGTTGTTCCGGGGAACGGTTGCCTGACTTCTGCCTGGGGCCACCACCCTGCTTCTTACTGCCTGTTGGGATGCTACGCCTCCCTCCCCCTGTGCACTGCTGTCCTCGCTCTGCATATCCTCCTGCCAGGTTGGGTCAGTTACTGGATCATCCACCACGTCGTCTTCCTCTTCCGCACCCTGCTCCTCCTCCTGACTTCCTGACAATTGTGTCTCATCATCGTCCACCACTTGTTGAGACACATTGCCAACTTCGTGAGAACGTGGCTGCTCAAATATTAGGGCATCTAATCAGAGTCACAAAGGTTCTGGGCATCACTGCAGACCATTTCCTGTTCTGTACTCACTGTAGCTTGGGAGCAGACCTCTGATTCCCAGGCTATAGTGTGACTGAACAGCTCTGCAGACTCAGCCATCTCAGTTCCACCATACTGTGCAGGGCTGATGGAGACTTCAGAGCTGGGAGAAATCAAGTGTGATTGGGATGACAACTCAGAGGACTGGTGTTTTTTGGATGCGGTACTTGAAGTGGCTGAGAGGGCACTAGTTGGACCACTTGAGATCCATTCAAGCATTTTCCTTTTTTGCCCATCATCTACCTTTCTTCCTGTTGTTCGTGTCCGTAAAAAAGGGAGCACATCGGATTGTCCACGGTAAGTAGTAGACATCTTACTTTTGCTGGTAGATGGTCTATCTTCAGCAGATGATAATGGAGCTTTGCCACCTTCCCCACAGACAAAACCTTTTTTGCCTTTTCCACCACGCCTCTTCCCCTTTCCACCAGCATCTGTCATTTTGCCACTCATGTTGATTGCGACAAGATTGTGGACTGAAAATGTGGTAGTAAAAATTGAGAGGTGGTGAAGATTGCAGTGGTGGTCTAGCTTTATTAACAGCAGAATAATAAAGAATAAATATCCCTGACAATGCAACTACGGCCCTTAAACTGGCAGCAAAAATTGCTAGTATAATGGCTTAGTTATATGAGTTGGAGTGTGCAACGCAGGCAGATGCGCTCTGCAAATGTCTTTGCACTAGTGGGACTATAGCAAAGTCCAATAGCCACAGATAGGATGCCACTAGGTACACTGAGTGTTTGCTAGTATAATGGCTTAGTTATGAGTTGGAGTGTGCAATGCAGGCAGATGCGCTCTGCCAATGTCTTTGCACTAGTGGGACTATAGCAAAGTCCAATAGCCACAAATAGGATGCCACTAGGTACACTGAGTGTTTGCTAGTATAATGGCTTAGTTATGAGTTGGAGTGTGCAATGCAGGCAGATGCGCTCTGCAAATGTCTTTGCACTAGTGGGACTATAGCAAAGTCCAATAGCCACGTATAGGATGCCACTAGGTACACTGAGTGTTTGCTAGTATAATGGCTTAGTTATATGAGTTGGAGTGTGCAACGCAGGCAGATGCGCTCTGCAAATGTCTTTGCACTAGTGGGACTATAGCAAAGTCCAATAGCCACAGATAGGATGCCACTAGGTACACTGAGTGTTTGCTAGTATAATGGCTTAGTTATGAGTTGGAGTGTGCAATGCAGGCAGATGCGCTCTGCAAATGTCTTTGCACTAGTGGGACTATAGCAAAGTCCAATAGCCACGTATAGGATGCCACTAGGTACACTGAGTGTTTGCTAGTATAATGGCTTAGTTATGAGTTGGAGTGTGCAATGCAGGCAGATGCGCTCTGCAAATGTCTTTGCACTAGTGGGACTATAGCAAAGTCCAATAGCCACGTATAGGATGCCACTAGGTACACTGAGTGTTTGCTAGTATAATGGCTTAGTTATATGAGTTGGAGTGTGCAACGCAGGCAGATGCGCTCTGCAAATGTCTTTGCACTAGTGGGACTATAGCAAAGTCCAATAGCCACGTATAGGATGCCACTAGGTACACTGAGTGTTTGCTAGTATAATGGCTTAGTTATATGAGTTGGAGTGTGCAACGCAGGCAGATGCGCTCTGCAAATGTCTTTGCACTAGTGGGACTATAGCAAAGTCCAATAGCCACGTATAGGATGCCACTAGGTACACTGAGTGTTTGCTAGTATAATGGCTTAGTTATATGAGTTGGAGTGTGCAACGCAGGCAGATGCGCTCTGCAAATGTCTTTGCACTAGTGGGACTATAGCAAAGTCCAATAGCCACAGATAGGATGCCACTAGGTACACTGAGTGTTTGCTAGTATAATGGCTTAGTTATGAGTTGGAGTGTGCAACGCAGGCAGATGCGCTCTGCAAATGTCTTTGCACTAGTGGGACTATAGCAAAGTCCAATAGCCACAGATTGGATGCCACTAGGTACACTGAGTGTTTGCTAGTATAATGGCTTAGTTATGAGTTGGAGTGTGCAATGCAGGCAGATGCGCTCTGCAAATGTCTTTGCACTTGTGGGACTATAGCAAAGTCCAATAGCCACAGATAGGATGCCACTAGGTACACTGAGTGTTTGCTAGTATAATGGCTTAGTTATGAGTTGGAGTGTGCAATGCAGGCAGATGCGCTCTGCAAATGTCTTTGCACTAGTGGGACTATAGCAAAGTCCAATAGCCACGTATAGGATGCCACTAGGTACACTGAGTGTTTGCTAGTATAATGGCTTAGTTATGAGTTGGAGTGTGCAATGCAGGCAGATGCGCTCTGCAAATGTCTTTGCACTAGTGGGACTATAGCAAAGTCCAATAGCCACGTATAGGATGCCACTAGGTACACTGAGTGTTTGCTAGTATAATGGCTTAGTTATATGAGTTGGAGTGTGCAACGCAGGCAGATGCGCTCTGCAAATGTCTTTGCACTAGTGGGACTATAGCAAAGTCCAATAGCCACGTATAGGATGCCACTAGGTACACTGAGTGTTTGCTAGTATAATGGCTTTGTTATGAGTTGGAGTGTGCAATGCAGGCAGATGCGCTCTGCAAATGTCTTTGCACTAGTGGGACTATAGCAAAGTCCAATAGCCACGTATAGGATGCCACTAGGTACACTGAGTGTTTGCTAGTATAATGGCTTAGTTATATGAGTTGGAGTGTGCAACGCAGGCAGATGCGCTCTGCAAATGTCTTTGCACTAGTGGGACTATAGCAAAGTCCAATAGCCACAGATAGGATGCCACTAGGTACACTGAGTGTTTGCTAGTATAATGGCTTAGTTATGAGTTGGAGTGTGCAATGCAGGCAGATGCGCTCTGCAAATGTCTTTGCACTAGTGGGACTATAGCAAAGTCCAATAGCCACGTATAGGATGCCACTAGGTACACTGAGTGTTTGCTAGTATAATGGCTTAGTTATGAGTTGGAGTGTGCAATGCAGGCAGATGCGCTCTGCAAATGTCTTTGCACTAGTGGGACTATAGCAAAGTCCAATAGCCACGTATAGGATGCCACTAGGTACACTGAGTGTTTGCTAGTATAATGGCTTAGTTATGAGTTGGAGTGTGCAATGCAGGCAGATGCGCTCTGCAAATGTCTTTGCACTAGTGGGACTATAGCAAAGTCCAATAGCCACAGATAGGATGCCACTAGGTACACTGAGTGTTTGCTAGTATAATGGCTTAGTTATGAGTTGGAGTGTGCAATGCAGGCAGATGCGCTCTGCAAATGTCTTTGCACTAGTGGGACTATAGCAAAGTCCAATAGCCACAGATAGGATGCCACTAGGTACACTGAGTGTTTGCTAGTATAATGGCTTAGTTATAATGAGTTGGAGTATACAGAGGACACGAGGGTACAGTGCCAGGATTTTGGGGCTCTGGGTAGAGGAATGGAAGCCTGCCTTTCTATCCCTCCTAATAGGGAAATGCAGGGAGGAAATCCCTGACCTTGGCTACACAGACGCTGGCGCTGTTTTCAGGACCTGTCACCTTAACTCTGACCCTGCCGGTTTGAGCCCTTAAAAGGACTGCTATAAAGTGCTCTCCCTAAGCTGTCTAACGCTGTGTATGCAGCGCATACAGCTGTATCGGCGATAGGACTCAGGAGGACGGAGCTGCGACAGTGATGTCTGACACCAAAGACGCAGAAGGCAGATAATGGCGTCCTGGAAGAAAATGTCCGGTTTTATAATGCAGGGACATGTGACATGGACATCCTATCACACATGCCGTTGCTTCTCTGGCTCAAAGTCCACTTAGCTGTGTGTGTGTCTGGGATTGGCTGACATGCTGGCCCGCCCCACAAGACGCGCGCGCTTAGGGAAGGAAGACAAGAAAAAAAAAAAAAAATGGCGATCGCCATTATAGAAACAGCAGTGATCTGAAGGCGCTGTTCACGCACACTATACACTGAAATGTCATAATAGTGTGATTCACAGAGTGACTTACACTATTACAGCAGAAACCAAGCTAGGATTTAGCTGTTTTTTTGCTGCTAGAACCGTTCTCGAACGTTTCTAGAACTATCGAGCTTTTGCAAAAAGCTCGAGTTCTAGTTCGATCTAGAATAGGCCCCAAAATCACTCGAGCCTAGAACTGGAGAACCACGAACCACGAACCGCGCTCAACTCTAGAAATGACCCCCGGCAGCATGTAGAAACCCTAAAAATGTCACAAAAGTCTCAGAAGAGTGCTCAAATGACATGGCAACAGCATGGGGAAGACCCCTTGAAGCATTTATCACTCAAAAGTCACAGCTGTGAACAATTTTGTCCGCGTTTTACGCCATTTTTACGGACTCACCAGAAAACCTTCAAAAATGACACCAAAATGAATTTTCATGGCGGAAATGTTAAGGGCACATACCCAATAGTGAGATAGAGCTGGTGTATTTTACTTTTGGAGATTACATGAAAGATTTTACGTGAAAACATTGTGTGGCACTCCGTTGTCCCTGAGAAGAGACGTACATGAAGGCCTCTTGAGTCTAATGTGCCCATTTTGAGGAAGTGAGTCTTTGTAGTATTTTCCTTTGCCAGGGCAGTCCAAAATTGTGAGGTTCACCAATGCCCCTGCATACAGACGTGCATGAGGGCCTGTATACCTGAAGTGCCCATTGTAAGGAAGTGGGTCTATTGTAGTATAGCCCTTTGGCAGGGCAGCCAAAAATTGGGAGGCTCCACATTGTCCCTGGATAGAGACGTGCATGAGGGCCTGTGAACCAGAAGTGCCCATTGTAAGGAAGTGGGTCTATTGTAGTATAGCCCTTTGGCAGGACAGCCAATAATTGGGAGGCTCCACATTGTCCCTGGATAGAGACGTGCATGAGGGCCTGTAAACCTGAAGTGCCCATTGTAAGGAAGTGGGTTTATTGTAGCATAGCCCTTTGACAGGACAGCCAAAGATTGGGAGGCTCCACATTGTCCCTGGATAGAGACGTGCATGAGGGCCTGTAAACCTGAAGTGCCCATTGTAAGGAAGTGGGTCTATTGTAGTATAGCCCTTTGGCAGGACAGCCAAAAATTGGGAGGCTCCACATTGTCCCTGGATAGAGACGTGCATGAGGGCCTGTAAACCAGAAGTGCCCATTGTAAGGAAGTGGGTCTATTGTAGTATAGCCCTTTGGCAGGACAGCCAAAAATTGGGAGGCTCCACATTGTCCCTGGATAGAGACGTGCATGAGGGCCTGTAAACCTGAAGTGCCCATTGTAAGGAAGTGGGTCTATTGTAGTATAGCCCTTTGGCAGGGCAGCCAAAAATTGGGAGGCTCCACATTGTCCCTGGATAGAGATGTGCATGAGGGCCTCAAAACATTGTTCCCATTGCAAAGGAGTGGGTCTCCTGTCTGAAAGAATGGGTGAAAAAATTTACCACTGGGGGTATACCTGAAACAACGGCCTAACTATTGTAACGGTCATCATGGTGGCGCATGAGGAGAAGGAGGAGCAGTCCAGCGATTATCCAAAGTCCAGAAGTGTGTACCCATGGGTGAGTGGAGGTACATGGCAAATTCCCGTTACAAACTTTAAATTCCGCTCTCATTTGCTGGTGGTGTGGTGAAGTCTGGCCCAATCCAACCCTTGTTCATCTTGATCAGAGTCAGCCTGTCAGCATTTTCAGTTGACAGGCGGGTGCGTTTATCTGTAATGATTCCACCTGCGGCACTAAAAACACGTTCTGACAAAACGCTAGCGGCAGGGCAGGCCAGGACTTCCAAGGCGTAGAGAGCCAATTCATGCCACGTGTCCAGCTTGGATACCCAATAATTGTAAGGCACAGAGGAATGTCGGAGTACAGTTGTTCGATCTGCAAGGTACTCCTTGAGCATCTGGGCAAACTTAGGATTTCTTGTGGCACTACCCCGCACCTCAGGGGCTGTGGTACGTGAGGGGCTGAGAAAACTGTCCCACATCTTAAAGACTGTTCCCCTACCTCTGGCAGATTGGACTTGTGCCCCTCTCGGCTGTACGCCTTGGTTGTCCACTGATTCCTGACCTATGCCGCTTGCGTTTTGTGAGGGGAATGCTTTGCCTACTTCCGTGACTATGGCCTTCCGGAACTGCTGCATTTTGGCTGACCTCTCCGCCTCGGGAATAAGAGACATAAAGTTCTCCTTGTAGCGTGGGTCTAACAGTGTTACCAACCAGTAATGATTGTCGGCCAAGATGTTCTTAACGCGAGGGTCACGAGACAGGCAGCTTACCATAAAGTCAGCCATGTGCGCCAGACTCTTAACAGCCAGTACTTCAGTATCCTGACCAACACGATGACTGAACATGCTGTTCTCCTCCTCCTCCTCATCTACCCTGTCCTCTGGCCAGCCACGCTGAACCGAGGATATGACTGGTGTGCATGTCATATCCTCAATTTGGCCGGAGAGTTGCTCCATGTCTTCATCCTCCTCCTCGTCATAGTCCTCCACTGCACGTTGTGATGAGACGAGGCTCGGCTGTGTGTTATCACACACCCACTAATGTTTCTTGCTCCAACTCATCGCGCTCCGCCTGCAATGCATCATGTTTGTTTTTGAGCAGAGACCGTTTTAGAAGGCAGAGAAGCGGTATGGTGACGCTAATAATGGCGTCATCCCCACTCACCATCTTGGTGGAGTCCTCAAAGTTTTGGAGGATGGTACATAGGTCGGACATCCATCTCCACTCCTCAGGTGTTATGTGTGGAGTTTGACCCATTTCCCGATGGCTTAGGTGATGCAGGTACTCAACAACTGCCCTCTTCTGCTCACATATCCTGACCAACATGTGCAGAGTTGAATTCCAACGCGTGGGGACATCACACACCAGTCTGTGAGCCGGAAGATGCAAACGGCGCTGAAAGCCGGCAAGGCCGGCTGAAGCAGTAGGTGACTTTCAAAAATGTGCAGACAGGTGGCGAACGTTTACCAGCAGATCAGACAGCTCTGGGTATGACTTTAGAAACCGCTGAACCACGAGGTTGAGCACATGGGCCACGCATGGAACATGTGTCAGCTGGCCTCGCCTCAAAGCCGCCACCAGGTTCCGGCCATTGCCACACACGACCTTTCCTGGCTTTAGGTTCAGAGGTGTGAGCCAGTGATCTGCCTGCTGTTTCAGAGCTGTCCACACCTCTTCTGCATTGTGGGGTTTGTCACCTATGCAGATTAGCTTCAGCACAGCCTGTTGCCGCTTCGCCAAGGCAGTGCTGCAGTGCTTCCAGCTTGGGACTGGTGTGGAGGGTAAAGTGGATGAGGATGCGCAGGAGGAGGATGAGGCTGAGGAGCATGACATTCCGGAGCTGTAGAGTGTGGGTGAAACCCTGACTGAGGTAGGGCCTGCAAACCTTGGTGTGGGAAGGACGTGTTCCGTCCCTCGCTCAGACTGGGTCCCAGCTTCCACAATATTAACCCAGTGTGCCGTCAATGAGATGTAGCGGCCTTGCCCACAAGCACTTGTCCACGTGTCTGTGGTTAGGTGGACTTTGGCTGAAACAGCGTTGTTCAGGGCACGTGTGATGTTTTGTGACACATGGTTATGCAATGCGGGGACGGCACACCGGGAGAAATAGTGGCGGCTGGGGACCGAGTAACATGGGACAGCTGCCGCCATCAGGTCGGTGAATGCTTCTGTCTCCACCAGCCTAAAAGGCAACATTTCCAGCGCAAGCAGTCGCGAAATGTTAGCATTTGGAACTGTGGCATGTGGGGCGTTGGCAGTGTATTTGCGCCTGCGTTCAAAGGTTTGCTGAATGGATAACTGAACGCTACGCTGGGACAAGGACGTGCTTGATGATGGTATTATTTCTGCGTAGGCAACTGCAGGTGCAGGGCCGGAGGAGGCTTGTTCGCAGGCAGCATGGACAGGGGATTGGCTCGCATGCACAACAAGCGAAGACGTAGCAGTGACATCAGCAAGCACTGCTCCTCGACTCTGTTGTACCTCCCACAAAGTCGGGTGCTTGGCTGACATGTGCCTGATCATGCTGGTGGTGGTCAGGCTGCTAGTTTTGGTACCCCTGCTGATGGTGGCACGGCAGGTGTTGCAAATGGCCTTTTTAGAATCATCTGGAGCCAACTTAAAAAACTGCCAGACTCGGGAAGACCTAACATTTGTACAGGCACCTTGTGTCGTGTTGTTGTTCCGGGGAACGGTTGCCTGACTTCTGCCTGGGGCCACCACCCTGCTTCTTACTGCCTGTTGGGATGCTACGCCTCCCTCCCCCTGTGCACTGCTGTCCTCGCTCTGCATATCCTCCTGTCAGGTTGGGTCAGTTACTGGATCATCCACCACGTCGTCTTCCTCTTCCGCACCCTGCTCCTCCTCCTGACTTCCTGACAATTGTGTCTCATCATCGTCCACCACTTGTTGAGACACATTGCCAACTTCGTGAGAACGTGGCTGCTCAAATATTAGGGCATCTGTACATGCGATCTCCTCATGACCCACTTCAACAGAAGCTGGCGAGAGGCCAGAATGTGCGAATGGAAACGTGAACAGCTCTTCCGAGTGTCCAAGTGTGGGATCAGTAATGTCCACGGACGTGTACTCAGCCTTGTGGTAGGAAGGAGGATCAGGTTTTGAAAAGTGCGGTGCAGTATCACGGCTACTGACACTTGACCGTGTGGAAGACAGAGTGTTTGTGGTGGTGCCAATCTGACTGGAAGCATTATCCGCTATCCAACTAACAACCTGTTGACACTGGTCTTGGTTTAAGAGCGGTGTACTGCTGTGGTCCCCAAGAATTTGGGACAGGACGTGCGAGCGAGTAGATGTGGCCCTTTGTTGTGGCGAAATTAGAGCTTGCCCACGACCTCGGCCTCTGCCTGCACCACCATCACGTCCACTTACTTGTTCGTTGCCAACGCCCTTGCGCATTTTGCAATGCTGTGCTGACGTGTATTCACTAGACTTGTGCGTTATATCCAAGTTTGTGCAAAACGCACACAAGTGCACCTGTACGCTGCCACCGACAGGCACACACGTGCGGTTTTTAAATGCAAGCACGGACGCACTAAGAACCTAACAGGTTTTTAGGAGCGACAATAACTGAGAAGTTTGACACTATCAGAAACTGCTGACTGACGTGTATTATATTCACTAGACTTGTGCGTTATATCCAAGTTTGTGCAAAACGCACACAAGTGCACCTATACGCTGCCACCGACAGGAACAAACGTGCGGTTTTTAAATGCACGCACGGACGCACTAAGAACCTAACAGCTTTTTAGGAGCGACAATTACTGAGAAGTCTGACACTATCAGGACTGTTTTAGACTTTGTACACCAGCCCCAGATATGGTGATGAAGGCTGGTATACGGTCACCACTAGGAATGGCTATATACCCTGCCTGCCTGCCTGTATACAGCTGCAATAGTCCTGAGAAGGACTCTTCTGGTCACTAGCCTGTATTCCGACCTGGCTATACCCTGCCTGCCCTGCCTGTATACAGCAACAATAGACCTGAGAAGGACTCTGCTCCTGTACTCCGACCTGGCTATACCCTGCCTGCCTGTATACAACCACAATAGTCCTGAGAAGGACTCTGCTTCTGTACTCCGACCTGGCTATACCCTGCCTGCCTGTATACAACTACAATAGTCCTGAGAAGGACTTCTGGTCACACTGTTTGCAGCCCTGCTACGGAAATAACTATAAAGGGCCGCAAACCTTTCCCTGAAGCAGCAACACTCTCCCTGCATTGACTGTCTGGATGGCTGTGTGCAGAGCACAGCGCGCCCGCCGGTATAAAGGCTCGGTCACGCTCTGCGGGCCGGCCAATCACTGCAATTCCACAACTAACAGGGCTGTGGCATTGCAGTGGTCTGCCAGCCAATCCCTGCATGGGGGCTGGCTCTCAAAAGAGCGCCAACATGCAGGGATGAAGACCACGAGTACAGCACGAGTATCGCGAGATTACTCGGTCCCCGCCGAGTAGCCCGAGTACAGTGATACTCGTGCGAGTACCGAGTAGTGACAAGCATACTCGCTCAACACTATTAATAACGGAACAAGTCCTTCTGTTTGCCCACCCAAACAAACCTAGCCTTGATGCTGCCCCTAAGAAACGGGCAACACCCCTTTTCCCCAGTCCAGGAACAGGCCCAGGTGTTATTTTACCGGACGGGTACAGTGTTTCACACCCAGTTGTCTCTCAGAGGCCCCACTTCCAGAGGGCCCCCAGACCCAGAGGATCGCCACTGGTTGCTTTGGTGACGGGGCCTCGGCCATCACTTTCCCGCAGGCCCATCCTCCAGTCTGCCTCTCCGGAGGTCGTGAAACGGGACAGGTCGGTCAGAGAATTATTTACAAACCCAATAGTTTTTGGGTGGCCTGCAAGTTCCATGTCTATGTTAAAACGGGGCAAAAACAAAGTCCCAACGGGGATGAGCAGTATAGTCCCAATGGGGACTTTTCAACTTGGCAGCCGGGATCTGCTACCTCCTACTCAACAATCCATTCTCAACCGTGGGGTTCCAGTGTCACCTTCACATGGTGCCCTGCTCTGGACCCTGATGGTAGCTCGCTGCAGGTGATCTTTCTCCATATACATGTGGGCATGCACATCCGCTTTACACCCCTCTTGGGCAACGATCTCCCTGCGCAGCTGCTGTTGCTGCCGCTCCCAATACAGAGCACCGGCTGCCTGCTCCGGGTCAGCCTTTGTGGGGGACGGGCCCAGCCAGAGCCCCTCCGTACCGGCTTCGACCGGCACCTGAAGTAATGAGGGACCCCGCTGTGACGTGGCCTGCTCTGCCACCTGGCAGCTACATCCCCTCCGTGCCTCAGCTGAGGCCGGGTGTCTGGGAGCGGTCAACGTGACTTGCGATGCCAGCTGCTGGTCGAGGATCGCCTCCGTTGCGGCCGGGCGGACTGCCAGAGCCGTCATCATCTGGAGCGCGGCTTCCTCTGAGATCGCTAGTGCGTCCAAGTCGGGACGAGGTACTTTCTGGACGCGCGTGCGACGTGGGGCCGGTATGGGGGTCGGAGCGATGACGGACTGACTACTGGTGTCTTCCGCAGGCAGATCTTTGTAAGCTGGTAGAACGGGCTCCACTGCCGGTGTTGTTGGCAGCGGACCGAGCGGGGGAGCAGCGGCAACCAATACGGGCGGCGAGGGAGGCTATATAGAGGGCAGGGGCAGACCGCGTCCCTCAGGGACATAGGGGCGTAGGTTGCTTACCCGCTCCTCTAAGGTTGCCTCCACTTCGCATGCTTGCACAGCCGCAGCCATCTCCTCCACCTCGGCCATCCACCGCTCCATTCGGGAATCAGCCTGGGCCTGGATCCTCCGACACATCCTTCCGCGTTGGTGTCCAGGAACGGGTTTCGGCAGAGTCCTGGCGTCCCTGCACTTCACGGCGTCAGTTACATGCCGCAGATCTTCACCCGCTCCCCCTGTGGTCTTTTCGGGGCACTCTGCTTTCTTTTCGCACTCCTCTGCTCTCAGGGAGCGGGGCTTCACTTTCGCGCCCTTTTGCTTGGAGAAGACAGCTTAAGCGGGAAACTTCGTGCCACAGGACAGTGACAAGATGGCGGATTCTGAAATTTCCTCAACGGGACTCCGCTGACGACAACTTCAAGGCGCACTTCCACAGGTAAGTGGATGGGTTCAATCCTGTTTGTGACGCCAGAAAGAGCCGTATGTGTATGGGAACACAGCAAACAAAGTTTGAAGCAGCAATCTCCAGATACGGCTCCCTAAACGACTTCTTTGTCCCCGGCACACACTTTCACACTTTCACACTTTCAAACTAGGACCAATATATGGCTTTAAGTGATTACATCATGTTTTATCCCTCATGGGAGCAGTACTAAAACCTAAAATATATGTTATATTTTCCTGCGGGCTGCAGTATCCTGTGTTCAGGCATGTGAGGGTTAATGTACCGCCCCGGGGCTCGGCCAGCTGCCGAGCTGCTCAGATCCGTGCTCGTCGGTAGGTGGCTCGAGCTCTTCACGGACCTGAAATGGGGGTCACGTCACTTTGTAAAGGGGGGTTTTGGCGTTACACGTAGGGACTTCGGTGGGGAGGACCAAGGCTGGAGCCGCAGTTGTTTGTTGGGGGTTAAGTTTGTGACGCCACCCACGGGTTGTGGTGAATGGATGGACACCACCGCTGCCGTTGATTAGGCTCCCGGGGACGGTGTTGCGCAGCTTGGTGTTGACCCCTCCGTGGTAGGGGGATGATGGTCCCGGGGGCCCGAGGGAGGTGCTGAGGCGGGGGATTTGGGTGTGTGCTGCTGGCGTGTTGGTGCGGTGTGGCGCAGTGCCTGGCCCGAAGGCACTGTTGTACTCACTATTACAAACACGATGGAGTCTCGGGTAAACCAAACAAGATGGTGGACAGTGCCCGCAGCCGGTTGCGCTGTTCTCCTGTTCAGGTTGGTGGTTTCCGCCTTTCTCCTGCACCCCACTTGTGTAGAAATTATGACTCCTATGCCTGAGCAACGGTAGTCCGCTCCCCAGCCTGGTGTATGCCAGTAGAGCCCGTGTGCCCGCAGACGCTGGCCCGTGGGGTCTCGATGCCTGAGCGGTGGCCTTTTACCCCGTAGCGCTGGGCTGTTGTCTTCAGTCGGGTCTTAGGTGGGAAAGGTCTTAATGTCCAGTCCTCAGTCAGTTGATTTGACTCAGCCCAATTGTTTCTAGGCCTCGTACGGGGTTTGAGTACCCCTCCTGGTGCTCCAGTTTCCAATCGGTTCCCCGGTTCGGTACCGGCGGGCCACCACCCGTCCCCGGTCCTTACGGTTCCACCGTCTGTAATCCCAGCTCCTTCAGGCGGCCACCACCGTCTGCCTCCTTGCCAGAGGTGACTGGGCTCCAACCTAGACACCTGGTGTTAGACTAGAGCAGACCTGGGCACAGGTCTGCACTTGAACTCCACTCCACTCCACGGTCAAACTCTAAAACTCCTGTTTCTCCTGCCTCAGGGCCTGTGAACTCCTCGGTGGGTGGAGCCAACCACCTGGCTCCGCCCCCTGGTGTGAGCATCAAACCCGGAGGGAGGTGACAAGGTTTTTGAAGGTTGGCTGCTGTCACCTTATTAAGGGGGGTGTGTGTGTGTGTAAGGGCCTACCCATGACTACCTGGCTAGTCCAGGGCATCACATTAACACCTAGCTAGCCAGGGAAAGGAAGGTGCATTAGGGTCAGGAGGAGAGGAAGTTCGTGGTTTAGGGGTCAATGTGTTTAGAGTACAGGACTAAGGGGAAAACTTTTCTCCTTGTGGAGAATGACAAACCAATCTGGCTGTCAGTGGTGAAGAGTCTTATAGCTGCAATGCTGCTCTAGGAAATATTTCTCCTCACCACTGACAGCCAGATTGGTTTGTCAGCCTCTGCAAGGAGAAAGATTTTCCCCATAGGCCCCACTACAGCTTCTAATACAGCCAGATCAGATCTCATACTTTGCACTGATGAGGGACAATCATCCCAAAACACCATGTCTCCAAATTGAGGTTCTGATCTGGCATAAATCCTAGGTCATATGAAAAGGCTTGTTAAAGGGCCACTTCTGACTTTTTAGATTGCTACTTCCAATTGGTGGCACTAGAGTTTGTCGCCTTCCTCCCTGAAGAGACAATTAGAGTACAGGTGAAGCAAGGAGTCGTTCTAGTGAAACTGGTGTGGTGTGAAATAAATAGCACAGAATCAGCAAGAAACCGTTAAAATGAACCCGTTGGAGCGACAGTGGTCCCATTGGCAGACGAGTTGGAAGAGACCAAAGAAATGTAAGAAACCAAGAATATAGTGATACCAGTGGTGGGCACACTAGTGAAGTGAGGGTGCTGCCCAGCTGAGAAGCCAAGGAAGAGGGAAGTGGATCACTGCCTGTGGCTGGGGGTGCAGGATATGTGCCGCCCCCGTGTCAGCCGCTGGGCTACTCGGATCCGGATCCGCGGTGGCTCGAGGGGATCTCCGGACCTGAGGATCCACTCGGAATAAAGGGGGGTTATTTACAGGGGATTGTAAGGACAGTTCATGATGCCACCCGTGGTGCATGGTAAGATGGAGTACCACCGCTGCAATAGGGAGTACCCGGTGACGATGGTGCGGGCAGCCAGATGTTTAACCCCTCCACGGGTAGGGGAATGCCCCGTGACTGTGGTAAACCAAAGTGCTGGACACCGCTGCCGCTTGGAGGGAGCATGCCTGAATCCCGTGCCCGTTGGTGTTGCCTGTTAGTCTGTGGCCTTTACCATGGCACCTAGTTTCTCTTGTTGGTCCTTTGAGTATAAAACTGGTTGGGTCCAGCTCACCAGTGTGGCTAACTGGGTGAGCTTGCTCTCAGGGTTCACGCTTGGGATTTTCTGGACCGTGTGAGTGGAAAGTCAAATCCCCCTCGTTGCGCTAGTACTCTGATTTTGGAGCGGGTGGAGAATGGATCTTGAAGGCTCCGTCCTTGTCGGGTAAATTGTCAGGACGCCTGAAGCTTCTTCCTGACCTAGGGTCCACATACCCCGTGTTGCCCTGGCCCCTGCCCGGTGATGGCACAAGGCCGCCGGCTGTCCTCCTCGACAGTCCGTGCCCCTTGTCACGATCCCCTGTGACCGGGGTTCCAACTCCTACCAGGCCCAGCCCAACGTCTGCCACCTAGTAGTCTCAAGGAGCCCAGCTCCCCTCCTCCTCTCTCTCCACTTCACTGCTCCATGACCTCTCCTCTTGAGAGTCACTAACTAACCGACTGTCTCCTGACACTCCTGACCCTCCCATAGCCAACACCCCAAGTGGGTGACCCTATTCCACTCAGGCCGTCCACTGGTGTGTCTGGTGGGTGTGGTGCAAAGTGTTCCTAGGATTTTGATTAGCTTTTCTTGGCAACACCAATGGCTAGGGACCCTTAACCAAGGAAGAGGTGGATATTGCACAGAAGGGCAGATTGCACAATACCCAGTGACGACCTGATAGGCCAGGGCGTCACAGATACTCAGCCAAACATATTGATCCGTGGATTCCAGGGCCTTAGAGATGAAGGGCTTATTTAACATGCCTGGCTAAAAGAATGTTTACAAGTAAAGTGCCTTCGTCGGAAACTGCGATGATTGTGTTTCTGTGTTATACAGAAGATACCATGAAGTGTGCTGACTGCTGTATTCTGTGACCAAGTGTGAGGCCAAGTAAAGACTACTTTGTTGTTATAAATATGTTTGTCACCCTTATCTGGAAGTCCCACGGACCTGATGAAGATTGTAACAGCATCTGTTTGAAGGTATTCCAAGTAATACTATCAGCACATACAGACCCAGAACTCTCATTTAAAATCAGTGTGTCAGAGTGCTGAACTTTCCACGCTCACCCATGGCTACCGCTCTGGGCACCATTGCTTCAGCCATGCACTGCAATCTTCTGATACCTGAAAAAGAGGCGATCACTCTCCATCATGATACGCCCTTAACATCTTTGCATTACAGTCTATTATACCAATGTTCATGAACATGGATATTTATACTGTGATTGCAATTGCTGTCCTAGGACAAGAACTCTGTCCTCAAGTGGATGCATTATATATACTCGTACTACAGTCACTGTATTGGAACAGGCTATCTACGAGTATGAAATAAATGTCTAAGTAATGGAAGTTCCCATATTTAGGACTACCACCAAACCAATCAGGTAGAGAATAGGTGGCCACTCTTGTCCAATTTACTCTCTATTAGCAGCTATGGAAGGTACAGAAGAAGCTGAACAACTTGTACATACATGGCCACCTATTCTTCAGACACAGTTACTACCCTTGTATTTCAGTTTGATTTACTGCAGCAGTCAGAAGTCCTAAAATTGATACAATGTATACAAATAACGTGTTATAATATAATATAAAGAAATGAGGAGACAGATCATTCATTTTTAACACTTTATTAAATACAGTCTCTACCTATACCTAAAGCCATTGATCCAGAAGAAGGCAAAAAACCTGGACACGTTCAGCCAATTTGTGCCACAGGGAAAAATTCCTTCTTGACCCCGAGAAAAGGCGATCAGTTCAAGAACCCTAGACCAAGGCTATACTACAACTAACTAACTGAAATATAGGACGGTTATATCATATCAGATCCCTTATGTGGCATTCATAAACTCTCAACAGAAGAAATGGAATTAGGCCAGTGGCAGTATAAGACGCGTTTAGGCCTGTTGTTTGAAGACCAGAAATAGCATTCGCTATTGCCCTAGACTAGGACAGATTTTATATGTCACCCCACCACAAGGACCACTCCTGTGTAATTCCTGAAGAATGAAATCATCCTAAGTGATGTAGTGAGTGACTACACACCCCTCTGTGGCTTTAGGGCACTGACTCTTCAATCTGTTGGGGTGCAGCTGTGGGACCCTATTTTCAGAGATGATGTCCTCCACCCAACCCTCAAAAAGCTGAAAGGGTCTTCAGGAGAGATGGGTAGTCGAGCTGGGCCATCAGACGGTCGCCTCTGTAGCTGTAGTGTCATTTTTCCTATAATTCCAATGTGAAATTAAACAAAACAGTGCCCGTTTGTTATGATGTCCAAGATGGAGACCAGGATGTGACATAATAACAAAATAGGGAACATGATATTAGAAATTTCTATAATACATTCATTCATTATCTATCTAATAGGATGACAACAGCTCTCCAGACCTGCATCCCACCAAATGTTAAGAGAAAATAGACACCATCAACTTGTATGTAAACCAATCTAAGTCTAGGTTCTATTGATGCAATGCTCAGATACCAAGATTCAACATACTGCAGAACAAGCAGATGGATAGGGATTATGTATACAGGCGGTGTCATCTCACATGCCAACTTTCCGTACAGGAATACAAAGAAATGGCTGTAGCAGAATGCCATAAAACAGAGTCCAGAATTTGTTCTGTATAATCAGTGTGTGATGACACATAAGGCTGGGGCCACAGGGGGATTACTGTGATCCCCTCGCATGACACTCGGCTCATGCTGGCAGTACAGCAGAGCCGAGTGTCATGCGTGTGTCCCTGCGACTGAGGTCCGACTGTGCGAGCGGACCTCAGCTGCGGTGGGTTGACTGGCACGGCGGCGGGTGGGCCGGCACTGAGGAGGGGCAGGCCGGTGCTGCGGAGGGGAGGGAGGGATTTCTCTCCCTCTCTCCTCCATAGCCGGCTATTGTGATTCTCGCTCTGCACTCGCGATATACCGGTGTACCTCGAGTGCAGTGCGATTTTTCTCTCGCCCCATACACTTGAATGGGTGCGAGAGAAAGAGTCTCGCATTACAGTCGCAGCATGGTGTGATTGTTTTCTTGGTCCGATTAGGGCTGAGAAAATAATCGCTCATGTGCACTAACACACAGGCTAATATTGGTCCAAGTGGAATGCGATGTTTTATCGCACTCCACTCGCACCATTTTTCTCGCCGTGTGTCTTAGGCCTAAGGCACCAAATATAATATACCGATAGTCCTAT
This sequence comes from Anomaloglossus baeobatrachus, assembly GCF_048569485.1. Lineage (NCBI taxonomy): Eukaryota > Metazoa > Chordata > Amphibia > Anura > Aromobatidae > Anomaloglossus > Anomaloglossus baeobatrachus. The sequence goes on along the minus strand of NC_134353.1, from coordinate 645,847,760 downwards.
AATCTAACACTAATCAATACATGGCCCTCTCTAAATTCTTCAGTCTTGTTTTCTGGATCCAGATATACTCCCTAGAAAGAAAAAAAAAAATAAGTGTCAGTGAAAGGCCTAGAAATCTGAAGACTAATGTAGAAATGGAAGATGGACTTCAATTGGTTGTGTTTATGTGATCTGAGGTCCTTAAATTAGATTGTGACTAGATGACCCATATGTGCACATATGTGAGAACAAATAATGTACAATAATTCCCCACCTACCAATTTTTCAGATTATAATGACATATTACAATGCATACGTTACAACATTCCAGAATTTAATGGTCTCAGTGATTAAAAATGGCGTCATTTGCTCTACATTTTTCTGTATCACTCACTTCAATATCTGCCAATCCATAGTTTTTCAATTTTGCACCTTAATGATAAATGTGGAGGAAATTCTGCCAGTGCAGGTTATCAAGCACGGTAATGCACTTCCCAATGTTACATGAGATCAATGTGTCACATTTTTCAAGTGAAGTAAAAAAAATATTTTTTGGAAAACTGTTATTTTTTTAATCTTGTTAAAAATGGTTGGAACAGAAACTTATTTGATGTATTTTTAGGACAGTTCTTACCGGTCTACATTATGTATTACCCTTATGTAGAAGTGCAGTATTAAAAATGTCATATTTCCTAGTAGAAAAGTTACCTATGTCCCGACTCTTTTATTTTTAAGTTTTGGAATAGGTGTTTAAAAATGGTGTTATAAATGGCTACTACTGGTGGAGTCACTGACTGAAGTCCCCACTATGTTGCCTCCCTCCCAGGCGCCATCTTTGTGCTCACATCTCCATGTGGTGTCTCCCTCCCAGGCGCCATCTTTGTGCTTACATCTCCATGTGGTGTCTCCCTCCCAGGCGCCATCTTTGTGCTCACATCTCCATGTGGTGTCTCCATCCCAGGCGCCATGTTTGTGCTTACATCTCCATGTGGAGTCTCCCTCCCAGGCGCCATCTTTCTGCTCACCTCTCTATGTGGAGTCTCCCTCCCAGGCGCCATCTTTGTGCTTACATCTCTATGTGGTGTCTCCCTCCCAGGCGCCATCTTTGTGCTCACATCTCCATGTGGTGTCTCCCTCCCAGGCGCCATCTTTGTGCTTACATCTCCATGTGGTGTCTCCCTCCCAGGCACCATCTTTGTGCTTACATCTCCATGTGGTGTCTCTCTCCCAGGCGCCATCTTTGTGCTTACATCTCCATGTGGATGTCTCCATGTTTGCTGCATGGAACTCTGTGTCCAACATTCCTCCTTGTGACCTCACATAGACCCTTCATCCACAGGTCTACAGATTGTAACAGCAAAGACTGATACAATGTAGTACTTTACAGCCACAATCAGGAGAGTTGGAGGATAAGGCTATGTTCACACAGGTTGCTTTTGGTGTGGGTTTTGTTTTGCTTTTTTTATTGGTTTTATGCAAATACATACTAATAAAAAACTGCTTTTTACCATATTAGCAAAACCTATGAGATTCCAGAAATCTCATGCACACAAAGACATCAACTTTTTTTTTCCTTACTGAACTGGCAAAAAGCTGCGTTTTTTTTAAAAAAATTCTATTCTTTCAGCATTTGTTTTTGCTGCTTTTTTCACTATTGAAAGCCATGAGAGTGAAAGAAACGCAGCAGTGCATTTTTTGGTTTGTATGTACTGTAAAGAAATCATACACCAAAAACCCAGTAAAAACTGTGGCAAAAACTCAGCACAAAAACACAGCTTTTTTTACTGCCAAGAGATTAGATTTTGCTGCTAAAAAGTAGCAGCAAAAATGCCCAGTGTGAACAGCCCTGAGCTTACATGTTGGCACAAGCTTAAATGATTGAAAACCCAGTAAAGTTCCTCATTTACCTGTGTCCTTGATCCTGGATCCTCTTCCCTTCTTCACCGTCATCAATCCTGGATCCACCGCCCTCTTTGTCTTCTCCTCTTGTTCTGAACATCTGCGTCCACCAACTTCTATAGGTTCCCAGCCATTGTGACATCATGCTGTGAGGTAACAATGGCCGCGTGTATCACATGATGTCACATGTGACCTCTCCTGTTATTAACATTGATAATTAGTAATTATATGGGAGAACATATTGGTTAGGATCAAGCCTGTGAGGACAAGGTGATTAACACTTCGCAAAAGGAAAATATGAGAAATATAAATGACTTTTAATCAGCGTCGGACTGGCTACCGGAAGAATCTTAAGTAATGCCAGGCTTGGATTCTGGTACCTGCACTGCACTCTGGAGCTGTCACCTGAGCGGCGACGTCCAGCCGAGACTGTACCGCGAGCACCGAGTGATTCCCCGACGCTTGCGGTCCAGTTCTTGTCAGCTGCAGACAGCCGGGGTGATCTCCGGTGCTCTCAACTGAACTCCGGAGAATAGCCCGGCTTGTCTGCAGCTATCATGAACTGAACCGCATGAGCCGGGGAATCAATCACTCGGCGCTCGCGGTACAGTCTAGGCTACACGCCGGAGCTCAGGTGACAGCTCCGTTGTGCAGTGCAGGTACCAGAATCCAGGCCTGGCATTACTGGAGATTCCTCCGGTAGCCAGTCCGACGCTGCTTATAATAATGGACTTCTGCGACAGATTACGAGCACCTAACATTTTATGCCTGAAGACAGCAGTGTCCTCCTTATACAACAGTGCAAAATTATAGAAATAGAGGTCTTGTTTATTATTAATAAAAATGGAGCTGTTGCCGATAGCAACCTGCCCAGTTTCACCTTATGCTATTTCTTGTGCTAATATTTCTGGTTGTTATTGTTTTTTTTTCAGCAATAACACTAGCAATAGTTTGAGTTAAACAATGCATTTTCCTGCCATTTTGCCATTTTCATACTTTTTGGGGGGTCCTGACAGTTTTCTCTAAACTCAGATTTCTTTTGTTTTAGTTTTTTGTGCATATTAAAGTTTTCCAATTACATGTTTTTTAAACAGCGGCTGCTAATGGTATAAGATTATGCAATAAGAGTGGCCTTACCTATCCTCCTGTGCCAATGCTGCCCGAGCCTCTGCCAATGTTTTCACACTTCATGCTGCGTCCAAGTGTAGACATGTGGCTCCCGCCATCAGACACTGACTGTAGCCATGAAGTCATGTAATGTAGCCATGTGCTCAGGGTTATGGAAGACATTCTCATAATACTGGTAGTGGTTTTCAACATGGTGGCATGAGCACTGGTTGTTCCTTGGTTAATTGCTCGTTTAGACAAGCTGATCCAGGCTGTTATACTGGCCTGTTTGCCTATTTCTCATACATAGCAACAGACTCTGTTCTCCTTTTACTTGTACTAGTGCTAGGTACTGGAGTCAGACTGATACCTCTACAGGATACAGAAGCATATATAGAAATCATGGGGCCCCATAGAGGAATTTCTAAATGCCCCCCCCCCCCCCTCAATAAATAAATAATATTCGGCGGGGTCACAAAAGAGCATAATATTTCACAACTTTACAGCCCTTAGAAAGTAATTTTTCTCCTATTGAAGCCCCTATCTTCCTCTTTCATTGCAACCATAAAATATGATGACAACTAAAGTGCCCCACAAACACTGTATGATTCCCCACAATAAATTCTTCTATAGCACCCTCCACACGCCACAGTATGATGACCCTACTGTACTCCCCTTGAACTACCCTAGCAATGAATGGTAACCCCAACACAGTAAAATCCCGAACTGTACCCCACTCACAGTCCTCCATGCAGTATAATGGTTCTACATATAGTATAATGGCCCCCACACAGCCCTCCGCACAGTATGCCAGACCCCACACAAACCTTCACACTGTATAATTGCTTACACAGAGTATAATGGCCCTCATATAACTCTAGATAAAGTATAAAGTCATCCACATAGCTCTCCAAATATAATAATGGCCCCACAAACTACTCCATATAATAATGGGCCCCACCAAGCCTTCCACATAGTAATGGGCTTCATATAGGTTGCTTGTGCACCTTTCTCTACCACACTTTTTCCTTTCACTCAACTTTCCATTAATATGCTTGGATACAGCACTCTGTGAACAGCCAGCTTCTTTAGTGATGACCTTTTGTGGCTTACCCTCCTTGTGGAGTTTGTCAATAACTGCCTTCTAGACATCTGTCAAGTCATCAGTCCTCCCCATAATTGTGTAGCTTACTGGACCCGACTAAGGGACCATTTTAAATGCTTAGAAAGCCTTTGCAGATGTTTTGTGGTAATTATTCTAATTTTTTGAGATAATAACTGTTGGGTTTTCATTGGCTGTAAGCCTATAATCATCAACATTAACAGAAATAAACACTTGAAATAGATCACTCTGTTTGTAATGACTCTATATAATATATGCATTTCCCTTTTTGCATTGTTACTGAAATAAATTAACTTTTTGATGATATTCTAATTTATTGAGATGTACCTGTAGTAATGGGCCTCACATAGTCCTCCATATAGCATAATGCTCCCACATAGCTCTCCATACAGAACTGGGCTCCACATAGCCCTTCATACAGAATGGGCCCCACATAGTCCTCTATATCATCTAATGCACCCCATAGTCCTCCATGTACTAAAATACACTCATCATATTCCTCCATACAGCGTTATGCAGCCCCCACATGGCATTATGCTGCCCCCACATAGCGTTATGCTGCCCCCACATAGCGTTATGCACCCTCACATAGCATTTTTAACCCCCAAATAGCATTATACACCCTCACATAGCATTATGCACCCCACACATAGTATTATGCACTCCCACATAGCATTATGCAGGCCTCACATAGCATTTTGCACCCCCACATAACATTATACACTCCCAACATAGCATTATGCACCTCCACATAGCATTATACACCCCACATAGCATTACACACCCTCACATATCATTATGCGCTCCCACCGTGTACTGAATACATACTCTCCTCAGTCTCGCGCTGCTGCTCCTCTTTTGCCCGCTGTCTATGCTCTGCACATCTCAACACAGTGGTGACTGGCACACAGTAGTGAAATCAGCGCTGTGCTGAGCTGTCAGAGTGCAGACTCAGCGGGACAATCATAAGAGGGAGCGCTGCGGTCCTTCTTATCATTGCTTTCAACTGTATCCTCATCTGCAATGTGATATATTTAAAAGTGTGATCCTGGGCAGGGGGCCTGGTGCTGACGTTGACACCGTGGGCAGCCACCGAAGCCACCGCCAGGCTGCCCAGCTCATGAGCCCCATAGCAGTGGCATGGCCTGCCTCTATAGGTGGAATGCCGCTGTCAGAAGAATTGTCATCTACAGAGGTGCTATGTCTGGGCAGATAGATTCCAGCTATAAAGGGGAGTGACCACAGCCTGGTTGTAGGGTGGAGTGATCAATCAGAAAAGGATGTGTGAAGCCCCACAGGTGTAGTGTCGGTGTCGGTGCATTACCTTCAGGGACTCCACGTTGCTGGGTCTCCGTCACTGGTAGGAAATCTTCTTGTTTGATCGTGACGCCACTCTCAGTATTGCGGTCAGTGGGGACCGCCACTGCAGGTTAGGGGACGCCTGGGGCTGATGGTGGGTGCAGTCGGATGTAGTAGCCTCCTGAGAGTGAGGCAAGCCCCAGGGCCCGGTGTAGGTTTGTAGTACTACAAGTCGCAGAATAACCACACAGGCAGGAATGTCTTTCAAGGGCTTTACTCACATTTGATGGCAGGGTGAGTAGCCCGGGCGTAGCTGGGATGAACCAGATGGGAACCAGGTATCCTTCAGGCTGACTTTATGAGGGTGACTACTGACTCGCCTTCCTTAGCCCTTGGTGGTTTGGGGTGACCCCGACTTTGAGTCCCTATGGGGGTCACCCAGGGAAGATGCTGCAGCCTCTCTCCCCTTCGTTCGCCGTATGCTTGTTCCCCGGACCAGGCCACTCCAGCCTCTTGCCTCCTATGACCTATGGGCCCTAACTTGCGGTTACGTGGCTGCGGCTTTTGTAGTTGTGGTGTGGGCTGTAAGAGCCCCACACCGGCAGGTTTAGCAGGGAAAGGTGAATCTATCCTCGCTTCGGGATCTGCCGCCCGGTTGGGCCTGGTGCTCTCTAGAAGTCTCCGTACTTCCCACTCCGTGCACTTTCTAGCTGAAGCTGGCTTTCAGGCAGCACTTCTAGTTGACCGTTCTCCCCCGTCTGTAGTCACTGCGCGGGCGCTGTTAGACAGCATCAGCCCCACAGGTCTGCTCCTCACTGAGCCCTCTGGAGTTCTGCTCTAACTGACTCACTGGTGGGTTATTCCATCTCTACTCTTTCTGCTGACATCTCCTCAGTCCGAGCTCCAAGCTCTAACTAACTCCTCCTATCTCTCTTTCCTTCCCCACTTGTGTCTGCCTACGCCACCTAGCAACCAGACTCTCTTACCACACCCCTTGAGAGGAGATGGAAGCTCTCACCCCCTCCACTATTCCAGTGAAGGCGTAGGCTCTGCCCCCTCCTGGGTTCCCCAGGGGTCCTCTCTTAGGTACATGTGTGAGGCCTGATCACTATGCGCCTGTGTTCCACACCCCAGTCAGCCATCTGGATTACCTGTATTGTACTGTCCCCAGCATGGGTGCAGTACTCAGTGGTGCCTGACCAGGTCAGGGGCGCCACATTCCCCCTTAGTTATCACCAGCACGTCCTCGGGCTGCAAGACAACATTTTAAAATGCATAAAACATTAAAACATGTAAAACATTTTTAAAAGCACCAGGTATCAGACATCACCACCCTCCACCCACAAGTCCGTTAACCCACCCAAAACCCTCTCACGTTGGCCGCAACTTCAGCCACTTCTGGCAGGATGTATAGGCGGCTTTCATGGGCTGATGGTTTCAGGGTATACCTGGCCTGGTGGATCCGCGCCGTCAGCCTCTTCTGGCAGGATGCAGAGGCGGACTCCACAGTTGGTGCTGACCAGGTACCCTCTTTGTGGTGGTGAGCCAAGGCCCCATAAACAGGCGTGCTCTCTGGTCGCAGGTGAGCCAAGGCCCTTTTCTACGGACGGGCCCACCTGGTTGCAGACGAGCCAAGCCCCTAAACAGGCTGGCCCTGGTGATGGTGCCACTGGTGTAACTATTTACACTGCGAGAGTTTGTGGCTATAGCAAGTTCATAGCCTTAAAGTTTAGTTCTCACAATAGTTTTTGTGGGCACATGCTTAAACGTTGCAAAACAAAACTTTCAAAACTTTAACTTCTGTACTTCTTTTCTGTACTTTCCTTTACTTTACTCCTCTTTTTCACTAGGGCGAGGGCACGTTGGGCACTGGCACCTGTGACTTTCCTGCTCTTTGTCTCTTTCTTCATCTGTGGTTGCCTCATCTATAGGTTCTGTGTCTTTCCTTTCTTGGTCTTCGTCTGTTTCTTTTTCTGTATCTGTTTCTTTATCTCTGTCTTTTCTTTCTTGTCTTTCTTGTCTTTCTTGTCTTTCTTGTCTTTCTTGTCTTTCTTGTCTTTCTTGTCTTTCTTGTCTTTCTTGTCTTTCTTGTCTTTCTTGTCTTGGACATGGTGCTACATCGAGCGCATACAATCCCCTTTCACCTTCATGCAGAGTGAACTGTACTGCTTCTCCAATTTTCAAATTTCTGCCGGAATGTCCTCTGGGCAGGTGGGCTTGAACATCTCTCCTGTTAACAAATATGCCCTCTTTTATTCCTTTCACTACAATGAAGCCGTATCCACTTTTCAGGTTGAAGTCCTCTACTATTCCTCTGTAAAGGGGTCCTCTAGCCTGGGCTTTGGACCTTCTTAGGCACCTTTTCTCCTCCAGATCTCTGGCTGTAACCTCTTTCTGTTCTGGGGACTGTGGTGTCGGAGGACGCTTTGATCTGCTGCGCCGTGTCTTGCGGGCTGGGTTCATGCCTGCAGGCTCCCAGGTGAGGTCTTTGGGCTGATCTTCGTCTGCTGACGGTGTCAAGTCTTCCTCCTCCCAGCGGGAATAGGGCAGCATCTCCGGCTCTGGGTAGGGGTCTGCTGCGGCTGGCGTCGGAGTTAGCCCTTCTGCTTCCTGGCCTCCTCTCCCCCTTAGTTCTTCCTGGCACTCCTCTGGTGGCAGGACTGGGGATGGACTTTCTTCTGCTGGCCCGGGCGGGGGACTCTCCGGCGCGGCTGCAGGGGTTGCCTGAATCTCCTCAGGGGTGCATGGGGGGCGCAGGTACAGATCCACCAACCACTGGGGAAACTTGGCCTCCATGTCAGCCCTCATCTGCCAGTATTCTTCCTCCAGCGTGGGCTTCCTATCAGAGACCTCCGTGGATTGGGGAGCGGTATCAGCTCTGGCCTTGCAGGCCGGGGTAAATGGTATGTCTCTTTTATCTTGGCGGGTCGCGCCCTGTATGGCGGCGGCCTGGTCTGTGCGGGCCGGGCAGGGCATCGCTGCGGCGGCCTGGTCTGTGCGGGCCGGGCAGGGCATCGCTGCGGCGGCCTGGTCTGTGTGGGCCGGGCAGGGCATCGCTGCGGTGGTCGGAGCTTGGCGGGCCGCACCCGGCGGGGCTGCAGCCTGGTTCAGCATATCACCTGCGGCGCGGACGAGCGTCGCTGCTGCGTTGGAGTCTTGGCGGGCTGGGTTCAGCAGGGTGGCAGCCTGGGTCAGCGTCACACCTGCAGCACGGATGAGCACTGCCGTGGTGGTCGGAGCCCTGCGGGACAGGCGGGGCATCGCTGCAACGGCCTGGGCTTGGCGGGCTGCTTCTAGCGTGGCTGCGGCCTGGTCCAGCATCGCCGCGCCGGGCGCCTCTTCGGGGACCGCGGGCGTGGCTGCAGGGGTCGGGGCACTCGCGCTGGCCGGGGCATCACTTGACTCACCCACCGGTGGCAGCATCGGGGTCTGCGTCGTCGCCGCTCGGTCTGACATGCGTCGCGCGGCTCCCTCCTCGTAGGTCCGCACCGCCGCAGCCATCCCCAGGAACTCCGCGTACTCTTCTCTGACCTGCTCTATGACCCGGGTCTCCAGTCGATCACAGAACTGGGCCAGCTCCCGATACCACCAGGCAGCGGAGCCTGGTTCTGGGTTCCTGCTGTCAGACGCCATTCCTTCTGCGCCGTCTTCCGCACGATCTCCCAGCGGTGGCCTCGTCGCTGCCTCCTGTAGCAAGCTGTCCAGCTTCTGTTCTGCCTCTTTCAGCAGCTCCTCTCCCAGCAGCAGGCTTGTGGCTCCCCTTCTGCTCCGCCGTTTCTCGACGCTTCCACTCTCATAGCTGGCAAGGTCAGAACCCTGCCGGGGATCTCTGGGTAGCCACACCTCTTCGTGGGCGGTAACTTCTTCCAGCGCGGGCTGCTGTTGTTTTTCAGCGCGCTTTTCATGGTGGCAATATGGCGGCGCTTCCAATTTTCCAAGCGGACCGCCCAGGCACATGGTCACCTGTCTGAACAGGTCTAGTCTTTATCCTGTTCGTGACGCCAGATGTGAAGCCCCACAGGTGTAGTGTCGGTGTCGGTGCATTACCTTCAGGGACTCCACGTTGCTGGGTCTCCGTCACTGGTAGGAAATCTTCTTGTTTGATCGTGACGCCACTCTCAGTATTGCGGTCAGTGGGGACCGCCACTGCAGGTTAGGGGACGCCTGGGGCTGATGGTGGGTGCAGTCGGATGTAGTAGCCTCCTGAGAGTGAGGCAAGCCCCAGGGCCCGGTGTAGGTTTGTAGTACTACAAGTCGCAGAATAACCACACAGGCAGGAATGTCTTTCAAGGGCTTTACTCACATTTGATGGCAGGGTGAGTAGCCCGGGCGTAGCTGGGATGAACCAGATGGGAACCAGGTATCCTTCAGGCTGACTTTATGAGGGTGACTACTGACTCGCCTTCCTTAGCCCTTGGTGGTTTGGGGTGACCCCGACTTTGAGTCCCTATGGGGGTCACCCAGGGAAGATGCTGCAGCCTCTCTCCCCTTCGTTCGCCGTATGCTTGTTCCCCGGACCAGGCCACTCCAGCCTCTTGCCTCCTATGACCTATGGGCCCTAACTTGCGGTTACGTGGCTGCGGCTTTTGTAGTTGTGGTGTGGGCTGTAAGAGCCCCACACCGGCAGGTTTAGCAGGGAAAGGTGAATCTATCCTCGCTTCGGGATCTGCCGCCCGGTTGGGCCTGGTGCTCTCTAGAAGTCTCCGTACTTCCCACTCCGTGCACTTTCTAGCTGAAGCTGGCTTTCAGGCAGCACTTCTAGTTGACCGTTCTCCCCCGTCTGTAGTCACTGCGCGGGCGCTGTTAGACAGCATCAGCCCCACAGGTCTGCTCCTCACTGAGCCCTCTGGAGTTCTGCTCTAACTGACTCACTGGTGGGTTATTCCATCTCTACTCTTTCTGCTGACATCTCCTCAGTCCGAGCTCCAAGCTCTAACTAACTCCTCCTATCTCTCTTTCCTTCCCCACTTGTGTCTGCCTACGCCACCTAGCAACCAGACTCTCTTACCACACCCCTTGAGAGGAGATGGAAGCTCTCACCCCCTCCACTATTCCAGTGAAGGCGTAGGCTCTGCCCCCTCCTGGGTTCCCCAGGGGTCCTCTCTTAGGTACATGTGTGAGGCCTGATCACTATGCGCCTGTGTTCCACACCCCAGTCAGCCATCTGGATTACCTGTATTGTACTGTCCCCAGCATGGGTGCAGTACTCAGTGGTGCCTGACCAGGTCAGGGGCGCCACAGATGTACTATAAATATATAAGAAGACTGACCTGCACATCCAACAGGTGTGAACAGGTGCTAGCTGAAAACACATTACTACAAAACATACAAAGCTGCACACTAAAATGCTAACAATGAATAAGGGAACTGTGGTATTGCATTACTGCTATAGGAATATTTGAAAAAAGAGATATTTAGCATATGTATTGGCCAATGCATGTGAGCCCGGTCACCATGGCAAGGTAATCTCTGTATGCTAGAACCCTAACTTGAAATGCCACTATTTGGGTTGAAAACCTCCATGTCTGGGCAGCTAGACTTAAAACCTAGCTTAAAATCCCACTATCTGGATTAAAACCACCATGTCTGGGCAGCTAGATTCCAGCTATAAAGGGCAGTAAACACAGCCTGGTTGTAGGGTAAAGTGCTCTATCAGAAAGAGATGCACTATAAATATATGAAAAGACTGACCTGCACATCCAACAGGTGTGAACAGGTGCTAGCTTAAAACACATTACTACAAAACATACACAGCTGCACACTAAAATGCTAACAATGAATAAGGGAACTGTGGTACTGCATTACTGCTATAGGAATATTTGAGAAAAGAGATATTTAGCATATGTGTTAGGGCCAGGTGGAAGGGCAGACCCAGGAGGTGGATCCACTGGACCGAACTCCTTGATGATGGTAAGGGGTCCGGTAGCTGGAACACTACAGGTAGCAGGGCAGTCCGTGCACAAGAGTATAATGGAGAAGTCCCTGGGACCACGGAGTCACTGATGGTGGTCCGGGTGACGGAGCTCAGGTTCGGAAGCCGAGATGATGTCAGGCGGAGTCCGGAACCGTTGGAGCGAGATGACGGGTCACCACAGGGATCCGAGATGGTACGGACTGTCAGGATGGCAGATAAGCAGCGTTCGGGGTGCGGGATGCGGCAGGACCGGATGGCGAGGCAGGATCGGCTCTAGAAGAGAGATACGTAAGTATGGCAGAGAGACACAAGGAGACCTTACTCCTAGCTTGGGAAACACGAAGATCAGACCCCGCCCACTTGGACATTAAACCCCTTTATACCCTGAACCTGTGTTCTTCATTTCCTGTCAATGGACGCTGGCCCTTTAAGAAAGGGTCAATGACCGCGCGCGCGCCCTAATGCGCATGCGCGCGGCCCGGGTGCCAGAAGCCAGAGCAGGAAGCTGAGAGGAGGAAGCAGCAGAGCCGGGCTGGGGCTGAGACGCCGACGGGCGCCGGGAGCGGGGACAAGGACGCCCGGAAAGCGCCTGCAATCGATGCTGGAGAGCGGGGAGCGGTGGAGACCGGACTGAAGAACCGGGGAGCGAGGCAGGGGAGCCGGGGAGCGTGACAGGTGAGCCGGGGAGCAGCGCAGGGGACCCGGGGAGCGTGACAGTACCCCCCCCCACGCCCCCCTCCCCGCAACCGGGACAGGAAGGCACGGATCAGCGGAGTACCCACATTCTCCCGGGGCTCCCAGGACCTATCCTCAGGACCATACCCTGCCCAGTCCACCAGGAAGAACTGTCGACCCCGTACGGTCTTCATGGCCACGATATCCCTTACCGCATAGATGTGGTCATCGGCAATAGGAGGAGGAGCCGAACTGGCAGCAGCGGAGAAGGGACCAAGGACCACCGGCTTGAGCAGGGAGACGTGGAAGGAGTTGGGTATCCTCATCGTGGCCGGGAGCTGGAGCTTGTAGGAGACCTCATTGATCTTGCTGAGGACTTTAAACGGCCCGATGTAGCGAGGACCCAGCTTGTAGGATGGTATCTTCAATCGGACGTACTTGGAAGCAAGCCAGACTAGATCTCCAGGAGAGAAACACGGAGGGTCCAGACGTCTCTTGTCTGCATGTCTCTTCATCCGCAGGGAAGCACGCCCAAGGGACGCCTTGACAGAGTCCCAAATGGTTGCAAAGTCACGGGCTACAGCATCAGCAGCAGGGACATCCGAAGAAGGAGATACAGGCAATGGGACGGAGGGCTGAAGTCCGTAAACGACATGAAAGGGAGAGCTGGAGGAGGACTCACTGACGTGGTGGTTATGGGAGAATTCAGCCCAAGGAAGAAGCGTGGACCAGTCGTCGTGATGGGCGTTGACGTAGTGTCGTAAGAAGGAGGTCAAGATTTGATTGACCCTTTCCACTTGGCCATTAGACTGAGGATGGTAGGCAGAAGAAAAGTCCAGAGTCACTCCCAGATGTTTGCAGAGAGCCCTCCAGAGGCGGGAGGTGAACTGAGTTCCTCTGTCGGACACGATGTGTGATGGAAAGCCATGCAAGCGGAAGATGTGATGTATATAGGCGTCCGCGAGTTCCTGAGCAGAGGGCAGTCCAGCCATAGGGACGAAATGAGCCATTTTAGAGAACCGGTCCACCACGACCCATATGACTGTGTGTCCGGAGGACAATGGCAAGTCCGTAATAAAGTCCATTGCAATGTGTTGCCACGGAACTGAGGGTATAGGTAGAGGCAGAAGACGGCCATATGGCAGGTGTTTGGGCGTCTTGTTCCTGGCACAAGAGGAGCAGGCAGAGACAAAAGCAGCGACGTCCGTGCGAAGGGATGGCCACCAGTAATGACGTACAATCGCACTCCATGTTCTCTTTTGACCAGCATGACCGGCTGTTTTCGAGGCATGGCCCCAGTGTAACACTTTTTGCCTATCAGTCTCAGAGACAAAGGTCTTCCCGGGCGGTATCTGGGCCAGGGTGACAGGGGCCACCGGAATGATTTTACTAGGACAAATGATGGGTTGGGATGTCTCCTCCTCCTGCTCCATGGGCATGAAAGACCTGGACAAGGCATCAGCGCGTACATTCTTGTCCGCGGGTCGGAAATGGAGCTGGAAATCGAACCTGGCAAAGAACAAGGACCACCTGGCTTGCCGTGGGTTCAGTCGCTGAGCGGACCACAGGTATTCCAGGTTCTTGTGGTCCGTGTAAATGATTACGGGGTACACTGCTCCTTCCAGAAGGTAGCGCCATTCCTCCAGAGCCAGTTTTACTGCCAATAGCTCTCGGTCACCGATGGTGTAGTTGCATTCAGGCGCTGAGAAGCTCTTGGAGAAGAAACCGCAAGTCACCATCTTCCCGGAGGAGGACTTCTGCATGAGCACTGCTCCGGCTCCCGAGGAGGAGGCATCCACCTCCAAGGTGAACTGGCGGTTTAACTCCGGACGGTGGAGCACAGGAGAGGAGGCAAATGCCCGCTTCAGAGAGCCAAACGCGGCGTCGGCCGCAGGTGACCAGTCCTTTGGATTAGCCTCCTTCTTGGTCAAGGCGGAGAGAGGAGCGGTCAGAGCAGAGAAGTGAGGGATGAACTGGCGGTAGTAGTTGGCGAATCCCAGAAAGCTTTGGATTGCCTTCAGTCCAGAAGGAGGAGGCCAGTTGAGAATGTAGGAGACCTTCTTTGGATCCATCTGCAGTCCGGTATCGGAGATGATGTAACCCAGGAAGGGGAGAGAAGACTGCTCAAAGACACACTTCTCGTACTTGGCGTACAGACGATTCTCTCTCAGTCTTTGTAGAACCAGCTGCACGTTCTCTCTGTGGGTCTGGAGATCCGGAGAGAAGACAAGGATATCATCCAGATACACCACCACACAGACGTAAAGAAGGTCCCGGAAAACGTCGTTCACCAATTCTTGAAAGACTGTTGGTGCGTTACACAGACCGAAGGGCATCACGCAGTATTCATAGTGCCCATCGCGAGTATTGAACGCGGTCTTCCATTCTTCCCCAGAGCGGATGCGGACCAGGTTGTAGGCACCCCGAAGGTCCAATTTGGTGAACACACGAGCTCCTCTAAGCCGGTCAAACAATTCGGGGATGAGCGGCAGAGGGTACTTGTTTTTCACGGTGATTTGGTTCAATCCCCGGTAGTCTATACATGGGCGTAAGTCGCCTTCTTTCTTCTTCACGAAGAAGAAGCCTGCTCCAGCAGGAGAGGAGGATCTCCGAATGAATCCCCTTGCCAGTCTCTCCTTGATGTAAGTAGACATGGCCCTTGTTTCGGCTGGAGACAATGGATATATCCGTCCTCGAGGTAGTGTTGTTCCCGGGAGCAGGTCGATGGCACAATCGTACGGACGATGTGGCGGAAGTACCTCAGATTCCTTTTTATCAAAGACGTCCGCGAAGGACCAATAGGCCGAGGGCAGTCCCGGTAGGTTCTCTGGAACCGGAGGTCGTCGGATGGGTTGTATGGCCTTCAGACAGTTCTCATGGCACGAAGAGCCCCATCGGGTGATTTCACCAGTGCCCCAGCTGACTGATGGTTCGTGTGTCCGTAACCAGGGAAGTCCCAGCAGGATTTGATGGGACATGTGTGGGAGGACGTAGAGAGCGATGGTCTCGGTGTGCAGGGCACCGATACGCAGTTCGACCGGCCTGGTGATCCAGGAGATGGTGTCAGAGAGGGGTCTCCCATCCACAGAGGCAATCACGAGGGGTTTGTCAAGTGGAGTAACAGGCACCTGGAACTTGTCCACCGTGGCCTGCTGGATGAAATTGCATGCTGCCCCAGAATCGAGGTACGCCTCAGCCGTGAACCGCGTCTCTCCCGTTGTCACTTGCACAGTCCACGTAACCGGGTCTGAGAGAGTCCCAGCACCTAGGGTGGCCTCTCCTACCAACCCTAGGCTTTGGAGTTTCCCGGCCTCTCTGGACAGGAGCGTAACAGGTGTGTGCCCCCTCCGCAGTAGAAGCAGAGGCCCTTGGCGAGCCGCTCTGCTCGACGTTGTTCAGACTGCCGCACACGGTCGATCTGCAGGACTCGTGGATGGAGACACCAGATGCCGTTGACTGTAGTACGGCGGGCTTCTGCGGAGGAGAGGAATGCCGTACCGGACGTCTCTCACGGGACACCTCTTTGGATCGCTCCTGAAAGCGAATGTCCACTCGAGTCGCTAGGGTAATCAGGGCATCCAGGGTGGACGGTACGTCATGACCTGCCAGCTCATCTTTAATTCGACCCGAGAGTCCTTCCCAGAAGGCGGCGGTTAGAGCCTCGTTGCTCCAGCCGAGTTCCGAAGCCAAGGTGCGAAAACGGATTGCGTATTGACCCACCGTCAGAGTCCCCTGACGTAACCGGAGAAGAGAAGAAGCAGACGCGGAGGCGTGTCCGGGCTCGTCAAAGGTGCCACGGAATGCCTGCAGGAACTCCTGGATGTTCGTGGTCACAGGATCCTCCTTCTCCCACAAGGGGTTCATCCAGGCCAGTGCCTCACCCTCTAGATGGGACATGATGAAGGCGACCTTGGCTTGGTCGGAGGCAAACAAATGCGGCAGCTGCGTGAAATGGAGGAAGCATTGGTTTATGAAACCCCTGCAGGTCTTGGGATCTTCGGCGTACCGGGGTGGTGAGGCCAAACGAAGTCTGGAAGCATCCGAAGAGGCTGCCACGGGGGCTGGAGCCGTGGATTGGCTAGTGGAAGCCCGAGACGCTGAAGATGTAATTGACGCTTGTAGCGTGTTCAGGCGGGCGTCCACCAAAGTCATGAAGTTCAGCATGCGGGTCTGGGTCTCACACTGGCGTTGGAGTTCCTCCTGCAAGGCTGCTAGTGCTTCAGCGGGATCCATGGCCTGATCTTACTGTTAGGGCCAGGTGGAAGGGCAGACCCAGGAGGTGGATCCACTGGACCGAACTCCTTGATGATGGTAAGGGGTCCGGTAGCTGGAACACTACAGGTAGCAGGGCAGTCCGTGCACAAGAGTATAATGGAGAAGTCCCTGGGACCACGGAGTCACTGATGGTAGTCCGGGTGACGGAGCTCAGGTTCGGAAGCCGAGATGATGTCAGGCGGAGTCCGGAACCGTTGGAGCGAGATGACGGGTCACCACAGGGATCCGAGATGGTACGGACTGTCAGGATGGCAGATAAGCAGCGTTCGGGGTGCGGGATGCGGCAGGACCGGATGGCGAGGCAGGATCGGCTCTAGAAGAGAGATACGTAAGTATGGCAGAGAGACACAAGGAGACCTGACTCCTAGCTTGGGAAACACGAAGATCAGGCCCCGCCCACTTGGACATTAAACCCCTTTATACCCTGAACCTGTGTGCTTCATTTCCTGTCAATGGACGCTGGCCCTTTAAGAAAGGGTCAATGACCGCGCGCGCGCCCTAATGCGCATGCGCGCGGCCCGGGTGCCAGAAGCCAGAGCAGGAAGCTGAGAGGAGGAAGCAGCAGAGTCGGGCTGGGGCTGAGACGCCGACGGGCGCCGGGAGCGGGTACCAGGACGCCTGGAAAGCGCCTGCAATGGATGCTGGAGAGCGGGGAGCGGTGGAGACCGGACTGAAGAACCGGGGAGCGAGGCAGGGGAGCCGGGGAGCGTGACAGGTGAGCCGGGGAGCAGCGCAGGGGACCCGGGGAGCGTGACAGTATGTATTGGCCAATGCATGTGAGCCCGGTCACCACGGCAAGGTAATCTCTGTATGCTAGAACCCTAACTTGAAATGCCACTATTTGGGTTGAAAACCTCCATGTCTGGGCAGCTAGACTAAAAACCTAGCTTAAAATCCCACTATCTGGATTAAAACCACCATGTCTGGGCAGCTAGATTCCAGCTATAAAGGGCAGTGAACACAACCTGGTTGTAGGGTGAAGTGCTCAATCAGAAAGAGATGCACTATAAATATATGAAAAGACTGACCTGCACATCCAACAGGTGTGAACAGGTGCTAGCTAGTGATGAGCCACCCCCATAGTGTTCGAGTTCGGTTCGGTTCGTCAAACGGCGGGTGTGTTCGTCGAACGTTCGACGAACATCTTCAAACCTCATTGAAAACAATGGCAGGTAAACACAATCACATACAAACACATAGAAAACACCTTCTAAGGTGTCGAAAAGGTGACAAACAACTCACAAGACACCACAAGCACATGGAAAAGTGGCAAGTACATATACTCATGCTGAAACAAAAGAGCTGGACCAGTAAAAGGAGGAGAAGACACAGATATAGGCATTCCATGCGCTTTAAAAATCATGTAAAACACAGCAAGGGGACTCCAACCAGAGTCTCCATTTTTTCCAAAAATTGGGCCACAGACACCACTTAAGTGGCATCAATTGTCCCATAGTAAGAAACTTCAAATATTGATTTGCATGAAGCACAATCAAAAATACACAAGCCTTTACTCTCCCCAGGATGACCCAGGGGTAGAAAAAGTCCTTGCTGATCCATGACTTCTTCATCTTGATGAACGTTAGTCTGTCCACATTGTCAGTGGACAGACGCGTGCGCTTACCTGTCAGCACACACCCAGCAGCACTGAAGACACGTTCCGAGAGAACTCTGGCTGCGGGACAAGACAAGATCTCCAAGGCATATGTGGCGAGCTCAAGCCAGTTTTCCAGATTGGAAGCCCAAAATGAACAAGGCTCCAGTTGCAGAGTCATGGCATCGATATTAACTTGGAGATACTCCTGTATCATCCTCTACAGGCGTTGACTATGTGTCAGACTTCTTGTGTCTTGTGACCTTGCAAAGGATAGTCTAAAAAATTCATGAAACAATTCCATAAAATTGCTGTTACCACCAGATACGGTGTTGTTGGTACGGTATGAGTGATGATGACTCGACAGTCCCATGGTTGGCAAGTTAGAACTGTGAGATTTACTCTGTGCACCACTGGTGTTTAGTGGAAAAGCCGAGCTAAGATTGCGTAACAGCTTCTGCTGATACTCCTGCATATGTGCGTCCCTTTCTATGGCAGGAATTATTTAGCCAAATTTTGACTTGTACCGGGGATCTAAGAGTGTGGCAACCCAGTAGTCAGCATTACTTCTAATTCTGACAATCCGAGGGTCATGTTGTAGGTAGTGCAGCAAGAAGGCGCTCATGTGTCTTGCGCATCCAGGAGGACCAAGTCCTTGCTGTGTTGGTGGCGGCGAGGTGAGCATCATGCTTCCTTCCTCTGCCCTCTCCCCCCAACCTCGCACAATAGAAATATGATCAAGGTCTCCCTCATCTGTTGAGTCTTCCATGCCCATCGCCACTTTGTCTTCCATTTCTTCCTGGGCTCCTGCACCTTCCTCAACCGTTTGGCTGCTACCATGCGCCCTTGTTAATCCCTCTCCCCCACCGTTCCATGCCTGCCACCTTGGTGCTGTTGACCATCTGGACCTTGTAGATCTTGGTATCCCTTCCGCATATGAATCCTCCTGTACTTCCTCCCCTTCCTCTTGTCCCACCACCTGACTCCGAATACTGTTTAGACAATGCTCCAGCATGTAAATGACTGCAATGGTCATGCTGATAATGGCATTGTCAGTGCTAAACATCTTCATCTCCATGTCGAAACTGTGCAGAAGGGTGCATAGGTCCTTGATCTGAGACCACTCAAGCAGCGTGATCTTCCCCACCTCTGGATCTCGTTGGCCCAGGCTATGTCATAACGTATTGCACCAGGGCTCGGCGGTGCTGCCAATGTCGCTGCAACATGTGGAGAATTGAATTCCAGCATGTCGCCACATCGCATTTCAGGCGGGAGAAACGGCAGGCCGAAAGACTTTTGAAGCAATGCAAGTCATTCAGCTGCGGCATGTAAATGGCGGAAGTGAGCACATAGTGACCGTGCCCTATGCAGAAGCCCATCTAGGCTGGGATAGTGGGTTAAAAATTGCTGGACAACAAGGTTCAACACGTGAGCCATACAAGACACGTGTGTCACATTGCCCTGGCGAAGGGCTGCACCCAGGTTTGCAGCATTGTCGCACATGGCCTTCCCTGGCTGCAGGTTGAGTGGAGACAACCATTGATGACTCACATTTCCCAGACATTTCAACTTAAAGACCGCCTGATGCCGTTGCGCTCTGCTGCCAGCATAGTAAGGAGGTGTGCGGGATTCCTTGTGCACAGTTACAACGCGGGTGGCCGGACCAGACAGGCTTTGGGCGGAGGTGGAGGACCCAGATGAGGTGGAAGAGGCAGAAGCAGTTGAGGAACAGAGGATTGACGCATAACTCGTGGGGACGGCAAGACTAGTACAGCAGACCATTCTCCATCTCTCACCATAGTTACCCAGTGCACAGTCAGCAACATGTAATGCCCCTGTCCATGCTTACTGGTCCAAATATCTGTGGTGAAATGCACCCTGTCACACACAGAGTTTCTCAAGGAAGCGGTGATGTTGTGTGCGACATGCTGGTGTAGCGCAAGCACACCTTTCTTGGAGAAGTAGTGGTGACTGGGCATCTGGTACTGGGGCACTGCAACGGACATAAGGTCTCGAAAATCCTCTGTGTCCACCGGGCGGAAAGGCAGCATTTCTGTAGCCAACAGCTTGCAGATAGTGAAAGTCAACCTCTTAGCTTTGTCTTGGGTAGGAGGAAATGGTCTTTTATTTGTCCCCATCTGAGGGACCGATGGCTGGCTGCTGTGTTGAGACGGTGTTGAGTAGGGTGTCTCTGGAAAACTGATAGTCTTTGAGGAAAGGGCAGGCGGAGACATAATGTTGCCTTCCTCCAAAGGTGGTGCTCTCGATGTCTGAGAGAGCTCAACACACCAGCAGCTGTTTCCACTTCCAAAACAACTGACGACCTGCCAATCCCACTGCCTGTTGCGGGTAAAGAGGTGGAAGGTCTGCGTCGAAAAGCATGTGTGACTGCTGTCCCCACAGTCATAGAGGATGAAGAGCGCGCGGATGCACTTGAAGGGGAAAACAGTGGTTGGCCCTCTTCGCTAGGCCGCATTGTAGCACAGTGAGATTCCCACTGCGACTTATGCTTCATATCCATCTGACGGTTCATGGACGAAGTAGTCAAGCTAGTGAGGTTTTGGCCTCCACTTATAGATTGGTGACAAATCTTACAGATGACATGAGTTGGGAGATCCTTTGCAATGTCAAAAAAGGACTAGGCTAGGCAAGGCTTGGAGCCCATGCGACCTGCAGAACCACTCCGACTTGTGCTCAGAGGCAGAGTTGTGGCTGAGGATGCAGTTGTTGACGTGCTTCCAGTACTCCGTCTATGTCCAGGAAGGTGCAAGCTAACCTCATCGTCAGTAGCATCCTCCTTCACCTCCTCTGCTGACCTCATCGAGTGCTTGACTGTGGGTTGACAGTAAGTGGGATCTACAACATCATCATCACCCTGTGTGTTTGCACTCCCCTCGTCCTCAGAGCCAACCTTTTCCTGCCCTGACCGAATTGATAAGTTGTCATTCCAATCAGGTATCTGAGTCTCATCGTCATCAGCATGTTCCTCATAGTCTCCACCAAGAGGAATTACAGTTTGGGAATGAGGGTCTACATTATGCTCAGAACCTTCTTCATCTGGGCCTGAATCTGACTCACAAAGCTTCTGGGCATCAGTGCAGATCATTTTCTTGTCTGGACTCACTGTAGCTTTAGAGCAGACCTCTGATTACCAGGGTATAGTGTGGCTGAACAGCTCTGCAGACTCAACCATCTCTGTTACCCCATACTCTGCAGGGCGGGTGGAGACTCTAGAGCTAGTAGAAAGCAAGTGCGATTGGGGTGACAACTCAGAGGACTGGAGTCTTTGAAATGTTGAAGTAGAGGTGGAGGAGAGGCCACTTGATGGAGCACTTGAGATCCATTCAAGCATGTGCTGTTTTTGTGCCTCATCTACCTTTGGTAGCAATGGTCGTTTCCGTAACAAAGGGATCATATCTGATTGTCCACGGAAAGTAGTAGACATCTTACTTTGGCTGGAAGATGGTCTTTCTTCAGCAGATGTTACTGTTGTTTTACCACCTACCCCACGGACACAAACTTTTTTTCTCTTTCCAACACGCCTTTTCCCCTTTCCACCAGCATCTGTCCTTTTGCCACTCATTTTGTTTGTGAACAAATTGGACACTGTATGTTGCACTTAAAATTGCTTAGCAGAAATGGAGAGGTGGTGTAGAATGCAGAGGTGGTTTAGCTTTCTTGACAGATGAGGTACGTCACTGACTATCACAAACACTCATGCTATGCCCCAAAGAATTGCCTGCACTTTTTGAAGTTAAAATTGTGTAGCAGAAATGGAGAGGTAGTGTAGAATGCAGAGGTGGTGTAGCTTTCTTGTCAGAAGAGGAACGTCACTGACTATCCCAGACACTCATACTATGCCCTAAAAAATTGCCTGCACTTTTTGCAGTTAAAATTGCGTAGCAGAAATGGAGAGGTGGTGTACAATGCAGAGATGGTGTAGCTTTCTTGACAGCTGAGGTACGTCACTGACTATCACAGACACTCATACTATGCCCCAAAGAATTGCCTGCACTTTTGAATGGTGGTGAAGAATGCAGTGGTGGTGTAGCTTTGTTGTTAGCAGAGGAACATCACTGACTATCCCAGACAATGATACTCTTTCCCAAAGAATTGCCTGCACTTTTTGCGGTTAAAATTGCGTAGCAGAAAGGGAGAGGTGGTGTAGAATGCAGAGGTGGTGTAGCTTTCTTGTCAGAAGAGGAACGTCACTGACTATCCCAGACACTCATACTGTGCCCCAAAAAATTGCCTATATTTTTTGCAGTAAAAATTGCGTACCAGAAATGGAGAGGTGGTGAAGAAAGCAGAGGTGGTGTAGCTTTCTTGACAGCTGAGGTATGTCACTGACTATCACAAACACTCATGCTATGCCCCAAAGAATTGCCTGCACTTTTTGAAGTTAAAATTGTGTAGCAGAAATGGAGAGGTAGTGTAGAATGCAGAGGTGGTGTAGCTTTCTTGTCAGAAGAGGAACGTCACTGACTATCCCAGACACTCATACTATGCCCTAAAAAATTGCCTGCACTTTTTGCAGTTAAAATTGCGTAGCAGAAATGGAGAGGTGGTGTACAATGCAGAGATGGTGTAGCTTTCTTGACAGCTGAGGTACGTCACTGACTATCACAGACACTCATACTATGCCCCAAAGAATTGCCTGCACTTTTGAATGGTGGTGAAGAATGCAGTGGTGGTGTAGCTTTGTTGTTAGCAGAGGAACATCACTGACTATCCCAGACAATGATACTCTTTCCCAAAGAATTGCCTGCACTTTTTGCGGTTAAAATTGCGTAGCAGAAAGGGAGAGGTGGTGTAGAATGCAGAGGTGGTGTAGCTTTCTTGTCAGCAAAGGAACGTCACTGACTATCCCAGACACTCATACTATGCTCCAAAAAATTGCCTGCACTTTTTGCAGTTAAAATTGCATAGCAGAAATGGAGAGGTGGTGTACAATGCAGAGATGGTGTAGCTTTCTTGTCAGCAAAGGAACATCACTTACTATCCTAGACACTCATACTATGCCTCAAAGAATTGCCTGAGCTGATTTAGAAAGACGCTGTGAAAAACTCTTGAATAGCGCTGGCACAGACCTGCCTAGCAAAAATGGCTATGAGCTGCTCTAATCTAGCCCTGAAAAGGGCTGAAATTTCAAGTAGTCCCTAATCCCTAAACCGATGTGTAGATTGCACTTTTTAAGTGTATAGCGCCCACTGCAGCAGCAGCGGCAGCGGTGACTGTCACACACCCGCAGCACTGAGATAATGGCGGCGATGGGGAAAATGGCCGGGTCTTATAGGGCAAGGACATGTGACATGCACAGCCAATGAAACATGCCCTTGCTTGTCTGGCAAAAATCCACTTTGCTGTGTGTGTGTGTGTGTGTGTATGTGTCTGTGATTGGTTGACAGCCTGGCCCGCCCCACTGTATGCGCGGTTAGGAAAAAAAAAATGGCGATCGCCATTCTTTCAGTACTCAGCAGCACTGATCTAAACCCTGTCCCCCCCGCACAATATACGCTTACTTTTGATAATATCATTAGTAATAGTGACTGACAGTATTACAGTGAAAAGCCAGCTAGTAACTAGGTACGCTTTTGGTGATCGAACCATTATCGAACGGTAACTCGAACAATTGAACGTGAAGCAAATCATTCGAGTTCGTCGAACAACTTGAACACCGCCCAAAACAACGCGAATTTGAATTTGGCGAATGGTTCTCTTCGAACATCGCTCATTTCTAGTATTGAGCACCTGAGCATGGTAGTAGTCGCTCATCACTTCTTGTGAATCAAATTGTAATGCATTCAAATTGACAAGGACCTGCAAATGTAAGGAAATTTGACTCAAACGCGATCTTATGTGGATAAATCCAGTATACTGCATATGTCCAATATATATATTTAGCATTATGTTCTTGTCATTGCTTTTTTTTACGTTTCTGCCGATGATACAATTTTATCAGATTTTTTTTAGGCTTTATGTCCCAATGTCCACCATGAAAAATTAATAATAGCTGTCAGCAACTGGCATAAAAATAATGTAAGGCTGTGTGCCCACAATCAGGGTTCAGGGTGTTTTGGATGCAGCGTGCTTTCACTGCGTCAAAAACTCTGTGTTGTACACTACAAGCATAGTGGATGGGATTTCTAGAAATCCCGTGCCCACTGTGCTTGTTTTTCCTGCAGCGAAAATTGATCTGCGGTGTGGCTTCCCAAGATGCAGCATGTCAATTTTTTGCTGTGGAGACACAAGTGTTCTTTGCAGGAAGAACACAACAAGAGAAGGCAACTGTCTAAGCCCGGATTGTGGTTACGAGCAGCTGCGGTCTCCTGCGGAGGAGACTCACAGCCACGCAGGTCAGGGCCCGCCGCTTCCAGGACGCAGGGTCTTGATCGTGTGTACATACCCCAAAGGTAATTTTTGTAAGTAAAGCAGTCTGAGCCAGTCCTAAATCCAAATAGGGTTCACATCACTGCATCCTCACTCTTTAGGAATAGGGTTTCTTCCCACAACTTGTCAGACATTTTTCTCATTGATGACTTCAGAGACTTGGAATAACATCTGTACAATGCATTAAATAGTCTCCATCTCAAGTCTGTGTTATTAATCAAGTGATTAGAAGCTTACTTTGTCTGGTCACAGGAGAAAGCCTGCAGATGAGGTTTTCTTTATTACTGGATTGATAAGCCTATTAATAATATTTGCTATTACTGATATTATATTTATGAAAAAAGGCTCAAAGGTTCAGTTTTTATTCTAAAACTTATTAAAACTCCAATACACAACATTAAGTATGCACATAAAACAGTTTTTGGGCCTAAAGGCTTTCGCCCTTTAAACATTATATACTTATCAATTTCCAATATTATTGCATTCTACAACAAAAATAAAATTGTTTTAAAATATCTAATAATATACTTTGAAAATCAATGCTTTAAAAAAATAATGCACAAAACTATGAGTGTAAAGGACTCGTGAAAGGACCCGCCTCCGTCGTTTGTGCATCACGGGCCAATCGCTGCCTGTGGCGCACAATATCGCTAGGCCTGTCACACGGATTTACCTTCCTAGTGACGTCGCTGTGGCCAGCGAAAGCCTTTTTTCTAAGGGGGCAGTTCGTGCAGCGTCACAGCGACATCACACGGCAGGCGTCAAATGGAAGCGGAGGGGCGAAGAGCAGCCGCATAAAAGTCACGCTCACCTCGTTGCCGGAGGACGCAGGTACGGTGTTGTTCGTCGTTCCAGGGGTGTCACACATAGCGATGTGTGTTGCCTCAGGAACGACGAACAACCTCATTTTACATGTTCCAAAAATTTTATGTATATTTTTAAAAGCCTAACTTTTGAGCTTCTGTATATATATACAACTTTGCCAAAACTTAAGAGACCACTGCACACTTTTATAAAAATCAGCTTCTCTACTTGTCGATTCCAGTGTCAGTTGAATTCCAACCACAGTACACCTCATTCTACTGGCCAGGAGTGGCATAAGGCCACCCAATAGTAGTGGGAAAGACTGGTGGAAAGCATGCCAAGATGCATGAAAGCTGTGATTAAATATCATGATTATTCCACAAAATATTGATTTCTGTATAGTGATGGGTGAACCCCTTGATGTTCATGATCGGGAGACTCACCCGAACATTTTGTAAAGTTCGAGTTCGGGTTCTGAGATAATGTGAACTTGCGTCCGAACCCTGAACTTGGACTTTACAGTTATGGGATGGGGTGTGGGGGGCTGTAAAATAAAGAATATAGTTAATAATAAACATTGTCATTATACTTACAGGTCCTGCGACACATCCCACAGACTCTGTCTCCCGACTGCTTCTGCTTCCGTGTCCGATCACTGCTGTGCCCCCGGGTAACCACAACTGACTTACAGGACTTTCCATGACGTCATAGCTATTTGACCAGTCTGATGTGAATGTTGTACATACATTGGGGTACAGACATTGGGTTACAGACTGGTCACATGGCTATGATGTCACAGAAGGTCCGGTCCTGTAACCCACGGGGTAAAAACATTCACACCAGACTAGTCACATGGCTATGATGTCATGGAAGGTCCTGGAAGTCAGGTGTAGCAGAGCTAAATATGCTCGCCCACCTTTAGACTACATCAGAGGGTTTTTTGGGGGGTAATAAAGATGAGGTCCTAAATGTCTTCTGTTTTATTTCTAATTAAATATTTTTTCTCTGTGTCGCTGTTTTATTTTACTGTTAAAATAACAGACAATCACAGATGCTGTCACACAGTGGGCGTCTGTGTTTGGATGCTGGAGTAACCTGACACCAGCCTATATATTCTAGCATCTAGAATGTATGGGCAGATTCTAGGTTACTCCAACAGCCAATCACAGACGCCCATTCTGCATGACAGTGTCTGTGATTGGCTGTTGGGTTCCTCACACATGTAGTAGTGTAAAAATAAATAAATATTTTAAAAAAATGACATAGGGCTCCGCAGTATTTTTGATTCTCAGCGCAGATAAAGCGGATGGCTACAGACTGCCACCCCCATCTGCCTGGCTTTACCTTGGCTGGCAATCAAAATACAGGAAAGCCCATTATTTTTTTTTATTCATTTAAAAAAAAAAATGCGTGGGCTCCCGCCGTATTTTGATTGCCAGTCAGGTAAAGCCAGGCAGCTAGGAGCTGAGATTCTCAGCATGGTAAGGCCCAAGCGTTCTGGACCCCCCATGCTAAAATGGCAGCTGCCCCTGGAAATGGCGCATTGTTTCTTAGCGCCATTTCCAGGCGCTTTACTCAGCTCGTTCAGTAGCCTTGGTGGTGGTGGCACGCTGGGTAATAAAGGGGTTAATATCAGATTTGTATTCTCAACTGGTAGTAAGCCCAAAATTCATGGTGTCACGCCAAATTAGACATGGCCACTATGAATTTCTAGTAAACAAAAACACAACACATAGGATTTTTTTTTTATTAGAAATAAAACAAAAAATATTTAGAGACTCCATCATTATTATAAAAAAATCCTAAGGCCTTGTGCACACTTGCCAGATTTTACTGCGGATTTACCGCGGATTTGCTGCATGTATCGCTGCAGAAAATGTTCATAACCTTTCTGCAGTGATTCACCAGCCAAACCTATAGGAAAAAAAAAATGCTGTGCGCACTAGGCGGATTTTGACAGCTACCGGTTTTGCTGTAGGATTCCCGCAGCAAAAACAATTGCATGTCACTTCTTTCCCACAGGTAGCTGCGGCATTTCACTCCATTGACAGTAATGTAATCATGAAATCCCACAGGCAATAACGCAGGTAGCAAATTCTGTGCGGTTCATTGCGTTTTACTGCGTTATTCCCTGCGGTATTTTTCAAGACATAATGTTCATCACTGCCCTGCGTTTTGCCAGGAAGAGGAAGCTGAGCAGAGAGTAAACACACACAGATCACACTCACACACAGACACAGACATATAGAATGCACATAGAAATCAAACGTACATATAAAAATAAAAAAACAAAAAACAAATTGCGGGCTCCGCTGTATTTCTACCATCCAGCCGAGGTAAACACACAGTGGCAACTGGTATTTTCATGTTGGGGAGGGCAAGGGCCATGGTTAATGCCCTCCCCATCCCGCAGCCGAGTTTATCAGCTCGCAGCTGCCCCGGGACTGTCGCATCCATTATGCGACAGTCTCGGAGTATCCCCGACTCTTCCAGATTGCCGTGATGCGGTGGCAATCCAGGTAAATAACGAGTTAATGGCAGTGCATCGCTGCCACTAAGTACAAGCTTAATCATGGCAGTGTTTATGAGACAGCTTTCATGATTAACCCGTAAGTAAAGTGAATAAACATAAACACCGAAAAATCCTTTATTTTAAATAAAACACAAAAAAGCCCCCTCTTTCACCACTTTATTAATCCACCCAACACACAGCTCCGACGTAATCCACCGAGGTCCCACCCGTTTCAAGGACATATCCGTCTTCTTCCTCAGGACAATGTACAGAGAATACTATGATAGTATTCTCTGTACATTGTCCTGAGGAAGAGGACGGATATGTCCTTGAAATGCGTAGACCTGTGTAAATAAAGAAAAGAGATTTACTTATATCATCTGGACTCCTGTGGTTTGGCGCAGTATTCAAACCTGCTTTTCTCCTGCTGTCTGAAGTTAGTATGTGTGATCTCGGCAAATCTTATCTGCAATCTGACGTGTCACATCGCTAACGAGATCGCTAGCGACATTGCAGCATGTAAAGCACCCTTTTGTGTATGACTTGTGCGACTCTCACATTGCATCACCCCACACGGCCTGACACTCTCCTGACAAGGAGGACCTCAGCAGCATGGAAATTCATGTAGCCAACCCGCTCCTGTCGGGAGAGTGTGCGCTGTGTCGGATGATGCGATTGGAGACTCACACAGTGACAGTCAAAGTTTAATCGAGTCCATGAGCCTTGGACTCAGGTGAACCCTGATGTCACCAAGAACACGGCCTAAAACAGCCAAAAACTGCCCCAAGTGACAAGCAGTGCAATAAATACCTCCAGATGTTAACAGGACCTTCCATGGCGTCATAGCCATGTGAGCAGTCTGTAAGCCAATGTCTGTGGCTACTTTGAAGAAAATAGAATATGACACATTTTCAGTTGTTTCACACTTTTTTTTATTAAGTAATTCATACCACATGTGTTAATTCATAGTTTTGATGCCTGCAATGTGAATCTACAATTTTCAGAGTCATGAAAATAAAGAAAACTGTTTGAATGAGAAGGTGTGTTCAAATCTTTGGTCTGTACTATATCTATATATATATATATATATATATATATATATATATATAATTGCCTTATTCTGTCTGTCTGTCTGTCTGTCTTGCTCCAAAAATGTGTTACGGTGACACAAAGCTGATTGGCCGCTGGGCTCGCCATGGCCCCGCCCCCCCGCACGGATTGGCGGCTCGCCTCGCCTCGGCTCCGCCCCCCCACGGATTGGTCGCTCGCCTCGGCCTGGCCCCGCCCTCCGCATGGATTGGCCACTCGCCCCGGCCCTCCGCACGCATCGCCAGACATAACCTTGCGCTGCTGGGATCGTGACGGAGCCGGTGAACGCTGGTAACCATTATACACATCGGGTAACTAAGGTCCCTTAATTACCCGATGTGTATCATAGTTACCAGTGTACACTGGCTCCGTCACGATCCCAGCAGCGCCAGACATAACCTTGCGATGCTCGGATCTTGACGGAGCTGGTGAACGCTGGTAACCATTATACACATCGGGTAACTAAGGTCCCTTAGTTACCCGATGTGTATCATAGTTACCAGTGTACACCGGCTCCGTCAGGATCCCAGCAGCGCCAGACATAACCTTGCGATGCTGGGATCTTGACGGAGCCGGTGAACGCTGGAAACCATTATACACATCGGGTAACTAAGGTCCCTTAGTTACCCGATGTGTATCATAGTTACCAGCGTACACCGGCTCCCGGTACACATGTGCAGGGAGCCGGCATTATACTCCTCTCCCCCCAGGACTACTCCTCCTATTATAGTCCTCCTATTATATTCCTCTCTGAGTATAATAGGAGAACTATTATAGCATGGGGGATGGAGCACGATGGGGTGCGCAGCATGGGGGATGTAGCACGATGGGGGGTGCGCAGCATCGGGGATGCAGCACGATGGGGAATGCGCAGCATAGGGGATGGAGCATGATGGGGTGCGCAGCATGGGGGATGTAGCACGATGGGGGGTGCACAGCATGGGGGATGTAGCATGATGGGGGTGCGCAGCATGGGGGATGTAGCACGATGGGGAGTGCGCAGCATGGATGGGGGATGGAGCACGATGGGGAGTGCGCAGCATGGAGGATGGAGCACGATGGGGAGTGCGCAGCATGGGGGATGGAGCACGATGGGGAGTGCGCAGCATGGGGGATGGAGCATGATGGGGGGTGTGCAGCATCGGGGATGGAGCACGATGGGGAATGCGCAGCATAGGGGATGGCGCACGATGGGGGGTGGGCAGCATGGGGGATGGAGCACGATGGGGGGTGCGCAGCATGGGGGATGGGGCACGATGGGGGGTGCGCAGCATGGGTGATGGAGCACGATGGGAGGTGCACACCTCCCCCCAACACACATACACAACACACCACACACACACCGGGAACAACAAACACCGCCATACACAGACACCCACACACACAGACAACGCCGCACACACACAACACCCAACACACAAACACCGCGGCATACATAAATATATGCACATACCGCGCAACACACACATTGCACAAAACATACCTCCCCCAAAACACAACACACCCACACAAACCGCGCAACACACACACACAACGCTACAGACACACAGCGCTCCACAAACAACGCAACACACGCAACACACATACAACACCGCTCTCACCCCCCGCCACACCCAGACAACACCCAGAACATGTACAGCGCCCTTCACAAACACTTGGTAACTACACACAACAACATCTATATATATATATATATATATAACAAAAATCATACATGAACTACACAATACGTAAATTCTAGAATACCCGATGCGTAGAATCGGGCCACCTTCTAGTATATATATAATTGCCTTATTCTGTCTGTCTGTCTGTCTGTCTGTCTGTCTTGCTCCAAAATTGTGTCCTTACGGAGACACAAAGCTGATTGGCCGCTGGGCTCGCCATGGCCCCGCCCCCGCACGGATTGGCCACTCGCCTCGCCTCGCCTCCGCCCCCCCACGGATTGGTCACTCACCTCGGCCTGGCCCCGCCCTCCGCATGGATTGCCCGCTCGCCTCGGCCCTCCGCACGCATCGCCAGACATAACCTTGCGCTGCTGGGATCGTGACGGAGCCGGTGAACGCTGGTAACCATTATACACATCGGGTAACTAAGGTCCCTTGGTTACCCGATGTGTATCATAGTTACCAGTGTACACCGGCTCCGTCACGGTCCCAGCAGCGCCAGACATAACCTTGCGATGCTGGGATTGTGACGGAGCCGGTGAACGCTGGTAACCATTATACACATCGGGTAACTAAGGTCCCTTGGTTACCCGATGTGTATCATAGTTACCAGTGTACACCGGGTCCGTCACGATCCCAGCAGCGCCAGACATAACCTTGCGATGCTGGGATCGTGACGGAGTCGGTGAACGCTGGTAACCATTATACACATCGGGTAACTAAGGTCCCTTGGTTACCCGATGTGTATCATAGTTACCAGCGTACACCGGATACCGGTACACATGTGCAGGGAGCCGGCATTATACTCCTCTCCCCCCAGGACTACTCCTCCTATTATAGTCCTCCTATTATACTCCTCTCTGAGTATAATAGGAGAACTATTATAGCATTGGGGATGGAGCACGATGGGGGGTGCGCAGCATGGGGGATGGAGCACGATGGGGGGTGCGCAGCATGGGGGATGGAGCACAATGGGGGGTGCGCAGCATGGGGGATGGAGCACGATGGGGGGTGCGCAGCATGGGGGATGGAGCACGATGGGGGGGGGCGCAACATGGGGAATGGAGCACGATGGGGAGTGCGTAGCATGGAGGATGGAGCACAATGGGGAGTGCACAGCATGGGGGATGGAGCACGATGGGGAGTGCGTAGCATGGAGGATGGAGCACAATGGGGAGTGCACAGCATGGGGGATGGAGCACGATGGGGAGTGCGCAGCATGGGGGATGGAGCACGATGGGGGGTGCGCAGTATGGGGGATGGAGCACGATGGGGAGTGCGCAGCATGGGGGATGGAGCACGATGGGGGGTGCGCAGCATCGGGGATGGAGCACGATGGGGAATGCGCAGCATAGGGGATGGAGCACGATGGGGGTTGGGCAGCATGGGGGATGGAGCACGATGGGGGGTGCGCAGCATGGGGGATGGGGCACGATGGGGGGTGCGCAGCATGGGGGATGGAGCACGATGGGAGGTGCACACCTCCCCCCAACACACACACACACACACAACACACCACACACACACTGGGAACCTCAAACACCACCCTACACAGACACCCACACACACAGACAGCGCCGCACACACACAACACCCAACACACAAACACCGCGGCATGCATAAATATACGCACATACCGCACAACACACACATTGCACAAAACATACCTCCCCCCAAAACACACACGCAACACACATACAACACCGCTCTCACCTCCCGCAACACCCAGACAACACCCAGAACATGTACAACGCCCTACATAAACACTTGGTAACTACACACAACAACATCTATATATATATATATATATATATATATAACAAAAATCATACATGAACTACACAATACGTAAATTCTAGAATACCCGATGCGTAGAATTGGGCCACCTTCTAGTATATCTATAATTGCCTTATTCTGTCTGTCTGTCTGTCTGTCTGTCTGTCTTGCTCCAAAATTGTGTCCTTACGGTGACACAAAGCTGATTGGCCGCTGGGCTCGCCATGGCCCCGCCCCCCGCACGGATTGGCCGCTCGCCTCGGCTCCGCCCCCCCCACGGATTGGTCGCTCGCCTCGGCCTGGCCCCGCCCTCCGCATGGATTGCCCGCTCGCCTCGGCCCTCCGCACGCATCGCCAGACATAACCTTGCGCTGCTGGGATCGTGACGGAGCCGGTGTACGCTGGTAACCATTATACACATCGGGTAACTAAGGTCCCTTAGTTACCTGATGTGTATCATAGTTACCAGTGTACACCGGCTCCGTCACGATCTCAGCAGCGCCAGACATAACCTTGCGATGCTGGGATCGTGACGGAGCCGGTGAACGCTGGTAACCATTATACACATCGGGTAACTAAGGTCCCTTAGTTACCCGATGTGTATCATAGTTACCAGCGTACACCGGCTCCCGGTACACATGTGCAGGGAGCCGGCATTATACTCCTCTCCCCCCAGGACTACTCCTCCTATTATAGTCCTCCTATTATACTCCTCTCTGAGTATAATAGGAGAACTATTATAGCATTGGGGATGGAGCACGATGGGGTGCACAGCATGGGGGATGTAGCACAATTGGGGGTGCGCAGCATGGGGGATGTAGCACGATGGGGAGTGCGCAGCATGGGGGATGGAGCACGATGGGGAGTGTGCAGCATGGGGGATGGAGTACGATGGGGGGTGCGCAGCATGGGGGATGGAGCACGATGGGGGGTGCGCAGCATGGGGGATGGAGCACGATGGGGGGTGCGCAGCATGGGGGATGGAGCACGATGGGGGGTGCGCAACATGGGGAATGGAGCACGATGGGGAGTGCGCAGCATGGAGGATGGAGCACAATGGGGAGTGCACAGCATGGGGGATGGAGCACGATGGGGAGTGCGCAGCATGGGGGATGGAGCACGATGGGGGTGCGCAGAATGGGGGATGTAGCACGATGGGGAGTGCGCAGCATGGGGGATGGAGCATGATGGGGAGTTTGCAGCATGGGGGATGGAGCACGATGGGGGATGCGCAGCATGGGGGATGGAGTATGATGGTGGGTGCGCAGCATTGGGGATGGAGCACGATGGGGGGTGCGCAGCATGGAGCACAATGGGGAGTGCACAGCATGGGGGATGGAGCACGATGCGGAGTGCGCAGCATGGGGGATGGAGCACGATGGGGGTGCGCAGCATGGGGGATGGAGAACGGTGGGGGGTGCGCAGCATGGTGGATGGAGCACGATGGGGAGTGCGCAGCATGGGGGATGGAGCACGATGGGGAGTGTGCAGCATGGGGGATGGAGCACGATGGGGGGTGCGCAGCATGGGGGATGGAGCACGATGGGGGGTGCGCAGCATGGGGGATGGAGCACGACGGGGGGTGCGCAGCATTAGGTTGGAGCACGATGGGGAGTGCGCAGCATGGAGGATGGAGCACGATGGGGAATGCGCAGCATGGGGGATGGAGGACGATGGGGAGTGCGCAGCATGGGGGATGGAACACGATGGGGGGTGCGCAGCATGGGGGATGGGGCACGATGGGAGGTGCACACCTCCCCCCAACACACACACACATAACACACCACACACACACTGGGAACCTCAAACACCGCCCTACACAGACACCCACACACACAGACAACGCCGCACACACACAACACCCAACACACAAACACCGCGGCATACATAAATATAAGCACATACCGCACAACACACACATTGCACAAAACATACCTCCCCCAAAACACACCACACCCACACAAACCACGCAACACACACACACACAACGCGACAGACACACAGCGCTCCACAAACAACGCAACACACGCAACACACATACAACACCGCTCTCACCCCCCGCCACACCCAGACAACACCCAGAACATGTACAGCGCCCTACACAAACACTTGGTAACTACACACAACAACATCTATATATATATATATATATATATATATATATATAAAACAAAAATCATACATGAACTACACAATTTGTAAATTCTAGAATACCCAATGCGTAGAATCGGGCCACCTTCTAGTATATATATATATATATATATATATATATACACACACACACACACACACACACATATATACACATTGGCTATTTCTGTTGTTCTACTTTGTAATAGGAGCAGAACAAAAAAAAAAAATAATCAAAGTACACGATACTTATGAAGATGGACACCACCAGCCAGCAATGGACCTTGTTGACTAAAAAGAAAAGCCCGGATGCCTGCCCTGAAGGGGCTCAAGGGAGGGCAACATGACTGAGGAGGGATGCTAGGCCTGAGGGTTAGCAAGGGGTTAAGTTATAGGGCATTTTGTGCGGGAAAAGTGGGAGGTGGAGTTATAAGTGCTGTGGGGCCATGTAATTGGTCAAGGGGTTATTTGTAGGATAGTATATATTGGTTCGAAGTATGAGGTGGGAGGTTCATTCATTACCTGGAAGACGTCCGAAATTGTTGCTGAATCGCTTGGATCCTGAAGATCGAGGGCCTCATGGTACAGACCAAGAGGAGGGTGGAGGAGCAGCTGCAGCGATGGTCCGGCGACGTCGGTGGTGCTGAAGATGGGACCCCTCTGACTCCGAAGCGGCAGCGAAGACCGCGGCCTTCTTAGCACCTCAGCCCGGAGACGACGCCGAAGAGCGGGCGGCGGAGCCCCAGAGGAAGACCCACGGCAGCGGCGGTGGACCCAGGAGACGGGACAACGCGGGGCCCGGGCCGGAAGTCGGGCCGCGGGCATCAAGGCAACGGGGCGGTGAGTGACGTGGCCGGCCTCCCCTCCAATTCCGGTTCGCGGTACGCAGTGGTGTGTCGCGGCTGCATGACCCGCCGCGCTCACCTGCCCCGCCGCGCGCACCTGCCCCGCTGTGCCCCCTGACGTGGGTCGGCGTGGTCACGTGGGTCGGCGTGGTCATGTGGACAGGCGGCGTCACCTGGGCTGGCGGCGCGGTCACGTGGGCCGGTGGCGCGTTCACGTGTGGACCTGGGAGAGAGGACATCGTGGAGCCTGTATCGGGACGGCGGCAGCGGGGCGGTGAGCGATGTGACCGGCCTCCCTTCCACTTCCGGGTCGCGGCGCGCACTGGTGATGCGCGCGTCGCGGCCGCGTGACCCGGCGCGGTCACGTGGTCTGGTGATGCGGTCACGTGCTTCGGTGCCGGGGTCAGCTGACCCGGAAGTGTCAGCGCTGAACCCTGCAGCGATCGTCGGCTGCAGAGCAAGAGGTGGGCGAGGATTTCGCAGACCAGACGGCAGTCCAGCAGCGGTGCGGGCAGTGGTAAGTGTCATCACTGGCCCTTACAGGTTCATATTGATACGGCGCAGGGGTCAGTGTGCCACCATGGGCGGCACGGCCACGTGACCCAGGGCGCGGTGCGTGGTCTGGCGGCGTGAGCACCTGCCCCTGGCATCATGGTTATCTGAATCCGCACAGGGTTCACTGAGCAGCCGCGGCATGTCAGTGCTGAGCCAGAGCTACACTTTGACAGAGCATGACGGGCTGGGGGTGCCGAGCTAGGGCGGGCCCCTGAGATTTTGAAGCTGGGTTCGGCGGGGACCCAGGAGCGGTTGGATCCCTACATGGAGGCAGTTTACATATGCGCGGCCGGAGCCCCCGTTTACGGCTCTGGGTCGGTGACCATCTCCTGAGGCGTCCCCCGGGTTGGGCAGCAGGTTCATCTCGCCGGCTGTTGCTGGCGAGGTCCCAGTCGCCTGTTTTCTGCCCAGGAGGAGGACAGCCTGCGTCGGTCGGGGAGGATACCAACGGTGCTCGACGCGGAGGACACGTGACGGCAGTTCCGGGGGCCACCCCGGAGTCAGCCTGGTAAGCTTAAAATTCACTTGCACCTCTTATATGGGTTTTGGCCATTTGTTGGTGGTGGGGGTTTTAAATACTTCTGGTTGTTAATTGGGGTTAAGTCGTATGTTCCTGGGCATTGCGGGGTTTTAATAACGGATGTGATTGTAAAAGGTGGACGGTTATGAGGCGGTACTATAGTGAGGTCCAGGGTGGTTTGTGGGGTCGTGGTGATTAGCTGCACCTCTGGGGGTTTCATGGCCCAGTAGCAGGTGTTGGGGGAGGGCCTTTTGGCAGATGGGTCTGCATTCACAATTGGATCATTAAGGACCGTGGTGTTGTTCCCTGAGAGTGTGGCTGTGGGTATCCATTCTGGATAGGTGTCTCAGAACAGGGGCTGAGTGGTTGTGCGGGGTTTTGTTGGCTGTTGATAGATCGGTGGTGATAGTGGGTACAGGGAGGTTGCTTGTCATCAGACGATGGAAAGGGGGTGTGTTGACTGGTGTATTGTCTGCCGACACGACCTTGGTTTTCTCTTCTTTTGCTGCGGCAGCAGATCTCTTCATTGTTCACTGGGGTTGTTCCGAGGCAGG
Organism: Anomaloglossus baeobatrachus; assembly: GCF_048569485.1. Taxonomy (NCBI): domain Eukaryota; kingdom Metazoa; phylum Chordata; class Amphibia; order Anura; family Aromobatidae; genus Anomaloglossus; species Anomaloglossus baeobatrachus. The sequence continues at coordinate 645,811,056 of NC_134353.1, read as the reverse complement.
AATGCTACTGGTTTAGGCATTATCTACTTGCATGTTGTAATTTGAGCTGATTTAGTGCAGGAGGCCATGGGGAGTCGTTGCCTGTGTCTTTGGCAGGTTATTGGAGCTGTGGGTGGTATAAGGGGTGGTAGGGATCCCCTCTGGCTGAACTGGATATTCTAGGCCATGTTTTGCTGGTTGCCGCTACTGTTAAGTGCCCACCTTGGGGTTTGTTGGGGCGCATAAGTATCGAGTACAGTGTTTTGGTTGTAGGTTCACCACCCCATTGGTTCTTGTTATTGTTTGGTTTGGGCTGGTGGAAAATGGGTGGTATCAGTAAGAGCCCATGATTTATTTGGGTCCAGGGGCCGGGCCGGGGTGCTCCTTGTTGTTGAGTTGTTCGTATACACAGTGGGGTGTTTGGCTTTTATATTGCCGGTTCCTTGGCGAAAATGTCGACGGTTGCTTCTAGGCTTTTGGTGGATAGTGGGCTGCTTGTCGGGGCCCGAGTTATATGCGCGAGTAAGGCGCTTGGTGACCTAACTGCATTTGACGGCATATTCGCCGTTGCTTATGGGGACGTTATCAGATGCACTTTCCGGGTCTGCATGGGAGAGACCTTCTCACTGGCCGGTACGCGGGCAGGTACGGTGATTCTACCTGTCGTTTACCATTGTATCAGGTGGTGGATTTAATAGGGTGTTGCTTTGTTTCCAGCCTTTGACCACACAGGCACCGTGGCTGCAAGAGGTTCCTTCCGTGAGATTTAGGTTTATGATCACTACGGGCCGGGGCTTTAGGCCACTTGCTGGTCTCGAGGCCCAGGCTTGGGCTGGACTAGGCTCAACTTGTGACCAGGTACTATTTGCCTGGTTGGATTTGTTTCCCATTGCGCAGCCCCGGCAGATTGGGGTGGGGGTGCGTGAAGTATGGGTGACGACTGTGAGGGGGGTCTTGCGGGTTGATCAGTGCGTCTGGGATCACTGGTGGTGTGGTGGGGTTTTACTTACCGGTTTGGGAGTCCTGATTTGTAGTTGGCCATTTCCGACGGTCCACTGGGTGGGTATCTGGCGCCCGCGGGCGTGACGCTTTGTATTGCTTTAGGGGGACCATTTTTCACTTAAGGGCAGTCGCCACATAATTGTGATTCAGTTTGTATGCCTGGTGAGTTTGATGCTGTGGTTTTATGTGCTGGATGTCAGGAGCACACATTGTATAGCCGCTAAACGGTATTGTAGTGGTAATTGTGGTTAAGCAAGCAGGGACTAGGGCCTCGTTGCATCAGTTGGCGGGGTTGCGGCAGGTTCTGACACAAAAGATCCCGGGATTGAAGGCTTGTTGCCTGGGGTTTAGGGGTTTTGGAAGTTGGCGGTGGGTCGGGCACCATTTCGGCGTACTCAGTGGATAATTTGCTGGGGGCTCTCCCCGGAGGGCGTGTTCAGTACTGGTGATGGGCAAGTATTTTGTTTGGATGCCGTAATGTGAATGCGGTTAGCATCCAAGGCTTGTGGCATGAATAGGGCCTGGCGTTGGTTATGGTAGTTTAAGGCTTAGTTGTGTTGGTGCTGGGTACTGGTATATGCAGGGTTTGGCAAAGGCGTGGTTAATGGTTTCCCCAGTTCTTGAATAGTAGGGTGGGTCTGTAGACCCTTTTGGTATCCCGGGTTGGGTCTTTGTCGCCTTCATGTGGTGGGCGTGTATTTAACGGGTCTTTTACCGGGGCAGTTACAGTGAGGAATTTCGTGTCACATTTATTTTATAAGGGCGGCGTGTGCTTCTTTGTGGTTCTGGAATGCGCTAACGGTCTTCCATGGTTGTGGTTCAAATCCTTTGGTACTTTGGGACGAGCCTTATTGTCTTCTTGCGGTTTGCGAGTATTCAGCAGGTATGTAGGCATTATAGTGGCGGTATTGAGAAGAATTCGTGTTCATTTGGGAAAGGGGCAGTGGCGGTGGCTACTTGTTCCAGGCTTCCCTTAAGGGATACGATTGGTTGTTATTATGCGGTTGGCCGTGGAGGTACGCCAGACCTTATACGTTGTGCGTGCTGTCGGGCAGGGCAGTTGGGGGGTGTGCTTCCTTTACCTTAGGTTTGCGCATGGGCAACAGTAGGGGGGTCTTTTCAGACCAGGATTGTTGATTACTTGGTTTTGGTGTTGCCAGGGTGGCCAGGATCATTAATGGCTTGGTTTGGTTATGGTCATATAGTGAGGTATATTAGGACTTGTGTTACTAATTCGGGAGGAGGGACCTCCGGATGACTTGACAGGGCACTTGTGTGGAAGTGACTTGGGCGCTGGGAGGTCCCTGGTCTTGTTCCGTTTCCTCAGGCATGACGGCCTTGGGCCCCTTGTATGCCGCCAAGGTGTTTGTGCTCGTGTGTTCGGTTGCAATGGCTCACTTGTTTGGAGGCTTGCCGGGTTTGTCGACATGGCATGTTGTCAGGGAAATGCCGTACATCAAGGAAACATGGCGTGTGCTCTTTGTTACTGTTAGGCAGGTTGGTTTTGTCGAATTATTAGTTGGGGTGCTTTTCGAGGTGCCTGCAGTGTTGCTGTCTCAACGAGGCTGAGTTCGCGTCCCATTCTTTCGGGGTCGGGTCGGCGACTCAGGCCGCTCGTTGGTGACTGGTCGCACAGGCTGGGTGAAGGGTACAGGGTACAGGTACATATTTGGTCGGTTCTTTTGCAAAGATGGTTCGGGGCAGGGGAGTTTCAGTCTCTGGTGAATTGGGCGGTCTAATGGTGTTTGGGTTAGTACCATTGGTATTGAAATTAAGGCATTGGTTAATGGAGCCGTGGTCACGGCCCTGGTTGGTCTTTGGTGGTGGGACTCGCACGTACAAGGTGTCATACGTGCTCGCTGTGGCGTAAAGGTGGGGGGTATTTGAAGTCGGTGGATTGCACAAAGAGCGGGGGGAAACCCAGTGCAGGAACGGGTTACCCTTGGTGGTGCAATGGTATGGTTGGTGGGTCCCTGCTGTGCTCGGTCACAGCGGGACATGTTAACGTGGTGTTAAAAATATACTCTTAAATATATTTTTCTTCAAATACGTAAAAGCGTATGAAAGAAAGAACTTCAAAAATGTAAAAAATAAATGTATTTTATCTATTTAAAATGGTTGCCAAAATTCAGTTACAGAAAGGAAAAATAATATACTTCATTAGCTTACGTAAAAAGTTCAATGAGTCCATACTGATCAATAGAAAATCTTCATCCCTCTCTCTTTGGATCCTGCTTGGTAAGGCAGGGGTGATATTCTGTAGCTTTTCAGCATGTGTTCATCTTGCAGCCTGGAAGAATTCTGGGACAGCTGACGACGTGCAGGAGCAGGAGTAGCCCCCTCCATCGTGTCATGTTATATGACAACTGTTCAAACCATATAGGGAAATTACTGCTGGACGCATGTCACATGGTGTAATCTCTAGAAGCTTCCAGATGGAAGGATCATGTCAGCACTTATGTATATTCAATATGGATATCTTAATATTTATTCCTTATAAGAACTTTATCAATAAACTATGCCCTCCAACATAAACAGAACTGTGAAAACATATAATATGTCCTACTATAAAATGTTTGATAACTAGATGTATTAATTTTATTGTTTTTACACGTGGGACCCTGCTGTGCTGGGTCACAGCAGGGCATGTTAATATGCTGGGTGTCTTCGAGCCGGTGTGGTGCGGCTGAGGGCACAAGGTGGAGCAACACTCGGCTGGGTGTCCTCGAGCCGGTGTGGTGCGGCTGAGGGCACATGGTGGAGCTGGTGTTGCAATCATGTACAACTGGACTCTTCACTTACCCCCCCTCCTTTGTTGGTGGTTATGTTTTATGGAGTTATTACTATATTTATGAATAAAATGTTATTGATTATTTTGGTAATAATAAACAAGGCTGCTATGGCCTTTTACATCCAATGTCACGCAGTCTGTGTCTTATTTTGGGTTGAGAAGCGGTAATAGGTGGATAACTGGTTTGGGTCAGTACGGCAAGATAGGGCCGCCAGTCAGACGTTCCTAAGTAAAGAAAAGCCCGGACGCCTGCCCTGAAGGGGCTCAAGGGAGGGCAACATGACTGAGGAGGGATGCTAGGCCTGAGGGTTAGCAAGGGGTTAAGGTATAGGGCATTTTGTGCGGGAAAAGAGGGAGGTGGAGTTATAAGTGCTGTGGGGCCATGTAATTGGTCAAGGGGTTGTTAGTTGTAGGATAGTATATATAGGTTCGAAGTATGAGGTGGGAGGTTCATTCACTACCTGGAAGACGTCCGGAATTGTCCCGCCCACCCGCCCCTTTTCAAGATTTCTGGAGATCGACATGTAGAGACGAAGAGGATTGACCTTGTCGCAGCAGTCGGCGTAAAGGAGGGGGGTATTTGAAGTCGGTGGATTGCACAAAGAGCAGGGGGGAACCCAGTGCAGGAATGGGTTACCCTTGGTGGTGCAATGGTATGGTTGGTGGGTCCCTGCTGTGCTCGATCACAGAGGGACATGTTAACGTGGGACCCTGCTGTGCTGGGTCACAGCAGGGCATGTTAATATGCTGGGTGTCTTCGAGCCGGTGTGGTGCGGCTGAGGGCACATGGTGGAGCAACACTCGGCTGGGTGTCCTCGAGCCGGTGTGGTGCGGCTGAGGGCACATGGTGGAGCTGGTGTTGCAATCATGTACAACTGGACTCTTCACTTACCCCCCCTCCTTTGTTGGTGGTTATGTTTTATGGAGTTATTACTATATTTATGAATAAAATGTTATTGATTATTTTGGTAATAATAAACAAGGCTGCTGTGGCCTTTTACATCCAATGTCACGCAGTCTGTGTCTTATTTTGGGTTGAGAAGCGGTAATAGGTGGATAACTGGTTAGGGTCAGTACGGCAAGATAGGGCCACCAGTCAGACGTTCCTAAGTCATGGACTCCGTGTACATACAGTTAGGTCCAGAAATATTTGGACAGTGACACAATTTTCGCGAGTTGGGCTCTGCATGCCACCACATTGGATTTGAAATGAAACCTCTACAACAGAATTCAAGTGCAGATTGTAACGTTTAATTTGAAGGATTGAACAAAAATATCTGATAGAAATTGTAGGAATTGTACACATTTCTTTACAAACACTCCACATTTTAGGAGGTCAAAAGTAATTGGACAAATAAACCAAACCCAAACAAAATATTTTTATTTTCAATATTTTGTTGCGAATCCTTTGGAGGCAATCACTGCCTTAAGTCTGGAACCCATGGACATCACCAAACGCTGGGTTTCCTCCTTCTTAATGCTTTTCCAGGCCTTTACAGCCGCAGCCTTCAGGTCTTGCTTGTTTGTGGGTCTTTCCGTCTTAAGTCTGGATTTGAGCAAGTGAAATGCATGCTCAATTGGGTTAAGATCTGGTGATTGACTTGGCCATTGCAGAATGTTACACTTTTTTGCACTCATGAACTCCTGGGTAGCTTTGGCTGTATGCTTGGGGTCATTGTCCATCTGTACTATGAAGCACCGTCCGATCAACTTTGCGGCATTTGGCTGAATCTGGGCTGAAAGTATATCCCGGTACACTTCAGAATTCATCCGGCTACTCTTGTCTGCTGTTATGTCATCAATAAACACAAGTGACCCAGTGCCATTGAAAGCCATGCATGCCCATGCCATCACGTTGCCTCCGCCATGTTTTACAGAGGATGTGGTGGGCCTTGGATCATGTGCCGTTCCCTTTCTTCTCCAAACTTTTTTCTTCCCATCATTCTGGTACAGATTGATCTTGGTCTCATCTGTCCATAGAATACTTTTCCAGAACTGAGCTGGCTTCATGAGGTGTTTTTCAGCAAATTTAACTCTGGCCTGTCTATTTTTAGAATTGATGAATGGTTTGCATCTAGATGTGAACCCTTTGTATTTACTTTCATGGAGTCTTCTCTTTACTGTTGACTTAGAGACAGATACACCTACTTCACTGAGAGTGTTCTGGACTTCAGTTGATGTTGTGAACGGGTTCTTCTTCACCAAAGAAAGTATGCGGCGATCATCCACCACTGTTGTCATCCGTGGACGCCCAGGCCTTTTTGAGTTCCCAAGCTCACCAGTCAATTCCTTTTTTCTCAGAATGTACCCGACTGTTGATTTTGCTACTCCAAGCATGTCTGCTATCTCTCTGATGGACTTTTTCTTTTTTTTCAGCCTCAGGATGTTCTGCTTCACCTCAATTGAGAGTTCCTTAGACTGCATGTTGTCTGGTCACAGCAACAACTTCCAAATGCAAAACCACACACCTGTAATCAACCCCAGACCTTTTAACTACTTCATTGATTACATATTAACGAGGGAGACGCCTTCAGAGTTAATTGCAGCCCTCAGAGTCCCTTATCCAATTACTTTTGGTCCCTTGAAAAAGAGGAGGCTATGCATTACAGAGCTATGATTCCTAAACCCTTTCTCCGATTTGGATGTGAAAACTCTCATATTGCAGCTGGGAGTGTGCACTTTCAGCCCATATTATATATATAATTGTATTTCTGAACATGTTTTTGTAAACAGCTAAAATAACAAAACTTGTGTCACTGTCCAAATATTTCTGGCCCTGAGTGTACATTCATCACAAGTAATATTTATCTTGTTGCTACTATACCTACAATACAGCAACATTGTACAAGTGTACCAATTTTTGTCTAGGAAAATGGAATGGTAAACTTGAGCAGTTTATTGCTTTATGTAGACTAACAGCTGTACAGGACGTGCTGTCATTTGTAAAGTGCATATTTCATATGTTTGATCACGCTATGTTGCATTATATGGCAGCACTGTTGGTCAACCGTGCTATGATGTTAATAAGTAACAGCGGATCTGGAGCTCAATAAAACTGTACGTGGTGGGTTTAAATGAGCTGCAGATCCTGTTTTATATCTAAGGTTCTAAGTCTCCTGGATTATAACAATATTATAGTAGGTAATCACTGCATGCTGCAGTTTTTAACTCAGTCCGATTAGGGTTGAGGAAAAAAATTAGATTTGAGCAGCACCATTGTCTTAAATGGGGCAGAGTGCAATGCATATATTATATGGAGTCATTACAAACAAAACAGAGTGATCTATATCAAGTGCTTATTTCTGTTAATGTTGATGATTATGACTTACAGACAATGAAACCCAAGAGTCATTATCTCAGAAAATTATAATAATTACCACAAAACATCTGCAAAGGCTTCCTAAGCATTTAAAATGGTCCCTTCGTCTGGTTCAGCAGGTTACACAATCATGGGGAACACTGCTGACTTGACAGATGTCCAGAAGGCAATCATTGACACAGTCCACAAGGAATGTAAGCCTCAAAGGTTATTGCTAAAGAAGTTGGCTGTTCACAGAGTGCTGTATTCAAAAATATTAATGGAAAGTTGAGTGGAAGGAAAAAGTGTGGTAGAAAAAGGTGCACGGGCAACCTGGATAACCACAACCACCATAGGATTGTTAAAAAAAAGGCCATTCAAAAATGAAGGGGAGATTCACAAGGAGTGGACTGCTGCCGGAATCAGTGCTTCAAGAGCCACAAACTTATCAACTAGTTCATAAATCAGAGTAGGGGTAATCTAGATTACTATTTGCCAAAGGCAACTACACCCCTAAACTAAAGACCTATTTGCTTTTGGCAAATAGTAATCAAGAGCTACACATACCATACAGACCATCCAGGACATGGGTTACACCTGTCGCATTCCTTGTGTCAAGCCACTCATGACCAATAGACAACGCCAGAATCGTCTTACCTAGGCCAAGAAGAAAAAGAACTGGATTGTTGCTCAGTGGTCTAAGGTATTGTTTTCAGATGAAAGTAAATTTTACATTTCATTTAGAAATTAAGGTCCCAGAGTCTGGAAGAAGAGTGGAGAGGCCACAATTTAAGTTGCTTGAGGTCCAGTGTGAAGTTTCCACAATCAGTGATGGTTTGAGGAGCCATGTCATCTGTTAGGTCCACTGTGTTTTATCAAGACCAAAGTCAGCACAGCCATTTACCAGGAAATTCTAGAGCACTTCAAGCTTCTCTCTGCCGACAAGCTTTTTGTAAATGGAAATTTCATTTTCCAGCAGGACTTGGCACCCTCCACACTGCCAAAAGTACCAATAACCAGTTTACTAACCACAGTATCACTGTGCTTGATTGTCCAGCAAACTCGCCTGACCTAAACCCCAAAGAAAATCTATAGGGTATTGTCAAGAGGAAAAAGAGAGATATCAGACCTAACAATGCAGACGAGCTGAAGGGTGCTATCAAAACAACCTGGGCTTTCATAACACCTCAGCAGTGCCACAGGCTGATCACCTCCATGCCACGCCACATTGATGCAGTAATTCATGCAAAATGAGCCCTGACCAAGTATTGAGTGCATTTACTGTACAGACTTTTCAGCAGGACAAAATTTCTGAGTTTAAAATAATTTTTTTCACTTGGTCTTATATAATTAATCTATTTTTTTGAGATAATGACTTATGGGTTTTCATTGGCTGTAAGCCATAATCATCAACATTAACAGAAATAAACACTTGAAATAGATCTCTCTGTGTGTAATGACTCTATATAATATATGTGTTTCCCTTTTTGTATTGAATTACTGAAATAAATTAACTTTTAGAGGATATTCTAATTTATTAAGATGAACATTTATCTCACCTATGTTGAGGCCTTTTTCTTCCTGGGTTTTCAGGAAAGCACTGGGTGTTTAGCCTCATTCACACATCAGTATTTTTGATCAGTATATCATCAATATGTGTTTGCCAAAACCAGGAGTCTCTCCAAAACACAATACATATGTCAATTTTCAATTATAGTTATTCTCTGTAAGTTCCACCACTGGCCTTGGCACAAACACTGGTGCAAAAACATTGACATATGAAGGGATCCTTTGGCAACAGCTTATCCAACCAGATTATTGCAGGCTCTCCCCCCCTCTCTCTGGTGCAGAGGCCGAGAAGTATAGCACCCAGCTGTCCTGGATTCAGCATGACTGTCTGAATTTGAGAGCTCAGTCCCGACTTCCTATAACTCTCTTCACCCATTCTGTAGCTCCTCTACTCTCATTCTATAAAGAAAAACGAAATATACAATTCACTTCTGATCTCCCCAAGGATCAAACTTGTAACCTCCATGTTTATCGGCAGCAGCTCTAGTTATGAGACACAGCCCAGACTGAGGATGATAGGAGAATTTGGTAATCTTGAGCTGTAATGGAGGCAGTGAACCAAGAGGCAGATGATACAGGTACATTGAGATACATCTGTACATGGCAGTATCAGATTTTTTTTGTTGTTACAAAACTGCTGACGGTCCCCTGATGATTTCACAGCTTGATTCAGTAAGTCCAGTAATGTTTTTATTGTTTTATTCAACAACCCTTATTTTAGTAAAATTAAGGCCCGTTTCACACGTCAGTGAAAAACACTGACGTTTTTCACTGGCGTGTAAAACACGCACATGTCCCTCCGTGTGCCGTGAATTACGGCACACGTGGGTTGTCTAAGTGCAATCCGGGCTCCGTTCTCCGTGGCCCGTGATTGCACTTAGAAATCAACTCACTTGTGCGCGCTCCCACTCTCCATGGTGCTGATCGCTCCCACGGTGCAGCATCTGGCTGGCGCTGACCCCCGCAGCAGCTGCTTCCGGGTCAGCTCTGTCGTGCATAATGAATATGCGCGACAGTAATGAGCCGGCTCAGAAGCAGCCGGCAGAACGGGCTGCAGAGACCGTTGCTGGAGCCGGGTGAGTAAAAATGATTTTTATTTTAAAGACACGTTTTTTTCTGGCACGTGTTTCACGGACCACACCACTGCGTGGTCCGTGGAACATCAGTGATGCCAGAAAAAAATGGACATGTCTCCGTGTGGCAAACACGCACACGCGGGTACGCCGCACGGAGACACGTGTAGTGAAAAATCACTGATGTGTGAGCAGACCCATTCATTATAATGGGTCTGCGTATGTCAGTGATTCTGGTACGTTTAAAAAAAAGCACAAATGTACCAGAATCACTGACGTGTGAAAGGGGCCTTACCATGGACAGCATGAATCAGACACTGACTGCGCTATTGCTGCCAGGTATGTATTACTCTGAAGCAATGCATTGATTTAATGAAAACATACTCTGAAAGCCAGATGGGACATTTTATCTTGGCCCACTAGTGCAAGGCACAATCTTAACAGCTTCATCCCACCCTACTCATCATGACTTACAAATCTCTCCCTATGTATGTGCATAGGTAGAGACCAATCAGTAAAAGGAACTGTGGTGGGGAGAAGCTGTCAAGGACCTGTCTTGAACTATTCATCTGAGAATCATGGTCCCCAGCTGGCTTTTCAAAGTACCGGTATGTTTTCTCTGAAATGCTCCAGCTGATTCATGCTGCTCATGGCTCACCACAGTGGGAGCTACATTTTTTTAAGTATGTTCAGCCAATCTCCCCTATAAGCCTAGAAGTTTTATGCTCTGTAATTTCCCCCAAAAATCCACACATTGCAAACAAGTTAAGTTGGTATAAGGCTGCATCACCTCATTATATGTGAATTCATCAAAATAAATTTCATACACAAGATTGTTTACCACAGAGAATTTTATGGTTTTCTGCACAGTTTATATATATTCATTAATGGTGGCTTGACATATTCATTACTGGTAACATATTAATAGCTTATTAAAAAAAAAAAAAAAATCATGAAAATATAACCAGTTGAGAAAAGAGAATGAAAGGGTTATTCTTAAGTTCTGTGATGAGAGCAGACAGATTTCACATCTTCTAACTCCTTTGTTGTTGTTGGTGGTGGTTAGGGGGTATTCCTCCTTGAGTTAGGGGTGCTTCACACACAGCGAGATCGCTGCTGAGATCGCTGCTGAGTCACGTTTTTTGTGACCTCATTAGCGATCTCGCTGTGTGTGACACTGAGCAGCGATCTGGCCCCTGCTGTGAGGTCGCTGCTCGTTACACACAGCCCTGGTTCGTTTTTTTATTGTTGCTCTCCCGCTGTGACGCACACATCGCTGTGTGTGACAGCGAGAGAGCGACGAAATGGAGCGAGCAGAGAGCAGGAGCCGGCATCTGGCAGCTGCGGTAAGCTGTAACCAAGGTGGTTACCCGATATTTACCTTCGTTAACAGCCTCCGCCGCTCTCACGCTGCCCGTGCTGCCGGCTCCTGCTCTCTGCACATGTAGCTGCAGTACACATCGGGTAATTAACCCGATGTGTACTGTAGCTAGGAGAGCTGGGAGCCAGCGCTAAGCAGTGTGCGCGGCTCCCTGCTCTCTGCACATGTAGCGATGTTATGATCGCTGCTGCGTTGCTGTGTTTGAAAGCTAAGCAGCGATCATAACAGCGACTTACAAGGTCGCTGCTGCGTCACAGAAAATGGTGATGTAACAGCGACGTCGTTGTCGCTGTCGCTATGTGTGAACCCAGCCTTACAGTTCTGGTTTAGAAGCTTTGTTTTCTAGTGACAGATTACTGGTCTGTTATCTACACTAAGTTTGCAATAGATATAGCAGTTCATTTGAACAAGCATGTAGCTCCAATGAAAACTGCCAATTGTGGGAGCCTGGGGATTGTGATTTTGCATGACTGATAACAGATCAGGAGCTGACATAGAAGGGAAGGGAGGTGAGCTTCTAACTGCTGTATAGAAATCAATGAGCTTGGGAGAGATTGTTGGTATCTCACATTTTAGAAACTTTTACCACCACCCCCCCTAAAAAAATACGAAAATCATTAATAGGATTATTCAGCCCTTAAAAAGACAAGCCTGTCAATCTATTTCAAATCACAAAACACTGATCCAGCAGCGGTAAATCATGTTTTGAAGTTGTGTTTGAAAGTGCATTGAGCATGAATCCGACATTGCACGTACTGTATAGCTTCTCGGCATCATGCCATATTTCCTATCTAGCAGCATTCCCCCCTGGCTGATATACTAGAACAAATGACCTGTCAATTGGCCAGGTCATGGTACTGCTAGGTAGGAAATACACCAATTGGCAGACAAGCTAAAAGTCTATCGTCACACCCAAACGCATTTCCAGAGACAAGTTCAAAGCACAATTTCTTGCTGCTGGTGCAGTGTTTTGGTTTCATAAAAGGATTGCCTGGCTTTTCTCTTAAAGGGTTACGTAATTATATAAATAGTTTTGGTGTGGTTTGGGAAGGTAAACGTTTCTGACAAGATTCGCCTTAACTCCTCAACCTCGATTGTAAATACTATACACAGTCAGCTAGGGTCTGGTGGCCAATATGCTTGGCTACAAGCTATACATTATGTAAAGTAAAAGATCTCACAGCAGGAGACTGACAGGACAAAGAACAAGCAAGTCAATTACAAACTTGCTTATTTTCATGCTAACTGTATGAAAATTGCCTCTTTAGAGAGGAAGAGGATTTGAACTCTAGCGCCACCTATTGGATGTAGCAATCCTAAAAGTCAATATTTATCATTAAACAAGACTTGCCCCATGACATAAGATAAGAAACCAAACCAGAAACTCCATATGTAAAGACATGTTTTGGGGTGTTTGCTCATCTTCAGTGCAAGAAAGAGATCTAATTTAGGTAAGGGAGAGGACTCTAATTGGAGTCCTTACTTTTGATAAGGAGGGGCAACACCCAGAAATATTTGTCTGCAAATGAAGTTTCTGGTATGGCATCTTAACTCATGTGGCAAGGCTCATTAAAGGGTTGATATTGACTGTTAGGGTTGCCACATCCAATATTCAATAGGTGGTACCAGAGTTCAAATTGTCTCCCTCTCTGAAGAGTCTATCTACATTATTCAATTCCCAGTGGAGCATTGCATGAGCTATAAGTCTCCTTGATGGATATGCACTCTCCACAAGAAGAAATGTTTTCTTATAGACCATCTAAATAAGGCTATGTTCACACAGGGGATTTTTGCAGCGTTTTTTCTTGTAGTGTTTGATTGAAAGGCAGCATTTTATATTTTGTTTCGTAAACCGTTGTTTTTAGCAGATAAAAGAGGCAACAGGCTTGGAAATCTGAAGACACATAGCTGTTGAGAACCTAGATTCTTCATATAAGTGTGGTTATCTTTTGATTGCTGCAGGTGTAACCTCTCAGCCCCCTTATCAATCAGCTGACATTGGCGTGAATGCTGTCGTCTGGCATACTTTCCAGTGCGCACATGGACAGCTCAAGTTTGGCAGTTTTGACACTTTCCTTATAGTGCGGCTATGTTATTGTTCACGAAAGGATTTCTGACCCCTCACCTGGTGGCCAATACAACCACAATTTGTATATGTCATAAGGAGGTGGAAAATCTACAATATTAGCTCTTTGTATTTTTACTTCTCTTTTAATCCCATTTAAGGTTCACTCCTCTACCGGTTTATTTAATTTCCCCTGTTCCGATGACTGGATTCGGCTTCTCTGCTGGAAAACTTGAGATACTTTTCTTAAACTTCCTGCTTCAGAACCGGTTGCTTCAAACAGTCTGGCCATGAATCCTACCCCAGCAGACCTAATGAAGTTACCACCAGCAAAGGCATATAGAACAGGATTAATGCTGCTACTGAGGAACACAAGGGCTGTAGCATTAGGCCTGAGGAATTTAGTAGCCTCTCGTAGTTTTTCTGAAGAAGATACTTCTCCTACAACCTGAATTATATTCACCACATGGTATGGGATCCAGAAGACGGCAAAAGTTACAATGATCATGATAACCAGTCGGTTTGTCTTATGCTTGGTTTGAAACTTTACTGTCCGCAACCTTAGTCCAATGAAGGCATAGCAAAACACTATGATGGAGAAAGGTATTACAAATCCCATTATAGTTTCAAAAGTATACTGAAAGACTATGTGCTGGGAGCTCCCATTTGCTGCAGGAACTGTAATACATGTTTCTACATCTCCTTTACTTACTGTGCGATTAATTGCCATAGGAATTGCTAGCAATGTTGCTACTACCCATAGTGAAAGAACTATAATCCGGGCAGCCAGCTTTGTCCTGATTTTCTGAGACATGTAGGGTTTAGCCACAGCTAGAAAGCGGTCCATGCTCATGAAGGTAATTAGAAATATACTGGTATACATGCTTAAACAGCCAATATAATGACACAATTTACACATAATATTCCCAAATTTCCAACTTCCAGAGGAAAGTAGGTGGAGGAAAAATGGTGCTGTGAGAAGGACCATGATGTCTGCCATGGCCAGATGTAAAATAAGGATGCAAGTCACGGTGCGCTTCTTCATTCTTGTTAATATTGTCCAAATGACAAATGCATTTCCTGGAAATCCAATGATAAAGGCGATTGAAAGGATTGCAATGCCAAGACTGGAGGATGATTTAGGTGCTGCTGAACTGGAAATCGTAGAGACAGTAGAGGTAATAATTGAAACATTGAGACTTCTCATCTGTTCTGCCATAGTGTGCTAAAAAAGAGATTAAAAAACTGTTTAACTATTGTGACCTTAAACAAGGTAGACAGAGAAGAACATACTATATCTGGGCTCAGCAGACAAAGGAACCCAACCTGTCACTTCCACTATTGAAGCTCAGTGTAAAGTAGTGAGATACATTCCAGTTCAAGTTATGGGTCCCTCACACTTGTTCTTGTAGAACTTTTCATAAAATCCTTGTATATTAGTTGCAGTCCTCCTTTTCTTGAGGAACAAGATAGCCCCCCCTTTCCCGATGCGGATTGACAGCTTTCCCTTTATATGTTGTAAGATGGCGACTGGCTATATTATTAATGGGCAGTATGTACCACAGAAGTGGTGTAAACCTGAAGGTCCATTATGGTACTTGTAGTGCCATTTGTTGTATTATAGTGTTCTGTGGGTCAAGTTGACAGGTGGCTGAGGAGATGGGTGGGTCTGGCCACTTACATACCCTGCCCATGGGTGTGTTGGAGGTGTCACTTCTGACTTGTAAAATGGAGTCGGTGTGGCACATGTCAGAATGGAGATAGACTGCAGCCAGACTGGTCAGTGTCTGGAGACTGTGAGAGAAGTCTCTGAGAGTTGTGTGAATACACTGGCAGGAGACAGTGTAAGGAGGCTGCCATACCTCTGGTGTGGGCGTTTCGCCTCTGAGACAGGAAAGAGGCTTCTAGATTCAGAATAGAGGCACAGATATCTATCTAAGTGAACAGACTATTGTTAATGGGATTCAACTGAGGAGAAGTGGATCCAAACCTGTGCGGGCGTACCGTGAGTGTAGCGGCCAGTAAGCCATGTGTGCATTTGAGCCGGAAGAGGCTCTTATGTTATTTGGAGGTGCAGTTTATGTTATGTTTTAATAAATTACAGGACTTTTATTGAACTGTGTTCTCCTGTGCTATCTCTAAAATGCAGTCTACTGAATGTGCCCCCATCAAGTGAGCAGGGAAACTCTCACAATGTGCAAATGGGTGGGACAGCAAGCAACTCATGAACATTGAGGACTCCTATATGACTTTATGAAAAGTACCGTAAGAAATAATGTAAGGGATCCAGTAAAGGAAACCGCGTCTCTGTCACTACTTTCTGCTTGCCTCAGATAAACAAGGCAGCCTAAACCTGGTGAAAAATTCCTTCTACAAATACATTCATAGCATCCGTGTTCTGAATTGCTTGTTGAGATTTTATTCTGACAACTCTTTTGGTACAACCACCCCCCCCCCCCAGATAAAGTACTTTGCATTTCAGCGAATAGAGAGTTAACGTATACACAATATTTACAACACAATCTGCACAGAATGTTGTGTCGCATATTCACATTCGCAACTGTAAAGATAAATGGCCTACTACATAGTCTTGTGACGTTTTTTCCACTTTTTGGACAAAAGCCCAAATAGATCTACTACCAACTATATGCATTGGCTGCGAATTCTGCCCTTTACATTCTTCTCTATAACAAATATATTAGTTTTGTAGGTAGAGACTCATAAATGTAAATACAGTGGAACCTTGGATTAAGAGTAACTTGGTTTGAGAGCGTTTTGCAAGACAAGCAAAGCTTTTTAAAAATGTGTATCTTGGTTTAAGAGCAATAATTTGCAATAAGAGCAAATACTCACAGTGCACAGTTCCAGCTTCGTCCATTCACTGAGCTCTGACCCGCTCTGGAGGTAACTTTCTGTACATGTGTACTGTATGCTGCATATTATATACCATTGTACAGTACAGTATATACAATATAGCATGTCTATCAGTTTGGATTTGTGGATACAGTAATGCATTTTCTTTCTGCTAACAATTCTATTGTAAGCTAACATGCCGTTTAATTTGTTTTATTTGTTTACTGTACTATACAGTATTTTGTATTTGTGTGCTGTAATCATTTTACATATATACTGAATAGTATTTTGTATTACTGTAATAAGTTTGTATAAATACACTAAATATTTTTGGGTTGTGGAACGAATTGTCTGCGCTTCAATTATTTCCTATGGGTAAATTCGCTTTGATATAAGAGTAACTTGGTTTAAGAGCACACTCCCAGAACCAATTATGCTCGTAATCCGAGGTTCCACTGTATTTGATTTAGATCTCCATTGCAGGTCTATTTTGCTAATTTTGTAGTTTATTATTTCTCTGTAAACTGTAGAACATTTTTTGTTGGCATCTGAAAACTGTTCCCAGGCTAAACAATCTGCGTCTGAGTCTTGTATAATTTTGTTTTTCATTGACATTGACATCATCCAAGGAAACTAATTAGGTGGTCTTACACGTGATGTAATTATGGGTCCAAGATGGAAAGAGGTGTAATATGGCTCCAATAAAGGTGTATTAACCCC
Source organism: Anomaloglossus baeobatrachus (assembly GCF_048569485.1). NCBI lineage: Eukaryota > Metazoa > Chordata > Amphibia > Anura > Aromobatidae > Anomaloglossus > Anomaloglossus baeobatrachus. The sequence goes on along the minus strand of NC_134353.1, from coordinate 645,794,325 downwards.
CTACTCTGCCTCCATAAGCCTAAAATTCCCTACCACATTATATAAAAATTAATTACATATAAGTGAAAAGGACAAAATCATGCAGCTTTACTCCAAATTTATCTAACCCTAGTTAACTGAATAGCCAAATTAATTTTATCAATCAAAAATTAACCTTATACTTACATTTTCTGCCATCCTGTAGAAGCCTTTATTAGTCACTATTCATTAGAACTGCAGGCACTACTTCTCCAAAGTGTGTAGATGAGAATCTATGTAGCATATTTCAACTTCATCCTTCAAGTATTGCGAAGAAAACTTCCTGCCGTCACAATCTTCTGTTATAATACGACAGTGCCACCTAGTGCCACCTAGTTGTGCAAGAAGCATTTTGTGCCATTCTAGAATGCATATACTGTGTACAGTGAGACATTTCCGTAAGGTGTAGTGATAATTACGTATGGTCACTTAGACTGTAAAGCGGTGACATGGGTTAAAGCCACTCTGCCGTGAAGAGAGAGACAAGACCAATGTGTCTTAATGGTGATTTATTAGACTATGCATTAGGCCTGTTTCACACATCAGTGATTCTGGTACATATGTGACAGTATTTCTACGTACCAGAATCACGGACATACGCAGGCCCATTATAATCAATGGGTCTGCGCACACATTAGTGATTTTTCACTGACCGTGTCTCAGTGCCACACAGAGATATGTCCATTTTTTTTCTGGCATCAATGATTTCCCATGGATTTCCTGATTCACTGATTCACTGATTTCACTGATTTCCTATGGTGTGATCCGTGTAATACGTACCATAAAAACAGACATTTTAAATAAAAAGCATTTTCTACTCACCCGTCTCCAGTGATGCTGTGTTTGGCAGCTGCTCTCTGCTTCTTCCTGGCCAGTTCATTATGGCATGCATATTCATTTATGCAGTCGGAGCTGACCCGGAAGTAGCTGCAGAGGTGAGCGACACAGCGGCGGCCAGATGCAGCAGAACCGGAGATTCAACACCACAGACAGCAGGAGTGGACACAGGTGAGTATATGTCCAGGTGCAATCACGGAGTACGTATCACGGATTGCACATGGAGAATATACGTGTGCCGTGAATCACGGCACACAGATGGACATAGGCGTTTTTTAACCCGTCAGTGAAAAACATCTGTGTTTTTCACTGACGTGTGAAACAGGCCTTAGGCTATATGAGCACTTTGCTTTTTTACCTGCTTTTCCACAGCGTTTTGAACTGCAGCATTTTAATGCCAAAATGCATGCGTTTTGATTTTCAAGCAAAGTCTATGGGAAATTAGGCTTTCTTGTGCGCACAATGCTGTTAAAAACGCAGCGTTTTAGTTGCAGAAAATTTGGCAAAAACTCCGCGTTTAAAGAAGCAACATGTCAATTGTTTTTGCCATTTGGGCAGCGTTTTGCTAACATTAGAGTCAATGAGAAATTTCAAAACGCATCCTGAATCAAAATCCTTGCGTTTAACATGCTTTTTTGATGCAGAAAGCATGCTTTTTTTAACAAATTAAATGCATGCGTTTTTGACATTATATTAAGGGCATGATATGTCCCTATACACACACACACATAGTCCGACAATTAAATTTATGAAAGTCAATAATTTAACGTTATTTTATACATAAATATTAACACAGTTATCATTTTTATAAAATCTGCTATTTTGTTTATGATTTTAATCATGATATTTGTTATAATTTTTTCCCTTTTTTCATAGTGTTTGAATGTTTAAACTTTATTTAGCAGTGTATTTGTCTTCAAAATGCATCTGACTTTAAGCAATGAATAAGCATGGAAATCGCGGTAAAAACACAAGCGTATTTATAGGATAGAGGAGGATGCGTTTAGAACTGCAACTACCTCAACGCAAAGTGCACACATAGCCTAACGGAGATGCCATCTCCTTCATATTACTTCATTGATATTAATGGTCCTTTCAGTGTTGGATATATTTGGGGATACTGTATATTGTATCTAGTTGGTGAAGTTAAAAATAGCAATGAAATCAACATTTAGTGTACGTGTACAGGTTTAGGACAAACACAGCTGCAAAAACACGGAGGGAGATGCCCCAGCTGATTGTACTTCAGGAAAAAATGTTGTGCCTCTGTATTTACACCTCAAAATTTTAGGAGATCATCATAACTTGGTTCTGGCAGGTCACTCAGGTAATAAAGCAACCTTGGACCTTCGGTCTCATTATTTTTGGTGGCCATCAAGGTTAAATCAGAATGTGGTTGAGTTTGGTTCTACCTGTAATGTTTGTGTGAGTTCTAATTACTAAATAGGATAACTGAACTGAGCACTAATATATATTATTATGAGTGAAAGCCAAAAAAATCCATAATACATAAGGATAAGGCTGCACATCAAAGTTAGATAATAGTATAATGCCATAAGCATACCGAAAAATATTGAAGCATACAATGAAAAATGCCACTTGCTAACTTGAAAGTGTGAATAATGAAATGCATACCTGCTATGAATATTAGGAAAAAGAAGATATTTAGCAATCGCATTGATCAATGTAACTGAGCCCTAAAACCTTGTCAAGGTATATCTCTATATTGGGGTCCCTAGCTCTGTGACCCTAACTGTGTGTCATCTCATTGCAATTAAAACTGCTGTGTGTGGAGAGGGGTAACCAAGGACTTGCTTATATAGGAGATGGAAAAAACATGGCCGAAAGGGGCGGAGCTGAGTTCACATTCAGAAAAAACTTCATAACACTAAATAGGATAACTGAAGTGAGCACTAATATATATTATGAGTGCAAGCCAAAAAAATACATACTACATAAGGATAGGGCTGCACATCAAACTTAGATAATAGTATAATGCCATTAGCATAATGAAAAAGAAAAATAAAAAAAAAAAAATATATATATATATATATATATATATATATATATATATTCCATCTCCCATATAAGCCAGTCCTTGGTTACCCTCTCCACACACAGCAATTTTTAATTGCAATGAGATGAGACACAGTTAGGGTCATAGAGCTAGGGACCCCCAATATAGAGATATACCTTGATGAGGTTTTGGGGCTCAGTTAGATTGATCAATGCAATTGCTAAATATCTCCTTTTTCCTAATATTCATGGCAGGTATGCATTTCATTATTCACACTTTCAAATTAGCAAGTGGCATTTTTCATTGTATGCTTCAATATTTTTCAGTATGCTTATGGCATTATACTATTATCTAAGTTTGATGTGTGAGTTCTAAGGACGGCTTTGCACATTGCAACATCACACGTGCACATCCGGCGTCACTTTCGACATCATAGTGTGTAAATCCTAGATGATACGATTAACGCGCGCAAAAGCGTCGTTATCGTATCATCGGTGTAGGCTCCGACTTTTTCAAAATTAAGCTGCCGCGACAGGTACGATGTTGTTTCTCGTTCCTGCAGCAGCACACATCGCTGGTTATGAAGCCGCAGGAGCGAGGAACATCACCTTGCCTGCCGCCGGCGGCTATACGGAAGGAAGAAGGTGCGCGGAATGTTTACATCCTGCTCATCTCCGCCCCTCTGCTTTGATTGGCCGCCTGCCGTGTGACGTCGCTCTGACGTTGAACGACCCGCCCCCTTAGAAAGGAGGCGGGACGCCGGCCAGAGCGACGTCGCAGGACAGGTGAGTGCATGTGAAGCTGGCATAGCGATAATGTTCGCTATGCCAGGAATCACAAGATATCGCTGCTGCGACGGGAGCGGGGGCTATCGCGTGCGACATCGCAGCATCGGCTTGCGATGTCGCAATGTGCAAAGCCCGTCTAAGACCTTGCATACTCGCCAACCCAGGTCTCTCCAACTTTGACTATACCATGGACACAGTTACCGATAGATATCATTACCGATCTGCCTTCAGCCACTGGACAAATGGTGACTTAAGTGTTGGTGGATAGGTTTAGTAAAATGGCACACTTCATTGCATTACCTGCGCTCCCTAATGCAAAAACTTTGGCTCAAGTATTTGTCTGTGAGATTGTGAGGCTTCACGGGATTCCCTCAGTTGTGGTGTCAGATCGCTAGATCCAGTTTGTATCTAAATTTTGGAAAGCGTTTTATTCTCATCTGGGGTGCAGTTATCCTTTTCCTCAGTTTTTCATCCTCAATCAAACGGCCACCCCAAACACTTAAATTAAAGTTAAGGGGCGTATTTTAGATGTTTTGTGTCTGAGAATCAGGAAGATTGGTCAGCTTACTTACCTTTAGCAGAGTTTGCGTTAAGCAGTCATTGTAATGAGTCCACTGGTAAGTCACCATTTTTTGGTGCACATGGTTTTCACCCTCAGTTTGGTACTTTCAGTAGAGATGGGTATTCTCAGGTTCCTATTGAGGAATGATTTTCTTTGTCGCTCTTTTGTGTGGCAAGGAGTAAAGAACAATCTATCATTTTTATTAATCATGGGGACAGATACAAATCAAAGGCTGATAAAAAAAACGCCTGTAAGGTCCAGACCTGTGTGTAAATAATTATGCATAGCTATTCACCAGAAATATTAGATTGAAGTACCTTCTTGGAAATTGGGTCCTAGATTCATTGGGCCATATAAAGTAATTGCCCTTTTTAACCCTGTGGTTTTTAGCCTTGGATTACCATATACATTTAAAATTCACAAATAGTCCTCTCTGCTTTTCAAGTTTTGCCATGTTCCCAAATATTAGTTTTTGACCACATATGGGGTATTACTGTGTTCAGGAAAAATTGCATAACACTTTATGGAATACATTTAGTTTTCTATTACTCCTTGTGTAAATTATAAATTTGGTGATAAAATAGTATTTTAGTGGAACCAAATGCAATTTTTTGTTTTCACATCAAAATAGTATAAAGTTTTGTGAATCACCTACACTGGAGATCAAAATTAGAGAACATCACACAATTTCCTAAATGTAAAAGTCATTGTGTAGTTATGTGATTATATCCTAACTAGCAGTATTTTAAGCTTATTTCATAAATTGTTTTTTTTCCAAAAGCACATAATAAAAATGTAAATGAGGTAAATTAAAATGAACACTGATTAAAATTAGAGAACACTTTCAGATGCCTGCAAGTTACTAGTGTTAATCTGGCACCTGCTGCCAATTTCCTTAATTATCTGACAAACCCAATTTAACTGGCAGCCTAAGGGTACCGTCTCACTAAACAACGTACCAGCGATTCTGACCACGATATGACCTGGTCACGATCACTGGTACATCGCTACATGGTCGCTGGTGAGCTGTCAATCAGGCAGACCTCACCAGCGACCAGCCACCAGCCACCAGCGACTCGTGTAATGATGCTGCGCTTGGTAATCAGGGTAAATATCGGCTAACTAAGCAAAGCGCTTTGCTTGGTTACTCGATATCTACCCTGGTTTCCAGTGTACACTGCTTAGTGCTGGCTCCCTGCACACGTAGCCAGGGTACATATCGTCTTACTAAGCAAAGCGCTTTGCTTAGTTACCCGATATTTACCCTGGTTACCAGCGTACGCTGCTTACACAGAGTCGGTGCTCGTTGGTCTCTCATCATAAAACACACCAATGCGTGCTGCGCTGCGGGAGACCAACGAGGAAAAATGAACCAGAACAGTGTGTAGCGATCAGCGATTTCACAGCAGGGGCCAGGTCGCTGCTTAGTGTCACACACAGCGAGATCGCTGATGAGGTCACTGGTACGTTACAAAACCTGTGACTCAGCAGCGATCTCACTAGCAATCTCGCTATGTGAGAAGTACCCCTAACTTTGAAGTTTGCACTCACTTTGCAGAAATGGTGTGCCATTCCAAAATGACTGAAATCCTCTCACAGCAGGTTATCCAGATGAAGGCCAAAGGGGGACCCTATCAGCCATAGCAAGAGAAGTTCCAAATCTATGATCTCGAGTATATTGCACCTGCACATCACAAACTCTTTCAAGTCCTCCAAGAAGGCTGGTCACCCTCGAAAGACAAATGCAAGAGAGGACAGATAATGTGGAGAAGCTCCATGGATAATCATTTCAACAATGCAGCTGAAATTGCTAGCCAGTCCAGCACTGAACAGGGGAAGATCTGTCTCATCAGACAGTGCTATGATGTTTAAGAGCATTTATACTGAAAGCCCACTCTGCAGTGACCAAACCTCTCATTTGCAGAATGAATCAAAAGGCTAGACTCACCTTTGGTGAGAAGCATGTTGTGTGGATAGAGGAGATGTGGTCCACAGTTCATTTTAGTGATGAAAGCAAGTTAAATTTATTTGGGTCTGACGAGAAACATTATGTTTGTCAACGAACTGGGGAAAGACGGAACCCAAAGTTTGGAGGAAGTGTCATGGTTTGTGGAATGTTTTCTGCTGCAGGAGTTGGCCCTCTCATACAGCTAGGGTAAGTTCACACAGTGCGTCTTTCGCGGCGTTTTTGCGCGTTTTTTGGGTGGGTTTTTGGCCTCAAAACTGCATGACTTTGCTTCCCCAGCAAAGTCTATGAGTTTTCATTTTTGCTGTCCGCACTCAACTTTTTTTTAAGCTGCGTTTTTGAGCTAAAAAAAAATGGACATGTCAATTCTTTCCTGCGCTTTCTGCGTTTTCCCCCCATGCAATGCATTGGAAAAACGCAGAAAAACGCAGAAATCAAAAACGCAGCCAAAAACGCACCAAATTGTGGTAAAAATGCATGCTTTTTTTTGCTGCGTTTTTTTGCCACGGGTGCGTTTTTGTGCATTTTTAGCGGCCAAAACGCACAAAAACGCAGTGTCAAAAAAACGCAGCGTGTGCACATAGCCTTACATGGCAGAGTGAATGCAAGTGTGTATCAGAACCTTCTTCAACAACACGTGGTTCCTTATTTCCGTTCATCACTCAATCAGCCAGCAATTTTCATGCAGGACAATGCCCTCTGTCACACAACAAAACGGGTAAAGCAGTTCCTTGAAACAGAAAACATTGAAACAATAAAATGGCCAGCCCAGAATCCTGATCCAAACCCAATAGAAAACCTCTAGAAAATCCTTGGTGATAACATTATGGCCAAGAAACCCACAACAGTGAAAGAACTGTGGAAGAGAATGGAAGAAGAGTGGACCAAAATCACACCAGAGCAGTGTGAGAGACTAGTGATGTCCTATGACCACAGATGTGCTGAAGTCATTCAAAGCAAAGGCCTGTACACTTACGCGACTGTTGTTACCTTCAGAAAATTTACTTATAATCTTTCTCTGTGCTACAGTCATTGCTGTTCTCTAATTATGATCATCACGTTTTGGGCAAAATAAAGATTTCATGTTGATAAACTTTGAATCTTTTGTAAAACACTGTTCTAGCGGCATGGTGTTCCCCTTACAAAAAAAACCCTTCAAATGCTGATCAATGTAGAAATGACATTGTTCTCTAATTTTGATCTCCAGTGTAGATGAGTTCCTTGAAGTTCATTGAGGGGTCTAGTGTTTAAAATGGTATCACTTTGCTGTTTTGGTATGTCAGGGGTTCTACAAATGCGACATTGGGCCTCAATCTATTCCTGAGAAATTTAGGCGCCAAAAATCAAATAGTGCTCTTTTCTTTCCAGGCCCTGCCATGTGCCCAAACAACATTTTTTGACCACATATGAGGTGTGATTGCATTTGGGAGATATTGTGTAACAAATTTGGGGTCCATTTTCTCCTATTATGCATTGTGAAAATTTTAAATTTGGGGTAAAATAACATTTTATAAGAAAATACATAATGTTCATTTTCACATCCACATTTTAAAAAGTACTGTGAAGCATCTACAGTTATGCTTCAACATGCTCAACACACCTCAATATGAATTCCTTGATGGGTCTTGTTTCCAAAATATGGTCACTTGTAAGAATTTCTGATGTTTTTGTACCTCAATGGCTCTGCAAATGCGACATTATGTATTCAATCTATTCTAACCAAATTATTACTCTGAATACCAAATGTTACATCTTTTCTTCTAAGGACAAAGAGACAGAAATCAGAGTATATTATATCAAAAACATTTTTTTTTTTTAATAATATTCTTCAAAATATTTTTATAAAAACACTTTTTTATTTCAAATTGGTAAAATCATCACAAGATCAAGAAAAAACATCACCAGAAAAAACATATAAACACATAAACAGAGGGGATCTCTGATCCAAAGGATTATTGGTGAAAAAAGAAGAGGATCATTTCATATAAAAAAATCTATATCATAAAAATATCACCCCTGTCCCTTCACCAACATCCATAGTACAGCACTAATACATATATTAATTGATAAATAATAAATATACAGATATATAAATATTATATCGATATATCAATAAATATACATATAATAGCTCCAGTGTAAATAGCCAATGTTCAAAAGGAAGGTTTTTACTCCTATAGACAAGAGCGGAATAAACGAGGAATCTCCTCTATATAAATATAACTTCTCCTTTAAGAGTGATATTCCTATGTCCATAGGTTTAATAAGGGGCAATGAGTTATAGTTTATTTAATAGCTTGCCCACTCAAGCTGTTTATAAATGCCCACTCCTCCCAAATAGAATGAATTACTCCCTTGTTGTGTTTCATGTGGGCCTCCATGACACTCATCCTAAAAAAACACTCCCTTGACTCATCCTCTGTGTCTAACTATCACCCCATATCACTTCTTCCCTATGCCTCAAAACTACTGGAACAGCATATCCATTTTGAATTGTCCTGCCACCTCTCCTCCTGCTCCCTCTTTGACTGGTTACAATCTGGCTTTTGACTGCATCACTCCACTGAAACTGCCCTAACTAAAGTCTCCAATTACCAACTAACCGCCAAAGCCAAGCAACACTACTCTGTCCTTCTGTTTCATGTTCATGTTTAAGGCATGAAGGGAATACACCAGTTGTTAGTGATAGGTTGAAGAGATGGCTTAGGATCGGAATGAGGTTGGAAAGAAGAGGGAACGGGAGTTTATCAAGTGCACAGGTGGTGAGATGTGATCGTGAGAGTAGAGTGGAAAGATGGTCTCTCATGGTGGAGAAGATGGAATTGGAGGAAGAAGGCTGAGTAGTTGTGAAGAGGGGCTGTGGGGATTGTGGGCCAAAGCTTGCTCTGTTGTTATCAATGTTCTGCTTGAAGAAAGAGGCAAAGTCTGAGATGAGATGGAGAAGGAGGTGGCGCTGGGGGATGGAGTAGAGAATTGAAAGTGTTTAATAGATATTTGGGGTTGTGAGACAGGGAGGATATGAGAGATGAGAAGTTAGTTTGTTTTGCAGCAGTGAGTGTGGTCTTGAAATTGGTGAGGGACTGTTTGTATGCAATGAAGTGCTCACTGGAATGAAACCTCTTACATCTCCGCTCACAAATTATGGAAGCCCATCTCAGTTCTTTAGTTTGGATCGTGTGCCAAGATTGCCTGTTGATTGTGCAAATTTTGTTATGCGTGAGGGGTGCAGGCGATTTGAGAGCTGTAGAGATTGTGGTGTTATATAGAGTGGCAGCAGCATCTGTGATGTGTAAGGAATCAATGTCTGTGAGAGGGAGAAGGGACTGAGAAAGTGAGTGTAAATCAAGTTGTTTGAGATTTCTATGTGGGTGTGAAAGTTTGTGGAAAGGGGGTTGTGTATTTGAAGAAGAGAGGGAAGAGAATATGAGTAGGTTGTGGTCAGACAAGGGGAGAGGGGAGTTAACGAGGCTAGATAAGGAACAGAGGTTAATGAAGATGAGGTCCAGCATGTGGCCATCTTTGTGAGTGGCTGCAGAAGACCATTGGATGAGGCCGAAGGAGGAAGTGAGTGTCAGAAATTTAGAGACAGAGGAGTGGGAGGTGTCAAAGGAGATAATGAAATCGCCCATGATGATAGTAGGGATATCGGGAGAAAGGAAATGTAGTAGCCAAGTGGTGAAATAGTCAAAAAAGATGGTGGCCATCCCTGGGCGGCGGTAAATGACAGCCGGTTGGAGGGGGGTAGATGCGGACGGAGTGCACGTCAAAAGAGAGGAGAGTAACGGAAGGTGGCAGTGGAATTGGGATAAAGGAGCATTTGTCGGACAGGAGCAAACCAACTCCTCCAACGTACTTGTTACTGGGGCGGGTGTGAGACTGATGGAGACCACCATAAGAAAGTGCAGCAGGAAAGGGTGTGTCAGAAGGGGTGAGCCAGGTTTCAGTGATGCCGAGGAAGGAGTGTATGTTAGTGATGAAAAGGTCATGGATGTAGGAGAGTTTATTGCAGACAGAGCTAGCATTCCCTAGAGCTCCTGTTAGGGGGACTGGAGGAGCAGGGGCTGAGAGAATGGGTATAAGGTTTGATAAGTTGCAAATATTTGTAGTAGATTGTGGATGGGGAATAGGAGTGGCAGTGGGAATTTGGTGCGGAGGGCCAGGATTTTGGACAGATATCCCCAGAAATAAGAAGGAGCAGGGAGAGTGTTAGTAGGTGGGAGCAGAAGAGGCCATGACATGGCTGTTTGTGTCTGGAGACAGAGGGTGTTATGTGGAGGAACAGATCTGAGAAGGTGAGATGGGTGGGGCGGATGGATGAAAAGATGAATAGTTCATTACTGGGTTTAGGGATGAGAGGGATAAATAAGAATTGGAGTGTTAAGGTACTGTCACACTAAACAACTTACCAGCGATCCCAACAACGATACAACCTGATAGGGATCGCTGGTAAGTTGCTAGGAGGTTGCTGGTGAGAGGTCACACAGTCAGACGCTCCAGCAATCCCACCAGCAACCTGACCTGGCAGGGATCGCTGGAGCATCGCTACACGGGTTGCTGGTGAGCTGTCACCAGCAACCAGTGACCAGCCCCCAGCCAGCAGCGACGCACTGAAGCGATGCTGCGCTTGGTAACTAAGGTAAATATCGGGTAACCAACCCGATATTTACCTTGGTTACCAGCACACGCAGCTACACGTGCAGAGAGCAGGGAGCAGTGCACACTGCTTAGCGCTGGCTCCCTGCTCTCCTAGCTACAGTACACATCGGGTTAATTACCCAATGTGTGCTGCAGCTACATGTGCACAGAGCAGGAGCCGCGCACACTGCTTAGCGCTGGCTCCCTGCTCTCTTAGCTACAGTACACATCGGGTTAATTACCCGATGTGTGCTGTAGCTACATGTGCAGAGAGCAGGGAGCAGCGCACACTGCTTAGCGCTGGCTCCCTGCTCTCCTAGTTACAGCACACATCGGGTTAATTACCCGATGTGTGCTGTAGCTATGCGTGCAGAGAGCAGGGAGCAGCGCACACTGCTTAGCGCTGGCTCCCTGCTCGCCTAGTTACAGCACACATCGGGTTAATTACCCGATGTGTGCTGTAGCTACACGTGCAGAGAGCAGGGAGCAGCGCACACTGCTTAGCGCTGGCTCCCTGCTCTCCTAGTTACAGCACACATGGGGTTAATTACCCGATGTGTACTCTGCTACACGTGCAAGGAGCAGGAGCCGGCACTGACAGTGAGAGCGGCGGAGGCTGGTAACGAAGGTAAATATCGGGTAACAAAGGACAGGGCTTCTTGGTTACCCAATGTTTACCGTGGTTACCAGTGTCCGCAGAAGCCGGCTCCTGCTGCCTGCACATTTAAGTCCCCTTTACACACTGAGACTTCCTAGCGATCATGCTGCACAGCGGGAAACAAAGGACCAAAGAATGGTCCTGAACGATTTGTAGCGATCAGCAACTTCACAGCAGGGGCCAGGTCGCTGATGTGTTTCACACACTGCAATGTCGCTGGGGAGGTCGCTATTACGTCACAAAACCGGTGACGTTACAGCGATGTCGTTTGCGATGTTGCAGTGTGTAAAGCCACCTATATACGTGTGAAAGGGAAGAGAAACACAAATATTGTTTAGAGAGTCTATGTATCCAGTTACCTTCAGGTCCCTTCCGGCCCAATTTAGGTCTAATTCCAAAAAGAACTTATTGACTACATTTGAGGTATCACTGTTCTCAGAAGAAAGTGTGTAACAAACCTTGGGTCCACTTTTTCATATTACCTCTTGCAAAAGTGAAAAATTTGGGGCTAAAGCAACATTTTCATGAATAAAATGAAAATTCTCAATATGACGACCTAATGCTAACAAATTCCGTGTAGTACCTGTGGGTTCCAATGTCCTGCAAATGCGTCATGATGACTGCAATCTATTTCAGACAAATTCATGTTTCAAAATTCAAATGTTGCTCCTTCCATTCTCCAGCCCTGGAGTTTGTCCAAACAGAACTTTTTGACAACATGTGGGTTTACCACTCTTGTGGGTTCACATGTGGGTTCACACTTTTAGAGGAAGAATTAGGGTACATTTTTTTTTCCATTTCACTTTGCGTTAATTACTGTGTAGAACCTAAAGGGTTTAACATTTTCCTAACAGCAGTTTTGAAGTATTTGAGGGGTGCGAATCTTCAACTAATATCACTTTAAAGGAGTTTCCTATGTACAGACAGGCCCCTCAAAAGTAATTTAAATCTATATAGATCCCTAAAGAACAGGTTTTATTCAGTTCTTGAAAAAATTACAAATTGCTGCTGCTAAACTTTTAACCCTTCTTTCATCATAGAAAAATAAAATGACATTTGAAAAATGATGTAGATGTAAAGTAGTTAATGGGAAATGTTATTTATTCATTATTTTGACTAGCTTATGGATGTAAAAATTGAAAGTTTGAAAAGTGGGAACTTTAAAAAATGTCGATATTTTTAAAAATAAACGCTAAAAATATCAACCAAAATTTACCACTAACATAAAGTGCAATGTGTCACATAAACCAATCTCAGAAGCTCTGCTGATGCGTTTCAGAGTTATAACCATATGAAGTGATACTGGCCAGATTTCTAACATTTAGCCTGGTCCTTAAAAGGAACCTGTCTGGTCCAATATGTACCCAGAACCAGGAGCAGTTCTGGTGCATATTGCTATTCCCTGCCTAACCGTCCCTGTATCTAGTAGCATAGATAAAGAGAACTTTAGAAAAAATATTTCTAAAGATCTTTTATCATATGCTAATGAGAGTGGAGACTAGTCCCAAGGGCGTTGCTTCCCTTGCTAGTCGGCTCCATAAGCATGTTAGTACGCCCCTATGCGCAGCGTCAGAGGAGATCTCACTCACCTCTCTGCTGCCATCGCCGCCCAATGCTGGATTTCGTCTCAGTGTGCATGACCCCAGAGTTTTGGTCATGTGCACTATGAAGCCGGGTATACACGTTCCAGCTTCAAACTGAAGTAGTGCAAAAGTTCGGCATCATGCACACTGAGCCGAAATCCAGTGTCGGGCGGCAATGACAGCAGAGAGGTGAGTGAGATCATCCTCTGACGCCTCACATTCATTAGCATGTTAGCACGCCCAAAGGCCATACTAACATGCTAATGGAGCCGACTAGCAAGGGAAGCAATGCCCTTGGGACTAGTCCCCGTACTCATTAGCATACTATAAAAGATCTTTAGAAATACTTTTTCTAAAGATCTCTTTATCTATGCTACTAGTTACAAGAACAGTTAGGCAGGGATTTGCTCATGGTTCTGGGTGCATATTGGACTTGACAGGTTGCCTTTAAGGTCCAGATTGCCTTAGTCACTAAAGGGTTAAGTTACTCACTGTGACATAACATTGCTTAGAGTTTCATTATGTTTTCCTGCTCTTTGTAAAACAGCCCTTTGTATCATTTGTAAATTATGTAGCCAAATGTATAGTAACACAATAGCTAAATACAGCAAAACTGCATTAAAGGGAACTATCACAGGTCTGTTCATGCAAAATATCTGACAAGGATAGGTAAAATAGCTGGAGACTGGCCCAAATAGATATGTGCTTTGCATTTTAGCCACAGCGTGACTTGGAATAAAGGCATGCACACACAGTAATAACACACAGTAATTTTTGAGGAGTGCTCCGACAATTTCCATTTATTGTAAACTCCATGGGTCCAAAGTTCTTTTTGACTGAGCATTTCACAAAGTTGTTCCATTGTTGGATTGCCAGGTTTATACTAGATACCATTATTGACTGTCCATGGATTACAGTAAAGTGGAAAGATGTAATGTGCAATATATGAGTTTTATAATATATTTTAAGCTATGTGTCTCATGTAAGTGAAATTTGATATTTCGGACAATTGCCAGATCCTTTTTTCAGCGGTTTGCCTCCTCTTCATACTACTTCTCTAGTTATCAGATGTTTATGAGCTGACCTCTAGAAGAGCAAGACAACTACCACACCAACTATGAGCATCTCAGGAGCTGACAATCCGGCTCTTTTATTAGCACTGACAGATTCTCCTCACAGAGACAGGAGCAGAATGTTTAGGGTTCAGAGTTTCCAGGAAGGTCAGTTTTCATCTGTGGTAAACATTTCCTGTTTCCATTCCGTCATAGAAGCAAAAAACTGAAAATGACATTCTGGATCCTTCACATGAGAGGCATCCACAACTCTGGGCTATCTCTATTGACTATAATGGGTTTTGTAATGGTGTCTTTCCTGTTTCCAGGAAAAATAGCTCAATAAGGGCAATTCCTTATCGATGGCCCCATAGTGATGGTCCATGATACATTCTCAGCCCTGTATCTCTGGTGGGTTTTGTGACATGACCTTTACAGCCAATCATGTCGCCACTGCAGCTGATCGGCTGCAGCTTTCACAGTTCTGCCTGAGCAGAATACTAGTACATGGTCACACAACATTGTTTATGTTAATGACAAGGGGACACTGACAGGCTACAACAGTCTTGTTCTATTGATTTTATCATGAGACCGTTAGGGGACATAGGACTGAAAGTGAAGCAGATCTGGAAGGTTAGTATAGAGTTTTTTTCCTGGCACCCTGTGACCATAGAGAAGGAGTTGCCCAATAGTTGGCTACCCTTTTAAATTAAATAAATATTTTGTTGGCCAGAATTTCCTCTTCTAGTGAGGTTTCATCATTGGAGCCAAAATGTTATCAGAAGGAATTTTATCATCTATAAAAAGAACTGACCAAATATGAAAACACCTTGCTCCTTGTTTAGATTTCTCCTTGACGTTTTGTTTAGGAGCTCGCAGGTGGATACATTGTCAACTATTTGCTCTGATTGTCACTTTTCTTCCATAAATTCTAGATTTAGTGATCTGTCTAGGTTAATATTCACTTACTACAGGTAACAAATCTGTAGTCACTTTGTAGCTATATAATGAATATTAAAGGTGCTGTCCACTACTTGGACAACCCCTTCTCAATCAGCATGTTTGACCCTGATAAAATAACAACTGGAATCAGATATCAAAAGGAAGTGAGTGGCCGGCTGCAGCTCTGACTTCTTCTTAATGCTCAATTCGTCCGAACGCGGGGAAAGAGAAGTAAGCGCTAATTGGGCACAGGGTTCATGTGATGTAATAACGTCATGTGAGCCCACTAAAAGCGAGTGCTGACATGGCCAGAACGATGTGGAGGTGAGTATATAAGTGTTATTTTACTGGGAGCAAACATGTTGATTGAAAATGGCTTGTCTGAGTATTGAACAACCCCTTTAAAAACTCTGCTTTTATTACTTCTTGATGTTTCCAGTGATATTATGGATAATTACACTGGAAAACTTCAATATCATTGCCTAAGAACTGCTGTGTTTAAACATTTAGATTTTTTTAACTACTGCAATCCAGATCAAGTTCTTTAGAGGATTTTTTTAGTGAATTACTGTATTAGTCTTCATTTAGACATAAAATATGAGTGTACCGGAAAAACTGATCTGTACGATTTGTGCACATTTTAAATCACATAATCTATATTTTACAAAAATGTATAAATAAGTAATACTTATTCATATAATCATATTACAGATCGCATATGAATCCTTAAACAGAACCTGACAACTAATACATGTTGTATGGCTGTATGATTTCAGCCATATATGTTTAAAAGACAGTTTAATAGCTGCCGGATATTGAGTTGCTTGTGAGAGTACTCTAGCAGGACGATCCCCGGTGACTTTTCCTTTCCTGCTGCCCTGGACTGACAAGTCTCTTCCTGTCTGCATGTACAGGTAAAGATCAAGGGGAGCGAATGTAGAGAGGCCGCCAGGGATTTACCTGTCAGACTAGTCTACCATGCAACTTGATCCTCTGAGGCTTTTAGTCTATGCTCTTTCTAAGATACAGAAGCATTTTTACAGTTAAACACATATGACTGAAATCCTACAGCCAGCATCTGATACAGGCTTCGCATGGACTGGGCATTATTTATACACAAAATCACTCTTGTAGGCAGGACAGCTTCCCATATAAACAGAGGATGTGCTACCAATAATATACAAATTGTATGAAGACAAAACGACCGCGCTAACAGTCATACCAACGATCGCTTAGTCGCCACAGTTTTCATTAACCAGTGTAAAGAGAAATAAACCAGCACCAATCATCTTAATATATTGTACATCAATGCTCATTATGGACATTATTATTATTTATTATTATAGCGCCATTTATTCCATGGCGCTTTACAAGTGAAAGAGGGTATACATACAACAATCATTAACAGTACAAAACAGACTGGTACAGGAGGAGAGAGGACCCTGCCTGCGAGGGCTCACAGTCTACAGGGAATGGGTGATGGTACAATAGGTGAGGACATAAATCTATCCCTGCAAACACAGCTCTAGCATGCAATTCTAAAGGCACACAATTGGATAGTACGATCTTATAGGTTTCTAAAATAATTACATTCCAAAAATATTGCATAGCAAATTATAATATAGTGATATAGTAGTAACATTGCTTCTATAGGAAAATAATGTGCCTAAAACCACAGCACCGCATACAGCAGCACATGATGTGCCTATGGAATAAAAATACAATATATAATACAAAACCTTAGAGGCTCAATGTGCCATAGTGAAAAATCTCATCAGAACTAACTTATAAATATGCTGTAGAGTAGTAAGAGACAGAAAAACTATGAATTCAAAAAATGTTGTAGTATTTAAGCATAATAACAATAAGAAATACATGTTTAAACAGAATTCACATCAAATTTTATTTTAGGAAACACCCTAGAAAAAAATTATTTACATTGCATGCTTCATAGATTTTATATTGAGGCATTCACAACATAGCACATTCACTAGAGACGAGCAGATCAAACCCGCAGGTTCCTGCAAATTCAAACACTTTGCAGTTTAATGCCCAGTAACATTTTAACACTCTGCTGAAGAATGTAGAAGCCAGGGAACTAATGATGTCTGACTATTTTAGTCCTTTGTGTCAGAGCACACACCTCATTACACATAGGGATAGAAGAAGATCGAAATTTGATTGTGGTTTATTATCTAGTGCTGAACAGTGATAGGGAGGTGCTGCACCTGCAGAGTCAGTATGACTGTGAATTGACTGATCTGTGATATACTGCATTATCAGCACCTTAATAAGAATAATTTTTATTATAATATGCTGCAACACAAGGAGAACAGTTTAATAACTTTCTGTCCTGATTTTGCTACTGAAGAAAAATTATGAAACCAAGGCTTTTGTCAAAGTGTGCTTCCTGACTTGTGAGATGGACAAGACATTTTTTTTCTTTACAAGTCAGAAGTAAAATCTCCATATTCTACTATTTAAATGCATATGCGTATCTCACAATGTTTAAAAGTTATAAAAAAAATATAATTTCTTTGTACATTTTGTTCTTGTAATAGTCCAATATTAGACCTGTACATGCCTAACAAGTCTGATATTGCAGTGTGTTGGTAAATGGGCTGTTGGTTATTACCAGTCACCATTCATTTTCTTTCGCCAGATAGGTTTAGGTCACTTTGACATTAATAAGACTGAGTTTTCATTGAAACGCTCAAAAAGGGTTTAATTCAGTTCTAGGAGACCTCAGTGGAGTTAGAGGGTTTGTATTATTGAGATTCACAGCAAATCAAATTATTTAGCAAAATTCGTCCAGTTTTGAACTTCAAAAGATCATCTCATCCCTAATGTTTACATTGTGCAGTATTACTTCATAAAAAGACTGTTATTTTATATTTAGTAATAACTAAAATGTGTTTCACTCTGCCACGTTACATTTGATGCATATGTTTTCTGCAATTATGTATGAAATAAATCTAACGACTTTTCCAAGCAAAATAAAAACTTCAGTTCTTCATATCATCCAAATCCACAGATTCATCCTGATCCCGACTCTTCTGCTGAAACATGTGGGAGACTTTGCGTAAACTCTGGGAATCAGCGCCAATACCTTCAAAGAGCTTGGCCATAAATTCTGCTCCTGCAGTCTTTATGAAGTTGCCAGCCGCAAATACATATAAAATAGGGTTAACACTGCTACTAAAAAATGCAAAAGCTGTAGCAATCGGTCTTGCAGCTTTGGCCGATTTTAGAAGTTTTTCAGATGCAAATAATTCCCCTGATACTTGCATTAAATTGATAACTTGATATGGAAGCCAGAAGAAGGCAAACGTTACTACGATCATGATGACCAAACGGCTTGTCCTATGTTTTGTCTGAAACTTTGCAGTACGTAACCTTAGTCCAATGTAGACATAGCAGGATATTATGATGGAGAATGGAAATGCAAAACCTGTAATAAACTCAAAAAGATATTGAAAGATCACATGTCCTGTAGAACTATGAAATGGTATACACAGCTGCTTATTGTTATAAGGCATTACTTCCCGATAAAATGGCATGGGAATGGCCAAGAGAGATGCTAACAACCATATTGCAAAAACCATATGGTTAAAAGTTGATTTACTTCTTATGGTTAGAGAAGCTAATGGTTTGGCAACAGCAAAAAATCGGTCTATACTCATTGACGTGATGAGGAGGATGCTGGCATACATACTCAAACAGCTGATGTAATGACACAACTTACAGATCAAATTCCCAAATGCCCAGCTACCAGTAGCTAGTAAATGGATAAACACTGGTGCTGTGAGGATGACAAAGAGGTCTGCAATAGCTAAATGGAAAATAAGATTGCAGGTGACAGTCCGCTTCTTCATACAGGTCAGCACAGTCCAGATGACAAAGACATTTCCCGGAAATCCAATGATAAATGCAATTGAGAGGATAGTAATGCCGAGACTAGATCCAGTGGCGAGTTCCTTAGTGACGTTTGTAGGAGTCATATTGCCAGTTACCATCAGTCCGAGATTTACATTCTGTTAATAAAATTAAATGTCAGTTATTATTTTACTCACTTACATAGTGCCATAATATTCCACAGCTCTATACAATCATTGTCCCCATTGGGAATTGCAATCTACGTTCCCTATCAGTATGTCTTTGGAGTGTAGGAGGACACGATACAAACATAAGGAGAAATTCTTTGTAGATGTTGTCCTTAGTGGTTTTTGAACCAAGCCAGGACTGTAAGTTTACTGTTCTAACTACTCAGTTACCATGCTGTTTGTTAGGGCTCTCTCAGATGTCTGTGCAACACTGTCTGTGGACAGACCAGAATGCATTGACTGGCTGTGGCTGTGTCGACTAGAGAGTGACAGCTTCATATGTTTCTATGAGGCTGTCACGTTTGACACATTAAACCGTCCATGCACAGACCACAATGCACTGACTGGTTGTGGTTCTCCCAACCAGAGCTTGATAGCTTCATATATTTCTAAGAGGCTGTCACGCTTGGCACAGTTTTCCCACGGCCAGTCCGTGCACAGACCAGCATGTATGTGTGGCGCCCCTGAGGCTTCAGTCACCACAGAGGTACTGCATCTCAACCAGAGGTGTGGTGCCCCATCCCTGGGTAAGGAAGAGGTCATCCACCAGTAGTCACAAACACACAACCCTCTCACTCAGCAACACCTCATCAGACCATGGAAAAGGCCTAGTGACAGTCCAAGGCCGGGCTGGGGGGTTGAGTCTAGTTAATGGGAGCAGCCTGTAGAAAGTGGATTAGTTGGAAGGAGCAGTAGAGGAGTGAAGACCTGTAGTCTGGAGCTGGTGCAGCTTGGCCCAGGCACAAGTGAGAAGGGGTGCTAAAGCCCACGGCAAGTGCGCCATACTCCCGTGGCCTCGTTCCACATACGACATATTGGAGTGGAAGAACTTGGCTGCAGATGGGGATCCAGTCCCTAGATTAGAGGAGAAGAACCAACGTGCTCATCTAGTAAAACCAGAGGCTGAGAACACATCTAGTACCAAAGCCAACTCCGAACACGAATTTGCTGGAAGGTGACCACATAGGGCCAAGGAATATAGCTTCAAGCCACCTGACAGGGTCCGCTGACACTGACTCAGGGCACTGTGTGCATAGGCGCAGGACAGGAGGGCGAGAAGTCAGTGCAGAAAGATGACCAGGGAAGGAACATTAGAGGGGCGCACCAGTCTTGACCTCCGAACTATCTGGGATCGACTGGCGCTCATCACAGTGGAACCCAGCACTCCAAAGGCGGTCATGAACTAGTTGTGTTACATTGGAACCTGCTAAAGTGAGTAAAAACCTTGAGACTGCATCCCTGTGTCACTTCGTTATTCGCCTGCACCTCCGACCCTGTACCCCCGCCATCACCGACTACTACCCCCATCGGCCCTGGGCCCCAGCTCTACCTGTGGAGAGCTATATCAACCAAGCTGTGTCACCATCTTCCCCAGAGGTTCCATCCCGCAGCTTTGGCTATCTTTGGCCGAGTACCACAGGTGGCGTCACAAACTATTATCCCCTGTAAATACCCCCTTTCTCTTAAACGACACCGCCGGGGTCACGGAACTGGGCCTTGCTACTGTGACTTACATCCCATCTCAGAACAGAACTGCGGACAAGTAAGGAGTGCCCCACTGCCCCGCTGCGGGCGTGTCACATGGACTGGCTGTGGCTCTCCCGACCACAGCCTGACAGCTTCATATATTTCTAGGAGGCTGTCATGTTATGCACAGTAGACTTGTAGCCAGTCTATGCACAGACCAAAATGCATGGACTGGCCGCAGCTCTCCTGACCAGAGCAAAATAGCTTCATATATTCTTACGAGGCTGTCATGCTCGGCACAGTAGATCCATGACCAGTCCATGCACAGACCAGAATGTACGGACTGGCTCCGGCTCTCACAACCCTAGCAAGATAGTTTCATATATTTTTACGAGGCTGTCATATTCGGCACAGTAGATCCGTGACCAGTCCATGCATAGACCAGAATGCACGGACTGGCTATGGCTCTCACAACCATAGCAAGATAGCTTCATATATTTTTATGAGGCTGTCACGCTTGGTACAGTAGATCCATGGCAAGTCCACGCACAGACCGCAATGCACAGACTGACCACGGCTCTCCCAACCAGCTTCACATATTTCTATAAGGCTGTCATGCTTAGCTCAAGTTTTTTTTTTGTTTTGTTTTGTTTTTTTTTAAATGAACAATTTTACTCCTCTTCCCTACATTTTTCACTTGCACGGTGCCCTCTTCTCATGCCGGAAACTGACTTCAGTATGTAATTGACTGGCAGACCATGACGCCACTGCCATGTGCTTCCAGTTACATGCCGTTGTCAGCTGCCGGCCAATCCGAAATTAATATTCACTGCTCCTTACACTCATAATCCTGCCGACCTCGGAGTCGGCTTTAGTGCCGAGAGGTGGGTGGGATTATGGGCGTGGGGAGCAGTGAATGTTTATTTTTTTTAATAGCGGACACATGCTTGCCCCTGCCACCGACTTCCTGCACTGGCGATCCTGCTCCTGCATCCTGTGACCTGCACCACTGCTGCTACTGCCACCCCTCTGCCCACAGCATGCTAGGTACAAGGATAAAAGGATAACAAAGTTTTGAACTTTCGAATTTCAGGCTCCATATCTCACCATCCACTACATCTTTAAGTATGAGACTACCTTCATTTTATTGACAATCACCTTGGCTATCTCATACATAAATTTCACTTGCAACTATTTAGCATACAGTTAGGTCCAGAAATATTTGGACAGTGACACAAGTTTTGTTATTTTAGCTGTTTACAAAAACATGTTCAGAAATACAATTATATATATAATATGGGCTGAAAGTGCACACTCCCAGCTGCAATATGAGAGTTTTCACATCCAAATCGGAGAAAGGGTTTAGGAATCATAGCTCTGTAATGCATAGCCTCCTCTTTTTCAAGGGACCAAAAGTAATTGGACAAGGGACTCTAAGGGCTGCAATTAACTCTGAAGGCGTCTCCCTCGTTAACCTGTAATCAATGAAGTAGTTAAAAGGTCTGGGGTTGATTACAGGTGTGTGGTTTTGCATTTGGAAGCTGTTGCTGTGACCAGACAACATGCGGTCTAAGGAACTCTCAATTGAGGTGAAGCAGAACATCCTGAGGCTGAAAAAAAAGAAAAAATCCATCAGAGAGATAGCAGACATGCTTGGAGTAGCAAAATCAACAGTCGGGTACATTCTGAGAAAAAAGGAATTGACTGGTGAGCTTGGGAACTCAAAAAGGCCTGGGCGTCCACGGATGACAACAGTGGTGGATGATCGCCGCATACTTTCTTTGGTGAAGAAGAACCCGTTCACAACATCAACTGAAGTCCAGAACACTCTCAGTGAAGTAGGTGTATCTGTCTCTAAGTCAACAGTAAAGAGAAGACTCCATGAAAGTAAATACAAAGGGTACACATCTAGATGCAAACCATTCATCAATTCCAAAAATAGAGAGGCCAAAGTTAAATTTGCTGAAAAACACCTCATGAAGCCAGTTCAGTTCTGGAAAAGTATTCTATGGACAGATGAGACAAAGATCAACCTGTACCAGAATGATGGGAAGAAAAAAGTTTGGAGAAGAAAGGGAACGGCACATGATTCAAGGCACACCACATCCTCTGCATTGCACATTCTGCAATGGCCAAGTCAATCACCAGATCTTAACCCAATTGAGCATGCATTTCACTTGCTCAAATCCAGACTTAAGACGGAAAGACCCACAAACAAGCAAGACCTGAAGGCTGCGGCTGTAAAGGCCTAGCAAAGCATTAAGAAGGAGGAAACCCAGCGTTTGGTGATGTCCATGGGTTCCAGACTTAAGGCAGTGATTGCCTCCAAAGGATTCGCAACAAAATATTGAAAATAAAAATATTTTATTTGGGTTTGGTTTATTTGTCCAATTACTTTTGACCTCCTAAAATGTGGAGTGTTTGTAAAGAAATGTGTACAATTCCTACAATTTCTATCAGATATTTTTGTTCAAACCTTCAAATTAAACGTTACAATCTGCACTTGAATTCTGTTGTAGAGGTTTCATTTCAAATCCAATGTGGTGGCATGCAGAGCCCAACTCGCGAAAATTGTGTCACTGTCCAAATATTTCTGGACCTAACTGTATGTTTAGTTATGAAGATTCCTGTCATTTCACTGCATTGTTAAAGTTTTGCTCCTGAAAATCAAAATGTCAATTTTTATTACTGTTAGGCCGGCTTTGCACACTACGACATCGCAGGTGCGATGTCAGTGGGGTCAAATTGAAAGTGACGCACATCCGGCATCGCATGCGACATCGTAGTGTGTAAAGCCTAGATGATACGATTAACGAGTGCAAAATCGTCGTAATCGTATCATCGGTGCAGCGTCGGCGTAATCCATAATTACGCTGACGCGACGGTCCGATGTTGTTCCTCGCTCCTGCGGCAGCACACATCGCTGTGTGTGAAGTCGCAGGAGCGAGGAACATCTCCTACCGGCGTCACCGCGGCTTCCTTAGGATATGCGGAAGGAAGGAGGTGGGTGGGATGTTTACATCCTGCTCATCTCCGCCCCTCCGCTGCTATTGGCCGCCTGCCGTGTGACGTCGCTATGACGCTGCTCGACCCGCCCCCTTAGGAAGGAGGCGGGTTGCCGGCCAGAGCGACGGTCGCAGGGCAGGTGAGTGCATGTGAAGCTGGCGTAGCGATAATTTTCGCTACGCCAGCTATCACACAATATCGTACCTGCGATGGGGGCGGGGACTATCGCGTGCGACATTGCAGCATCGGCTTGCGATGTCGCAACGTGCAAAGCCCGCCTTAGTATTTTGTAAATCCAAGTTTGGTTTTCAACACTGCCTGAATCTTTCTGTGCATGCTCTAAATCAGATTTAAGCAAGTCTCAACCGAAACCTGATCCCAGGTCTCTTCTACACGTTACCAACATTGGTGCATACTGAGCAACTCATTTGGGTATGTATACAGCTTTTTATTCAACTCTACTCACAAGTGTTCAAATGGGTTGAGGTCTGGGGACTGTGGGGGTCAATCCAGAACCTATAATTTATTATCATTGAACACATTTCTTTGCCAGTCTCAAGGTATGATTTGGGTCATTGTCCTGCTGAACACAATTTTATACCCATAGTACTTGAGTGTGCGAA
This sequence comes from Anomaloglossus baeobatrachus, assembly GCF_048569485.1. Lineage (NCBI taxonomy): Eukaryota > Metazoa > Chordata > Amphibia > Anura > Aromobatidae > Anomaloglossus > Anomaloglossus baeobatrachus. The sequence goes on along the minus strand of NC_134353.1, from coordinate 645,770,068 downwards.
GTAACTTGTCTTGTAGAATACTCACATATAGCTCAATATTGAGACCACCATTGATCCTGGTAAAGTATCCAACGCATTTGGCTGTGAAACAACCCCATATCACTAGGCTTCTTCCACAGAACTTAACAATTCCTTCAATTTCTCAATCCGTTAGCCCCCTTTTCCCTTCTTTCTTTCAAATCCATTGGCACCCATCAGAGCCAAGTCTATTGACGTTCATCTCATCGCTCCAAGTTACCCATTTCAAATCTTCTACTGTGCAATTTTTGTACTTTTTTGCAAACTTGAGCTAACGATTCTTAAGATGATATTGAAGTCGAGGTTTCTTCACCTTTTTTTGGGCCACCATTCCAGACTTGTGTAATGTGTATTGTGCAGTACTTGCATGGACATCTGTTATCTCACTATTATGAAGCATACGAGCTACCTCGACTGCTTTGTTTGTATCTGCAGAACTGAAAGAACTTGTGATGAGCCTACTTGTTGACTCTGATATTTTGCTTGGGCATCAACCTCTTGGATTTTGAATGGCTGGACGGACTTCATGTTGTATTTTTCCAACTGTCATGGCACTCACGTGATGCAGTTTAGCAATTTTCACGACCATATCGTTGAGCTGGTCGATGCTGTTTTTCTTTACTTGGGAAATCTTCTTCATGGCTGTTCCTCAATTTGATTCAGTGACCTTTCGCTTGGGAATCGACCTAATAACACACTGAGCTATTAGGGAATGTGAGAACAGGTTGTAATTTGTAGTATACAGGAAGAAAAAGATTTTCCACCATCAGGAGCAAAACAGTAACAATGCAGTGACATGACAAGAATCTGCATAACTAATCATATGCTAAATAGTTGCAAGTCAAATTTATGTATCAAATAGTCAAGAATAGTATAGAATAGTATAGAATGAAGGTCATCTCACATTCAATGCTGTAGTGGATGGTGAGATATGGAGCCTGAAGGTTAAAAGTTTAAAACATTGTTACCCTTTTGCTTGACAGTGTACAACCAGACTATAATATGCACCCCCCATTTTCCTCTAAAAGTGGAGAGAAAAGTGCGTCTAAGGCTATGTGCGCACTAGAAAAGTGATTTTTCTCAAGAAAATTTCTTGAGAAACTTCTGGGAGTTGAAGATTTCCGCACCTGCGGAAAAATCCGGGGGAAAAACGCATGCGGATTTGCCGCGGATTTGCTGCGGATTTGCCGCGGATTTACCGCAGGTTGGTCCCTGCGGTTTTGCAATAAATAATATAGATAATCAATAGGCAGATAATGGATAGAGGGAAAGATGGATAGATGAATAGATAGATAGATGAGAAAGACCTATATAATGTCCCACCTCCCTGCATTTTCTAAGCTGGCACCCTTTAGTGACTTTCATGTAGCACTAAAGGGTGTCTAGCCTTGTATTTAGCCATAAAATAAATAAATAAATAATTTTAAAAAAAAACCGACGTGAGGTCCCCCCATCTTTTGTAGCCAGCTAGAGTAAAGCAGACGGCTGCAGCCTGCAAACCACAGCTGACAGCTTCACCTTGGCTGGTAATCCAAAACAGAGGGCACCCCACGCTGTTATTTTACATTAAATAAATAATTTAAAACAAAAAACGTGGGGTCCCACCCAAATTGCATCACCAGCCGAGGTAAAGCGGACAGCTGTGGTCTGGTATTCTCAGATTAGGGAGGTCCACTGTTATTGGACACTCCCCAGCCTAAAAATAGCAGGCCGCAGCCGCCCCAGAAGTGGCGCATCCATTAGACGTGCCAATCCTGGCGCTTCGCCCCAACTCATCCCGTTGCCCTGGTGCGTTGGCAAACGAGGTAATATATGGGGTTGATGCCAGATGTTTAATGTCACCTGGCATCAAGCCCTGGGGTTGGTGAGGTCAGGTGTCTATCAGATACCCGACATCACCAACCCAGTCAGTAAGAAATAAAAAATAGACAACAAAAAAAGTTTTATTTGAAAAAACACTCCCCAAAACATTCCCTCTCTCACCAATTTATTGAAAAGAACACGTCCGGTGTAATCCAATAAGGGGGGGGGGGTCCCACGGCGATCCATACCATAGTCGCTGTCCCAGTCAATGAAGAACAGAATGTTCCCCATTGGCTGGGAGAGCAATGCAGTGACCTGAGCTAACATCAATAGCCCAGGTCACTGCATGGGATGCCGAGCGCTGCTGTCAGGAGGTTAGATGAGATCATTACATGCTGTGATCATCTCCTGTACTGCTGACGTCAGCGCTGTCACTGACTTCTATGCCCGCCGCGTTGTCAGAAGTATCGCGAGAGCCCGTGACGTCACCACTAGTGACAGTCTCGGGCCGCTCGCGAGACAGAGCAGTGACCGCGGTAACGTCAGGAGGCAGGAGATCGTCACAGCAGGTAATGATCTCACCTCCTGACAGCAGTGATCATCATCCCCACGGCTGCCAGCACTGCAGGGTATCAGTGTCTGCCTGCGCTGCCGCGTGACAGGCTGCTGACACTGCGGGCAGACACTGACACCCTGCAGTGCAGTGTCAGTGTCTGCCTGTGTCAGTGTCTGCCTGCGCTGCAGCGTGACAAGCTGCTGACACTGCGGGCACACACTGACACGCTGCAGTGCAGTGTCAGTGTCTGCCTGTGTCAGTGTCTGCCTGCGCTGTAGGGTGACAAGCTGCTGACACTGCGGGCACACATTGACACACTGCAGGGCAGGCAGCCGCGAGGCTGGAGCGGGACACACACTGCATGGGCACCTGGAGGTCGCACGGAAGCGCTTCTGTCCGGCGTCCAGGGAGTGTGACGTCTGTGTTTACTCTGCTCCGCTTCCTCTTCCTGGCATAATGACATCGCTTCCTGCAAAACCGCAGGCAGCGATGAGCATTACCGCAGGTAAATCGCGGCTATACCGGGGGTATACCGCACATCATTTGCTACCTGCGGTATACACCCGGTATTTCACGATTACATTACAGTGAATGGAGTGAAATTCCGGGGGTATACCGCAGGTACCTGCGGAAAATAATGGACATGCTCATTTTCTCAAGAAATTTTCTCAAGAAATTCTTCTCAAGAAAATTTCTTGAGAAAAATCTGCAGCGTGCGCACAGCTATTTTTTTTTCACATAGAATTTGCTGGGAAATGTCTGCACAAAGATTGCAGACATTTCTCAAGAAATTTCCGCGGCAAATCCGCGGGTAAATCCGCGGGTAAAACGCACTAGTGCGCACAGGGCCTTATAGTCTGAAAAATACGGTACATCATAAATTGTTCTTTGTAGTCTGGTTTTTCACAAGATATGATAGAGATTTCTATTATTCATACATGATTTTCAGTATATTTTAAATATTGTGAGCGGCTAACTATAATTGACAAAAATTGCAAATAGCTTTACAAGATTATAGATGTTCTATGAGTTCTAACAAATTTGTCCTTTTTGAATAATCCCTTGAATGGGATGCTAATAGGCAGTTGGAGCCTCCAGAGGCTTCACCTGTGCTGGTATTACATGGTGGTGCTGATAAAAAGGTAAAACATTGTAAAACATGATAATGGGTAGCTGTCGAATTGGAAAATGCTATTTACTTGTAGATATAAGGTTAATCTACACATAAATGCCATTACAATGCTGCCCAACTGCCTTACTGAACGTCTGAAAATGAAATTATTTACTCCCAGAAACTGCTGGCTTTCAGTGATGGTGGCATGCATGGTGCTGCTTCAGTCACCACTCCCTAAACTATGAGCGGCATCTATAAGTACACAGATGTGCGGAATAGTGATCTGCCAGTCACAGTGCCAGGGTGTACTTACTGCTGCTTCTCACAGTATAGGAGTGTAGCACCCCTGAAACCATCAGGGTGCTACAAGGTTCTGCATCCCCACCAGGATGCAGCGCCTACCCCCTTAAGAACCCAGAACCCCAGTGCTGGTAACACCAAAAACCCAGGTAATCCCAGTTTTCCTTAACAATCCCCCCATACAATGGTACCCAGCTAGGGTGTGACCAATGGATGGCCGCCTAGAGGTAGAGCCACTCCAGTCCACTAGTTCCAGGTGGGAGGGCAGACTGTGGAGAGTAGTCAGTTGAAAGTTGACAGCAGAGGAGTGAAGTTAGAATCAAAGTGTCGTCCTGACTTGGGTTAACAGTGACCTGGTACCCAGGAGAAGTGGTTGCCGGTGGAGTACGGTGGAGTATTCCCGGAACTATGCACCGACGGGGTACAGGACCCTAGGACAGGAAAGAGCTTCAGGCTGACCTGTTAATACCTGCACAGCAAAGGGAACCATCAAGGACATCGCTGACCCTAAAGAATCCGAAGATTCAGTAGCAAAGGGAGAACCAGGGACAGGACCAAAGACTCCAGTGTTCACGTTACCGTCAGGTGGAGAGAAGTGGACAAACCACAGAATGGGGACCCCCAGTTTTTCTATACCACGGGGACCCACTTACCAGAGACGGGTGTAGGGGAAGAAGGTACCAAAGAACCAAACTGGCACTGGGACGAAGGGGACCTGGAGGCGAAACCAGCTGGCTTCGGGCAACCAGTTAACATCATCAGAAGTGAGTAAACCAGTTGCACTGAACATCTGTGTGGACTACCTTCTTCCGACGCCCACTGCACCATACACCCTCTGGGGCAAAACCCTACTTGCGGAGGGACTACCATTCTAGCTGCCAATACCACCAGCCCCCGTAGAGACATTCTGCAGCGGCGGCCGCAAGTGGTGTCACATGTGAACATTATCATATTCTCCCTTATAATTATCCCCATTACAAAAAGGGTCCAGGGCACGGAGTCGGGTAACGGCCACTACCGTGACATTCCCAAGAAAGACACTGCCCGGAACCGAGTACCCCATATCCCTGGGTGCTACAGGAGCAGTGCTGTGAGCATTGTCTGTTGCTACTTTGTACACACCCTCATGAAAGGCGGTGGTTTCTGGAAGGAAACAAGTTCATTGTCTCCTGGTAGTCACACTTTCATTAAGGTGGCCAGGCAGCACTGTAACGCCATTTTACCGGAAAACCAACCCTATATCTGCAGGTAAAACACATTTTCCGAGGTGCCAGTTTCCCGTTAAAGGGAATCTGTCAACAGGTTTTTGCTACCTCATCTGAGAGCAGTATAAGGTAGATAAATAGAATCCAATTGAATCCAACAATATACTTAGTTTACTTGGTGCAGTGATTGTGACACAGTCAGCATTTTTATATTTGGCATGCAGCAGAGCTGTAAAAGCTAACCACATCCACACCACAGCTCTCTATGTACAGTGTCTACTTATCAGAGGGGTTTGGACTAACAGGCATGAGGCAATTTAGTTCAGCAATGATAAGGTCCTGCTGCTAAAACAATCAGCAGGCAGCTTGTTAATAGATTCATCACTGAAATCTGTGTTTTAACCCCTACAACATGCTGTCTTCAGATACATAGCAAAATTTGCTGACAGATTCCCTTTAACCCCTTTGTGATCTTGGACATACCGGTAAGTCCAAGGCTGTGTCTGCACGATTCGGCATTTTTTCCCTCACAAGTCGGCTGATCTGAAGATGACATATGCAGCTAATAGGTGCGCATTACTTAAATCCTACTGTCAGTCTCTGATAGCAGGATTTAATCTGCTCAGGCGGTGATTGTGCCATTTACCTCCACCATCAGTGGCCTTGTGACATGATCACGAGGCACTGATAGGTTGTCTTGACAGCTGGGGGTCAGCTAATGACCTATGTTGCAAAGAAGTTCCTGTGAATGCCGGCTCAGCGCCAGCACTTGCAGGAGAGAAGCATTTCTGCTGATCAAAGTCATGATCGAATAGTGCAGTCTTCAAGTCCCCCAAGAGTACTAGTAAAATCATTGAAAAAAAAAGTTTTTAAAACTCTGAAAAATAAAAAGAAATGTATATGTTCAAATCACCCCCATTTTGCCCAAATGAAAATAAAATAAAAATTCACATATTTGATATTGTCATATCCAGATCTATCAAAATAATAAATACATACGGTAATACATAATTTGTTCAGTAAAGGGCGTAGTGAGAAAAAAACTCCAGAATTACATTTTTTGATCCTGCAACATTGCATTAAAATGCAATGACAGACGATCAAAACAGCATATGTATACAAAAATGGTGTGATTAAAAATGTCAGCTGAAGACACAAAAATAAGCCATCACACAGCCCCAGATACCGAAAAATGAGAGCGTTGCACGTCTCGGAAACTGGCAACAAAAGTGAAATTCTTTTTTTTTTGACAAATTTATGAATTTTTTTTCACCACCTAGATAAAAGTAAAAGTATACTTGTTTTGTATCGACAAACTCATACAGATCTGGGGAATCATAATGCGAGCTTAGTTTTATCATGTAGTGAACATGGTAAATAAAACCCCCAAAATACATAGTGTAATTGCACCTTTTTTTGTAATTTTACCACACTTGGAATTCTTTTCCCGTTTTCCAGTACAGTATGGGGCAGAATGAATAATGTCATCCAAAAGTGCAACTTCTTCTGCAAAAAGCAAGCCTTCATATGGCTATATATTGACTGTAAAGTATAACAGTTATGGCTCGTGGAAGAAGGGGAGGAAAAACGGAAAATCGCTGGGTGGTGAAGGGGTTAGGCCATCCTTGGGTATAAGCCCCTCTAAGCAGTTTTTCCTTGGCTATTATACACAACTCTAAGGAGTCCAAATGCCCTAATAATGCTTGTAGGCGGGGGTTATCAAGGTCTCTGCTACTATATTGCAATACGCATTGAAGCTAACAAACACTGAGCAACAAACTGCTCACACAAATTGCACAACTTTTCATCCAGTCATTATTTCACAGGAATTCCAACTATTTGGCAATGTTGGATTGAAATCTCCCTTTTTATTACTAAGGTTACTGATGACAGTAAGTCAGTCATTTGTGAGGATTGTAAGGATACGTTGTGAAATCAGCAAATAAGCTTATACAGTTATTATATTATTACTTACTGTCTCCGGCATGATGATGTGGTCTTCTGTCAGGTAGTCATAAACTGAAGAATAAAGGTGAGAAAACATGATCAGAAACCGACGTGCGTTTGTTCTGTTCATTCCATAAAATGTAGCATTAAAAGATATTAAATACTATTTCTTTAGATACATAGTATGACTTTATATAGATAACATGACTTACATAGATCTAAAAAATATCACAATCCTGCCCTCTGTGGGGCTTTGAACCAAGGACGAGACAGAAAACACTTAACCTCACCTGCAGTAGTATATATACCCAAAAACCAGGCTGGAGACCTGAACCATTGCCCCAGATTAGCTTTGACTATGTCCTAGGGTACTTAGAAAGTGAAGAACTTTCAGTTATTTTTTAGAAACTTCCAGGCTGTGCTGTCAAAAGTGTATAAATTAGATACCGTAGCTCAGAAACTCCCAGTGAGTGGGAAGTGCAGATATTTATCAAGCTTCTTGGAAAGGAACAGCTCAAGATCTCAAGGCATTTCGGGCCATCAAGTTAGCTACTAATTGGGTCAGAATATGAATTATTGCCTCTGATCACGTATGAATGCCTCCATCTTCTGCTGTGAACATAGTAGACAAATACCAGATGACTGGAACCGGGCTCACGAAATTGGTAGGTAACTTTATTTCATCCACATTAAACAAATATAGCCAAATATTAAAATTAAAGGGAAAAGATTGTTTAAATTGATTATTCATATGTGTGGAAAAACACCCTGAATATATAGAGAGCCTGGTACAACAAATATAACCTAAGTGTAAGTTAAAAGTTCACAGTGCATGTGTATATTAAATTGTATATCACAGTGATTCTGAGATGCCCACTAGGATCGGACATACTATTGGTGTGGTCGCTCAAGGGCTGAAAAGGTAAGAAGCCCACTTCCACTTCCAAAGCAACAAACAGCTTCTATAACAGACATGTAAAGTGATGCATTATGATAAGCAAATATTGATTTCGCACAGGGGCCCTCTTCTGCTTGCGTCTGCCCCTGATACCAGCCTATGTGTACTAAAAAATATAATATTAATGAATGTGTGACATCCAAATAGTTACTTTTGTCAAAAAGGAACATGAAAATGATAGACTTGTATTGCATTGTTATAGCGCTGACCTTCAGGGACGCAGACTTGCTTATCGCTGTGGCCAGGTACCATTTTTCCTTGCAGCCCTACGGTGGCCATGTGCTCTCCTGCTTCCTACTCCTCCCAAGTCTTGTGCACACTGCACAGGATCTCCGATAGTGCATTTAATATAATGTATGGGCGCACACCAGCCTTTCTCTTAAAGGGCAGCTATGCTACAGTATTTCCAGGAAGTGCCTCTCAGCCTATGATTGAGAGGCACTATGTATTTAAGGCACCCTCCCACTAGGGGAGGTGCCTGTGCACCACATTCAGTTAGTCAGTGTCCTGTCTGTTTAGCTAGTTGTCAGGTCTTGTGCTCCTGCCCCACATCGATTAAGTATACTTGTACCTGTGTCCGCATTCCCATTCCAGTCTGTCCCAACTCTGCCCACCATTCTTGTCAGTACCCATTGTCCTTCCTGCCTCAGGAATCCTGGCTGTACTTGCCTCGCAGTAGAGACTGTACCTGTCTAGACTTGTGTAAATACCACTGTTCACACCTGCCCTGTGGGTCAGGTGCCATAGTCTCGGTCACTGCCCCGGGAGTGGTACCTGGCATCCACCTCATGGTAGGATCTTAGTTCAGCCCCTCCCACTAAAGGGTAAGCCCAGGTTCCTCCTGTGGTCTAGTGGGTGTACTACTCCTGCTCATGGCTAGTTTACTAGGGGATAGCTGGAACAAGTGCTGAAGGGGGTTATTTCTTAGAGTAGCCAGTGTTATTGTTGTAACCTATACATGCCTGGTAGGTACAAGCTTAAAAAAAAATGGAAATGTGGACATGAGATTATCCAAATGACCATCCCACATCCTTTATATTAGGAGAAGGGGATAGATAAACATGAACTATTTCATTTGCATTCTCCTTATAAACTCATGGTCCAGTTATACAGGGATAGAAAAAGATGATTTGGACAATTGAGAGGGGCTCACATGCTGAGCTAAGTGTATTTGTGTTTCATTGTTCTCTTAACCTTGGAGAAACAGAACAACATCTATAAATATACATTTATATTAAAGCTTAAAACTTTAATAAGTTTCTACAGTCTAAAGCATGAGTCTCAACCTGAGCCCGATAAATTGACTGCACATAAAAAATTAATAAAGTTTACAGGCTGCATTTCGTGTGGGATAAGATGGCATTTTCAGTGATACCAGTTTTTCCTATAAGACATTTTGATAACTTTTTATTCAATTTTTTTGTGTGCTGTCCTAAGGAAGTCCCAGGAGCTCCGGTCCCCTGTGGGCCACAAGTGACAGCCTCTGGGAGTCTTTGGCCTTGTGACTGTTGGAGTGTATTTTGATACCCTATTTGGTGAGTGGTGGCAGAGTGTTTTGACTCTGTAGTATGTGGACTGTGTTTGGGTATGATTTGTGCCCATTTTTAAGCCTGAGTAGAAGGTAAGTGGAGGATTGATTGACATGAGCTAGATTTACCCCATACAGTCACACCTACGTCATGTATTGATAAATGTGTATTGGGCATTATGCTTTCAAGTCACTATGTTGATTTTTTCGAAAATGTCTTTGAAATATATATTTATTGATGTAAATATACCATTAATATACACTGGCATAGTGTCATGAGCTCCCTTGAATTGATGATATCAAGGTGATGCTCCTAAATAACTCAACAGAGTGACATGTCAGAATAATGTACCATAAGCTGTTCTGGGACAGAGGGAGTACTATGATAATGAACAAAGAATTAAAGGGGACCTAACATCAGAGTTTCACTTATTAACCTGACCCCAGAGTCCTGTTGTCAATGTAATGTCCATTTTTTAAGATGTTTTAGAATTTTAATTTTGTTCATAGGTGGATTCAACAGGATGAATATGGGACTTGCAAGTGATGCTGTAATGTCCTGATGACTTGGAGCAACAGATTTTTATACCAAGACTAGTGATGAGCAGCATTACCATGGTTGGGTGGTCAGTACTCGTAATGAGCATTTTGACGAAAATCTTCTGGAAAAATGCTCATGTTTCCCATTGACTTCCAGTAAACGTGTTGAGCCCATCCGAATGTGAAAATGCTCATAAGTACAGAGTACCCAAACATGAATTTATAACTTAATATCTGAACAAAAGCAAAATGCTAAGAAATCTTTATTATGGGCTTTATATTGCCAACAGGACCTGTGGTGAGATTGATATGCGAAACTCTGTAAAGTTCCCTTTAAACCTATAAATAGCTGCATGTGCATGATTGTTATGAGTTCCTGAACTGTGCCCAAAGGATGCAGAACACAATGCACTATTTTACAAGGAAAAGAAATGGTATCCAGCTTCACAAACATGATGACCTAGCAAAAACATACATGCTACGACATCTATGTGTTTCAGGTACCATAGCACCATTAATCATAATTAAAGAGGTGGTTCACTGCTCAGCTTTAATGGCCACATGACTGTAAAACTCACAGAGAAGGCTTTTCTCAAATACCTTCTGTAATACATTCTGCCTCTGAGTGGCGCCACTGCGGTCCGCTCATCTCCATCTAGTGTCCACCGGGCTCAGGGATCTCTGAGATCCGGTGATGTCATGTCAACTTCCAGCTGCCCCGACATCACAGAGTCTGGTCCCATTCTCTGAGTGACTGGGCTGTGGTCGAACTTTCACCCCTCATCACAGCCCAGCATCACAGCCCAGCATCTCACGCACTCTCTCCTTCGCTGCAGAATATTTCAAGCAGGAGCGATGCTGGGCTGTGATGAGCGGTGGAATTCTGCGTACAGCTAAGTCCTTCAGGAAAACTGGGGCCGGCCTCGGTGATGACGGGTCAACTGGAAGTTGACGTGACATCACCGGATCTCAGAGGTCACGGAGTCCGGGGGTCACTTGATGGGGATGAGCGGACCATAATAGTGCCGCTCAGAGTCAGAATGTACTACACAAGGTATTTGAGAATAGCCTTCCCTATGAGTTTTACAGCAATGTGGCCACTTATGCTCTGTAGTGATCCACCTCTTTAACAGTGTCATGGCACCTGAAAAACATACAGTACATACTGGTAGCATGATTAGTTTAATTTATGGTGTTCATCTAGAACTACTTAAATAAAGAAGATTACCAGTTTGTCAAGCTGAATACCATTTATTTTCTTCATTTATCACATCTTGGCAGAGACACCTTCCGTGCTCAGGATTGCTAGGAGGAAACATTCCGGTAAGCTGATTTACTCTGACAATTTTACAATATTAAACTGTTGGTAAATATCCAGTAATGACTCCAATGATATACGCTACAAAAAACATGTATAGTCTACTGTAGACGGTTAGGCAGGGCTGTTTACCCAGCAGCTGAATGTTAGAAGCCTAACTATTCTTGAAAAAAATATAGGGGAGTGTCAGGCTCATTACTTTCAGCATTAAAAACAATCCTTCAACAAACAGTTGTGAAGAAGGGGAGACTTTTATTTAAGTCCTCAGGAAGAGGGGCATGTAACTCGGCCAAGGAGCACATCGCAATGCTTGGACTGCCTGGTGGCTCTCCTGGCTGAGCGTGACAGCTGCATACAAATACATGAAGATGTCACACTTGGGTCAGGAGAGCCAATCCAAGCATTGCCAGAAGATCCTTGGCCTAGTTACATGGTCGTCTGACTGCACCCTAATGCCTCGGATGCCAATTACAAATGCTAATAAGGCAGCATAATATTTTACTGCAACACAATATGTGTACTCTCTTTGCAGTCACTTAGCGGATCAATGAAATTATGTTGTATGTTCAGATTAACTAATAAGATCATGGTCACCATTAAAGGGAACCGGCCACCAGGTTTTTCCCCTATAAGCTGCGGTCACCAGCAGTGAGCCCTTATATACAGTATTCTAGAAAACTGTATAAAAGAGCCCAGGCTGCTTTGTATAACATAAAAAAGACCTTTTGCTATATTCACCTGCAGGGTGGTCAGGTCTAATGGATATCACTGATGTTTATCGGCGCCTCCTCTCTGCCTACGATCACTGTCCTTTTTCCCTGATCCATGTGGATGACACATCCTACATTATCCACACAGTATCCTCCTTTGGGCTCCTGTGAACTTTTCTCTACCCTGCCAATGGCAGGCAAAGTATTGTAGTGCACATGACCTATTCCCGCAACTGCCTAGTACAGTAATTTTCTATACCCTCAACAGGGCAGAGAGAAATGCAAGTGTGCAGGATCACAGGACACGTCATCCACTCGAAGCAGTTAAAGAGGACTGTGATCACAAGAAAAGAGTAGGATCAAGATCAGCGATGCCCATCCGACCAGACCGCCCCGCAGGGGAGTATAATAAAAGCTCTTTTTTAACTAATGCAGATTGGCCAGGGCACTTATATACAGTATTCTAGAATGCTGTATATCAGGGCTTATTGATGGTGGCCGCAGTATATATGGGAAAAACCTGGTGACAGATTCCCTTTTAAGCAGAAATAAAATTAAACAACTCTTGGGGTTGGAACTTCATATTAAAATAAGAAGTCTGGTTTTATCTAATTGTCAGATGCCTCTCACTTATCCAAACCCTTGCTTTGAACTGATGAGAAACAAATACAGAAAAAACATATCTGCTAATAAGAGTATCTGGTTTGACTTTTAAGTCATGTGGAAATGCTCGTTAATGGGTCAATATTGACTTTTAGGATTGCTACCATAAAAACGTGGTACTAAAGTTCAAGTCCTTTTCCACTCTGAAGAGGCAATTTTCATATTTATCTAATCAGAACATACAGTATTTATTGTAAAATATCAAATTAGTCAGATTAATGGCTTTGAAATCCAAAAAGGTATTGATTGTGTAACATGTTTAATGATTGTCCCATTTAGATATATGGAACAGCCACATACATATCCTTACTATTTACTACCCTGGGGCGGAAAGATCATGGTCGCAGGGGTCACCATTGCGATCGGGCCTGGGGGTTCAGGGGGCCCGAGGACCTCACCCAGTTTCCTACCGCCAATGGCGGCAGGCCATGTGACCGCTATGGGGTCCGGTGCCAGGTCCAAATTTTGTATCAGGGCCCATTGAACTCTAGTTACCCACTGTTACTACCTGTGTAATCTATGTACAGTTAGGTCCAGAAATATTTGGACAGTGACACAATTTTCGCGAGTTGGGCTCTGCATGCCACCACATTGGATTTGAAATGAAACCTCTACAACAGAATTCAAGTGCAGATTGTAACGTTTAATTTGAAGGTTTGAACAAAAATATCTGATAGAAATTGTAGGAATTGTACACATTTCTTTACAAACACTCCACATTTTAGGAGGTCAAAAGTAATTGGACAAATAAACCAAACCCAAACAAAATATTTTTATTTTCAATATTTTGTTGCGAATCCTTTGGAGGAAATCACTGCCTTAAGTCTGGAACCTATGGACATCACCAAACGCTGGGTTTCCTCCTTCTTAATGCTTTGCCAGGCCTTTACAGCCGCAGCCTTCAGGGCTTGCTTGTTTGTGGGCCTTTCCGTCTTAAGTCTGGATTTGAGCAAGTGAAATGCATGCTCAATTGGGTTAAGATCTGGTGATTGACTTGGCCATTGCAGAATGTTCCACTTTTTTGCACTCATGAACTCCTGGGTAGCTTTGGCTGTATGCTTGGGGTCATTGTCCATCTGTACTATGAAGCGCCGTCCGATCAACTTTGTGGCATTTGGCTTAATCTGGGCTGAAAGTATATCCCGGTACACTTCAGAATTCATCCGGCTACTCTTGTCTGCTGTTATGTCATCAATAAACACAAGTGACCCAGTGCCATTGAAAGCCATGCATGCCAATGCCATCACGTTGCCTCCACCATGTTTTACAGAGGATATGGTGTGCCTTGGATCATGTGCCATTCCCTTTCTTCTCCAAACTTTTTTCTTCCCATCATTCTGGTACAGGTTGATCTTTGTCTCATCTGTCCATAGAATACTTTTCCAGAACTGAGCTGGCTTCATGAGGTGTTTTTCAGCAAATTTAACTCTGGCCTGTCTATTTTTGGAATTGATGAATGGTTTGCATCTAGATGTAAACCCTTTGTATTTACTTTCATGGAGTCTTCTCTTTACTGTTGACTTAGAGACAGATACACCTACTTCACTGAGAGTGTTCTGGACTTCAGTTGATGTTGTGAACGGGTTCTTCTTCACCAAAGAAAGTATGCGGAGATCATCCACCACTGTTGTCATCCGTGGACACCCAGGCCTTTTTGAGTTCCCAAGCTCACCAGTCAATTCCTTTTTTCTCAGAATGTACCCGACTGTTGATTTTGCTACTCCAAGCATGTCTGCTATCTCTCTGATGGATTTTTTCTTTTTTTTCAGCCTCAGGATGTTCTGCTTCACCTCAATTGAGAGTTCCTTAGACCACATGTTGTCTGGTCACAGCAACAGCTTCCAAATGCAAAACCACACATCTGTAATCAACCCCAGACCTTTTAACTACTTTATTGATTACAGGTTTACGAGGGAGACGCCTTCAGAGTTAATTGCAGCCCTTAGAGTCCCTTGTCCAATTACTTTTGGTCCCTTGAAAAAGAGGAGGCTATGCATTGCAGAGCTATGATTCCTAAACCCTTTCTCCGATTTGGATGTGAAAACTCTCATATTGCAGCTGGGAGTGTGCACTTTCAGCCCATATTATATATATAATTGTATTTCTGAACATGTTTTTGTAAACAGCTAAAATAACAAAACTTGTGTCACTGTCCAAATATTTCTGGACCTAACTGTATATAGTTTACTCATTATGAATTATGCTTCTCTTAGATTTGGAGAATGAGGAAGCTACAATAAACTTTTTGCCTGTCATGCGGTATCACAAATAATATGCATTATTTCATCCTAAGGAACTGTACCCACAATTAGTCACTGTGAAGGTCGTGGCATAAGCTCAACCCCTCACACAATTCTTTCTTTTATCATTTGTCTGTGGTAAGATGACTCCTCTACTACAAGCTGCAGCAGCCTAAAACTGAAAGTGTAACTGTTGTGTTCATTTTTATTTCACAAATCAATAGTAAACATGAAAATAAGCAACTTTGTAATATATCTTCTCAGATCTCTGCCAGAATTGGTCAGTCATTATTCTGAGGTAAAATCTGTATTCAGTGAAGACTTTCCCATTACTGAGATAGGAGATGGCAGCTGTTACTGATGAGTCTCTGTCATATGAACAGTATCATGTGCTTAAACTGTTCTAAGAAACACCATCTAAGAAGTTATTTCATTTTGGTATTTTTTATGATTGTTTTGGGTACAATAATTGCAGGAAAGAAAAAACAAACAATGGAGGAATTTTTAAAAAGTCTTCGGAAGAAATTCACTCATTTGTCACTAGCTCCTATCACTACTAAGTAAATGAGATGGACAAAATGACAGCCATTCACTTATTCCAGGCTCAGATTGGCAATCTGCCAAACCGGGCAAATGCCCAGTGGGCTGCAGATTAAACTACAACATAGGCCGCTGGCTCTTTAACATTCTAGGCCCGCAAAACAATGTGTTTGGTAGCAAATATCAGGCGGTGTGCACCCATTGAAGTCTATGGGTACATGCAAAACATTAGACTGCACTTGAATGTCATCCCAACACAGTCCGATTTACGCAGATACAAACAATGGAAAAGTTCTCAATCTTCTCACCTGTGCACTAATTCTTGCATATACTCATACACTACAAAGTACCGCTTCTCCTGTGCTGCATACTGGGTGTAATTCTCATTACCTGTATTATTCTGTATATACATACTGCACAGTACCACTTCTCCTGTGTTGCATACTGGGTGTAATTCTCATTACCTGTATTATTCTGTATATATACACTGCACAGTACCACTTTTCCTGTTCTGTATACTGGGTGTAATCCTCAGTATCTATATTATTCTGTATATATACACTGCACAATACCTCTTCTCCTGTCCTGTATACTGGGTGTAATCCTCAGTATCTGTATTATTCTGTATATACACTACACAATATAACTTCTCCTATTCTGTATACTGGGTTTAATCCTCAGTATCTGTATTATTTTGTATATATACTGTACACTGCACAATACCACTTCTCCTGTCCTGTATGCTGGTTGTAATCCTCAGTATCTGTATTATTTTGTATATTTACACTGCACAGTACCACTTCTCCTGTTCTGTATACTGGGTGTAATCCTCAGTATCTGTGAAAAAAACATATAATATGGAGGAGCCTGCTTACCCTATGTCAGCTGCTGGATTGCAATCTTCATCTGGTGGGACCGGTTCGTGATTCAAGGAGGAAGCACTCCAAAAACATGAAAAGCATACGAGGGCAAATCCAGCGGTTATCTCCAAAAACTAGATAATATAGATAAAACGTGTAGTCTTTATTAAAGCAAATTTAAAAATCCAGCCATAGTAGCAGTAAGATCCCGGAGGATCAACCAGATCCTCTTGGATGTCACTGCTACTATGGCTAGATTTTTAAATTTGCTTTAATAAAGACTACACGTTTTATCTATATTATCTGTTTTTTGGAGATCACCGTTGGATTTGCCCTCGTATGCACCTCAGTATCCGTATTATGCTGTATATTATACACAGCACAATACCACTTCTCCTGTCCTGTATGCTGGGAGTAATTCTCATTATCTGTATTATTCTTTATATATACACTGCATGGTACAACTTCTCCTGTCTGGAACAATGCGTGTTATCCTCAGTATTTGTATTATTCTGTATATACATACTGCACAGTACCAATTCTCCTGTATTGTGTACTGGGTGGACTGCTCAGTATCTGTATTATTCTGTATAGATATACTGCACAGTACCACTACCGCTTGTCCTGTATACTGTATGTAATTCTCAGTATCTGCATTATTCTGTATACAGTATATACACTGCACAATACCACTTCTCCTGTCCTGTTTGCTGGGTGTAATTCTCAGTATTTGTATGATTCTGTATATATACACTGCATGGTACCACTTCTCCTGTCTTTAAGGTCTCCGCCACACATCCGTGAAAACCACGTCCGTGTAAAACGGGCCGTTTTTCGGGTCCGTTTTCCGTTTTTTATGTCCGTTTTTATGGTATGTGTGGCCTGCGTGTGTATCCCGTATGCTAGCCGTATGTGCGTGTGGAATGTCCGTGTGTGCGTGAGTGAAATAACTGACATGTGTATGTGTTGTCCGTGTGAAATGTACGTGTGTGATGCAAAATGTCGTTACTACATGTCGGAAGACAGAGTAGCGGGATGAGAATGAACTCGGGTGAACTTCACCCGACTTTATTGTCATGCCGCGGCTCTGTCTTTGTGCCGTGTACTGATTAGCGGTCACCTGTGAAGGATTCACCGGTGACCACTAATCCCCCGAGTGACTGAAGTGTCCCCCCCTCTCTCATACTCACCGTTCCCCGATCCCCGGCGCTGCACGGCGTTCACACTGCTCTGGTGGCTTTTTCTAATTTGAAAAAGCCGGCCGCCCATTAATCAATCTCGTATTCCCTGCTTTACCTGCCCACCGGCGGCTGTGATTGGTTGCAGTGAGACACGCCCACCACGCTGAGTGACAGGTGTCACACTGCACCCAATCACAGCAGCCGGTGGGCGTGTCTATACTGTGCAGTAAAATAAATAAATAAATAATTAAAAAAACCGGCGTGCGGTCCCCCCCCATTTTAATACCAGCCAGATAAAGCCATACGGCTGAAGGCTGGTATTCTCAGGATGGGGAGCTCCACGTTATGGGGGGCCCCCCACCCTAACAATATCAGTCAGCAGCCGCCCAGAATTGCCGCATACATTATATGCGACAGTTCTGGGGCTGTACCCGGCTCTTCCCGATTTACCCTGGTGCGTTGGCAAATCGGGGTAATAAGGAGTTAATGGCAGCCCATAGCTGCCAATAAGTCCTAGATTAATCATGTCAGGCGTCTATGAGACACCCTCCATGATTAATCTGTAAATTACAGTAAAAAAACACACACACCCGAAAAAATCCTTTATTAGAAATAAAAAACACAAACACATTCCCTCATTACCAATTTATTAACCCCGACAAACCCTCCATGTCCGGCGTACTCCACGGACCTCCAGCGTCGCATCCAGCTCTGCTGCATGCAGGTGACAGGAGCAGCAGAAGACATCGCCGCTCCGGTCACCTCCACGCAGCTAATGAGATGAGTAGCGCGATCAGCAGCTGTCAGTCAGGTAACTCGCGGTCACCGCTGGATCCAGCGGTGGCCGCGGATAACCTCAGTGACAGCAGCTGATCGCGCTACTCACCTCATTAGCTGCGTGGAGGTGACCGGAGCGGCGGTGTCTTCTGCTGCTCCTGTCACCTGCATGCAGCAGAGCTGGACGCGACGCTGGAGGACCGTGGAGTACGCCGGACATGGAGGGTTTGTCGGGGTTAATAAATTGGTAATGAGGGAATGTGTTTGTGTTTTTTATTTATAATAAAGGATTTTTTCGGGCGTGTGTGTGTTTTTTTACTGTAATTTACAGATTAATCATGGAGGGTGTCTCATAGACGCCTGACATGATTAATCTAGGACTTATTGGCAGCTATGGGCTGCCAATAACTCCTTATTACCCCGATTTGCCAACGCACCAGGGTAAATCGGGAAGAGCCGGGTACAGCCCCAGAACTGTCGCATATAATGTATGCGGCAATTCTGGGCGGCTGCTGACTGATATTGTTAGGGTGGGGGGCCCCCCATAACGTGGAGCTCCCCATCCTGAGAATACCAGCCTTCAGCCGTATGGCTTTATCTGGCTGGTATTAAAATGGGGGGGGACCGCACGCCGGTTTTTTAAATTATTTATTTATTTATTTTACTGCACAGTATAGACACGCCCACCGGCTGCTGTGATTGGGTGCAGTGTGACACCTGTCACTCAGCGTGGTGGGCGTGTCTCACTGCAACCAATCACAGCCGCCGGTGGATGGGTAAAGCAGGGAATACGAGATTGATTAATGGGCGGCCGGCTTTTTCAAAAGAGGAAAAGCCGCCGGAGTTTTTATAACAGCCGTGCAGCGCCGCACTGGAGATCGGGGAATGGTAAGTATGAGAGAGGGGGGAACTGACCGACAGACAGCTAGAGGGACAGACAGACATAGAGACCGACCGACGGACTGAGGGAGAGAACGAAACATAAAAAGAAAAAAGACTGACATGACATGAAAAAAGCACAAAACATACAGGGAACAAACAGAGATGCGTCCGTGTCACTCGGACGTGCGCACAGACCCATTGACTTTCATTGGGTCCGTGCTGCGTGTTGCGTGAACAAAACGGACATGCTGGCGTGAGACACGGCCCACAAAACGCATCACGGAGACGGACTAACGGACATAACCAAAAACGCAAGTGTAACCGCTGAGATATAGTAACATTGGTGCACGTTTGGCCGTGTCTCCAGTATACACGGAAACGGACCAAACACGCACGTGTTTCATGGATGTGTGTTTCAAGCCTAACACTGGGTGTTAGCCTCAGTATCTATATTATTCTGTATATTCATACTGCACAGTACCGCTTCTCCTGTCCTATTTACTGGGTGTAATTCTCAATATCTGTATTATTCTGTATATACATACTGCACAGTACCGCTTCTCCTGTCCTATATACTAGATGTAATTCTCAATATCTGTATTATTCTGTATATATACACTGCACAGTACCACTTCTCCTGAACTGTATACCAGGTGTACATTCTCATCAAAAGGAAAAGGATTTTTTTTCAGCTCACCATTTTCAAATACCTGCTGGACTTTTCAATCACAGGTGGTGCATGGTATGTAGCTCCATGTCCAACAGCAACAGGAAAATACAAGTGGTGAAGAGGTGCAGCATCAGGTCCCAAGGTAAATGAAAATCTTCTTTATTCGATTCACTTTATGGTTAAACATGCTTTTTATTTTAACTTGAGTCCATAAAAAAAAGGTTTTTATTTACCTTGGGACATGATGCTGGATCTCTTCACCACTTGGATGTAATTCTCAGTATCTGTATTATTTTGTATACATACACTGCAAAATACCACTTCTCCTGTCCTGTGTACTGGGTGTAATTCTCATTATCTGTATTATTCTGTATATATACACTGCATGTTACTACTTCTCCTGTCTTTAATACTGGGTGTAATTCTCAGTATCAGGTCTGCCACTAGGAATTTCAGGGCTCCATACTGGCAAAATTTTGGGGCCCCATTGAGACTCTGCCCAGGATCCACCCCTCAAACCTTCCCCAGCATCACCGCCACTCTTGGAAAAACGCATGTGTGTATATATACAGTATATGTATATACATATGTGAACAACGGCAGAGCAATGTCCAGCAATAACGTGAGCAATCCAGGATGCTGTTAAAAAATTTCTTTCACTTTATTCGTAAATCCATAAAAAAGGCAATGGTCCAAGCAGTTCAAAACAGCATTAACGCAGGAAAGTAGCGCAGATAGGACTACGCGTTTCAGCGATAAAACCAGCCTTCTGCACGGTCCAGAATCTAATCTGCTTTCCAAACATGGAACCTTATATACATCTCACTCCCATCAGGGTAATTATAGACATATGTGAGAGACTTAAAAACATGAACATGACAAGCAGATCAAACATATAAACTATCTGCATATTGATCAATATACAACATACATGAGAATTAGAAGGAAAGGATTCAATATTTTGGAGATAATACAATCGGAATGACCCAATAACTAGAGATGAGCGAACCGGTCGCGGTTCGGCTCGAGGTCGGTTCGCCGAACGGAACTCCCGTTCGAGTTCGGTTCGTCGAACGTTCGACGAACCGAACTCGAACTGCATAGGAAACAATGGCAGGCAATCACAAACACATAAAAACACCTAGAAAACACCCTCAAAGGTGTCCAAAAGGTGATAAACAACTCACAACACAACACAAACACATGGGAAAGTGACAAGGACATATACTCATGCGAAAACAAAAGAGCTGGACAAGGAAAAAGAGGAGGAGACACAGATATATGAGAGTATGCAAGGAAACATTGATGCCATTGAGCCCTGCTCATTTTAGGCTTCCAATCTGGATAAATTGCCTGAGCTTGCTACGTACGCCTTGGGGATCTTGTCGTGTCCTGCAGCCAGCGTTCTCTCGGAACCTGTCTTCAGTGCTGCTGGGGGTCTGCTGGCAGATAAGCACACGTGTCTGTCCACTGACAATGTGGACATGGTTCTCAGAGGACTTTTCTTCCCCTGGATCATCCAGGGGACGGGAAAGGCACGAGTATTTTTGAGAGTGCTTCATGCCAAGCATCTTTTTCTTTTTCAAAAGGGGGGTCAACTGATGCCAGTCAAGTGGGGTGTGTGTGGCCCAATTAGTGGCAATGAGGGAGACTGTGGTTGGAGTCCCCTCGCTGTGTTTCTAAAAGAACCAAGATGAACAAGTCATGGCTCTCAGAGGACTTTTCTTCCCCTGGGTCATCCAGGGGACGGGAAAGGCACGAGTATTTTTGAGAGTGCTTCATGCCAAGCATCTTTTTCTTTTTCAAAAGGGGGGTCAACTGATGCCAGTCAAGTGGGGTGTGTGTGGCCCAATTAGTGGCAACGAGGGAGACTGTGGTTGGAGTCCCCTCCCCTCGCTGTGTTTCTAAAAGAACCAAGATGAACAAGTCATGGCTCTCAGAGGACTTTTCTTCCCCTGGGTCATCCAGGGGACGGGAAAGGCACGCGCATTTTTGAGAGTGCTTCATGCAAAGCATCTTTTTCATTTTGAAAAGGGGGGTCAAGTGATGCCAGTCAAGTGGAATGTGTGTGGTCCAATTAGTGGCAACGAGGGAGACTGTGGTTGGAGTCCCCTCGCTGTGTTTTACATGATTTTCGAAGGGCATGACATGCCTAAGAGGTTGACTTTCATCATCTGCAACTTGTTGGCAACAGAAAGGCTGCCTTTACACCCTTTTGAGACCGAGGATTTTCGAGACCTTATGCCCATTGCAGTGCCCCAAGAGCCGATGGCCAGTCGTCACTCCTTCTCCAAGAAAGGCGTGCCCGCGCTACCACAGCAGGTCGCACACAACCTCACCGATTCCTTGAGAAACTCTGTGTGTGACAGGGTGCATTTCACCACAGATACTTGGACCAGTAAGCATGGACAGGAGAGTTACATGTTGCTGACTGGGCACTGGGTAAGTATGGTGAGAGATGGAGAAGGGTTTGCTGTACAAGTCTTGCCGTCCCCACGACTTGTGTGTCAATCCTTCCTCTGTATGTACAAGTTCCTCCACTGCTTCTGCCTCCTTAACCTCGTGTGGGTCCTCCACCTTGGCCCAAACCATGTGTGGTCAGGCCACCCTTCCTTGTAACTGCGCCCAAGGAATCCCACACACCTCCTTACTATGCTGGCAGCATAGCTCAAGGCCATCAGGCGGTCAAATGTTTACTTTGAAATGTAGATGTGAGACACCGCTGAGGAATTGTGGACGGTTAGCTCTGGAGAGTGAGACCGAGTTTCATCAATGGTTGCCTACACTCAACCAGCAGTCAGGGAAGGTCGGGTGCGACAATGATGCAAACCAGTCTGCGACCCTTCTTCAGGGCAATGTGACACACGTGCCTTGTATGTCTCACGTGTTGAACCTGGTTGTCCAGCAATTTTTAAAACACTATCCCAGCCTACATGGCCTTCTGCAGAGGGCACTGTGTAACGCCTGCCTGGATCGACACACTCAGATGGGCTGTAAATGATAGGCTAGAGGCAAGCCACTCACCAAGCTGGACACCCAGAACCCTGAAACCCTTTAACCCCTATACAGTGATTTGGAATTACACAGGGTCCAAGTTGATCAATACCTGTGGAAGGCTGCAGTTCCAGAGAATAGTAGTCATGCAGGGTCAAAAACATTAATTGAGGAAGAGGAACAGAAAGGGATGGCCAGGACTTAATCAGAAAACAAGCAGAGGTGAAATGTGGATCGGCCAACGAGGTACATAAACAGCAAGCAGGAAAAGTAGTCAGGTAACAAGCACACAAACTCATAAAACTGAACTGGGGGTAACAGTAACAAGAGGTTCATAGCTTTGTCTGGCAGTGGTCTGCAGACAGGAGGGGCCTAAAAAAGGGTGTGGTGTCTTCCCATTGGTGGTAGCTGAATGATGGTACTTCATCTGTGAGATACCCACCACCTACATTCAGCGTGTGGTTCTGTATCTGTCAAGGTAACGCAACCCAGTGGGTGACCATAACCTGCGTCCACCTGCGCCACAGGCATCGACTCCTTTCCCATCATCAGCACTATGCACGAAAGGAACACGTTGTCACCTGGCGACCGGAGTACAAATTGATTGAGTGGACTACGTTGGTGACTTAACAGCCGTGTGCGGCAATGATGCAAACCTGTCTGCGGCCCTTCGTCAGGGCAATGTGACACACGTGCCTTGTATGGCTCACGTGTTGAATCTGATTCTCCAGCAATTTTTAAAATACCATCCTGGCCTACATGGCCTTGTGCAGCGGGCACGCTGCTATGTGCTCACTTTCATCCTTCGCACCCAGCAGCTCAACAACTTTCATTGCTTCTGAAGTCTTAGGGTCTGGCGGTTAAACGCCGGAAATGCCATGTTCCGACACGCAGGAATTGGAATCTGCACATGTTGCAGCGTGTGTGGCAGCACCGCAGAGCCCTGCTGAAATACGGTATGACGTATACCCTGGGCTAACTTGATCCAGAGGTGGTGCAGATCACGCTGCT
This sequence comes from Anomaloglossus baeobatrachus, assembly GCF_048569485.1. Lineage (NCBI taxonomy): Eukaryota > Metazoa > Chordata > Amphibia > Anura > Aromobatidae > Anomaloglossus > Anomaloglossus baeobatrachus. The sequence continues at coordinate 645,746,253 of NC_134353.1, read as the reverse complement.
GGAGTGGTGTCAGATCAAGGACCTATGCACCCTTCTACACAGTTTACAAATGTCGACGAAGATGTTTAGCACTGGCGATGCCATTCTCAGCGTGACAATTCTGGTCATCTACAAAATGGAGCACACTGTATGCATTATTCGGAGTCAGGTGTTGGTCCAAGAGGAAGGGGAGGAAGTACAGGAGGAGTCATATGCAGAAGGGATAATAAGATGTACGAGGTCCATACGGTGAGCGGCACCTAGGCGGCAGTCATGGTGGGGGATAGGGATTAACAAGGGCGCATAGTATCAGCAAAAATTGTTGAGGAAGGTGCAGGAGCCCATGAAGAAATGGAGGACGAACTTGCGATGGGCATGGAAGACTCAGCTGATGAGTGAGAGCTTGCTCACATTTCGGTTGTGCGAGGTTGGGGGGAGAGGGCAGAGGAAGGAGGCACGATTCTCACCTTTCTGCCACCAACACACCAGGCACTTGGTCCTCCTGGATGCACAAGACACATGAGCGCCTTCTTGCTGCACTACCTACAACATGACCCTCGGATTGTACGAATTCGAAGTAATGCTAACTACTGGGTTGCCACACTGTTAGATCCCCGGTACAAGACAAAATTTGGCGAAATAATTCCTGCCATAGAAAGGGACGCACGTATACAGGAGTATCTGCAGAAGGTGGTACGGATTCTTAGATTTGCTTTTCCAGTAAACACCAATGCTGCACAGAGTGAATCTCAATGCTTTGTCATGGATAGGAGGAAATGGTCTTTTACTTGTCCACATCTGAGGGACCGAGGGCTGGCTGCTGTGCTGAAATGGCATTGAGTACGGTGTCCCTGCAGAGTTGCACTTTTGGTCATATACCAAATGAGTTGAAAAAGGACAAATGCTGGTGGAAAGGGGAACAGGTGTGTTGGAAAGGGGAAAAAAGTTTTTGTCCGTGGGTTTGTTGGTTAAGCAAAAGTAACATTTGATGAAGAAACACCATCTGTTATGGTGGGACTGGCAGATTTGGATAAGGTGGTATATACTATGTTACCGCTATATAACGAAAATTAATAAGAAAAGAAAGAGAAAGGTATATATCCCCATCAGCAGTCAGTGTCCACCGTGCTCCCAGATGGAAAAGGAGAGGTTGGCAACTGGAAGGTTAGGTGGAGGATACAGAGCTGTGTGGCTATGAAACTAATAGTAGCCTGAACCGAGTTAGACGCCACTCGGATCTGGAGACTGGGAGCCCTGTTAGCGTCACAGGGTCCACACGCCCACCCAGCCCAGGAACTCCCTGTTAACATCACAGGGGCCATTCAGTACGCTGACCGTGTGCATTGGGGCCACACCTGTGGACAGCAGGCGCATCAGCAGCAGCAGGCCTGTTAATGCCACTGGGCTGCACAAGCAGGACTTGTAGGACAGGAGCTGGTCTTAACCGTTCTGCGTTACCAACTGTGGTGGCGCCCTATCCCTGCCTACCTCTGGCCTAAAGCCGCAATGGGTTCAACACATGGAGGTGTGCTCTTTCGGAGCATAATAGAAGACTGCGCACCTCCTTGTTGGCTCCAGCCCGTTTTATAACCTGGGTCCACCCCAAACCAGGGTGGACCACAATGCACCTCCTGGAGACAAAAGCAGAGTGACACGTCATGAGTGGCATAACTAGCGTCCTATTTGGAACCGCAACTTCAATAATGACCTCATGGCTGCCACGACACAAACACCTCACCAGTCATCGTCTGACCATCAATAATGAGGTGACAAGTCATAGGGGCGGGCCTCTGCAAGCCATTTGGGAGTGGCCTGGCCACATTGTCAGGACACCTGATGCCCTGTGGTCTATATGGGCCCCCCACATCAGGGGCAGGGCCAAAGAGTTCATTACCGGACCTAGTCTCTGATGCAGTAAGTGCCTGAGCATGCTCAGTAGCATGAAATACAGTCTCTGAAAAAAGACTATCAGCTTTAGCATGGTGTCTAGGCACAAAACAGGACTTAGACCCGGCACGGAGTGCAAGTACCTGTGCAAAGAGGCTTTTGGCACTAAGTGTGGGAGCATGCGCTGTATCCCGAAATGAAGAGTTAGCCTCAGGAATGGCACAGTCAGGCTGAGCATACTCACTAGGCGAAACACTGTAGTTAGGCTGCAGCTGGGGTAAATCGGCACACACATGCGCACTAGCTGCCTCTCCACACTTACACGTGGAAGAGAAATTGCTCTTCGGGTGTGGACTTGGAGATGCTGTCTATGAACAGAAGGAAAAGCTAAAGGAAGCCTCACTTTCTATCCTTCCGAATGATCAAATGCAGCAAAGAATTCCCTGAGTTTGCTATAAAATTAGCGTAGCACAATGTGCATGAGGGTGTCATGCAGAGGTGCTGCACATAGATTTGCACCAGTGGGGCACGAATGGAGTACAACAGCCACTTCTTGTATGCCACTAAATGGCAGCATTTTTTGCTATCATTATAGCTTATTAAAAACAGGGCAGGTGGGTGTCATGCAGAGGTGCTGCACATAGATTTGCACCAGTGGGGCACGAATGGAGTACAACAGCCACTTTTAGGATGCCACTAAGTTCACTCAGTGTTTGCTAGTATAATGGCTTAGTAACAATGAGTTTGATTGTGCAATGCAGGCAGACGTGCTGCAAATATCTTTGCACTACTGGGACTATACAGAAGTCCAACAGCCACGTTTAGGATGCCACTAAGTTCACTCAGTGTTTGTCAGTATAATGGCTTAGTTATAATGAGTTTGAGTGTGCAATGCAGGCAGACGTGCTGCAAATATCTTTGCACTTGTGGGACGATACAGAAGTCCAACAGCCACGTTTAGGATGCCACTAAGTTCACTCAGTGTTTGCTAGTATAATAGCTTAGTTATAATGAGTTTGAGTGTGCAATGCAGGCAGAGGTGCTGCAAATATCTTTGCACTTGTGGGACGATACAGAAGTCCAACAGCCACGTTTAGGATGCCACTAAGTTCACTCAGTGTTTGCTAGTATAATGGCTTAGTTATAATGAGTTTGAGTGTGCAATGCAGGCAGACGTGCTGCAAATATCTTTGCACTAGTGGGACTATACAGAAGTCCAATAGCCACGTTTAGGATGCCACTAAGTTCACTCAGTGTTTGCTAGTATAATGGCTTAGTAACAATGAGTTTGAGTGTGCAATGCAGGCAGACGTGCTGCAAATATCTTTGCACTACTGGGACTATACAGAAGTCCAATAGCCACGTTTAGGATGCCACTAAGTTCACTCAGTGTTTGCTAGTATAATGGCTTAGTAACAATGAGTTTGAGTGTGCAGAGGACAGGAGGGTACAGTGGCAGGGTTGTGGGTCTCTGGGTAGAGGAAAGGAAGCCTGCCTTTCTATCCCTCCTAATGGGGAAATGCAGCGAGGAAATCCCTGACCTTAGCTACACAGACGCTGTCATCTTGTGTAGCTGTTAAACTCTGTTTTCAGGACCTGTCACCTATGGCTCTGACCCTGCCGGTATGAGCCCTTAAAAGGACTGATAGAAAGTGCTATCCCTATGCTGTCCAGCGCTGTGTATGGAGCGTATACAGCAGTATCGGCGATAGGAGCTGCGCCAGTGATGTCTGACACCAAGGACGCAGAAGGCAGATAATGGCGTGCTGGAGGAAAATGTCCGGTTTTATAATGCAGGGACATGTGACATGGACATCCTATCACACATGCCGTTGCTTCTCTGGCTAAAAGTCCACTTAGCTGTGTGTGTGTCTGGGATTGGCTGACATGCTGGCCCGCCCCACTACACGCGCGCGCTTAGGGAAGGAAGACAAGGAAAAAAAAAAAAAATGGCGATCGTCATTATCCATACAGCAGTGATCTGAATGCGCTGTTCCCGCACACTATACACTGAAATGTCATAATAGTGTGAGTCACAGAGTGACTTACACTATTACAGCGGAAAGCCAGCTGGGAATTAGCTGGGTTTTTTGCTGCTAGAACCGTTCTCGAACGTATCTATAACTATCGAGCTTTTGCAAAAAAGCTCGAGTTCTAGTTCGATCTAGAACAGCCCCCAAAATCACTCGAGCCGCGAACTGGAGAACCACGAACCGCGAACCGCGCTCAACTCTACCAATAACCTGACCGTAAAATCTAAAAAAATACAAAAACATGGAAATAGGATGTTTACCAGCATTACATAGTATAAATATATCAATAATGCATAATAATATCCAAGCGGTTATTAAAACCCTGTGAAATACGAGTCCCTAGCTCAAATATCCACCTACTCTCTCTGGCAAGCACTTTTTTATGAAAATCTCTCCCTCTCAATGGTTTTTTTACATTCTCTATGCCCATAAAAGAGAAACCGCGTAAGTCCCCATTGTGTTTTTTAGAAAAATGTCGGGATACTACTGATGCACCAACCATAGGCAAATTACTAGCGTCTGATAGGTGTTTGCGGATTCTAGTTTTAATGGGGTTCATTGTGCAACCCACATATTGCATGCGGCATATATTGCAATTAATTAGTTACACTACATTCTCCGTGTTACAGTTTATAAACGAACAGACATTAAACTGTTTTTTATTGGAATTAGATGTAAATGTCTTAGATTTATTAGCAAAACCGCAGGACTTACAAATGTTGGCACCGCATTTAAAAAATCCTATCGTTTTTAACCAGTTATTAGGGGAAATTTTATCAGGATCTTTAAACAATCTAGGTGATAACAATGTAGCTAAAGTCGGGGCTCTTCTTGCCACAAAGGCAATATCATTATTTTCCACAATATTTTTCAGAATATCATTCTGGGACAACAAATTGAGATATTTTCTGATGATTTTGACAATAGAATTAAACTGAGGACTATAATTGGTACTGAAAATCAGCTTAGTTTTTTGGAGTCAAATTGTCTTTTTTTCTTAGTAGATTCCAACAACTTAACCCTATCCATGCCTGCCACTATTTCCTTGGCTCTCTCCAAAGACCAATTAGGATACCCCCTTTTTTTTAGATTATTACAAGTCATTTCAATTTCTTCCTCCAATTTATCACTAGATGTAGCATTCCTTTTTAGTCTGATAAGCTCCCCCACAGGAATATTCTGAATGACATGTTTGGGGTGATTAGAGGAAGCCATTAAAATACTATTGCATGCAATGGATTTTTTATAGGGAGAGATCAAAACCTTATTATTGTCCAAATCTGCAGTCAATTTTAAATCCAGGAAGTTTATTGATACATCATCACCACTACTAGTAAATTTTAGATTGAAATCATTCAAATCCAAATAAGAGAAAAATTATTTTGCAGACGAGAGACTTACCCCTCCAGACAAATACCAAATCGTCAATAAATCTCCCCAGCCAAACAATATTATCTCTATATGGGTTATTAATATTGAAAATATAGTTTTCTTCCCACACAGACATAACCAGGTTAGCTAGGGAAGGTGAAAACTTGGCGCCCATGCTCACGCCATGTGTCTGGAGGAAGTATCTCTCGTCAAACGAAAAATAGTTGTGGCTTAAAAGAAATTGAGAAACAATAACCCTCTGAATGGAATCATCATATTTACTGTATCTGGACAAATAATATGTGATGCATCGTATTGCGATGTGATGGGGGATATACATATACATACATTTAGGCTGGGGACACATGGGTTTTATTGCAAGTCAATCGCATAACACTTGGCTCCCACTCTGCTGGAGTGCAAGCTGAGTGTTATGCAAGTGTCATGCCACTGTGATGCGATCCTGGGGTCACAGCACAGTCACGGAAGACAGGGTGGGCTCTGCGGAGGAGAGGGAAGGACTAAACTCCCTATCTCCTCCACTGTCAGCTGATCCAATTCTCACACTGCACTTGCGTTACACCGGTGTATTGCGAGTGCAATGCGATGTTTCTCTTGCACCCATACACTTGTATAGGTGAGAGTGAAAATGAATCGGATTCCACCCGCAGCATGCTGCGAGTATTTTCTCGGTCCGATTAGAGTTCAGAAAAAAAATCGCTCATTGGAGCGGCCTTACACACAAAGTCAAAAGTATTAGCACCCTTCAAGTTGTTCCAGAAAATGAAGTATTAACCTCAGAAAAAGTTTGGACACACCTTCTCATTCAAAGAGTTTTCTTTATTTTCATGACTCTGAAAATTGTAGATTCACATTGAAGGCATTAAAACTATGAATTGACACATGTAAAATGAAATACGTAACAAAAAAGTGTGAAACAACTGAAAATATGTCTTATATTCTAGGTTCTTCAAAGTAGCCACCTTTTGCTTTGATTACTGCTTTGCATTCTTTTGATGAGCTTCAAGAGGTAGGCACCAGAAATGATCTTCCAACAGTCTTGAAGGAGTTCCCAGAGATGCCTAGCACTTGTTGGCCCTTTTGCCTTCACTCTGCGGTCCAGCTCACCCCATCTCGATTGCATCAAGTTTAGTGACTGTGGAGGCCAGGTCATCTAGCATAGTACCCCATCATCTCCTTTTTAGTCAAGTAGCCAAATAGCCCTTACACAGCCTGGAGGTGTGTTTGGGGTCATTTTCCTGTTGAAAAATAAATGATGGTCCAACTAAACGCCAACTGGATGGAATAGCATGCCGCTGCAAGATGCTGTAGTAGCCATACTGGTTCAGTATGCCTTCAATTTTGAATAAATCCCCAACAGTGTCACCAGCAAAGCACCCCAACATCATCACACCTCCTCCTCTATGCTTTACGGTGGGAACCAGGCATGTAGCGTCCATCCGTTCATCTTTTATGCGCCGCACAAAAACATGGTGGTTGGATCCAAAGATCTCAAATTTGGACTCATCAGACCAAAGCACAGATTTCCACTGGTCTAATGTCCATTCCTTGTTTTCTTTAGCCCAAAAAAGTCTCTTCTGCTTGTTGCCTATCCTTAGCAGTGGTTTCCTAGCAGCTATGTTACCATGAAGGCCTGCTGCTCAAAGTCTCCTCTTAACAGTTGTTCTAGAGATGTGTCTGATGCTAGAACTCTGTGTGGCATTGACCTGGTCTCTAATCTGAGCTGCTGTTAACCTGCGATTTCTGAGACTGGTGACTCGGATAAACTTATCCTCCGCAGCAGAGGTGACTCTTGGTCTTCCTTTCCTGGGGCGGTCCTCATGTGAGCCAGTTTCTTTGTAGGGTTTGATGGTTTTTGCCACTGCACTTGGGGACACTTTCAAAGTTTGCCCAATTTTTCCGTCTGACTGACCTTCATTTCTTAAAGTAATGATGGCCACTCGTTTTTCTTTACTTAGCTGCTTTTTTCTTGCCATAATACAAATTCTAACAGTCTATTCAGTAGGACTATCAGCTGTGTATCCACCAGACTTCTGCACAACACAACTGATGGTCCCAACCCCATTTATGAGGCAAGAAATCCCACTTATTAAACCTGACAAGGCACACCTGTGAAGTGAAAACCATTTCTGGTGACTACCTCTTGAGTCTCATCAAGAGAATGACGAGTATGCAAAGCAGTAATCAAGCAAAAGGTGGCTACATTGAAGAACCTAGAATATAAGACATATTTTCAGTTGTTTCACACTTTTTTGTTAAGTATTTCATTCCACATGTGTTAATTCATAGTTTTGATGCCTTCAATGTGAATCTACAATTTTCAGAGTCATGAACATAAAGAAAACTCAGGTGTGTCCAAACTTTTGGCCTGCATTGTATGTATATAATAATATACACAACTCAGATCCTCCTAGCCCCTTATAATAATATACACAGCTCAGACTCCCCCATCCCTTATAATAATATACACAGCTGAGACCCCACATGTAAGATACACAGCTCAGACCCCCCCCAGCCCCAAAAAATATTATACACAGCTCAGGTCCCTCAGCCCCATATAATATACACAGCTCAGACTCCCCCAGCCCCATATAATGATATACACAGCTCAGACTCCCCCAGCCCCATATAATAATATACACAGCTTGGACTCCCCCAGCCCCATATAATAATATACACAGCTCAGACTCCCCCAACCCCATATAATAATATACACAGCTCAGACTCCCCAAGCCCCATATAATAGTATACACAGCTCAGACTCCCCTAGCCCCATATAATAATATACACAGCTCAGACTCCCAAGCCCCATATAATAATATATACACAGCTCAGGCCCCCCAGCCCCATATAATAATATACTCAGCTACAGACCCTCTATTAGCTCTCCATCCAGCCCACCACTGGGCACAGTATAGCAGACTCAGACCACTGTCACCAGCTGAATACCACTTATCACGTCCTGTATACTGGGTGTAATTCTCAAAAAACAAAAGCGTTAACTCACTCACCTGTTCCTGTGAGACCATTAGTTGGACTGTGCACGGAGAGTTTAGGTCGGCAAACCTGCACCTTTCCTATCCGATGGGTGTAATTCTCAGTATCTGTAATATTTTGTAAATATAAACTGCACAGTACCTTATATCCTGTTCTGTACACTGGATGTAAGTCTCAGTATTTGAAGGGGTTAATAAATTGGAGAAAGAGGGCATTTTTTATTTTTTTTTTTAAATAAAGGATTTTTTCTGTGTTTTGTGTTAATTTTTTACCTAAAAGGTTAGTAATGGCGAGGAGGGGGGTGTCACATAGACCCCTCCCCATTACTAACCTTGGGCTTGATGACAGCTGTCATTTTTTGACAGTGTCATTAACCCATTATATTACCCTGATTGCCACCATGCCAGAGCTATGAGCTGGGTACACCATGGAATTGTCGCATCTAATGGATTCAACAATTGCAGGCCAGCTACAGGCTGCTATTTTTAGGCTGCGAGGCCCAATAACCATGGGCTTCCCCAGCCTGAGAATACCTGCCCCAACTGTCCGCTTTATCTTGACTGGATATCAAAATTCAGGGTGGACAGCACTCCATTTTTTAAAAATATTTTTTTTTAATAATTTTAAAAAAGCCGCATGGGGTCCTGCATATTTTGATACATAGCCAAGATAAAGCGCACAGCTGGGGGCTGCAAGCTGTAGCCATCTGCTTTATTTGCACTGGGTATCAAAATACGGAGGACCCTACACCATTTTTCCCCATTATTTATGTATTTTTACACTCCACAACCAATAATAGACACCGGCACCCTGGCAGTCTTACTGCAACCAATCACAGATGCTGTCACAGAGGGTGGGCGGTGGAAGCAGTGAATATGCATTAGAGCTAATGAGTAAACCCGGAAGCAGTGTGACAGCCATGTGGGAGACTCAGGAAGTCTAATTCTGCTGCTTTGCAGCACCCTAGCACTTACTACCACCATTTTACAGCACAATGTTTGGGTCACCAAAGACTTATATGGAGTTCGGCTTCCGGGCTCATGTTCAGGTTCAAGTCTTGAACCAGAGTTTTTTTTAAAGACCGGCCTTATATCAGTAAGAGTATTGAAGATGGGTCTTGGCTGCGTCTTCCAGCATGACAATGACCCAAAACACACAAACAGGTCAACTAAGGAGTGGCTCCATAAAAAGCATTTAAAGTTCCTGGAGTAGCCTAGCCAATAGAAAATCTTTGGAGAGAGCTGAAACTCAATGTGACAGTGACCAGTGACAGCCTTTAAACCTGAAAGATTTGGAGAAGATTTGTATGAAGAAGTGGGTCAAAATTGCTGGTGCAGTGTGTGCAAAGTTTGTCAAAAACTACAGGAAATGTCTGACCTCTATAATTGCAAAGGTTTCTGTACCAAATATTGTTATGTTTTTCTATTGTATCAAATACTTATTTCATGCAATAAAATGTAAATTAATTAATTTAACCCCTTCACCCCAGGGCAATTTTTCGTTTTTTTCATTTTGGTTTTTTTTTTGCTTCCCTTCTTCCGAGAGCCGTAACCTTTTTATTTTTCCATCAATCTTGCCATATACAAGCTTGTTTTTTGCTGAACAAGCTGTACTTTTAAATAAAACCATAGGTTTTACCATATAGTGTACTGGAAAACAGCAAAAAAAATTTCAAGTGCGGAAAAACTGCAAAAAAAGTGTGATCGCTCAATAGTTTTTTGGATTTTTTATTCATCGTGTTCACTATATGGTAAAACTGATGTATTGGTGGGATGTCTCAGGTCAGTACGATTTCGTAGACACCAAACATAGGTTTACTTTTATCTATGGGGTTAAAAAAATTCACAAGTTTATTCATAAAAAGTCACACACGTTTTGCGCCATTTTCCGAAACCCATAGCGTTCTCATTTTTCATGATCTATGGCTCATTGTCTGCTTATGTTTATGTCTCGAGCTGACAATTTTTAATGGTAGCATTTTTGCGCAGATGCTACGTTTTAATCTCCTGTTATTGCATTTTGCGCAAAATTTGTGCCAACCAAAAAACTTAATTTTGGTGTTTGGAATTTTTTCGCCACTATGCCATTTACTGATCAGATTAATTGATTTTATATTTTGATAGATGGGGCATTTCTGAGAGTAGATACCAAGTATGTGTATATTTTTAATTTTTTTAACCCTTTACTTTTAATTTTTTTTTACATTTTTAAAACTTTTTTTCAACTTTTTTTTTATTTTACTAGTACCCCTAGGGGGATATAAGGATCAACTGTCTAATCACTCTTCCATTTCTCCAGATCACAGTTACACAGCTGAGATCTGGAGAAAAGCTGCTTAAGGCTAGGGCCCCACTTTGCTTTTTACCTGCTTTTTACCTGCTTTTTCAACTGCAGCGTTTAATGCCAAAATGGATGTGTTCTGCTTTTCAAGTTTAGTCTATGGGAATTTGGGTTTCTAAACCCCACTATGCAGTTCAAACTGCAGCCTTTTTGTGGCAGAAACTTGAGCAAAAACTCTGCTTTGCAGTTCTAAACGCAAATGGCAAAGACAATTGACATGTCAATTGTTTTTGCCATTTGCGTTTAGAACTGCAAAGCAGAGTAACTTTAAGAGTAAGTAAGAGTAAGTTATCTCAAAAAATGGTGACATAAGCAAAACTTTTCTTTTTTGCAAATTTCAGAATTTGTTTTCACCACTTAATTAAAAAACCTATCTATACATGTTTGGTATCTGCAAACTCACACTGACATGAATAATCATATTGCAAAGTCACTTTTACCATAAAAATAAAAAATTCAAAAAGCATTGTGTAATTACACTTTTTGCAATTTCGACACATTAGGATTTTTTTTCCCCATTCTCCAATACATTAAGTGGCAGAATGAAGCCACGTAATGTGTGACACAGTGGCAGAGCAGTCCAGTAGCAAGTTCCTCTGCGGTCAGAGCTAGTGGTTCTCACCACGTATGACCACAGGTGAACTCACTGCAGGATTGCTCTGAAGCCATGTCACACAGTGCAGCACTGAGTTCACCTGAAGTCACAGTTGGTAGCCCACACAGAGGGTACCATGAGAACTGCCAGCTGTGAACTCCGGTGACTTAACTGACTTCATCGCTTCTCACAGCCAGTGGCTCCCTCGCTGCCCTCAGTGTGTTCCGGAGGCTGCAGTGAGGAATCCCGTTTTCTAATGTCACTGCGCACCACGCATTCCAGATGTAGTAGAGCCGAGGATCTTTATGGGACCTCATTGTGCATTATGTCAGACCTATGGGGCTGTTTTGGGGGTTAAAAAATGGGTGAAAGAGGGTTTCTGTATTTTTATTTCAAATAAAGGATTTTTCTAAGTTTGTGTATATTTCGTTTAACTTACAGGGTTATAATGGGGGTGTCACATAGACACCTCTCCACTACTAACCCACTAACCCAGGACTTGATGATGGTTGTGCTTTTTTGATAAATCCCATCTGTTTATTTTTACACTACAATACAGCAGACCGACTACAAACAGTCACAAACACCGTCACAATGGGTGAGCATCAGGGAACATGTATAGCAGTCTGAGTGCAACCAATCACAGATGCTGGCACAGAAGGTGGACGATGGAAGCAATGTATATTCATGTACTTTAATGTGCGGGACAGAAAAGAGTCTAACTGCTATGTTATCTTTTGGAAAACATGGTATGTAAAATTGTAATGCCTTTACTTCCAGTTTGCTTCCTTTTGCAGCCACCAAGCCATTACTATTACTACTACAGTGAACTTTCAAAATTAGCAAGTGATCAAATAATTATTTCCTTCACTGTATTTTACAGCCATTTATCAACACAAACGTTCACGTCCCCATTGATTTGTATGGCTCAGCGTCCGGGGTCAAGTTTGAGTCAAGTCCGGTTCCTGAACTCAACTTTTTGTTGAAGTCCAGCCGAACCCGAACATCCATGGGTCTACTCATCTCTAACAAAGGCATGTCTATCAAGTTTAACCAAGGGATGGGAAAGGATAAAAAGAATCAGATAAGGTACTACTATAATTCATGATCCAATATGCTCTAAGGAACAAGTTTTTTCTTCCAATCCCAAGTATCAATAGACCAGATCAGGATGAAGAACAAGAATTTTATATAAACATAAATGTTTTTTTGTTCTACAAAATCATCTAAACCTGTTTTGAAACTATCGGCGGTGACCTTAGGTGACCTTCTCCTGAGCTTGGATGATCCACTGAGCAATATTTCTCATAAAGGAGAAGCCTTAGGTCCTATGGAGTTTATTTTTTTTTTCTCCAGATGGGGGGAGTGCCCTTTTGTCTTTGTAGTATAAAACATTTTTTTTTTTTTTACTAAACTTTTAGCATGGATCATATATATATATATATATATATATATATATATATATATATATATATATATATATATATATACATACTTTGTCAACTTAATTTCTTCTCAAGAAGACTAAATACATTTTTATGGGTTTTTTTGTACTAAAGGAAAGTGAACTTTAAAATTGTTATTTTGTCATTAAGTGTCCATTTACATGAACTGACCAGTGGCACAATATGACCCCTGATAGAAAACAAAGAATAAAGGATGTCGTTTCATGTCATGTTCAGTGAATAATTTGCTTGTGGTGTTCTTTGGCCTGAAACATCAATGGAATAAGATAGAGGAAAACACATCTATCAGATTTTGTAGCTTGATAAAAATGAAAGAAGTTCGTTCACACCATATAAGGGTCTCTTTGTATAGTTCTCTTTCTGACAAATATAAGATATGAATATTTTCATAAGAATAACACCTAGCTATATAGTCTGTGCTTTGACGATTTTGTACATATGTTTTGGTTTCTACCTGATACTGAGCAGTAGCAGGCAACATAAATAAATTACAAAACAAATTACGAAACCTACGGAAATAAAAAAGTGTAACTAGTTACTCAAGAAATCATTACAAAACACTCAATTACTGAAATAACGGTCAGTTATCCACGCATAGGAACTGAAAGTACAGAAGAACATTACAGAAATACTCACTTTTACTGTAATTTGCCCATGTGTTGTAGTGTCAGAAGGTATCCTTGTTGTCAAACGCTGCTCTCCCATGTCTGCCTTTGATATCTCGCAATCAGACTCCAACACATTGCTTTCTACCCCACCCACCCTGTTTTACTCTAATGCATAAGATGACTAATGATGGAGCACCTAAAATGTTCCAATATCTCGACAATCAATCCATGCCTCGTGTAGCTGACTAATGCTCTTCAAATAAACCTGATGAATTTTGCTCAAATATTATTTCGTAGCTTGCTCAACTCTATGATAATTCTTTACATGCAGGATATGGTAGCTTAATTTTTTGCCAACTATTTACATTTGTAGGTTAGCTTTTATAGCCCTTAGGCGATGTGCATCCTAATTTAGGCCTACAGCACCCCCTACTGACTATTGCATCAAATATAGATTAATGTTCAGATGCCTCTCCAATGTACATAGTACACACTTATATTTTTAACACAAAGAAGGTACTTGAATAATTTGCTTCCATTATTTATTTACCATCAATGAGGTTACTGCAAATAGAAAGGAATCTAAGCGCAATTACGGACCAGAAACTAAATACAATACCAATGTGCAGTGCCAAATATCTACTTTTAAGGCAACAGGGTACTGATGTGTTTTTAAGGTTATGTGCTTACGATGAATTTTTTGTGTGTTTCTGGTTCTTTGAATTTTCGCCTTACTGTTCCAGCAAATCTCATGCCCACGATGTTTCTTTTTTACTCAGCGTAAACTGACTTGCAGTGCGTATTGCAAATTTGCAGATGTCAACTTCTCTGGTGGGAACGCTGAGATTTAGGTGCAGATTTTCCCCATAGACTTGTATTAGTTGACGAAAATCTGCAGGTAAGAAACACATGAAGGTTTTAAGGGCATTTCAGCTGCGAAAGTGCATGAAAAAGGCATGTAATCCACACATACATCAGTAACGTTTTGTCAAAGGCAAACACCAAGAAGTATAAAAAATAAAGGAGCTTTGCTTAAAACATGACATTAACAAGAGACAAAAAACGCGGCGATGAAAATGCATGGAAAAACACACACACACACACACACACACACTCGCATATTAAAAAAGTAAAAAGTTTACAAATTAGGTGCAGAAACTTCTTGAACCTGCAGTTCAGTGCTGGACACTGAGTCATAAAAAAACAAAGATGCAGATACTAATGTTTGTGCAAAACTTTAATATTTATAATATTTTTTATTCTTCTGTTATGATGATGATGGTAATGATGACCAATTAGGTTTGATCCAAATTGAATTTATGTTGACTTTTTAGAAATTCACGGAGCCCAGCGAATCCGAACAATATGATTTGTTTTACGCAAATTGCATAACTTGGCCTTGACACTTTACCCATCAGTCAAATAAGGATCAAATAACCTCAGGTGGACTTCCTCATAATGTCTTGCTGCTATATTACTTGGTATAGCCCAATTAATTAGAAAAGATTGTAATAGGCTGTATAAAATCAGAGGCAGGAAATGCAGCAGACATTTTTTGGTGAAACTGGATAGTAAGAGTCCATCACAGCTTAGCTATAGAGTTAGGGAAAGACAGCTATATAAACCTGAAGAAACTGTGCAGATTGAGTGTGGTGGCTTAGCAGTGAAGAAGATTACACTTTGAGAAAAAGAGAATAATGTTGTATTTGCAGGGCATTTGGCAGCTTTGATGTACTATTGATTTGTGGTGAATTGAATTAAGGCAATGAAAATGCACCTCAGATAAGCAAAACATTGGAAATTTGCTGAGATGGTCCGAGAGAGGGATTTTCTAGCCTTTGCCTTTGAACATCTACAAATAACAGTTTCAAAAACAATACAATAAAAAACAATAAAATATTGTTAACACAGTCTCCTGGAGATAGCAAATGTTAGAAAAGTTTCATCCAGGCATCATGAGTTATGCAAGCCTGTCTTGAATGTTCAGCTCTGTCTCACCGCACTTCCTGAAAGCAGATTGTGAAATGTTTTTTCCACGGCACACAAGGCCAATCAATCAGCGCTCAATATCGAAGATTAAACACCACAGGAAAAACTCTCACGTGACTCAGGATGGTTGTCTATTTGTTCACAATGGTGATTATTTTACAGGCCCAGGGTCCATGGGTGGAGGAAACTGGATTTTATGATCTGCATTGAAGCACTGGTACTAAAGCTATAGTTATAATGTCACAGATACTGCTTCGATTTAAGATGGCTTTACACGCTACGACATTGGTAAAGCAAGGAACCTCTCCTTAACTGCATCCCGCCAGCAATGAGGAAGGAAGGAAATGGGCGGGATGTTCGTCCTGCTCATCTCCACCCCTCCGCTTTGATTGGGCAGCCGCTTAGTGACGTCGATGTCACGCCGCGGTGACGCCGAACGCACCTCCCCCTTGAGGGAGGGATTGTTCGGCAGTCACAGCGACGTCGCAGAGCAGGTATGTGCGTGTGACGCTGCCATAGCGATAATGTTCGCTACGGCAGCGATCACCACATATCGTTACAACGACGGGGGCGGGTGCTATCGCACTCGACATCGCTAGCAATTGCTAGCGATGTCGTAGCGTGTAAAGTGGCCCTTACCCATACCAAATTTCCAACTATTAGAAGCCTCTCCAGAGTTTACTTCCCAGACAACGTTTACGGTACAAAGCTTCTATTAAAAATACAAGCTCTCTAGAATGCCCCAAGGTAGCCACGGTGCCCCTTCCAGTCATAGAGCTGCCTATGATAGCCTCAATGTAATGCCACCCACAATACCTTATTATAGTAGAAATTATATCTATGAGAGCTACAACTGTGAGAGGGCTGATGAGCCAGCTGTAGCATGTCCTGATGAGCCAGCTGCAATGTCTCCTCCCAGCCACCAGAGGGATGTCTGCAGCACAGCCTGGGAGGAGGATAGAGAAAGAGGAAAAGAGAGAAAGCGAGAAGATTCTGAGGTAAAGTGGCTGTCTATTTCTTGGTCTGATTTGGATACCTGGAGTGTTAGAGACAGCCTGTGGACTGCTGTGCAAGCATACCAGGAGTGTGAGAGAGAGCTTGCCGATTGCTGTGTGAATAGAGGCCATGGAGCTGCGTGTCAGTGAATATAAATGCCTGCCAGAGAGAGAACTGTGAGCGGAGTGGTTGTCCTGGTGATCTATACCTGAGGCCTTTCTACCGGACCTGACTCCTGCTCTGAGGTGATCCGCATTTGAAACCTACCTATCAGACTTTGAATTCTAGGCTGAGGTGAACTGTCCCCATGATTGCCGGTGCCATAGAGAACTGCTGCAGAGCTGGAAGCGGAGTGAATACCCCTTTGTACCAGATACCTTCCTGGATAAATCAGTTGGTACTGTAAGTCCTGAGCTCAGGCCCCGCCTATATCTTTCTGTTTTTTCGGGCAAGTGTGCACACTTATGCATTAGTGGTTTTGGCGCAAAAACAGGTATAATACATAATACGCAGCAGTCACCACTGCAATACTGAATCTTACATATTGTGTATTCCTCCTAGCAGGTGTTTAACTCTGGTGCACTTTCCTGCTTGTTCATATGTGTGGGTGAAGGGTGGGGGAATAGAGATTTAGCTAAGATTGTTAATTGGTGTGCTAGTCCAGAGACAGCTCCTTAATACACCCAGTGATATACACCTTTTAGTTCCTCTACTTCCTGCTTAGGTAAATTATGTTCTGGTGGTTCTTGTCCTACTGGAATTGATCCCTAGACCAGCACGCTGATCCTGGTTTAGTAACCTGCTGTTTGTACATTTAGAAATGTTGATATTTTCTTTTCATATTGAGTTCCACTTCCCGTTTCCCTTACTAGGTTATAAAGAGTTTGCATTTAAACCTAGTCTGGTCTCGTTCCTCATTCATGGCCCACTGTATCCTGAAAGTAACCTCTTGGTCTCACATTTTGGTGTGGTCGGCAGAATTTCAACCTGCAAAGGAAGGGCAATAGTCCCTCTGTATCTGCAACACCCCTGGTGGTAGCAAACCCACCAGTTGGGACTATGGCTCCTTGGGGATCTGTCCCGGTGGGGACACTTTTACAATATCTGCCCAAGTATGATGGGAAAAACATGACGTTACCAGACTGGACAGAATGGGTGTGGAGTGTCTTGAAAATGTGTAATTTAGCTCCCGAACTGAAGGCTGAGGTAGCGTTGAATGCAGACTGTAGTGGAATGCTAAGAGTCAGAGAGGGACATGTTGGAGAATTTTTTTAAATTGTTAGAAGGGAACCTGGTAGGCGGCACCAGAGTGGCACAGTTGCATGTCATCTTTTTCAATTGTCCTCAGAGAGAGCACGAGTCCCTGATGCAGTACTCCACCGCCCTGCAGAAAACTCTGAATGATGTGTGGCGTTTGGACCCTGAGGGCATGGGGACGTTCCGGGATGTGGACCGGCTATTACAGGATCCCTACATTACTGAACTGACCAACTGATTCCTCCAGGATAAATTGTAGGAAATGGTCCGGTCCACACCTGAATTGTCATTCTGGGATGTATATCAAGTTGCCATTCAGATGGAGTAGAAGTCTATGCCTGTGGCTGAGAGGACCATAGATAGTGCTGAAGCAGTTGGAAGCACGGGTCCCGACACTGGAACTTTAACTGAAGTAGTTCTAGCACTGAGGAAGGAGCTGAGCAATCTGCGGTTGGAGGTCTCTAGGATCCAGAGTTGAGGAAGGGCCTGTCAGTTCCATGCCTGTCCAGGCACGAGAGTCACGTGGGGAAGTTGTGCATGGAAACCGCAACCGCGCGAGACCTGTCTGCTGGATGGGTCACCTCGCTCACCACTGTCAGTCCCTGGTCACCCCGGAGGATGGCTCGTCGGCGTTAAACTACCAGCCGCTGCCGTAGCAAGGCAAACTGCAGTGGTGTCCTCCTCACAATGCCCTTGAGGGGAAAAAAAGTGATCTTTACTCTGGCAGTCCTATCCTGGAGGCAGAATTCGAAGGGTGAAGTGCCTATTAGAGACAGGATCAGAATGCACCATCATGCCCTGGGAAGTGTTTGAATGCTATTTTGATCAGATGATGATTCCAGAAGATGGTTGAGTGTTTCACCTTAAGGCCTCTAACAATGTGCAACTGTCGGTGAAGGATATCGTTTGGATGAGGCTGAAACTATTTGGCCAAGACATTGGTCGGAAAAGAGTGGTGCTGGTAGACAAACCCTCCTTGAAGGGGTTTGGAAGCGAAGCTCGGAATGAATGTCTTGAAGGACTTAGATCATCGCTTATATGCTAGAGAGGGACCATGGTACTTGCAATGTGCCAGTATACACTGACCCATGCAAAGAATACAGCATCAGTTGGTGAGAAACTGTGCTCTCCAGAGAAACGCTGTCCCGGGACATGAAATGGACATTGTCAGAGTGCCCTCCAGTGGTCCGGTAATACTAGCACCAAGATGTGAGCAACTCCTGATGCTCCCAGTGGGAGCTGGCCAGAGGCTGAATGGAGTAGAGCTACTGCTTGAACCCGTACCCGGGGAGGCATCATCTGTCAAGACAGTAGTGAACGATGGGAAGGTACCAGTCAGATGTATCAATGTCAGATGTATCAATCAATAAAATCACAGACGAGGATTCTTTACTGTACGAGCAGTGAGACTATGGAACTCTCTGCCACATGATGTTGTAATGAGTGATTCACTACTAACATTTAAGCAGAGCCTGGACGCCTTTCTTGAAAAATGTAATATTACCAGTTATGTATATTAGATTTTATGACAGGGTATTGATCCAGGGAACTAGTCTGATTGCCGGATGTGGAGTCAGGAAGGAAATTTTTTCCCCATTGGAACTTGTTTGCCACATTGGGGGTTTTTTTTGCCTTCCTCTGGATCAACATGTTAGGCTACAGGTTGAACTAGATGGACTTAGAGTCTCCCTTCAACCTTAAAAACTATGATACTATGATACTATGAATGTGCTGGATGAGGAGGTCACCATTCTGGCTTGGACCTTATTAGCATATATGGCAGTTTGCCAACACTCTTGTGGGCCCAGTTTCTGGCGATTATTGTTTTTGTGATATCTGCAGGGATGGTATTTATCAGCATATTGTTTGCTTAATATTGTCTTTAATACTCTTTACTAGAGTTGAGCGCGGTTCGCGGTTCGAGGTTCTCCAGTTCGCGGCTCGAGTGATTTTGGGGCTGTTCTAGATCGAACTAGAACTCGAGCTTTTTTTGCTAAAGCTCGATAGTTCTAGATACGTTCGAGAACGGTTCTAGCAGCAAAAAAAACAGCTAATTGCTAGCTGGCTTTCCGCTGTAATAGTGTAAAGGCCCTGTCACACACAGAGATAAATCTTTGGCAGATCTGTGGTTGCAGTGAAATCATGGACATATTGTTCCATTTGTACACAGCCACAAACCTGGCACTGATTGTCCACAATTTCACTGCAACCACAGATATGCCGCAGATTTATTTCTGTGTGTGACAGGGCCTTAAGTCACTCTGACTCACACTATTATGACATTTCAGTGAGAGAGGGGAGCCAGCACGATCTGAAATTGGCATGCATCATATAAAAAGTGAAAATTCACAGATTTATTCCAACTGTACTACAATAAAAAAAAAGTGAGATTTTTAGCAAATAATTGATCAATTTTTTGAGCCACCCCTGCCAACGTCACGGCAAATCTGAATAGGGGGGTCCTACTCTACATTCTGTATTTCATGTGCCATGCGGCCTCCTAGATAAAGTTAAAAGCAGAACCATACTAGAGCACACATACCTGTAACCTGTATATAACCGCTTCTATGTTGCAAAAAAGGCACTTGTGGATAGAGACCAGCCCAGGTCCCAGCATGTGGAGCAAGCTCTGCACCATACCAGGACTATATCAGAACTGATCCTCCCAGTGCCAAACAGCAACCATTGATAAAGGCGGACCAGATCCAAGATGGTGCTTAATTAGCATTGCCTGTGGAAAGGGGTGAGGTAACTGAATCTGAACAGCTACCAACAGGAGGAATACATAGCAAACCAAAATCAGGCGTGCATGGCATGGTGGTGACCGGCCACCAGAATTTGTAGCATAACTACGACCAAACAGAGAGAGAGGGGAGCCAGCACGATCTGAAATTGGCATGCATCATATAAAAAGTGAAAATTCACAGATTTATTCCAACTGTACTACAATAAAAAAAGGGAGATTTTTAGCAAATAATTGATCAATTTTTTGAGCCACCCCTGCCAACGTCACGGCAAATCTCAATAGGGGGGTCCTACTCTACATTCTGTATTTCATGTGCCATGCGGCCTCCTAGATAAAGTTAAAAGCAGAACCATAATAGAGCACACATACCTGTAACCTGTATATAACCGCTTCTATGTTGCAAAAAAGGCACTTGTGGATAGAGACCAGCCCAGGTCCCAGCATGTGGAGCAAGCTCTGCACCATACCAGGACTATATCAGAACTGATCCTCCCAGTGCCAAACAGCAACCATTGATAAAGGCGGACCAGATCCAAGATGGTGCTTAATTAGCATTGCCTGTGGAAAGGGGTGAGGTAACTGAATCTGAACAGCTACCAACAGGAGGAATACATAGCAAACCAAAATCAGGCGTGCATGGCATGGTGGTGACCGGCCACCAGAATTTGTAGCATAACTATGACCAAACAGAGAGAGAGGGTAGCCAGCACGATCTGAAATTGGCATGCATCATATAAAAAGTGAAAATTCACAGATTTATTCCAACTGTACTACAATAAAAAAAAAAAAAAAAAAAAATCGTGCTGGTTCCTTTTTTTTTTTTTTCTATGACATTTCAGTGTATAGTGTGCGGGAACAGCGCATTCAGATCAATGCTATATAGATAATGGCGATCGCCATTTTTTTTTTCCCTTATCTTCCTTCCCTAAGCGCGCGCGTGTAGTGGGGCGGGCCAGCATGTCAGCCAATCCCAGACACACACACAGCTAAGTGGACTTTTAGCAAGAGAAGCAATGGCATCATGTGATAGGATGTCCATGTCACATGTCCCTGCATTATAAAACCGGACATTTTCCTTCAGCACGCCATTATCTCTTCTGCATCCTTGGTGTCAGACATCACTGGCGCAGCTCCTATCGCCGATACTGCTGTATACGCTCCATACACAGCGCTGGACAGCTTAGGGATAGCACTTTCTATCAGTCCTTTTAAGGGCTCATACCGGCAGGGTCAGAGCCATAGGTGACAGAGTTTAAAACAGAGTTTAACAGCTACACAAGATGACAGCGTCTGTGTAGCTAAGGTCAGGGATTTCCTCGCTGCATTTCCCCATTAGGAGGGATAGAAAAGCAGGCTTCCTTTCCTCTACCCAAAGACCCACAACCCTGCCACTGTACCCTCCTGCCCTTTGCACACTCAAACTCATTGTTACTAAGCCATTATACTAGCAAACACTGAGTGAACCTAGTGGCATCCTAAACGTGGCTGTTGGACTGCTGTATTGCCCTAGTAGTGCAAAGATATTTGCAGCACGTCTGCCTGCATTGCACACTAAAACTCATTGTTACTAAGCCATTATACTAGCAAAGACTGAGTGAACTTAGTGGCATCCTAAATGTGGCTGTTGGACTGCTGTATTGCCCCAGTAGTGCAAAGATATTTGCAGCACGTCTGCCTGCATTGCACACTCCAACTCATTGTTACTAAGCCATTATACTAGCAAACACTGATTGAACTTAGTGGCATCCTAAACGTGGCTATTGGACTTCTGTATAGTCCCACTAGTGCAAAGATATTTGCAGCACGTCTGCCTGCATTGCACACTCCAACTCATTGTTACTAAGCCATTATACTAGCAAACACTAAGTGAACTTAGTGGCATCCTAAACGTGGCTATTGGACTTCTGTATAGTCCCACTAATGCAAAGATATTTGCAGCACGTCTGCCTGCATTGCACACTCCAACTCATTGTACTAAGCCATTATACTAGCAAACACTGAGTGAACTTAGTGGCATCCTAAACGTGGCTGTTGGACTGCTGTATTGCCCCAGTAGTGCAAAGATATTTGCAGCACGTCTGCTTGCATTGCACACTCCAACTCATTGTTACTAAGCCATTATACTAGCAAACACTGAGTGAACTTAGTGGCATCCTAAACGTGGCTGTTGGACTTGTGTATTGCCCCAGTAGTGCAAAGATATTTGCAGCACGTTTGCCTCATTGCACACTCCAACTCATTGTTACTAAGCCATTATACTAGCAAACACTGAGTGAACTTAGTGGCATCCTAAACGTGGCTATTGGACTTCTGTATAGTACCACTAGTGCAAAGATATTTGCAGCACGTCTGCCTGCATTGCACACTCCAACTCATTGTTACTAAGCCATTATACTAGCAAACACTGAGTGAACTTAGTGGCATCCTAAACGTGGCTATTGGACTTCTGTATAGTCCCACTAGTGCAAAGATATTTGCAGCACGTCTGCCTGCTTTTCACACTCCAACTCATTGTTACTAAGCCATTATACTAGCAAACACTGAGTGAACTTAGTGGCATCCTAAACGTGGCTATTGGACTTCTGTATAGTCCCACTAGTGCAAAGATATTTGCAGCACGTCTGCCTGCATTGCACACTCCAACTCATTGTTACTTAGCCATTATACTAGCAATTTATGCTGCCAGTTTAAGGGCCGTAGTTGCATTGTCAGGGATAATTATTCTTTATTATTCTGCTGTTAATAAAGCTAGACCACCGCTGCAATCTACACCACCTCTCAATTTTTACTACCACATTTTAAGTGCACAATCTTGTCGCAATCAACATGAGTGGCAAAATGACAGATGCTGGTGGAAAGGGGAAGAGGTGTGTTGGAAAAGGAAAAAAAGGGTTTGTCCGTGGGGAAGGTGGCAAAGCTCCATTAACATCTGCTGAAGATAGACCATCTACCAGCAAAAGTAAGATGTCTACTACTTACCGTGGACAATCCGATGTTCTCCCTTTTTTACGGACACGAACAACAGGAACAAAGGTAGATGATGGCTAAAAAAGGAAAATGCTTGAATGGATCTCAAGTGGTCCAACAAGTGCCCTCTCAGCCACCTCAACTACCGCATCCAAAAAACACCAGTCCTCTGAGTTGTCATCCCAATCAAACTTGCTTTCTCCCAGCTCTGAAGTCTCCATCAGCCCTGCACAGTATGGTGGAAGTGAGATGGCTGAGTCTGCAGAGCTGTTCAGTCACAATATAGCCTGGGAATCAGAGGTCTGCTCCCAAGCTACAGTGAGTACAGACCAGGAAATGGTCTGCAGTGATGCCCAGAACCTTTGTGACTCAGATTCAGGCCGTGAGGACCAAGTTTCTGAGCATAATGTTGACCCTTTGTCACAAACTGTAACACCTGTGGTTATAGACAATGAGGAACATACTGATGACGATGAGACGCAGATACCAGATTGGGATGAACACTTAAATATTCGGTCAGGGCAAGAAGAGGCTCGGTCTGAGGGGGAGGGGAGTGCAAACACAACAATTGATGAGGAAGTTCTAGATCCCACCTACTGTCAACCCACAGTCAGGCACTCGAGGAGGTCAACAGAGGAGGTGGAGGAGGATGCAACCGACGATGAAGTTACCTTGCGCCTTCCAGGACAGAGTCGGAGCACTGGTAGCACGTCTACAATTGCATCATCAGCCACCACTCTGCCTCTGAGCACTAGTCGGGGGGGCTCAGCAGGTCGCATGCCCTCTAAGCCTTGCCTAGCCTGGTCCTTTTTTGACATAGAAAAAGATCGCCCAAATTATGTGATGTGTAAAATTTGTCGTGATTCTGTTAGTAGAGGTCAAAACCTCAGCAGTTTGACAACTTCTTCCATGAATCGTCACATGAATAAATATCATAGGTCCCAGTGGGAAGCTCACCGTGCTGTAATGCGGCCTAGCGGAGCGAACTATCCACGGCCTGCCCCTTCCAGTGCATCTGCGCGCTCTTCATCTTCTAGGACTGTGGGGACAGCTGTCACACCTGGTTTTCCACGCACAACTTCCACCACTGTAACCGCAACAGGCAGTATGCTTGGTAGGTCGTCAGTTGGTTTGGAAGGGGAAACAAGTGCGTGTGTACAGCTCTCTCAGACATCAATAGCACCAATGTTGGATGAAGGCAACATCATGTCTCCGACTGTACTTTCCTCACAAACCTGCATTTTTCCAGGGACACCCTACTCAACACCGTCTACACACAGCAGCCAGATCTCTGTCCCTCAGATGTGGACAAATAAAAGGCCATTTCCTGCGACCAATGACAAAGCTAAGAGGTTGACTTTATCCCTCTGTAAGCTCTTGGCTACCGAAATGCTGCCTTTCCGCCTGGTGGACACACAGGATTTTAGAGACCTTATGTCTGTCTCTGTGCCCCAGTACCAGATGCCCAGTTGCCACTACTTCTCTAAGAAAGGTGTGTCCGCGCTACACCAGCGTGTCGCACACAACATCACCGCTTCCTTGAGAAACTCTGTGTGTGAACGGGTGCATTTTACCACCGATACTTGGACCAGTAAGCATGGACAGGGACGTTACATGTCGCTGACTGGGCACTGGGTAACTATGGTGATAGATGGTGAAGGGTCTGCTGCACAAGTCTTGCCGTCCCCACGACTTGTGTGTCAATCCTCTGTCTGTCCAAGTTCCGCCACTGCTTCTGCCTCCTCCAACTCATCTGTGTCCTCCACCTCCGCCCCAAGCCTGCCTGGTCAGGCCACCAGCGTTCTCACTGCGCAGAAGGAATCACGCACCCCTCATTACTATGCTGGCAGCAGAGCGCAACGTCATCAGGTGGTCTTTAGCTTGACATGTCTTGGGAATAAGAGTCACACAGCTGAGGAGTTGTGGTCAGCTCTGCGGTCCGAGTTTAATAAATGGTTGTCTCCACTCAACCTGCAGCCTGGTAAGGCCGTGTGCGACAATGCTGCAAACCTGGGTGCGGCCCTTCGACTGGGCAAGGTGACACACGTACCTTGTATGGCTCACGTGTTGAACCTTGTTGTCCAGCAATTTTTAACACACTATCCCGGCCTAGATGGCCTTCTGACCAGGGCACGAAAACTGTCTGTTCACTTCCGCCGTTCAAGCGCCGCAGCTGAGCGACTTGCATCGCTCCAGAAGTCTTTCGGCCTGCCGGTTCATCGCCTGAAATGCGATGTGCCGACACGCTGGAATTCGACTCTCCACATGTTACAGCGACTGTGGCAGCACGGCCGAGCCCTGGTGCAATACGTCATGATGTATAGCCTGGGCCAACGAGATGCAGAGGTGGGGCAGATCACCCTGATGGAGTGGTCTCAGATAAAGGACCTATGCACCCTTCTGCACAGTTTCGACATGGCGACGAATATGTTTAGCGCTTACAATGCCATTATCAGCATGACTATTCAAGTCATTTACATGCTGGAGCACACGCTAAACACTATTCGGAGTCAGGGGGTGGGACAACAGGAAGGGGAGGAACTACAGGAGGATTCATATGCGCAAGACATAACAACATCTCCAAGGTCCAGACGTTCATCATCACCAACACGGCAGGCATGGGACCATGGGGGACAGGGATCAACAAGGGCGCATGGTAGCAGGCGAAATGTTGAGGAAGGTGCAGGAGAACATGAAGAAATGGAGGACGAACTGTCCATTGACATGGAAGACTCAGCGGATGAGGGAGACCTTGGTCAAATTTCAGCTGAAAGAGGTTGGGGGGAGATGTCAGAGGAAGAAAGAATGGTTAGCACCTCTATGCCACAAACACAGCGTGGACTTGGTCCACATGGCTGCGCAAGACACATGAGTGCTTTCTTGCTGCACTACCTCCAACATGACCCTCGTATTGTCAAAATTAGAAGTGATGATGACTACTGGCTTGCCACACTATTAGATCCCCGGTACAAGTCCAAATTTTGTGACATAATTCCAGCCATAGAAAGGGACACACGTATGCAGGAGTATCAGCAGAAGCTGTTACTCGATCTTAGCTCGGCTTTTCCACCAAACAACCGTGCAGGTGCAGGGAGTGAATCTCCCAGTTGTAACTTGACAAACATGGGACGGTCTCGTCATCTTCAACAGTCTACCCGTACCAGTAGGACTGTATCTGGTGCTGGTAACAGCAATTTTATGGAATCTTTTCATAATTTTTTTAGACCCTCCTTTGCAAGGACACCAGAGACAACAAGTCTGACACATAGTCAACGGCTGGAGAGGATGATACAGGAGTATCTCCAAATGAACATCGATACCATGACTTTGCAAATGGAGCCTTGCTCATTTTGGGCTTCAAATCTTGAAAAATGGCCAGAGCTCTCCACTTACGCCTTGGAGATTTTGTCGTGTCCAGCTGCCAGCGTTGTCTCTGAACGTGTCTTCAGTGCTGCTGGGTGTGTGCTGACAGATAAGCGCACTCGTCTGTCCAGTGACAATGTGGACAGACTAACGTTCATCAAAATGAACAAGTCATGGATCCACAAGGAATTTACTACCCCTGTGTCATCCTGGGGAGAGTAAATGCTTGTGGATTTGGAATGTGCTTGATGCAAATCAAAACATCCTGT
This sequence comes from Anomaloglossus baeobatrachus, assembly GCF_048569485.1. Lineage (NCBI taxonomy): Eukaryota > Metazoa > Chordata > Amphibia > Anura > Aromobatidae > Anomaloglossus > Anomaloglossus baeobatrachus. Next base: position 645,719,369 of record NC_134353.1, on the reverse strand, counting down.
TTGCAACTAGGGCACAAGTGCTGCCACTGATGGGGTGTCTGTGTGGCCCAATTTTTTGAAAAAAGGGAGACTCCGCTTGGAGTAACCCTTGCTTGCTGTGTTTTTTTAAAAATGATCCAAGATGAACAGAGCTGGGATCAGGAAAGACTTTGCTACCTACCTTGGTGTCATCCTGGGGATGGTTAAGAATGGCGTATTATTGAATGTGCTTGATGCAAATCTAGCTGTGAAGTGTACAACTAGGGCACAAGTGCTGCCACTGAATGGGTGGGTGTGTGTGGGGCACAATTTTTGGAAAAAAAGGGAAACTCCACTTGGAGTAACCCTTACTTACATTGTTTTTAAAAATGATCCAAGATGAACAGAGCTGGGATCAGGAAAGACTTTGCTACCTACCCCGGTGTCATCCTGGGGACGGTTAAGAATGGCGTATTTTTGAATGTGCTTGATGCAAATCTAGCTGTGAAGTGTATAACTAGGGCACAAGTGCTGCCACTGAATGGGTGGGTGTGTGTGGGGCACAATTTTTGGAAAAAAAGGGAGACTCCGCTTGGAGTAACCCTTACTTACATTGTTTTTAAAAATGATCCAAGATGAACAGAGCTGGGATCAGGAAAGACTTTGCTACCTACCCCGGTGTCATCCTGGGGACGGTTAAGAATGGCGTATTTTTGAATGTGCTTGATGCAAATCTAGCTGTGAAGTGTATAACTAGGGCACAAGTGCTGCCACTGAATGGGTGGGTGTGTGGGGGGCACAATTTTTGGAAAAAAAGGGAGACTCCGCTTGGAGAAACCCTTACTTACATTGTTTTTAAAAATGATCCAAGATGAACAGAGCTGGGATCAGGAAAGACTTTGCTACCTACCCCAGTGTCATCCTGGGGACGGTTAAGAATGGCGTATTTTTGAATGTGCTTGATGCAAATCTAGCTGTGAAGTGTACAACTAGGACACAAGTGCTGCCACTGATGGGGTGTCAGTGTGGCCCAATTTTTGGAAAAAAGGGAGACTCCGCTTGGAGTAACCCTTACTTACATTGTTTTTAAAAATGATCCAAGATGAACAGAGCTGGGATCAGGAAAGACTTTGCTACCTACCCCGATGTCATCCTGGGGACAGTTAATTATGGCGTATTTTTGAATGTGCTTGATGCAAATCTAGCTGTGAAGTGTACAACTAGGGCACAAGTGCTGCCACTGAATGGGTGGGTGTGTGTGGGGCACAATTTTTTGAAAAAAGGGAGACTCCGCTTGGAGTAACCCTTGCTTGCTGTGTTTTTTAAAAGTGATCCAAGATGAACAGAGCTGGGATCAGGAAAGACTTTGCTACCTACCCCGGAGTCATCCTGGGGACGGTTAAGAATGGCGTATTTTTGAATGTGCTTGATGCAAATCTAGCTGTGAAGTGTACAACTAGGGCACAAGTGCTGCCACTGAATGGGTGGGTGTGTGTGGGGCACAATTTTTGGAAAAAAAAGGGAGACTCCGCTTGGAGTAACCCTTGATTGCTGTGTTTTTTTTAAAAGGAGCCAAGATGAACAAGTCATGGTTTAGCAAAGACTTTGCTACCTACCCCGGTGTCATCCTGGGGACGGTTAAGGCTGGCATATTTTTGAATGTGCTTGATGCAAATCTAGCTGTGAAGTGTACAACTGGGGCACAAGTGCTGCCACTGAAGGGGTGGGTGTCTGTGTGGCCCAGTTTTTGGAAAAAAAGGGAGACTCCGCTTGGAGTCACCTTGCGGTGTTTTACATGATTTTAGAAGGGCGTGCCATGCCTATATCTGTGTCTCGTCCTCTTTTTCCTCGTTACGCTCTTTTGTTTTCTCATGAGAATTTGTTCTTTTCACTTTCCCATGTGTTTGTGTTGTGAGTTGTTTATCACCTTTTGGACACCTTTGAGGCTGTTTTCTAGGTGTTTTTATGTGTTTGTGATTGCCTGCCATTGTTTCCTATGCGGTTTGAGTTCGGTTCGTCGAACGTTCGACTAACCGAACTCGAACGGGACCTCCGTTCGGCGAACCGACCTCGAGCCGACCGCGACCAGTTCGCTCATCTCTACTCTTTACATTGTCTTGCTCTGCCTATTTTCTGTCATTTACTGAGTGCCTTTGTCTTTTTTCTATGGTCTGCATTGCATTTTTTGTGTATATACAGTACAGACCAAAAGTTTGGACACACCTTCTAATTCAAAGAGTTTTCTTTATTTTTATGACTCTAAAAATGTAGATTTACATTGAAGGCATCAAAACTATGAATTAAAACATGTGGAATTAAACACTTAAAGTGTCAAGCAACTGAAAATATGTCTTATATTCTAGGTTCTTCAAAGTAGTCACCTTTTGCTTTCATTACTACTTTGCACACTCTTGGCATTCTCTTGATGAGCTCCAAGAGGCAGTCACCGGAAATGGTTTTCCAATAGTCTTGGAGGAGTTCCCAGAGATGCTTAGCACTTCTTGGCCCTTTTGCCTTCACTCTGCGGTCCAGCTCACCCCAAATCATCTCGATTGGGTTCAGGTCTGGTGACTGTGGAGACCAGGTCATCTGGCGTAGCACCCCATCACTCTCCTTCTTAGTCAAATAGCCCTTACACGGCCTGGAGGTGTGTTTGGGGTCATTGTCCTGTTGAAAAATAAATGATGGTCCAACTAAACGCAAATCGGATGGAATAGCATGCCGCTGCAAGATGCTGTGGTAGCCATGCTGGTTCAGTATGCCTTCAATTTTGAATAAATCCCCAACAGTGTCAGCAGCAAAGCACCCCCACACCATCACACCTCCTCCTCCATGCTTCACGGTGGGAACCAGGCATGTAGAGTCCATCCATTCACCTTTTCTACAAAGACACGGTGGTTGGATCCAAAGATCTCAAATTTGGACTCATCAGACCAAAGCACAGATTTCCACTAGTCTAATATCCATTCCTTGTGTTCTTTAGCCCAAACAAGTATCTTCTGCTTGTTGCCTGTCCGTAGCAGTGGTTTCCTAGCAGCTATTTTACCATGAAGGCCTGCTGCACAAAGTCTCCTCTTAATAGTTGTTCTAGAGATGAGAAAGTGTGTCCAAACTTTTGGTCTGTACTGTATATATATTGCATATAATTGGAGGAGGAAAGAATAGGGTCTTTTGCTTTATTACATGCAACCCCAGTTATTCTGTTAACTTTTTTGAGTGTGTTTTTAAATGTTTTTAATGTGTGTTCCGTGTTGTTTTGCTATTTTACATTAATAAAATTTTATTTTTATTAGTCAATATTTCATCGGTGATCCCATTTGTTTCACACCTTCTTCCTTCTCTTACTGCCCTGAGGTGATCCACATATGAGACCTTCCTATCAGTCTGTGATTTCTATCCTGAGGTGGACTGTCCCCATGATTGCTGGTGCCATGGAAAACTGTTGAGGAGCCGACCCCTGAAGTGATCTGTCCCTGTGATTGCTGGAGTCATAGAGAACTGCTGCGGAGTGGATACCCCTTTGTACCAGAGACATTCCCTGGTAAATCTGTTGATACTGTAAGTCCTAAGCTCAGACCCGCCTATATCTTTTTGTTTTTGTGGGCAAGTGTGCACAGTTATGCGGCAGTGGTTATGGCGTCAAAACATGTGTAATACACAATACGCAGCAGTCACTGCAGCAGTTCTGAACCTTACTGATTGTGTATTCCTTCTAGCAGGTGTTTAACCCTGGGGTACTATCCTGTTTGTTCATAATTGTGGGGGAAGAGTGGGGGAATAAAGAATTAGCTAAGATTGTTAATTGGTGTGCTGGTCCAGAGACAGGTCCTTAATACACCCAGTGATATACACCTCTTAGTACCTTGCTGGAGTTCCCGGTTAGGTTAGGTTAGGTTGTGTTCCTGTCCTATTGGAATCGGTCCGTAGACCAGCACGCTGATCCTGGTTTAGTAACTGGGTGTTTGTACATTTAGAGGTATTGATATTTGCTTTTCATATTGAGTTCCACTTCCCGTTTCCCTTACCGGGTTATAAAGAGTTAGCATTTAAACCTAGTCTGGTCTCATTCCTCGTTCGTGGCCTGCTGAATCCTAAAAGTAACCTCTCGGCCCCACACAATGTCCTCTGCTAATTGCAATGTTCCTATGTAACAGGTTGCCTTTGATAACCACTCTGCTACTTGACAACCCTAATGTCCTTCATCATTCATCCAAGCTCAGCCTCTGCTTCCCTCCTGCGGGCTGGTTTCTCTCATAGTCTGATGTGTGGCACTCGGATATCAGTTACTTAGAAACAAGCTAGCAGATATGATCTATGAGCTCAATGCATTGAGTACTGCCAGGGCCTTAGCAACAACACAGACCTGAGTTCACAAATTCTACCCATATAATCTAGTAACACGAAATTTCAGCTGATTTTTATGACTGAATTTCCTGTTTAATATTTCTTCAGAGCTGTTACTGGTATCATGAGACCAGAATCATGGGGACTTTACAAAGAGTGTCCCTCTCTCTGTGAAGAAAAAAACTATTACAGCCTAATAACGTCATTCAACAGCATTGGGTCTTACCCCATATTAAAACTAGATGATTTCCTGTGCAGAATGGGCTAAAGACACAAAGCTATGTAATGTTGGCAGAACTTGTACTTCTCCATGGATGTGGTCCAGAAACATTGCAAAGACAAGTAGAAACAGATAAGAGTATGCATGATACATTTTTTCATGGCCCTCTGGCACATATGTTAATCATAAAAGCCATGGTATAAACCGCCAATTTAATATTGTAAGATTAGTTTTTCCCACAAAAAGAAAAAAAATTACAGAAGAAAAAAAAAGCAACATGCAGAGGAAATGGGTGGTCTTAAGCCAGCTTTACACCTTACAATTAGGTGTGCGATCTCGTATGCGATGTGACACGCCCAGGTCGCATATGCGATTGAATGAGATCGCACGTAGGTCGTTCATTTGCTGTCACACGTGCGTTAGTAGTCTATGTTAAATTGATCAATTTTGTGTGCGATCCTTTAGATCATGTGTTCTGTGACGTATGCATTGGGCACCCTTTTTTTTATTTATTGACTTGCCAAGCGTGTGTAATGTGTAGGGATGCGTTTTTACTATGTCATCTGCCATTCAGCTCTGCTACATGGTCGCTAACAGCAGACTCAGACAGCCATGTAGCAGAGCTGAATGGCAGATGACAGCAGACACAGAAAGAGCCGCACGATCAGAATGAACTCTGGTTAACTTCACCCGACTTCATTATCATGCTGCGGCTCTGTCTGTGTCGCGTCCTGATTAGCGGTCACCCGTGAAGGACTCACCGGTGACCGCTAATCCCCTGAGTGACTGAATTGAACAGCCCTCTCTCATACTCACCGATCCCCTTGACCCCGACGACGGATTGAAAGATTTATTGAAGCGTGTATAGCAGGCATTACAGTGTGAAATTGAAAGTAGGGGACATTACTTAAGAATTTTGGCCAAAGGAATCCAATGGATCAGCAATGGGACTCACCTGTAATGACACCAGTGGTGGTCCCTGCGTCCTCCTCCCTTGCACTTTATTGAGACCATCCCCCATTGTTCACATAGGGGTTTGCCTTACATCTTGAATATACTATGTGTGAGGGAAATCCTGGGATATTAAGAGGAATGATGATGTCCAGTCATCATTTTTCTCATCACCCCCCTGAGGGCAACCCCCCTCCCTTGTCCCTTCACACACTGAGGTACTTCTCAGATGCCAGCATCTGGAAAGGTGTGAAGTCCCACTTACACCTCCAACAGCCATCTCCTCTGATATGGAGATTGCTTGTTCTCTCAGGCCTCTAAAACACAGAGAGAGGAAGACCCCCTGGGAGCTGTGTCCACTCATCAAAGAGAGTGGGCAGGGACCTAGCAAAACCAAAAGTAGCTAGTCCCCGCAGGAGAGCATACTGCTGGCTCCGTAATATCATACCCAGTTATGATATTACCGTGCGTCTCAGCCATACACCTCCTACATCGTTAGAATCGGGACTTCAAGACGAATTTGTGCATATCCTCGACGTCTATGTGGCACCCTGGGGCGGCGAGATATAAAGAACTGCTAGTAGGAGTCCGGTAAATGAGTCGTGCTTGGACTCAAAATGCAGAGGGGACCCGGGCGGATCTGATGGCACCAGAACCATCCCGATCGGACCTCCCAGTCCGGAGTTGCAGGTAATAGCCCCTTCTGGGATATTACTCTGACTCAATGCAGGGGGAGTGGCAGTGCTTCCCTATGAGGTCACTAAGGTAGGAGGGGACCTGGATTTGCCCAGGTTGATAACCCTACTTCGGCCATTTCCCAGTGTTCTTTTGCTCGGGGGTCTGGTCAGGGAAGAACTGTGAGGGAGATCCTGGAAACCTGGTCCACGGTGCCCCCCTGTGGCCAGACGCACAAGGTAACTGCTGGAACTGTGTATGCCTGTTTGTAAACCATGCTTTAATTGTAACTGTACTCTGACCTATGTATATTCTGTAGATCTCCTATTGTATATATTGTAGTTTCTAGTGTAGCTTCGGCCGATTAAAATATATAATTAATCTTGGGTTGTTCTGTTATCTCGATCTTGAATCCCACGTCTGTGTGTTCGGCTAATAGTTACCGTGAAGCGGTTGGTGGCAGCGAGTTGTGCCAAGGAGTATTGTGGGGAGGCCAGTGAGATTCGGGGAGATTTTATATATTCCGCCCGCGGAGGTCGGGGGAATATCTACCCTACTCTCACCGGGGACCCTTCAATAATCGGCATAAGTAGTATAGCGGCCTCCTTGCTTATTGTCGGGCAATTCCATAATTGGTCTGACTATAAGAGGGGCGCTAGAGTGCGCGTCACGTGCGCTGTCTGTCGGTCGGGAGGTATAAAGGAGGGTGACCCCCACTTGTTACCCCCCGATTGTGACGTACTGGTAGCCAGCGCAGGGGATTTCTGAGTGACCCCCCCGGTGGTTCGTGACATATTGGTGGCAAGCGGTGGGATCGAGATAATAATGTGTGTGAGTGTGAGACCCATACTCCCAGACACTAAAGACTGCCTGCAGCAGCTGTGGCTGCTGGGGTCTTCAGACCAGCTCAACACTAGAGTGTCAGAGTGCAGATACTGTAAGGTGTGTGGGCGCATCAGGTGGCAGTTCTGTGTCAGTGACCAAAGTCTGCAACAATGGCAGAGAGCACCAGGAGCAAAGCCAAAGGAATGGCTGATGCTCAGGCCAGAGACGATGAGGAGGTTGTCCACGAGCCCTCCAAGAGTCCGACGCCAGAGAACAGTTCTGCAGAGGACATTGCACAACCTGGCACTGCTGGACAAGATGAGGAGGAGCTTGCCCAAGGGTCCTCAATGAGCCAGATGCCAGTCCTCCGCTCTGAAATGGACAGTGAATCACCTGGCTCTGCAGCGTGCCGCAGATCACCCCTTGCAAATCCCTCCGGCCTGAGAGGTTCGGAGGCCCTCCTTCAAGCTGCTATGGCCAGTCTTATAGCTGGAAACCGGGGTACCTACGAGATACTCATGGCAGAGCATGGGCGTCTGGCAGCGCAGGAGGCAGCGGAGCGAGAGCGACAAGCAGAGCGTGAAGCTGCAGAGCGACAGCAAAGGGCAGAGCGTGAGGCTGCGGAGCGCCAGCAGAGCGTGAGGCTGCGGAGCGACAGCAACAGGCAGACCGTGACCACCAGCTGCAGCTAGCTCAGATCCAGCCCTCATCAGCCACCCGTGACCTTCAAGACACCAAACTTCCAAAGGTCCGTGTTGAGGACTTCCCAGTGCTGGAGAAGGATGGAGACTTAGACTCTTTCCTGACTGCTTTTGAACGGACTTGCCTGCAGCACCATCTGGACAAGGACCAGTGGGCCAAATACCTGACCCCCCGTTCAAGGGGTAAGACCCTGGAAATCCTTGGGGACTTGCCTACTGAGGCAGATCAGGGCTACGACACCATCAAGCGGGCCCTGATCCAACAGTACAACCTCACTCCGGAGTCCTACCGCAAGAAGTTCCGGACCCTGCAGAAGGGACCAAAGGACTCCTGGGTTGACCACCGGCGGGCCCTTGCCCGAGCTGCCGACCACTGGACCCAAGGCCTGCAGCTTTCCACCGGACCAGAGATCCTGGACTTGGTCATCACGGAGCAACTCTTGTGGAACTGCCCTGAGGATCTCCGCCAGTTCATCCGAGACCAGAAGCCAAAGGGGTCCACGGCTACAGCTGCCCTGGCTGATGACTACACCAACAATCGGGCCCCTGAGGCCAGGAGAGCGGCCACCAGTAGCACCTGGAGAGGGGGTAAGATGAATTCTGTGACTGCCCCACCTGCCCCTAGACTGCAGGGGGTGTCCCCCTCAACTCCCCTCTCCAGGCCCGTGGCAGAGCCAAGACGGTGCCACCAGTGCAACCAACCTGGACACTTCAAGGCCATGTGCCCTCAGCGTCCCAAGGCCCCGGCTCCGTCCCCGTCCCAAGGGCCGCCCAAGGTGTATTGTGTGGGTGGGGGTTGTGGTAGGTCCCTGGACAGCTTCCAACCTGTCACCGTCGGCCGGTCTGTGACCATAGGACTGCGAGACAGCGCCTCGGAGGTGACTTTGGTGCGGCCTGAGATGGTGTCCCCCCAAGACTTGGTACCTGGAAAAACCGTCGCTGTCTCCGGGATTGGAGGCATTGACCCGGCGCTGCCTGTTGCTGGCCTTTATTTGGACTGGGGCGCAGGGCGAGGGGTGAGGAGGTGGGGGTAACTGATCGGATCCCCGCAAACGTGCTACTTGGGACAGATTTGGGGCAGATAACCTCCCAGTTTGGGCCCCCCCCAAGGGCTGAACCTTCAGCCAGTACTGACATGCCTCCTGACAATGTTAATGTGTTCTCTATGAATGATGTAAGGGAGGAGGGAGTGAACTCTGATTTTTCTGCTTGCATAGACACACACACAGCTGCAGCTGTGACAGGAGGGGAGGGGGTCAGAGGAAGGTGTGACAATGCCTCTACAAGTAATCAGCCAGTGAGCTGGGATCTGTTGCCCTCTGCAGGGATAAGCAGAGAGCAGGGTGCTGCAGGGGGAGGACCAGTGTGTGGGATGGGGGCTACCACAGCAAATGTGGGGTCCCCAGAGATTTCACAGCGGGGTTCTGTTGCTGCAGGGGGGGAACAGGCAGGTGAGATTGGGGCCGGTCCCGGAGCGGAAGTGCTCCCAGGCAAGATCTCGGTGCAGGGTTCCCCCACAACCGGGGTGACAGGAAGCCAGGTAGGTCTGCCTGAACCAACGACTTGGTCAGGAACGGAGGAGGAGCAGGCACGACCCACGGTCGCAGCGGCTGTGGCCGCTGTCACCCGCAGTGGGAGTGCTGGAACCCAAGGGGCCTCCCGGAGGTCCGATGGCTCTTCCCCTTCTGACCAAGTGGCAGCCGAGTCAGGCGGAGGCCAGGACACAGGTCCCGGGGTACAGACCGAAGATGTGACAGTCTCGTAGATTCTGGCCACATCTAGTCCTGGGTTTCAGGCAGCGTTAGAAGCTGACGACAGCCTGAAAGCTCTAAAGGAGCAGGCGGCACAGCCTCCCTCGGACTCGGACCCGGAGCGAGTGGTCTGGGACCAAGGACGGCTGTACCGGGTCACGGTCCAGCAGGGTTCACCGGAGGCGTGGCCCAGGGACCGACAGTTGGTGGTACCCTATCCGTTCCGGACGGAGTTGTTGCGGATCGCACATGAGATTCCGATGGCCGGACACCTAGGGATCGCTAAGACCAAGGCCAGGTTAAACCAGCATTTCTACTGGGCAAAAATGGGGGCCGATGTGGCTGCCTACTGCCGTTCGTGTGAAACCTGTCAGAGAGTGGGGAAGGCGGGGCCACACCCCAAAGCCCCCCTGGTATCTCTGCCCATCATCGATGAGCCTTTCAGGAGGGTGGCTGTGGATCTGGTCAGCCCGCTGGCCATCCCCAGTAGCTCCGGGAAACGCTTCATACTGACGGTAGTGGACTATGCCACCCGGTACCCAGAAGCAGTGGCCTTGTCGTCCATTCGGGCTGACAAGGTGGCCACCGCATTGCTGGAGATTTTCTCCCGAGTGGGTTTTCCCCAGGAAATGCTCACTGACTGGGGGACCCAATTCATGTCCCAGCTGATGGAGGCCCTCTGTAAGCAAGTCCAGGTGCGACATCTGGTGGCCAGCCCGTACCACCCACAGACTAATGGCCTGTGCGAGCGGTTCAATGGCACCTTAAAGCAGATGCTTAAGATGTTGGTCGACTCCCACGGGCGTGACTGGGAGCGGTATCTCCCACACCTGTTATTTGCTTACCGGGAGGTTCCACAGGCCTCAACGGGATTCTCACCGTTTGAGCTCCTGTACGGGCAACGTGTGCGGGGCCCCCTGGCTCTGGTGAAAGAGGCTTGGGAAGGGGATTTGGCCACCCCTGGAGTGTCGGTTATCGAGTATGTCATGCGCTTCCGGGACAAAATGCAGGCCTTGACGCAACTGGTACACGACAATATGGCTCAAGCCCAGGCCGATCAGAAGCGTTGGTACGACCAGAACGCTTGTGAGAGGACCTACCAAGTGGGTCAAAAGGTGTGGGTACTGGTCCCCGTACCACAGGACAAGCTTCAGGCAGCCTGGGAAGGCCCATACCTCGTGTACCAGCAGCTCAACCCTGTGACGTACCTGGTCACCCTGGACCCTGCCCGTGAAAGGCGGAAGCCCTTCCATGTGAACATGATGAAGGCACATCATGAGCGGGAGGCGTGTGCGCTCCCAGTGTGCAACCTGCCCGAGGAGGGAGAAGCGGAAACCCTCTTGGATATGCTAGCCCAGGTTAGGGCAGGCGGATCCATTGAGGATGTGGAGGTTGGCCACCAGCTCTTGGAGGACCAACGGTCCCAGCTGTGGGCCACCCTACACCCTTTCCGGGGGTTGTTTACCAACCAGCCCGGAAAGACTGACTTGGCTGTCCATCACGTGGACACTGGGGATCATCCCCCGATCCGGCGTTCAGCATATCGGGTCTCCCTGGAGGTGCAGCGACACATGCGCCAGGAGATTGACGAGATGCTGAAGCTGGGGGTGATCCAGGCATCCAACAGCGCTTGGGCCTCGCCTGTAGTCCTCGTCCCTAAAAAGGACCGAACCACTCGGTTCTGCGTGGACTACAGGGGGCTCAATGCTGTCACGGTCGCCGATGTGTACCCAATGCCACGCATCGATGACCTGCTCGATCAGTTGGCCGGGGCTCAGTACCTGACCATCATGGATCTGAGCCGGGGATATTGGCAGATCCCCCTGACTCGCAAGGCCAGGGAACGCTCTGCCTTTATTACCCCATTTGGACTGTACGAGTCCACGGTGATGCCATTTGGGATGAGGAATGCCCCTGCCACTTTCCAGCGGATGGTCAACACCCTGCTCACGGGACTTGAAGGGTACGCGGCCGCGTACCTGGATGACATTGCCGTCTTCAGTCCCACCTGGGAGGACCACCTAGAGCATCTAGCACAGGTGCTCAGGCGGATCCACCAGGCAGGTTTGACCATCAAGCCGGGAAAGTGTCAGCTGGCCATGAGCGAGGTCCAGTACCTCGGTCACCGGGTAGGCGGGAGAACACTGAAGCCCGAGCCTGAGAAAGTGGAGGCCATCGCATCCTGGCCCTCCCCCAGGACCAAGAAGCAGGTGATGTCCTTCTTGGGGACCGCCGGGTACTATAGGAGGTTTGTTCCACGCTATAGTAGCCTGGCAAAGCCCTTGACGGACCTCACCAAGAAGAAGCTGCCCTCTGCAGTCGATTGGACAATGGACTGCGAGACAGCTTTCCGGGCCCTAAAGGACGCCCTGTCCAGCCCGCCCGTGCTACAGGCAGCCGACTTCACGCGGCCGTTTGTAGTACAGACCGATGCCAGTGACTTCGGCCTCGGTGCGGTGCTCAGCCAGGTGGACTCTGCAAGCCAAGAGCACCCAGTCTTGTACCTGAGCAGGAAGCTGTTACCAAGGGAAGTGGCCTATTCCACGATGGAAAAGGAATGCCTGGCCATAGTGTGGGCCCTGCAGCGTCTGCAACCATATCTATACGGGCGCCACTTCATCGTGGAGACGGACCACAATCCCCTCAGCTGGTTACACACCGTCTCTGGGACAAATGGGAGGTTGTTGCGATGGAGCCTTGCGCTCCAGCAATACCACTTCACCATTCACCACAAAAAGGGCCGTGACCTCGGTAACGCAGATGGGCTGTCCCGACAAGGATAGGTCGCGGACGGGCGCACGGGGGAACACCGGAGTGTGCTGCCCCCTAGCGCCCTCAAAAGGGGGGAGGTGTGAGGGAAATCCTGGGATATGAAGAGGAATGATGATGTCCAGTCATCATTTTTCTCATCACCCCCCTGAGGGCAACCCCCCTCCCTTGTCCCTTCACACACTGAGGTACTTCTCAGATGCCAGCATCTGGAAAGGTGTGAAGTCCCACTTACACCTCCAACAGCCATCTCCTCTGATATGGAGATTGCTTGTTCTCTCAGGCCTCTAAAACACAGAGAGAGGAAGACCCCCTGGGAGCTGTGTCCACTCATCAAAGAGAGTGGGCAGGGACCTAGCAAAACCAAAAGTAGCTAGCATACTGCTGGCTCTGTAATATCATACCCAGTTATGATATTACCGTGCGTCTCAGCCATACACCTCCTACATCGTTAGAATCGGGACTTCAAGCCGAATTTGTGCATATCCTCGACGTCTATGTGGCACCCTGGGTCGGCGAGATATAAAGAACTGCTAGTAGGAGTCCGGTAAATGAGTCGTGCTTGGACTCAAAATGCAGAGGGGACCCGGGCGGATCTGATGGCACCAGAACCATCCCGATCGGACCTCCCAGTCCGGAGTTGCAGGTAATAGCCCCTTCTGGGATATTACTCTGACTCAATGCAGGGGGAGTGGCAGTGCTTCCCTATGAGGTCACTAAGGTAGGAGGGGACCTGGATTTGCCCAGGTTGATAACCCTACTTCGGCCATTTCCCAGTGTTCTTTTGCTCGGGGGTCTGGTCAGGGAAGACCTGTGAGGGAGATCCTGGAAACCTGGTCCACGGCGCCCCCCTGTGGCCAGACGCACAAGGTAACTGCTGGAACTGTGTATGCCTGTTTGTAAACCATGCTTTAATTGTAACTGTACTCTGACCTATGTATATTCTGTAGATCTCCTATTGTATATATTGTAGTTTCTAGTGTGGCTTCGGCCGATTAAAATATATAATTAATCTTGGGTTGTTCTGTTATCTCGATCTTGAATCCCACGTCTGTGTGTTCGGCTAATAGTTACCGTGAAGCGGTTGGTGGCAGCGAGTTGTGCCAAGGAGTATTGTGGGGAGGCCAGTGAGATTCGGGGAGATTTTATATATTCCGCCCGCGGAGGTCGGGGGAATATCTACCCTACTCTCACCGGGGACCCTTCAATAATCGGCATAAGTAGTATAGCGGCCTCCTTGCTTATTGTCGGGCAATTCCATAATTGGCCTGACTATAAGAGGGGCGCTAGAGAGCGCGTCACGTGCTCTGTCTGTCGGTCGGGAGGTATAAAGGAGGGGTGACCCCCACTTGTTACCCCCCGATTGTGACGTACTGGTAGCCAGCGCGGGGGATTTCTGAGTGACCCCCCCGGTGGTTCGTGACACTATGTATTATAAGATAAACTGGTCTTGCACATTTTTGTATTGATCTTTTCTATCCAATATTTGTCACTTTTATACTTACCTGTGATTATAATTATCCTTTGTCCTTACCTGGATAGGTAGTCTTTTATTATTGCTGTAGTAACATCCCATTCCAGTGCTGGCATTGGCCCTGGTTTTTACTGCAGGAGCTCGGCTGTCAGCTAAGCCAAGCTCCGGCGGTGATCATATGGGGAAGTTCTGATATTTAGATTGACTGAGCAATCACAGTTTTTAGAAAGCTGGGGCCGTTGTAATTGTTCTCCGCATCACTTCCCACGCCGGTCATCTGCCGGCAAAGAGCTATTACTATGTGTTTTCACTTAGTTTAAATCCTTGATGGACATACTGTATCATGTCATGATGCGGCATCTGACTTCTGCTTATACTGCTTATGACATGCTATAACCGTCATGTGGTGTTAAGGGGTTAAGAAGATCATTTATATTTTTAAGTCATTGTTTTACATCAGGATCTGTAAGCTAAAACTAGGATTGGAACCACTGAGAGAAAAACGATAGTGCAAAAATGTTAATGTTTTCCATGCTTTGGAATCACTGGTCTGGACAAAATACAGAAAATGACGTTGATCCTTGTTTGCTTTTATTTGTACACATTTTTATTACATGATATTTCCTCTTTGGCGGTATTTCCTATTTACTGTAACTCGTGTTACTAAAGAGCAATGCATATTTATAGTTAGCAATGCTCACGCAGATGAATTCAAACTGAAATTGGCACTCAATGAAACCATTTAACTTTGTTAAAGAATTTAAAGCAGATACAGCATGTATATACGTTAGAAATGGAGGGACACGGTATGAAATGTCTTGAGATTATTGGAGAAACAATAAAACAAAATACCTGCAAGATTAGGCTATGTTCACATCTCAGTTGAATGGTGATATTTTTCCCGTAAAAAATTATGAACATTATGCCAAACCCAATATACCCCATTAAAAGTCAATGTGGGTCCATCAGTTGGAATTTGTACATAATTATAGGGATAATAATAATTTTATTCATTTATATAGCGCTATTAATTCCACAGCACTTTACATACATTTGCAATACTGTCCCGATTGGGGCTCACAATCTAGAGTCCCTATCTGTATGTCTTTGGAGTGTGGGAGGAAACCGGAGAACCCGGAGGAAACCCACGCAAACACGGGGAGAACATACAAACTCCTTGCAGATGATTTCCTTGGTGGGATTTGAACCCAGGACCCCAGCGCTGCAAGGCTGCAATGCTAACCACTGAGCCACTGTGCCGCCCGGATGTTATTTTGTTTTAGGCTGCACCTCTACTTTATGAATAGCAGTATAAGGATATGCTATACAGCAAGTACACAGTGTAACTGAGACAGTCCATGAGATTATGCAGATATCCCACCTCTGCAGCCAATTTATCATGACTATGCACTTCTCTGTCTTCAATTGTCAGTTCAATATGCAATTCACTGACAAGTATAGACGAGGCCACAGCTAATTCCTCTACTAGGCCAGTTATTGGGGAACTCAGAGTGATCCTATGGTATATATACACCTCTGATTCTAGTGCATAAAATAAATTAATGTATCCCAGTATGGTCACTGCCAACTCCACAAAAATAAAAGGAACTACTAGTTGCCACCACCAATAGTTTATACAGGTATAGCTTCAGGGATGTAGATTATAGAGCAAAAGGAACAGAGCTATTACATTTTATATACTGTATTTTTTGGATTATAAGATGCCCTTTTCCTCCCATAAATTTGGGAGGAAAATTAGGTGCTTCTTATAAGCCAAATACAGCTTACTGGGGGTGAAGGAGAATGATCACAGGAGGCAAGGGCAATGCTGCGGACTATAGTCTGTGTGCTATGCGGCAGGCAGTGCTAGTGCTCATTGTGGACTGTGAGGCAGAGGCCATCCTGAAAATGCGGACTTCAAATAATTGCACCTGTACTCGGCGCCTGTGTAGATGGAGCTCTTGGCTCATGATCTCATCTGTGCATGTGCAGCCTCTGGCCCATTGATCCTACAGCAACAGATTTAAGGAAAATGGCACCTGGAGGTGGCGCTTTAGCAGATGAAATCTCAGCTTGTCATTGAGCCGATAGCTCAATCTGTGCAAGCGCCAACTACAGGCAGCATTTTTTTTAAAGTCTGCACTGCCAATAGTTTCTATATGTTCCTGCTTCACACCACCCGCAGCGAGCATCCGGGACACCTGCTGCACTGCTCGCAGCATCACCCTACCCCACCACAGCCCCTGCTTCCTGTGACCCCACTAAATCACTACTGCTGCTATCCCCCCGGTAAATCACCAGCGGATTATAAGACAGAACCCATATTTTTCTTACCTTTTTTCCCCTCTAAATTTGAGGTGCATTTTATAATCCAGTGCATCTTATATGAAAAATTCATATTTAATTTGAAAAGTAGGCAGTTTATAAAAATAAATAAAAGATGTTGCAATGGGAACAAAATACATACCGTATTTTTCGCTTTATAAGACTCACCCCCAAATTTGGTGAAGGAAAAGAGAATTTTTTTATTAATGTTAAATGGGGTCCATCTTATAATGCCAGTGTCCGTCTAACAAATCATATAGGGTATATGTCCCTCATAGCCCCCATCCTAAAATTAACCCCCCTTAATCTGGATATGGCTCCCTTATATTGAATATAGCCCCCTTGTGCTGGGACACGTCCCCCAGTGATGCCACATGTCCCGCATTGATGACACACATCCCCTATTGCTGGCACATGTCCCCTATTTATGGCACATGTTCCCCTGTGCTGCCCATGGCCCCTACAGATGGCACACCTCCCGTGTTTGATATGGCTCCCATGTGTGCTGCCCATGGCCACTATAGATGGCACACCTCCCCTGTTAGATGTGGCCCCCCATGTGTGCTGCCCATGGCCACTATAGATGGCACACCTCCCCTGTGTTAGATATGGCCCCCATGTGTGCTTCCCATGGCCACTATAGATGGCACACCTCCCCTGTTAGATATGACCCCCATGTGTGCTGCACATGGCAACTATAGATGGCACACCTCCCCTATGTTAGATATGGTCCCCATGCTGCTGCCCATAGTTAAATAAAACACTCTTTCCTTACCTTCTCAGCACTATAATCCCTCGTGTCTCCCTCTGTGTGGTTGAGCTCCTCCTCCACTTCCTGGTTATCGGTGCCGGTCATGTGATCGGCACAGCAGAGTGATATCATCTCTGTGTGCCTGATCACATACAGCAGCAGAGACACCGGGAGATCAGCGCTGGAGGTAAGTAAAGCTTTTTTTTTTTTACTATGGGCAGCAGTATGGGGGCCATATCTAACACAGGGGGGATCATGTGCGATCAAAGGAGGGCGCAGGCAGATATAATATGCGCCGCTGCCCCAGCCCATCGCCGTGGTGCGGTTTCAGCACCATAGTGATTGACAGCGGCAGTGCATATTATATGAGCGGGAGCAGGAGATCAAAGGCTCCATCCTGCAGCTTTCACAAGCGCCCAGCACCGCTTTAGAGCTGCCCCCACCTCCCCTGGACCCTGCAGTATATATATATATATATACATATATATATATATATATATATACATATAATATATATATATATATATAACACACACACACCCGTATATTCGGATTATAAGACGCACCCCCTATTTTCCCCCAAAATTTGGGGGAACAAAAGTGCGTCTTATAAAGCGAAAAATACGGTATATACAGTTGCATAAAATGAAAGGGATAACAAAAAGAAAGTACTAAACCTGTGTGACAGAAAGGAAGAACTTCTTTTAGAAAATATGGAACAATCCTACCGAAACCTGTATCTTCCTGCATTGAACAAAGTGTCTACTTAAACTTGGGTATTTATTAAACAACAGCCATTCTTACATACCACTTCTTGATGACCTTAGATGGTACAGGTGATGGGATGTGGCTCTGGTCTCTAAAAAATTATCAGATCTCCAACTTTCAGGCTATCTTTGCCCTTGGAGTTCCAAGACAAAAAATATTGTAGTCATGTCTAATATTATAATTTTACCTTTCTATAGAGCTGAAACATGGCATGAATAGCATCATCCATCTGACCGATTTTAATTTGGGGCAGATGTGCCGATCGCACAGTTATGTAATAATATGCATGTTATTCCACTCGGGATCATGATGCCAAAAATGTGTCTACTATACCAACCTACCACAAGAACCCACTGTATGTTGGTTCTGAAGAGCCTGGTTGCGGCCCTTTGAAATCCAACAGGGCTGATTCAAGAGGTGATAAATTTGACGCTTCCACCCTGTGGTATATACAGAGCCCAGGCTTTTAATTTGCTTTATAGCAGATGTATTAGTTCAGTTACCTGTCCACACTATAGAGTCCTACTTCCATGAAGGCTGAAATGTCAGCTTCCTCTCTCTTCCTCAGTTATAATTAGTTTATCACTTCCTCAGTTAGAATTAATCTCATATGTTCAATGTAGGGGTGATATGTCCCCTCTCCGGAGATGTCTTTATGGATTGTAAAATTTTCTCTATTTCACACAGACTATGGGAAACAACAGAAAAATAAGTCTCTTGATCTCATGGGGATGTTTTCTGGGCATGCTATGTCACATGTGCAGAGGCTACTGTGATAAAGAGCTGAGTGGGAACCATCACCCATTTTCAATAGAGTATCAATTAAAATAGCAATAATAATACTATAGTACTGTGCAAAGTTTTTAGATAAGTATGCAAAGATGTGCAAATTAAGTGTCAAGCTCGCCGCCGGGAATTGCACTGCAGTGAACAAAAGTGGACCCACTGGACCATAGGGAGTTCCGAGGCTTAACTCTTTTGTGGGGTAAAGACCAGGACTATGGCAGCTGACCCCCAGGGCAGGGTTGGACACAGGAGTAGACAAGGGCTTAGTTTCAAGTATAGACGGGACTACAGGAGTGGCAGAGGCAGATGGCATGGCCAGGACAGACAGGCAAGGTTACTAGGAAGGCTGGGACCTACAGGATGGTTGAGGATGGAGGCACGACCGGAATGGACAGACAGTCTCTGGTACAGCAAGGGGGTGACCCTGATGCTGGAGACAGAGCCAGGGCGGACAGTCACAGTCTCTGGTGTGGCAAGGACCACAGAGGTAGCTGAGGCTGAAGGCATGGCCAGGGCGAACAGGCACAGACTCTGGTACAGCACGGATCAGTGCTATTAGCTCTTAAAAGAGCTATTGTATTCTGGTTTCTGGACAGTACTATGGAGGTAGTTGCACACATTGCTTTAAATACTGTCTCTGCTCAGAAATCTGTCCCTCCATATGCTACACTGACCTACACTGCAGGTAGCCCTGAACAGGGCTTTTTGTGCTATTAAGAGGTCTACACTCTCCCAAGCAGCTGCTCATTCTATCCCTATACTGATACAATCTTGGCTCCAGATGCAATGTGTGCAAAATGGTGTCCGACGGTCTATTATTGAACCTATGATGCTAATCGGCTAGCTAATCACAGTAATGCCACAACTAAGATGGCTGCAGCATTACTGTGATTGGTTAAGAAGCCCAGCATGATTATTGGCTGCAAATCAGGCACCAAAACGGCTGGGCAGGAAATCCTAATATAGAAAAGCGAATACACCATTATTCGCAATATAATTAATAGCCCGAATACCATACTATTCTGCAAATAGCGAATAGTGGCGTATACATTCACTCATCACTAGAGGGTAGCGGTGCGCTCGCATGCCCTAGGGGCACTCCAGGAGGTGTGATGCGGAGAGGCCCCGGTAGGCAGAAGGAGGAGAAGCCAATGTGGGGGAGAAGCAAGGACACCGGGCAGCATGGAAGGAGCCAGCCATGGCTGTGAATGACAGTGCATCCCTGCTGGAGGAGGAAAGGAGGGATGCAGCATTACAGTAAGAATGTTTTAAAAAATTGAAGTGTTACCAATTTATTTTTAGCAATTACCAAAATTCTAAGTGTATGAATAGAGAAATTTAAATCGAATCAGTATTAGATGTGGCACTCTTTGCCTACAAAATAGCATCAACTCTTCTAGGTACAATTGCACATCATTTTTGAAGGAACTCAGCAGGGAGTTTGTTCTAGACATCTGTCTCTCCCTATTAATTCTGTTCTATTCGATTTTTCTCCCACATTAATCTTAACTGCTGTGACACACTTGTGACGCCCTGGCAAAACCAGGTAGTCACAGTAGTAGTCCACCCTTCTTGATACCACCAAAAACCCACACGCAGGTACAACACACAGCCATTAAAGCCTAGCCACCCCCTCATTATAATAAGGACACACCAGTGGGCGGGATCAGGCAGATGAGAATGCCCACCTAGGTGTCCTGAGGTGTCAGGGGCGGGAACACGACAGTCAAGTATGGACAGTTGAGATGAAATTTGAGTAGTCAAGTGCAGACAGAGAAGTGGAGTCAGGGGTAGGGGCCCCTGGACTACTTGGCTAGGTGGCAGACAGTAAACAGGGCCACAGGCGATGAAGATCCGGTCGCGGGAGACCATAAGTGGACCGGGGCAGGGATTAGCCCGCCGGTGCTGTGCACAGACGGGGTGCCTGGACCCTAGGATGAGGAAGGTTGCATGAACCTTGTTAATCAACCAGCAGAGGACGAGGCTTCAGGCAATGTTCTCCAGAAGCTCAGAGAGCGAAACGGAAGCCCAACGTGGGGGATAATGTGTCAGTCATAACCCACAGAAATCCCAAGGGTCAGATTTCGCCACAGCTCCCAACATACACAGTACCGGGAGTGGACTTCCCCGTTCCATGTGGAGTCGTCCCAGAGAAGACACAAACACAGAGTGCAGGAGGAAGGGATCCCTGTTTTCTACAACCGGGTGTGGGACCCGAATACACCCACCAAAAGCGACTGGTCACTGGCAACTTGGTTTACCACTGGACTTGTGTGCGATTATTGAACTGTGACTACACCATTGATCCCCGGTCCAATCCGGCATGCCACCTCCAGCAGCCATTACTCCCGTGTACCAAAGAGGGCCCCAGGACTACACCTCCCCTACCCGTGGAGGGGATCCCACCTTGCTGCCCCGCTCCATCAGCCCCGGGCGCCCCATCACCGGTGTCACCATCCCTCACCGCAACCCAAGGGTGGCGTCACCGACACATCAGCCCCCTGTAAATACCCCTTTCTGACGGTTGTGAGGACGGACGGCCGTGCAAGCCCGGGTCTGGTCACCACTCGAGCCGCAGCAGCGAACCCGAATCTGAGCAGCCCAGAAGCGGCAGCTGCCCCCACCCGCAACACACTATCCTTAAGGGCTATTTACACACTGCAACATCGCTATAGATATATCGTCAGGGTCACGGTGTTTGTGACGCACATCCGGCACCGTTAGCGACATCGCAGAGTGTGACAGGCAGGAGCGACCTTAAACAATCGCAAAAGAGACAAAAATCGTTGTTATATGAGAGGTCGTTCATTTACCAAAAATCGTTGTCTCGTACGTAGCGAGGTTGTTCCTCGTTCCTGCGGCATCACACGTCACTATGTGTGACATCGCAGGAGCGACGATCATCTCCTTACCTCCGTCCACCGGTAATGAGGAAGGAAGGAGGTGGGCGGGATGTGACGTCCTGCTCATCTCCGCCCCTCCTCTGCTATTGGATGGCTGCCGTGTGATGTCGCTGTGACGCCGCACGAACCGCCCCCTTAGAAAGGAGGCAGATTGCCGGCTACAGTGACGTCACAGGCAAGGTAAGTCCGTGTATTGGGTGTAAGCGATGTTGTGCGCCACGGGCAGCGATTTGCACGTGACGCACAACCGACGGGGGCGGGTACGCTCACTAGCGATATCGGTACCGATATCGCAGCGTGTAAAGTACCCTTTACAGTTTCTGCAGTTTGTGATAATTTCCTCTATGACTAAACTGTGACCAGTGACTTTCCCTCACTATCCAGATTCATCACAAAATGGCTGCTGCATTTCACACTTCTAATTTTATACAGGCTGTGATACACCCACCCGGTTGGTTGTTCTATCATATGTTTAATGATAGCAGCAATGCATTATGGGAAAGCCTGTCTGGCTGTGCCCGAGGTCATGTGATTCTTCTCTGGCTCATACAATCTTTTACCATATGGATAATGATTGTGGTGATTTGCATGATGCAACCTGCATATAATCCCCCGGCTTAAAAGGTGTATTCCATTCTCCAAGATTTTATCCCAATATGTAGTAGGTGTGATAGTAATATTAACAAACCAATTAGAAATGTAGTATAGTGCTCCCGATATAGCCATGTCTCTTAACTCATATGCAGGGCATTACAGCTTTGGTATTCATGGTTACAATCACGCATGAGGTAAGTTACATAGCTGATCAAGAGAACTATACTAGATTTCTAATTGGAGGGAATTCATTATTATTATTATTATTATTATTATTGCACCTACTACATTTTGGGATAGAACCTTAGAGATGAGAATACCATTTTCTGAAAATTATAACCCACATTATGGGAAATCCACAATGGACAAGCCAAATTAGCCAGAAACCAGCACCTAGCAAAGATCTGAATTTTTATTTTTCAATGATGGACACTCTCTCATTCATAAGCAAAGATACATAATATTCAATGTATATTTCATCTTTTTAGGACAAGAGAATTTTTTTTCCAATTCAGATTCCATGGATGCTCATGTTGAAGAATGGAATACAAAGGCAACTAATGAATTAAGGCATAACAACTGGACCAATCTGCCCCAAATTTGGCATGTAGTAAAATCATGCGCTTTGTAATATCTAACCCCCGGACCCCCGGTTTTGTCTCTCTTGGACCTACCATTCTTGAGATAAGTCTTAAAAAAAATGGAATACAAAAGCAAATATTAATTTATGGCCAACCGACTGGGCCAATTTGCTCCCAATTTTGTGCATAGACTAATCAGATGCTTCAAAGATTTTACACAGGGATTGTCAGTAGTAAACAAACTTTTTAACCACACACATAAACAACAATCAGTTGACCTGCAAACATTTCGAAATGTTGTGCTTCCACCATCATTGGCATGGGTGGCACATACTCACATTTTAATTCCACGGGCGGACTTCTGGTTGTTAATAAAATGGCACAGGAGACAGATGAAGACCTCAGATCAATGATCTTTTCACTAAATTGAGATCTCCATCTGCTTCGCTTCTGCCACCATTTTATTGAAGACCAAAAGTGAAACCAAACTGCCACCCACAATGGTGATGGTGGCATCAAAACTTTTTAAAAAAAGAGGTAGGTCACTGAATAGAAACACAGAAGATAAGGAGAGGGGTGGAAGAGCAGTAGACGAGCCTATCCACAGTCCAACCCCGATGCACTAAAATATTATTAGAAGAAAACTTCAAACTCTGATTAAACAAGATTGGATACCTTCACCAAAGGTATCAATGTAATCAGTATCACAGCACCCTTATGACAATGTATTTACATTGCTAAACCTTTCTGACAGATTCTCTTTAAAAGAAGTCTGTCAGCACATAATGCCTGGGCAAACCAAGAAGAAGCTGTGGATGTGAATACATCCTTGGTGTGGCCAAACAGGTAGTTGCACCTTCCCATCCACTTGTTTTTCAACTCTGCTCCCTTATTCCTTGACTGACAGCTCCGACTTTTCAGGAGCCAGAGAAGGATGGAGACAGATGGAAAACAAGCAAGTGAAAAAGTACACTGAACTTCTTGTCCACACCAAGTGCATAGCTTCCAACCATCCCGAATACAGCGGGACTGTTCCGATATGAGGCAGCAGACCCACTCTCCCAGCAATTCAGAGCTGTGTCCTGACTTCCACTCACTTTATTCTCTCCAGCCATCTTCATTGCCTCCTTCTCTGGTGCAGGCCATCATCTCTCTGCCTCGTACACACATTTACATAAACAATTCTTCTCTTTTCCTAACATCTGGTCTGCCCAGGAATGGAACCCAAAACCTGCATCATTGTAGGCAGTATTAAACGCTGTAAGCCACAGCCTCCACTGAAAAGTGTAAGAGAGTTTGCTATATTTGGTGTGCAGTGAAGGCTCTGAAATCACTGGCACTATGGTCTGATACACAGAGATGCACTTGTACATAGTAGTGCATTTCTATATACAGTTAGGTCCAGAAATATTTGGACAGTGACACAATTTTCGCGAGTTGGGCTCTGCATGCCACCACATTGGATTTGAAATGAAACCTCTACAACAGAATTCAAGTGCAGATTGTAACGTTTAATTTGAAGGTTTGAACAAAAATATCTGATAGAAATTGTAGGAATTGTACACATTTCTTACAAACAGTCCACATTTTAGGAGGTCAAAAGTAATTGGACAAATAAACCAAACCCAAACAAAATATTTTTATGTTCAATATTTTGTTGCGAATCCTTTGGAGGCAATCACTGCCTTAAGTCTGGAACCCATGGACATCACCAAACGCTGGGTTTCCTCCTTCTTAATGCTTTGTCAGGCCTTTACAGCCGCAGCCTTCAGGTCTTGCTTGTTTGTGGGTCTTTCCGTCTTAAGTCTGGATTTGAGCAAGTGAAATGCATGCTCAATTGGGTTAAGATCTGGTGATTGACTTGGCCATTACAAAATTTTCCACTTTTTTGCACTCATGAACTCCTGGGTAGCTTTGGCTGTATGCTTGGGGTCATTGTCCATCTGTACTATGAAGCGCCATCCGATCAACTTTGCGGCATTTGGCTGAATCTGGGCTGAAAGTATATCCCGGTACACTTCAGAATTCATCCGGCTACTCTTGTCTGCTGTTATGTCATCAATAAACACAAGTGACCCAGTGCCATTGAAAGCCATGCATGCCCATGCCATCACGTTGCCTCCACCATGTTTTACAGAGGATGTGGTGTGCCTTGGATCATGTGCCGTTCCCTTTCTTCTCCAAACTTTTTTCTTCCCATCATTCTGGTACAGGTTGATCTTGGTCTCATCTGTCCATAGAATACTTTTCCAGAACTGAGCTGGCTTCATGAGGTGTTTTTCAGCAAATTTAACTCTGGCCTGTCTATTTTTGGAATTGATGAATGGTTTGCATCTAGATGTGAACCCTTTGTATTTACTTTCATGGAGTCTTCTCTTTACTGTTGACTTAGAGACAGATACACCTACTTCACTGAGAGTGTTCTGGACTTCAGTTGATGTTGTGAACGGGTTCTTCTTCCCCAAAGAAAGTATGCGGCGATCATCCACCACTGTTGTCATCCGTGGACGCCCAGGCCTTTTTGAGTTCCCAAGCCCACCAGTCAATTCCTTTTTTCTCAGAGTGTACCTGACTGTTGATTTTGCTACTCCAAGCATGTCTGGTATCTCTCTGATGGATTTTTTCTTTTTTTCAGCCTCAGGATGTTCTGCTTCACCTCAATTGAGAGTTCCTTAGACCGCATGTTGTCTGGTCACAGCAACAGCTTCCAAATGCAAAACCACACACCTGTAATCAACCCCAGACCTTTTAACTACTTCATTGATTACAGGTTAATGAGGGAGACACCTTCAGAGTTAATTGCAGCCCTTAGACTCCTTTGTCCAATTACTTTTGGTCCCTTGAAAAAGAGGAGGCTATGCATTACAGAGCTATGATTCCTAAACCCTTTCTCCGATTTGGATGTGAAAACTCTCATATTGCAGCTGGGAGTGTGCACTTTCAGCCCATATTATATCTATAATTGTATTTCTGAACATGTTTTTGTAAACAGCTAAAATAACAAAACTTGTGTCACTGTCCAAATATTTCTGGACCTAACTGTACCTCTAATCTAGAGGGAAAATAAGTCAGATTTATTTCTTTAAAAGTACTAAGAAATAATTAAACCAATTACAAAAATGTCATTTTTAATGCACTTTAAAACAAAAATAACAATAAACATCACAAGTCAGCAAATAATATTTGGTGTTCCTGGAATCGTAACAACTCGCATAATATAGTAAACAGATTATTTATGGCGATCAATATAAAATGGCGTGATTTAATTTTTTTCTCCATTGAATCCATAAAAATAATAAAACCTAAATTATTTTTTTTTTATATACTGTATTTTCATCTGCAGGTTTTCTACAGGTGTCTGCACCACGAGATGCAATAACAATCACCTCTGATTATTGCATTTTTGCTGGTTTGTTTGAGTTTTTCAGCTTATTATATTATGCAATTTTGGTGCAGATTTGAAGCAGTATTTTTAATGATTTTTTTTATGGTACAGAAAAGCTTTGATTCTGCACTTAAAAATACATAATATTTTGATTAAAAGGAATTTTTTTCAGGCTCCACATAAAAGCTTTTAGAAAAATAATAAACCAAAAATGCACATTTGAAAGATGCACAGCCCCAGGAAGGCAGGAGTTTTCATGAAATCACATCCACTTTGCTGGCACATTTAGCCTGTGTTCACATGTAAAGTAAATACTGCATTTTCTCTGCTGTTTTTTTTGCTCAGAAATTCTGTTGTGTTTTACTGTGCAGACAAACTGGATGTGATTTAATTAAAACTCTGCTCACTGTGCATCTTGGATGCTGTGAGAACTCCTTCACACAACCACGTCTCCAGCACGTGTGACGTCCATTTTTATAGGTAAGCCTCTATGTGGGGCCACAAGTATAAAAAACACATGTAAAAAAAAAACAGTTCCTTTAAGTGCAGATTCAAAGCTTTTCTATACTATAAAAAGACCATTCAAAATCCTGTTTCAAATCTACACCAAAAGGCATTAAATAAGGGGCAAAATACAAAAATGTAGCAAAAATGCAATGAGCAGAGAAGACTGTTATTGTGTAGTTTTGTGCAGACACCTTCGGAAAACAAAAAGCATAGTATTTACGCAATGTGTGAACAGGGCCTTACAGACATAAAAAACAGGATGTAATATAGCAAAGCTGATATAAAAATAAGAAAGTTATGCCTGATACGATTATGAAAGAGATTAACAAAAAATAAATGCATAGGTCCCAACTAAAGATGAACAGATTGAGTCATTAGTTTTCAATTCAGCATCCAGGCATAGATGACGTTGCACCACCCATGGCTAATGAAAAGTAGCACTAGGAAGGAAGAGATTCATGGGTCGCCCGTCCAGCCGCCTGGTACCACTGACTAAGATGCTGGACTGGAATCCCGCAAATCGATCCTCTTATCGCTAGTGCTCCCTGATGCAGATGTAGTGGGACAGTCCCAGATTTGGATCTATGCTCTGCAATCTTGGGCGTCTACTAAATGTCTCTCACTACCATTGCCCCTATGACATCTCCATCCAGTGTAGAAATAAATGGTAAATGTGTGGCTTGCAGGTGTGGCTAGGGACATGGTCAAAAAGTACCACATTGCGAGGCACGCACCTCTTAGTTTGTCCTTTCTGTTGTGTAAAAAGTGGGAGATGTTAGTGTGTACTTAGCACCTGTGCTTGGCTTGAACAATCATTTAATTCTAGCAGACACCATTTAAGTGGTTTAGTGGACTACAGACTTTAAAGGTGCTAAGTAGGGATGAGCGGACCTGAATGGTAAAGTTCGGGGTTCGTACCGTATAACAGGTGTCCGGATCTTGACCATGAATACTTTAAAAAAAGTCTGTGTCTGAGTACAGAGTTTGGGTACTGTTCGTATGCTAATAAAGTTTTTGAAAGGCTGCAGCACAGCCCATCAACAAGCTTTATTAATTATATGCAGAAGATGATTGTACACTGCTGTGAACAATAAAGATAAAAGAAAGACGTGTGCTACGCCTATTTTTGATAATCAGCGCAGATAAAATAACCCTCAGCTGTCTGTTTTGCCTTGGCTGGTTATCAAAAATAGAGTCAATCCAACAACATTTTTTCAAATCATTTCTTTAAATCATTTTTTAAAAAATGCTGTGAGGTTCCCCCTATTTTTGATGGCCAGCCAAGGTAAAGCAGACAGCTGGGGTCTGATAATTATCAGGATGGGAAGGCCTCTGGTTATTGGTCCCTCCCCAGCCAAAATATACCAGCCCACAGCTACACCAGAAGTGCGCTTCACCCGGCCAATCCTGGCACTTTACCTGGCTTTTCCCGATTGCCCTGGTGCATTGGCAATTGGGGTAATACTTGTAGGGTTTATGTCAACTGTGAATTGGCAGCTAACATTAAGCCTAGGGGGTTAGTAATGGATAAGAGTCTACCTACTAAGTAAGCTACTAAAAAACACACAGACATGATTTTTTTTTTTTATTTGAATAAAGATTCCCTCACATGCTCTCAATTAACAATTTATTACTTCAAAACGAGCATGAGAAATTCTGTACATACTTCTGACCGGCAGTGATCTCTAGAGCCTTGTTCTGAGAAAGTTCTGATTACTTCGGAACGTCTAGGATTTATTTTGAAGAAATAAACTGGTGAACGAGGCAATGTGGGGGAGTCTTTAGTCAAATAAACTTTTTTTTTCCCAGTATCTGTTTGATTTTTAACTGATGAGTTAGCAATGGAGGTGTCTGATAGACACTTATACATTACTAAGCCTGGGATTTATGTCATCTGTCAATTCAAAGCTGACATCAACCCCACAAGTATTACCCCAATTGCCACCACACCAAAGCAATCAGGAAGAAGAATTGGCGCATCTAATGGATGCACCACTTTTGGGGTGTCTGTGGGCTGCTATTTTTAGACTGGGGAGGGACCAATAACCATTGGGATTCTGAGCCTGATTATACCAGCCCCCAGCTGTCTACTTTATATTGACTGGTTATCAAAAATAGGGGAGACACCACACTGTTTTGTTTTTATGTAATTATTTAAACAAATTAAAGAAATGGCTTGGTATCCCCTCTATTTTTGATAACTATTCAAGGTAAAACAGGCAGTTGAAGGTTTTTGCCAGCAGCTGTCTGTTTTTCCTGCTCTGGTTATCAAAAAATGATGGGAACCCACATAATTTTTTATTATTTATTCCATATACACATGTTTGCAGTGCAATTGCCCCATTTTTGCTTCCTTTTGCAGCCCACTAGCCTTTAATACAACTATTTTAGAGCCCCAAAGTTCAGGTCCCCATAGACCTATATGGTTTGGGGCCCAGGGTTAAGTCCGGGTCTCAAGCCAAACTTTTAACTAGTGTCCGGCCGAACCTGGCAAACCCGAATGTCCACAAACTCACTGATCTCTAGTACAAGGGTTAAAGTGGAATTATGTCAGTGTAGTTTTATTATTGTTATTACACCAAAAATATTAAAACATCATTTACTGAAAAGAGTATGCTAATGGCATCACATAATGATATCACAAGTATAAAGTAGGAAAATAATTTATGTGGTGTATTTATAGTGTGGACATATTAAGTCCTCATTCACATGACTGTATTATGTGTATGTTTTGTGCTTAGCTGTTATAGATTTATTGTAGACACCCTACTATACATGTACCTCAGTAATATACTTATTTCAAAAGGAGGCAAATAGAGCTTTTTCTGTCATATTTGAGGAACAACAATTCTTCCAAACTGGCATTGCTTCTAAGAAGGAAAAATCTTAGCACATACATCAGTGGCAACATAGCATGGTATGTGGGCAAAAAGGTCCTGCATCTCCATCTCCATGGCACGACTGTATATATATATATATATATATATATATATCTCAAAATGTTCAATATGTGTGTCCGTGGCTAAAGATCACAATTTAAAGGTCCTAATTTTACTCCATTTTTCACTTCAAGGTCTACTGATTCTCCTCGACTTCCAACTCGAACAAGGCCCTTTACAAGGTCTCGTTGGGATCTTACCCTTTTTTGGATTTCTGCCACTGTTCCTTCTAGAAGCTTTGCTACAAAGCCTACACCAAATACTTTAAATAGGTCTGATGCAGCAAATGCGTACAACAGAGGGTTAACGCAGGCACTGAAAAAGGCTAAAGCAGTGGCCCCAGCTCTGCTCTTTTTAGCGAATATTGCCAGTTTATCAGACATGCTTCCTGATGTCAGATTTGCAGTCACCTGAATTGCATTGACAACATGGTATGGAAGCCAGAGAATCGCAAAAGTCACTAAAATTGCGGCAATCAGTTTCTCAATTTTTGGTCTTCGTCCAAACCGGATTGATTTCAGCTTCAGCAATACTAACATATAGCTGAAGCACACCAAAGGAAAGGGAAGCAAGAAAGCTACCAGTGTCTCGAAGGTGTAATGGAAAATAGCCTCTCCGCGGCTAGCATGGCAGGGCTCACAAATAGTTGCGTTCATTTGTTGATTTACAATGACCTCTCTGAAAGCAAATGCAGGAAGAGCTAAGGCCCCTGCCACTAGCCATATGGCTAGGAGAATCTTTGTTACCACTTCCCTTTTACGGAGTGACTGAGCCATGTAAGGCCGGAAAACTGCTAGGAACCGGTCCATGCTCATTAAAGCAATGATAAAAATACTTGCAAACATGTTGAGGCAGCAGACATAATAAGCCACCTTGCAGACACCTCTACCAAAAATCCAGGTCTTTAGGGCTAAAAATGCTATAAAAAATGGACTCAGAAGCAAAACTGTTCCATCAGCTATTGCCAAGTTAAGGATCAATATGCAGGTTACAGATTTTTCTCTCCCCTTCAGTTTCCACAAGATGCTCCAAATAATGAAGGCATTCCCAGGTAAGCCCAATGATGCAGCCAGTCCCAGAAATATTGCCCCAGAGATGCGGGAAGCCTGTGAGCTCAGGATGGTGTCATTTCCATAATTATTGACACAGATGTTCATTTTGAAATGGCTCCACCTAAATGGGAAGAGAAGGAAAAAAAAGGTGTTCATTATGGAGGAACAATATTTCCACATGGGTGTAGTGGATATTAAATAGATATTTCACATATAAATGCTATTCTCATTCCAATACTTATTCCATAAGGAAAGTTCCTTCAATTTTTATTTCTACATAGCATGTTAAATATAGGAACCATACAAAATGCAAGGTTACATAGTGAGCTGAATAATAATAATAATAATCGTAATAATATCTTTATGTACCATTAACAAATCCTGCAGCACAACAAACTGAAATATTTATATGGTAAAAATAAATTTATATGGTGTTTTACAATAGAAAATGTATGAAAACATGCTGAATCGGGTTCATAGGTATAAAGAGATTGTTTGTCATAAATGTTTATTATAGGACAGGTTTGCATAAACAGAAAATAAAAATGCACCAATACTTACTACAGTGCACATGACCACTGC
The DNA here is from genome assembly GCF_048569485.1 of Anomaloglossus baeobatrachus. Taxonomy (NCBI): domain Eukaryota; kingdom Metazoa; phylum Chordata; class Amphibia; order Anura; family Aromobatidae; genus Anomaloglossus; species Anomaloglossus baeobatrachus. The sequence continues at coordinate 645,688,528 of NC_134353.1, read as the reverse complement.
AGCCGATCACTGGGCTCAGCAGTCTTGATGCCAATGTAGAACAATTCTTTTAAATGATATCCCAAACTATTTACTAAGCAAGCGCTCACAGATAAAGACTATAGAAATTTGCACTACGGTCTTCATTTGTCTATGTCATCGGTTTTTTGTATATATAGGCATGTAAGAAGGTAGCTTTTTCAGTCACTAGACCTGACAGACTCAGTTCTGATGCAAAAAAGCTTTCATAAAATGTACTGTATATGCCACATTCTCAGTTAATTATAAAAAGCTGTATTAAAGGGAACCTGTCAGGTGCAATATGCACCAAGAATCACGAGCTGTTCTGGGCGCATATTGCTAATCCCTGCCTAACCTTCCCTGTATCTAGTAGCAAACAAAGAGATCTTTAGAAAATGTATTTCTAAAGAGCATTCATTATATGGTAATGAGCGCAGGGACTAGTCGCAAGGGTCGTTAGTTCCTGCGCTCATTTCGCCCTCTTAGCATGTTAGCATGCCTACAGGGATGTGCTATTTAATGCCCATTGCCTAGCGTCATCAGCAGTGACGTGCATACCTGTGTCCATTGTCACCGCATCCAACGCCGGGCAGTGCACATGATCAGAATGCCCGGACTTCTGGTCATGTACACGTCCCGGCTTCAGAGCGGTCTAATGCACATGACCGGAAGTGCGGGGCATTCTGTTCATGTGCACTGCCCGGCGTCTGATGCGGTTACAATGGACACAGGGATGCGCATCACCATTGATGACGCTAGGCAATAGGCACTTATTAGCATGTTAGCATGCCCCTGTAGGTGTGCTAACATGTTAAGAGGGTGGAATGAGCGTGGGCAGTGACCTCTATCCTCTTGTACCAGTCTGTGCCTTGTATTGTTTATGATTATTGTACTTGTCCCAATTATGTATACCCCTTTCACATGTAAAGCGCCATGGAATTGATGGCGCTATAATAATAAATAATAATAATAACACTTTTTCTAAAGATCTCTTTATGTATGTGTGGCGCTACTGAGGCTTCAGTCGCCACAGGGTACTGCATCTCCCTTAAGGTGCAGTACTCATCCCGGGTAAGGAAGAGGTTAACAACTGGTGTTCATCACTTACACAATACAGGTTAGGTGCTTTCCCACTGGAACTGGGCTAGAGGTGGTCACCATAGCAACAGGACTTTCCCAACCACTAGTGAGTCATCAGGAAGGTGGGCGCAGCACGAGGGAAGTGAGGAGCACACAGACTTTTACCTCAGAATATAACTATATGGAGAGAAGGTATGCACACCAGTGACTATGCAAGGGGAATACATACAATACAATGTTACCCCCACTGGTGTGCATACCTTCTCTCCATATAGTGATTTTTTTTTAGGTTCTTGCACCCAGTTCAGACTTAGAATGGTGTTCCAAATGTTATTCCTTATTTTTTACCTCAGAATAGTCTGGGAACTGGAGAAAGATGGTCAGTGAGGAGAGTGCTTGGGAGCTTCCCCAGAAAGACCAGCCAAGGAGAGTGCTTTGGAGCTTCCTTGGAGGGAGAAGGACAAGAGTACCATAACATCCAGGGACTCGCAGAAACACGGCCACTAAGGAGAGTGCTTCAGAATTTCCTTAGTTAAGACCGGACAGACTGGAAGAAGCATGAGATGACCGGTGGAGCTGGTGAGACAGAGGAGCAACGAGGGGTGAGCCTAATAGCCCCTTCGGGACCGGCACAGTCAGGGTGCAGAAACCTAGGGTGGCGTACACTCCACATTGCGCCATCAGAATCTGCAAGGATGGGGGATTTCATGTCCTATTGCCCACCATAAAGGTCCCGGGGCACAGCAGCATATAGAGTCAAGAGTCAAGACCACGGTCGGCCCCACAATTGATTCGCACTGCCTGCAGACGAGGCAGGAGCTAAACGCAAGGACACTGGGGTCCTTAAGTAGCTTCACGCCACGGGGATCCACACTACAGAGCGCAAGGAAGGAAGGTTTCACAGCTTTACAACACCGGTGGTGGCCTCTGAATCATCCGGGATTGGCTGGGGCCAATCACGGCGGGAAGCGGCACTCCAAGGGCGATGACCTGACAGTGAGTAAAAGAACTTTGTCAGCAGTCCTTGTGTTGTTCAGTCATTCCCGTCGTCGACGCCCCGCGCTCTGGCACCATCGGCTGCTACCTCCCACCCTCATCCTCCCTGGGGCCGAGCTCTACCTGTGGGGCGCTGGACCATCTGTGCTACCTTACTTTGTGCCCCGGAGGAGAGCAACATCTCACAGTGGTGGCTAATCGTTGGCCGCATACCACAGGTGGCGCTGCAAAGCAAACCCCCATCATTACCTATTCTGGTCACCTTGCACCTTTTTTATTGACACCGACAGGGCCACGGAGCCAGGTCAGGTCATTCATAGCAACTCCAAATACCACTAGCCCGGTGACGAGTAGCCCTGAGGCCCCATGGGCACGTCATTTGCCACTAGATACAGGGACTGTTAGGCAGGGATTAGCAATATGCACCCAGAACTGCTCATGGTTCTGAGTGCATATTGCACCTGACAGGTTCCATTTAAATACCACTTACCCTCAGAGGATCCAATGTTGGCCCTCTGCTGTTGGTCTAGCCTTTGTTTTTGCAGCAGTGATGTCATGTCGATATTTCTGCAGTCAATCACTGAGTTCAGTGGCTGTCTACACAGGCAGAGCCATGGAGCTTGGTGATTGACTGCATTACTGGCGTCGTGACATCACTGCTGCAACCAAACATCAGAGACTGTTCCAGCAAAGTTATGAGATTTTTATAAGTATAATGCCCATTCTGCCTATTTTACACAATGTAACTGTTAAGCTGCGATTTTGAAATCTGCAACATCTCAATGTCTCTTGAGGGAAATATGTTGTTTTATAAGGAGATTTTTCCCATAGACTTGAATGAGATTAGGAAAATCTGCAGATTAAAAACACATATACACATTATTTTAGTTTCCTCAGCGTGTACTGTAATCCACACATGACTTTATTACTAAAATTGTATCAAAGCTAAATAACAGGAAGTAGTCAAAACAAAGCAACTTTATTTAAAACATGACATACATAAAGAGACTAAAAACGCAACAGAACAAACAAAATAAAAAAGCATGAAATAAATTCACTACAATAAAACGAAATGAAAAAAAACAAAACACATATATCCTAATTTAGCAAAAAGTACATAGCAGCATCTGAAACACACCGAATACTCATTGCAGTATGTATTCACACATTTTTGTCCCTTTTTTCCATAAAAAAAGTATAATTTACAGTACCAGCTTAGTAAATGAAATGCATAACATACAGCTGACTTTTTATTTTTTTTCCTTGCAGATTCATGTACATGCTATAGACAAAAAACACTTCACATCCGGTTTATTAAACTGATTTCCAGTCATAAGGGTACTTTACACACTGCGACCTCGCTATCAATCTCGTTAGCGATGTGAATTTCTAGATCGCAAGTGCGATCTTTTGAGATCGCACATAGGTTATTTTACGCATGTGCGATGTAGAATTTCACATCGCTCACGAGATCGCTATCGAGGTTGCAGCGTGTAAAGTACCCTATAGGAATTTCTGAAACCCACCTGACAAGTGTGAAGATACCCTAGAGGTGTTGTTACAAGGCCGGCTCCTAATAGGTATGAGTGGCAGAGCTGTAAATGTATTGAACCTTGTAACCCTAGAACCACTTGTAGATAAGTTACTCACAGTGTTTGTAAAGTGACTCAACTGATTCTATAAGTGCATGGAAGTGTGCATGTGTCGCCCGGGGACCAGGGGTACTCAGATCCAGGCCACAGAGTCACTTCTGCGGGTATCACGATGGCGTGACCCGGTCTGTGATCCCAGGCTCCACAGTAAAAGGGGTATTTGGGTGTTGGGATATTGTCCGTGACGCCACCCACGGTTGTGGTGATGTGTAGCACCACCGCTGCTCAATACGGGGATCCCGGGGATGGTGAAGCGGAGCAGCTAGGTGTTGTGATGCCCCTCCGTGGGTAGGGGTTGGTGATCCCGGGGCCCGGTGATGGGGTAAGCAGGGAGCAGGGCGCAGTGCTGCAGTGCGGTGCCCGAGGGCACGGGTGTACTCACAAGAAAGTCACACGGAGTCACTGGTAAACTAGGAATTGCCGGTGTCCGCAGCCTTCGGTACGGGGGGTGTTAGTATCCCACACACGGTGCAGCAGCCCTTGTTGTTCCTTCCCTGCAGCCAAGTGCCTTTCTCTCCTCTCTCTTCCTCTGTCTCCTCAGCCGGGAACGGGGAATCACTCCCCTGTAGTGATCCGGGTACCCAGGTACCGAGGGGCCACCGCAATGCTCCAGTAAACCTGTTCTGGCCCCTTCCTCACTACGGCCTGTCCCGGCCCTTTCAGAGACGCCTTGCTCCCCACCTGGGAGCTACAACTTCAGACCTCCGTCCTGTCTGCTCTCCACACACTGTCTGCTCCAGCCCCTCCCCTCTCCTCTGCTTTTCTCTTACCCTGGGGGCTGTGCTTTGTCTGGCTGCACCGGTGTGAGATCAGATTACCAAGGAGGAATAACTCTTTCTGTGACAACCTGGCTGTGCCAGGGCGTCACACACCCCCTTGGTAAAACACGGCCCGTCGAGGCACCAACATTTATTAAAACTGGAAAAAGGATCAAACATTTTAAACATTTTCAATCTTCCCACAGCGGGATGCACATTGCTTCAACATTGCAACAACAAATAACACTTTTAATAATGTCAACGTGACGGGTCCTTTAGTCACCCACCCAAACAACCTAGCCTTGGTGCTGCCCCTAAAACCCAGGCAGCACCCCTTGACCCCAGTCCAGAAACGGTTCCAGATTGGTCAACGGGACCGGTACTTTGCTGCCGTTGCGGCCGGGCGGACTGCCGGAGCCGTCGTCATCTCCGTCGCGGCCGGGCGGACTGCCGGGGCCGGTGGCAGGGTGGTGACAAAGGTGAGGCCTGGGGACCCCAGGTCTGGGTCCTCCCCAACAGGCGCTGCGGGCTCCGCTACCGGTAACAGGGGTAACGGGTCAGTGCATCGCTGCGGTGGCCTCTCCAGGAACCAAACGTTGGCAGAGTCCTGGCGTCCCTGCCTTTACAGTCCTTGTCACATAAGCTGCGGTTCCTTCTTCCTGCTCCCCCTTGGTACTCGGGAGCAGTCCTTCCAGCAACTTTTAAAGTTTCCCTTTCGCTTCCGGTCCTCCGGAAGCTTCACTTCCGCCCGCGTTCTCAGGGGGCGGAGCCTCTTTTTCGCGCCCACCGCTTGGGGAAGAAGGCGCTGGGCGGGAAATTTTCGCGCCCAAAATGGCGGCAAAGATGGCGACTTTCAAGGTTTTTGCAGCGGATCACCGCTGACAGTCCAGAATAAGGCGCACTTCCTCCAGGTAACTGGATGGGTTCGATCCTGTTCGTGACACCAAATGTGTCGCCCGGGGACCAGGGGTACTCAGATCCAGGCCACAGAGTCACTTCTGCGGGTATCACGATGGCGTGACCCGGTCTGTGATCCCAGGCTCCACAGTAAAAGGGGTATTTGGGTGTTGGGATATTGTCCGTGACGCCACCCACGGTTGTGGTGATGTGTAGCACCACCGCTGCTCAATACGGGGATCCCGGGGATGGTGAAGCGGAGCAGCTAGGTGTTGTGATGCCCCTCCGTGGGTAGGGGTTGGTGATCCCGGGGCCCGGTGATGGGGTAAGCAGGGAGCAGGGCGCAGTGCTGCAGTGCGGTGCCCGAGGGCACGGGTGTACTCACAAGAAAGTCACACGGAGTCACTGGTAAACTAGGAATTGCCGGTGTCCGCAGCCTTCGGTACGGGGGGTGTTAGTATCCCACACACGGTGCAGCAGCCCTTGTTGTTCCTTCCCTGCAGCCAAGTGCCTTTCTCTCCTCTCTCTTCCTCTGTCTCCTCAGCCGGGAACGGGGAATCACTCCCCTGTAGTGATCCGAGTACCCAGGTACCGAGGGGCCACCGCCCTGCTCCGGCTACCTGTTCTGGCCCCTTCCTCACTACGGCCTGTCCCGGCCCTTTCAGAGACGCCTCGCTCCCCACCTGGGAGCTACAACTTCAGACCTCCGTCCTGTCTGCTCTCCACACACTGTCTGTTCCAGCCCCTCCCCTCTCCTCTGCTTTTCTCTTACCCTGGGGGCTGTGCTTTGTCTGGCTGCACCGGTGTGAGATCAGATTACCAAGGAGGATTAACTCTTTCTGTGACAACCTGGCTGTGCCAGGGCGTCACATGCACAAAGGGGGACATTACGCACTCTTTAGGGAAAAAAGAAAAGGACAAGTTGTAGTTTTTACATTTATCACTTTGGGCCACAGTACCGTATGTGCTAGTGTTTACATCTGTCATTTTCTTTCAGCACTGTAAATAACTAACTTTAACCCCAGAACTACCTGTAGCTGGGCTTCTCATGAGAATTTTATTCACAGTATACACTGCAATATTGTGATATTGCAGCATAAAGAATAATATATCAAATAATTGCTAAAGGCACTGGGAAGGAAAAATCTAATATATAAATCTGTGTGTGTGTGTGTGTGTGTGTGTGTGTGTATATCCGCTAAAGTAATCCGCACCGTCGCATTTACAATCACAACATTTTGCACAGACACCCCATGTGACTCAGGGAACGTCATAGACTATGTTTTGAAGGGAAAATTTAACCCCACATTTTACAGTTACTCTTCAAAAAACCTGCTTACATTAGAGTGAATGGAGCTACAGGTTATTAATAGCAACTGTGATTGGTTGCTATAGGAACAAAGGACATTCTTAGTATAAGAAGCTTATATGTAAGGTAAAATGTTGGTGGAGACAGACAGACAGAAACACAGACAGAGAGGCAGAGACAGAGAAAGAGGCAGACACGGAAAGAGACAGAGATAAACAGACAGAGACAGATAGGAAAAAAAAGCCAGACAAACAGACAAAAAGAGACTGACAGAAAAACACACGGGGAAAGAGACAGACAAAAGCAGACAGGGAAAGAGACAGAGATAAACAGACAGAGACAGATAGGAAAAAAAAGCCAGACAAACAGACAAAAAGAGACTGACAGAAAAACACACGGGGAAAGAGACAGACAAAAGCAGACAGGGAAAGAGACAGACAGAGATAGACTGGGAAATAGACAAAGACAGACAGGGATAGACAGACAGAGGCAGACAGGGAACGAGACTAACAGACAGAGACAGACTGGGAAAAAAAACAGACAGAGACAGACAGAGAAAGAGACACAGAAGCAGACAGGGAAAGAGACCTAGACAAACAGAGAGAGACAGACAAAAAAGGGGAAAAAAGGCAGACAGAAAGGAAAAGACTTACAGGGAAAAAGACAGACAGGGGCAGACAGAAGGAGGCAGACAGGGAAAGAGACAGACAGGGAGAGAGACAGACAGAGACAGACAGAAAGGGAAAATACACAGAAAGGGAAAGAGACACAGACAGGGAAAGAAACAGACAGAAAAAAAACAGACAGGGAAAGAGACAGATAGTGAAAGAGACAGCCTGCAGCTGTTAATCAGTTATATCACATTTTCAATCACTGACAGCGATATTTAACATGCACAGGCAGAGTGCTTGTCATTCCCTGCTGATGCAATCACGAGGCACCAGTGGGTTGTCATGATATCCAAGGGTCAGCTGATAACCCTTGCATCTGCCATTTTAATTTTCCTGTGAATGCCAGCTACATGCTGGAATTCATAGGAGATGATATTGTCTGCTGTATAAAGCAGTGCTGATGCCCCGCTCTGTACAGCACAAGCAATCGAATGATTGTAACTTAGTTTCCTAAGGGGAGTACTAAAAACTATAAAAAGTAAAATAAAGTTATAAAAAATAAAAATAACACATGTTCAAAATCACCCCCTTTTGACCCATTAAAAATTAAACAATTAAAAAAAATTAAAAATACACACATTTGACATTTGAATTCGTTGCATTCAGAAATGTTTGATCTATCAAAATATAAAATCAATTAGCCTTAATGCTAAATAGCATAACGAGAAAAAAAATCTAAACATCAGAATTTCAGTTTTTCCGCCACTGCAACAACAGAAAAAAAAATATAATAAATAAAATGCAATATCAATGAAAACATCAGCCCGGAGAGCAAAAAACAAGCCCTCACCCTGCTCCATATCCCCAAAATTGAAAATATTACGGCTCTCGGAAAGTTGTGACACAAGCAAGATTTATTTTTTCAAATGTTCAGATTTTTTTGTACCACCTATATAAAACAAAAACTATACATGTTTGATATCTACTATCGAACTGATCTGTTAAAATCATATTGCCAGATCACTTTTATGGTAAAATGAAAGCTGTAAATGAAATTAAAAAAAAAATTGCAGAATTTCACTTATTTCTATTTTGCCACACCTGGAATTTTTTTCCTGCTTACCATTACATCATATGATAAAATGAATGGTGTCATTCAAAAGTACAATTCATCCTGCAAAAAACAAGCCCTCAAACGGCTATATTTAAAGAAAAGTAAAAAGGTTATGGCTTTTGGCATATGTTGAGGAAAAAACAAAAGCAAAAATGAAAAATCGCTCTATCCTTAAGGGGTTAAATCACTCCTTTTTTCCCATTCAAAAATAAAGAAATTAAATTAACATATCTGTATATAATGTGCAATTATTTGAACTACATATTATATGATGGGAAAAAAAAATTTAAACCACAAAATTGCTGTTTTTTGATCCCCATATATTTCCAAGAAACAATGTCATCAGTATTTCAAAATGGTATACATTAACCCCTTTACAACCTTTGACGTACATGTACTTACCAACCGCTGTCATCTGCTCTGGTCCCACTCCGCCATTTTATGACTAAAGCTTTTGACAGACCAAAAGTCAGAGCTAATGGTTACAAGCTTTCAGTGGAAGTCAATGAAAGCATTGATCTGGCTCTCATAGACTTACATTGAGAAGTGGCCTTTGGTTTACCCAGCAAACACTGGAGTGATTTGGCAGGTCATGAAAGGCAGAAGATTACTGGAGTAGTGCACAAGAACAGAAGAAGATGGCGGCTGGTAAGTATATTACTAGGGGCAGGAACAGTACATTAGTGATACCCCTCTGGCAGTAAAATAAAAAAAAATACTAGAGTGGTGCTTTAAGTGGTTCAGTAAAATGCAGACACATATTATTTTGTTTTATAAAGTTCTGAAATTACATGGGATATATCCTTTAGCAATGTATTTAAAAGTCATCTATCAGCACCTATTAGCAGCGCAAACTGCTCTACCATTGTTATACCTTACCTGAGTATAGTGATATATTTGTATACTCTACAACATAACCCTGCAGTTTGCCAGTAAACATTGAAAACAGCACATGACTATAAAGATGGGCATTTTGATGCATTTTTCTGCCAGGTGATACAGTATTGGTGCAGGAATTTGGTATATAAATTCCACCACCAAATCTGCATCTCTTTCTGCCAGGAGATGCAGATCTGATTGAACTCAGTTCACCTGAGGTGAGGTCATTAAGTTCAATAAATTCACCTGAGGTGAGTTTACCTGTGGTCAAAGGTGGGGTACTGTGGAAACCTACAGCTGTGACCACAGGTAAACTCAGTGATGTCACCGCTCACAGCTGCGACTTAGTCAGTGTCTGACTGAAGCTGCAGTGGGTGGCCATGTTTCCCAATGTGCCCACTCGTGACTTCAGTATGTAGCAGAGCTGGGATCGTCATGGGACCTTGTGTGGATTACGTCAGACCTGGGTGTTTGTGTTGTTGATAAATTGGAGAAAGACGATGATTTTTTTTGCATGTTATTTCAAATAAAAAAAAAAATTGCCATTTGTATTTACTTCTTTTCACTTTCAGAATTAGTAGTGGGGGGTCTCCTAGATCCCTACCTATTACTAATCTAGGGCTTAATAGCAGCTGTGACCTGTCATTATCCCCTTATACTACACTAGGGCAAGCAAAATGAGCTGGGTAAAGTTCTGGACTTGTTGCATCTAATGCATGTGACAACTCTGGGCAGCTGTGTGCTGATATTTTTAGACTGGAAAGTACAGTAACCATGAGCCTCCCCTGCCTGAGAATACCAGACCCCAGTTGTAATCTTTATCATGTCTGAGTATCAAAATTGGGAGGCCGCACACATTTTTCAAAATTATTTCAATAATTAAAAAAAAAGCTGCATAGGGTCCCTCTTATTTTGATACACAGCCAAGATAAGCACACGGCTCAGGGCTGTAGCCTGTAGCCATCTGCTTTATCTGCGCTGGGTATCACGATATGGTGGGACCCTAAAGGGACGCAAACAGCATGTGTGATTCTAACTAATCACAGATGCAGTTATACATGGTGGGGGTAAGATCTGACTGCAACCAATCATAGATGGCAGGACTGCCAGTGGGCAGGGGAAGTAGTGAATGTGTATGAGAGGTAATGAACAGACCCGAAAGTAGTGTTATAGCCATGAGGAAGGTCGGTAAGTATAATGGTCCTGCTTTATTCGCTTTTTTTCTCTCTTTTTCTTTTTTTATTTCTATCATTTCCCTGGTGTCTGAACCAGAACAGTTACTCAGAATTCCCTGAGAAATCTTTGTTTGGGGTCCGTTCAAGAACACAAGGTATCCAGTACAGACCTTAAACTTTACAGTTCAGGTTTGACCATCACTACATGTCAATCATCCAAAAATCAAGCTTTGTCTCAGACTTGAGACTCGGATCACACCACAGTGCATGGAATGACCGCAGCTTTTCTGACCTAAATGCTACTTTACACACTGCGATATCGGTACCGATATCGCTAGTGTGGGTACCCGCCCCCATCTGTTGCGCGACACGGGCAAATTGCTGCCCGTGCCGCACAACATCGCCCAGAGCCGTCACACATACTTACCTGCCCGGCGACATCGCTGTGACCGGCGAACCGCCTCTTTTCTAAGGGGGCGCTCCGTAAGGCGTCACAGCGACGTCACTGAGCGGCCGCCCAATAGCAGCGGAGGGGCGGAGCTGAGTGGGACGTAACATCCCGGCCACCTCCTTCCTTCCGCATAGCGGCCGGGAGGCAGGTAAGGAGAGCTTCCTCGTTCCTGCGGCGTCACACGGAGCGATGTGTGCTCCCGCAGGAAGGAGGAACAACCTCGTTACTGCTGCAGTAACGATTTTTGAGAATGGACCCCCATGTCACCGATGAGCGATTTTGCACGTTTTTGCAACGATGCAAAATCGCTCATCGGCGTCACACGCAACGGCATCGCTAATGCTGCCGGATGTGCGTCACCAATTCCGTGACCCCAACGAGTTCGCAGTAGCGATGTCGAAGCGTGTAAAGCCCCCTTTAGTAAGACAGCTTCGTGTATTTGTATGCAGCTGTCACGCTTTGGTCAGGGGATCCACCGGCCAATTCTAGTATTGTGATGTGATCCTTGTCCGTGTTATATGACAGTCAAACTGCACCCTTGAATGGATTGTAGCAGGTTGTATATTGTGAGCAGAGATGAGCGATGTTCGAATCGAACCGTTCGCCAATTTCAAATTCGAGTTGTTTTGGGCGATGTTCGACTCGTTCGACGAACTCGAACGATTTGCTTAACGTTTGACCGTTCGAGTTACCGTTCGATAACGGTTCGCTCACCAAAGCGTGGCTTTTCACAGTAAGGCTATGTGCGCACATTGCGTATTTGCATTCGTCCTGCATCCCCAGCACAATACCTCTCTCTTTCCTACTCACCGATCAGCTGCACGGCTTTCACAAAGCTCTGGCGGCTTTTCCTCTTTTGAAAATGGCTGCCGCTCATTATTCAATCTCATATTCCCTGCTTTCCCCACCCACTGGCGCCCATGATTGGTTGCAGTCAGACACGCCCCCACGCTGAGTGACGGTAGTCTCACTGCAACCAATCACAGCCGCCGGTGGGTGGGTCTATGTCGTGCAGTAAAATAAATAAATAAATAATTAACCCCATTATGACAGCCTTACAGAGATAAACGGCGGCAGAATAAGGTACTTATTCTGATCTGCCGTTTATAAACGGCAGGCAGAAATAAGTGAATAGCGCCCCCCAGGGTCAGAAAATCTCCGGTGTTTAAGCTACCGGGGGTAGCTGAGACCCTGGAGATCATGATTTAGGCCGTTTTTTCTGGTCTCCGCTCACGTGATCGCCGGTATACACCGTATACCGAGGATCACGCTACAGTAAGTGATAGAGATGAGCCACCCCATGGCGTTCGAGTTTGGTTTGGTTCGTCGAACGGAGGCCCCATTCGACGAACGTTCGACGAACCACTCCAACCCCATTGAAAACAGTTGGAGGCAAACACATAAAAACACATTATACATGTACACATACAGTTAATAAACATTGCCATAACACTTACAGGTCCCTGCGACGCGTCCTGCACTCTGTCCACCACCGCTTTTCCTTCCGATAATCACTGCGTCCTCCTGGTAACCAGCACTGATGATAGGACCTATCGTGATGTCAAAATAGCATGTGACCAGTCACATGTCTATTATCTCACTGGCTACAGCCTGGTCACATGGCTAGACGTCATGCTAGGTCCTGTCAGTGCATCTCTCTGGCATGCGGTGATCGTTCCAGCATCTCTGTGTACTGGCAAAATGCTCTGGCACATGGTCTGCTTCCCCGTTCCTGCATGTGTGCGCTCTTTACAGAGTCAGCCCACATGCAAAAACTGGTTGCCACAGCCAGCGAATAACGGAGATCACTGTTGCTATAGCAACCCGCCTGTCAGCGGTGACATCACCGCTTACAGCCTGCAGCTTCTGCTCACTCACTGAGTGATTAGACTGCACGGGGAGCAGCAGCGTCTTCCTCCCATGCTGTGCTGTCTGATGTAGCAGTGCTGCATGGGTTAAAGGAGAAAGAAGACAGAAGACCATGGATCGTGGAGGGCTGAGAGGGAGTAATAAACATGGAGTCTCTAAGTGTGTCTGTGTATTTATTTCTATTAAAGTATTTTTTCTCTGTGTGGTCTTTTTTTTAACCCTTTATTGGAGATTATTAATGGCCAGGTCAAACTAGCCTGACATTAAGAATCTCTGGCTTAATGCTAGCCAGTAAAACAAAGCTAGTATTAACTCATTATTACCCAGCAAGCCACCCGGTTTCAGGGATGCTGGAAGAGTTGGATACAGCGCCAGATGATGGCGCTTCTATGAAAGCGCCATTTTCTGTGGTGGCTGCGGACTGCAATTCGCAGCAGTGGCACCCAGAAAGCTCAGGCCAACCTGTGCTGCGGAATTCAATCCACAGCTGCCTAGTTGTACCTGGCTGGACACAAAAATGGGGCGAAGCCTATGTCGATTTTTTTTTAATTATTTCATGAAATTCATGAAATAATTAAAAAAAGGGCTTCCCTATTTTTTTAAGTTCCCAACCAGGTACAAATAGGTAGCTGGGGGTTGGGGTCAGCCGTAAATGCCTGCTGTACCTGGCTAGCATACAAAACTATGGCAAAGCACATGTCATTTTTTTGGGGGCAAAAAACTCCTGCACTTGGATGGAGTATGCTGAGCCTTGTAGTTCTGCAGCTGCTGTCTGCTCTCCTCCATACAGACAGACAGCAGACATCAGCTTCAGAACTACAAGTCTCAGCATACTCCATCCAGTACTTTATGCAGGAGTTTTTTGCCACCCAAAAAAATTACGTGGGCTTCGCTATGTTTTTGTATGCTAGCCAGGTACAGCAGGCAGCTACGGGCTGCCCCCAACCCCCAGCTGCCTATTTATACCCGGCTGGAAACCAAAAATATAGGGAAGCCTTTTTTTTTTTAATTATTTCATGAATTTCATGAAATAATTAAAAAAAAAATGACGTTTGCTTCGCCTAATTTTTGTGTCCAGCCAGGTACAACTAGGCATCTGGGGATTGGAATCTTCAGCTCAGGGTGCCCAAGCTTTCTGGGCACCACTGCTGCGAATTGCAGACCGCAGCCGCCCCAGAAAATGGCGCTTTCATAGAAGCGCCATCTTCTGGTGCTGTATCCAACTCTTCCAGCTGCCCTGGTGACGGGTGGCTCGCTGGGCAATAATGGGGTTAGGGCTAGCTGTATATTATCAACTGGCCCTAAGCCCGAAGTTCATGATGTCACACCAATATTAGACATGGCCACCATGAATTTCTACTACAGATAAAAAAAAAAAACAACACACAGAAAAATATTTTTAGTAGAAATAAAACACAACACAATTAGTGACTCCATCTTTATTGAAGTAAAGAACCCCCTCTGCAGTAATCCTGGGTCAAGGGTCCCGCGCCGTCCAATCCGGATCCAATATCATCTAATCGGTTTGCTGAAAGGCACAGCGATCAGATGATGTGTCAGGTTCAAGGGCCTGAATCACATGACACAGCAGCTGATTGTATGAACGGCTTTTATACAATCAGCTGATGCATTAGTGCAAAAAACCCCCCAAAAAACTACACACTTCTGTGCAGACTCCTGTCCAACAGCATCAGCTGATAGTTTAGCCGGCCGGGCGGTAAAAAGTCGGCCTCACTGCTCGACTTATAGTGTCAGCTGATTCCGTCAGGTGACCGCATCAGCGGATCATCGCCAGGTCTGAGAGAAAGAGAAAGAAGAGAGAGAGAAGATAGCGAAAAGAGAGAGAGAAAAGAGAGAGAAAAGAGAGAGAAAAGAGCAGAGAGAGAGGGAGAGAGAAGAGAAAGAGAAGAGAGAGGAGAGAGAGAGAGGGAAAAAAGAGAAAAAGAGAGACTGAGAAAAAGAGAAAAATACTAAAAAAGAGAGAGAGAGAAAGAGAGAGAGAAAGAGAGAGAGAGAGAGAGAAAGAGAGAGAGAGAGGGAGAGAGAGAGCGAAAGAGAGCGAAAAAGAGGGAGAGAGAAAAAGAGAGAGAAAGAGAGAGGGAAAGAGAGAGAGAAAAAGAGAGAGAGGGAAAGAGAGAGAGGGAGAGAGAGAAGAGTGAGAGAGAGGGAAAAAGAGAGAGAAAGAGAAAAAGAGAGTGAGAGAAAGAGAGAGAGGAAAGAGAGAGGGAGCGAGAGAGGAGAGAGAGAGAAAAAGAGGGAGAGAGAGAGAAAAAGAGAGAGAGAGAAAAAGAAAGAGAGAAAGAGAGAGAGCGAGAGAGAAAGAGAGAGAGAGAAAAGGAGAGAGAGAAAAAGAGAGAAAGAGAGAGAGAGAAAAGAGAGTAATGCAGCCTCATTCCGTGAACTGTTCCGATTTTAGAGGTGTGTCCTGCGGCTCACAGCTGATGTCCGGCTCCTCCCCTCAGTGCATAATTAAATTAAATTATAATTATAAATAAATAATTGAAAATTAATTACATTTTTTATCGGGATGGCCGGGACTTGAACTCGTGAACTAATGCTTCTTAGGTGGGAGCTCTATCCATTGAGCCACTGGATCTATTGAGAAACATAGGCAGATTTGGTAATCTTAACGTCTACATTGCAGAGTGAAGTCTGGTGACAGCGCGGCTCACTTCAGGTGCTACGTGGAGAGGACACATCACTCCCTGTCATCTTCATGTAGCAGAGCTGACAATGTTGTGTAGATTACTTCGGACCTGGAGGGGTATTTGGGGATTTTAATAAAATGGTAAAAGAGGATGTTTTTTGTCTTTTATTTCAAATAAAGGATTTTTCGCTGTTTGTGTTTATTTACTTTCACTTACAGTTTAATCATGGAAAGTATCTCAGGGAAACGCCTGTCATGATTAACTCCTTATTACCCCAATTGCCACCGCACCAGGACAATTTGGGATGAGCTGGGTAGAGTCCCGGGACTGCCACATCTAATGGATGTGGCAATTCTGGGTGGCTGCCTGCTGATATTGTTAGGGTGATGGGCTCCCCATAATGTGGTGCTCTCCATCCTGACAATACCAGCCTCCAGCCGTGTGGCTTTATCCTGGCTGGTATCAAAATTGGGGGGAACCACATTTTTTTTTTTATTAGTTTCTATTTATTTATTTTACTGCACGATATAGACCCACCTGCCATGGGCTGTGGGTGGTTGCAGTGAGACAGCTGTCACTCATCGTGGGGGCGTGTCTGACTGCAACCAATCATGGGTGCTGGTGGGCAGGGAAAGCACGAAATAACTAATTGAATAATGAAGTGGCAGCCATTTTCAAAAGAGGAAATGCCGTTGGAGATTTGTGACAGCCGTGCAGCGAGACGCCCGTGATCGGTGAGTAGGAAAGAAAGAGAGATTGTGCTGGGGATGCAGGATGCATGCAGATACACAACGTGTGCACATACTTACTGTGAAAAGCCACGCTTTTGGTGCTTGAACCGTTCTCGAACATAACTCAAACTATCAAACTTTTACCAAATCGTTCGAGTTCGAACATGAAATTGGCGAACCTCAAACATCGCTCATCTCTGGTAAATGACAGCGCCGGTAAAAAATTATTTATCTCCCATCCGGCATGAACAAACATGTCAGATGGGAGATAAATCTCCTCCTTGGTCCCCTCCGGTCCCCCAGTGTCGCCAAAGTGCCTCCCCGACCCCCAACCGCCTCCCGGAAATCCAAGATGGCTGCGCGCACAGCAGCACGCCAGCCGCATTCACCCTACTCCTCTGATTTCTCGCATGTGCCATGACACATGTGACAGAAAACTCCTCCCCAGGCCCTGCCAGGTCACGCCCTATAACCCCCCCGATGATCCCCGGTGTCCCACGGTACCTGTGCAGTGTTGATCCCACGCGGCCCCCTCCTTCACAAAAGACACTGCCGCATGCACAGAGCGGCTGTCAGCTCAGCTTCATGTGTTCAGTCACAGTGAGACGCTGAGCTCACAGCACGGACTCTGCTGCTGTGGACCCGGGGAGAGTGGGTGCAGATTCATTGCACCCACACTCCTCACATGGAGGGTCTGTACTCCTAGAAAATAGGGCATACATTCCCTTAGCGTGCCACCCATATTCTAGAAGGTCCAGAGTCGTTGTGGGACCCCCTTATTGGATTACTACAGACCAGATTTTTTTTCCTTACAATAAATTGGTGAAAAAGGGAATGTTTTGGGGAGTGTTCTTTAAAAATAATTTTTTTTTGTTGTCTTTTTTTTGTTAGTACTTACAGTTTGTGATGTCGGGTATCTGATAGACGCCATGACATCACAAACTGCTGGGCTTGATGTCAGGTGACATTACAGCTGGTATCAACCCCATTTATTACCCCGATTGCCACCGCACCAGGGCACGGGATGAGCTGGGGCGAAGCGCCAGGATTGGCGCATCTAATGGATGCGCCACTTCTGTGGCAGCTGCGGCCTGCTATTTTTAGGCTGGGAAGGGCCAATAACTATGGACCTTCCCACCCTGAGAATACCAGACCACAGCTGTCCGCTTTACCTTGGCTGGTGATCCAATTGGGGGGGGACCCTACTTTTTTTTTGTAATTATTATTATTTATAAAATAATTATAAAAAAGGGTGACCTCCAAAATTGGATCACCAACCATGGTAAAGCTGCCAGCTGTGGTTTGCAGGCTACAGCCATCTGCTTTACTCTAGCTGGCTATCAAAAATGGGGGACCCCACGTCATTTTTTTTTTATTTATTTTTTGGCTAAATACAAGGCTAAGCACCCTTTAGTGCCACATGAAAGTCATTAAAAGGTGCCAGCTTAGAATATGTAAGAGGGTGGGACATTATACAGTGCCTACAAGTAGTATTCAACCCCCTGCAGATTTAGCAGGTTTACACATTTGGAATTAACTTGGCATTGTGACATTTGGACTGTAGATCAGCCTGGAAGTGTGAAATGCACTGCAGCAAAAAAGAATGTTATTTCTTTTTTATTTTTTTTTTTAAAGTGAGAAAAGTTTATTCAGAGGGCCATTTATTATTGCACCCCTCAAACCACCAGAATTCTGTTTGGTTCCCCTAAAGTATTAAGAAGTATTTCAGGCACAAAGAACAATGAGCTTCACATGTTTGGATTCATTATCTCTTTTTCCAGCCTTTTCTGACTAATTAAGACCCTCCCCAAACTTGTGAACAGCACTCATACTTGGTCAACATGGGAAAGACAAAGGAGCATTCCAAGGCCATCAGAGACAAGATCGTGGAGGGTCACAAGGCTGGCAAGGGGTACAAAACCCTTTCCAAGGAGTTGGGCCTACCTGTCTCCACTGTTGGGAGCATCATCCGGAGTGGAAGGCTTATGGAACTACTGTTAGCCTTCCACGGCCTGGACAGCCTTTGAATGTTTCCTCCCGTGCCGAGGCCAGGCTTGTCCGAAGAGTCAAGGCTAACCCAAGGACAACAAGGAAGGAGCTCCGGGAAGATCTCATGGCAGTGGGGACATTGGTTTCAGTCAATACCATAAGTAACGTACTCCACTGCAATGGTCTCCGTTCCAGACGAGCCCTTAAGGTACCTTTACTTTCAAAGCGTCATGTCAAGGCTCATCTACAGTTTGCTCATGATCACTTGGAGGACTCTGAGACAGACTGGTTCAAGGTTCTCTGGTCTGATGAGACCAAGTTCGAGATCTTTGGTGCCAACCACACACGTGACGTTTGGAGACTGGATGGCACTGCATACGACCCCAAGAATACCATCCCTACAGTCAAGCATGGTGGTGGCAGCATCATGCTGTGGGGCTGTTTCTCAGCCAAGGGGCCTGGCCATCGGGTCCGCATCCATGGGAAGATGGATAGCACGGCCTACCTGGAGATTTTGGCCAAGAACCTCCGCTCCTCCATCAAGGATCTTAAGATGGGTCGTCATTTCATCTTCCAACAAGACAACGACCCAAAGCACACAGCCAAGAAAACCAAGGCCTGGTTCAAGAGGGAAAAAATCAAGGTGTTGCAGTGGCCTAGTCAGTCTCCTGACCTTAACCCAATTGAAAACTTGTGGAAGGAGCTCAAGATTAAAGTCCACATGAGACACCCAAAGAACCTAGATAACTTGGAGAAGATCTGCATGGAGGAGTGGGCCAAGATAACTCCAGAGACCTGTGCCGGCCTGATCAGGTCTTATAAAAGACGATTATTAGCTGTAATTGCAAACAAGGGTTATTCCACAAAATATTAAACCTAGGGGTTGAATAATAATTGACCCACACTTTTATGTTGAAAATTTATTAAAAATTAACTGAGCAACATAACTTGTTGGTTTGTAAGATTTATGCATCTGTTAATAAATCCTGCTCTTGTTTGAAGTTTGCAGGCTCTAACTTATTTGCATCTTATCAAACCTGCTAAATCTGCAGGGGGTTGAATACTACTTGTAGGCACTGTATATTTGTTTGACATCTGTCTATCTATGTATCCATCCTTCCTAGCTTTTTTGACTGCGTGCCCGTGATTAGAGTTTCAAGCGTTTTGGACATTGTGTTTTCACTGCGTTGTACAGTACAATCGCAGTGGAAGGATTTTTAGAAATCTCCTGCCACTGTGCTTATTTTCTCCACAGCATAAACTGACATCTGGCGCTGCAGAATGTCAATTTATGCTGCAGAGAAGAGAGTTCTCCGTGGACAGAATAGAGCTAAAGTCAGCAGCAGCCTGCACCTGGATCGAGGTCATGGCCAGCTGCGTCTTCCGTGGACAACACTCACATCTCTGTAGACTCAGTGTCGCCGGATCGTGGGCACATATCCTAAAAGTTAGACATTTGCTGCTAGAGCAACATTTTTGTGATGCCTCTGGGGGTTCAAAATGCTCACAATACCCCTGAATAAAATCCTTGAGGGGTCTACTTTCCAAATTGAGGTCACTTGTGGGGGATTTCTGCTGTACAGGTACCTTTAGGGGCCCTGCAAATATGACATGGTGTCCGCAATCTATTTCAGCTTTTCCAAAATTCAAATATTGCTCCTTCCATTCCAAGCCCTCCCATTTGTCCAAACAGAAGTTTATGACTACATGTAGGGTATCACCGCGATCACAAGAATGTGGGTAACAAACTGTAAGGTCCACTTTTTGGTGATACCTCTTGAAAAGTGAGAAATTTGGTGCTAAAGCAATATTTTTGTGAAAAAAAAATAAAAATTTTCAATATGACGGCCTAATGTTATTAAATTCTGTAAAGTATCTGTGGGTTCAAAATGCTCACTATATCTCTAGATAAAATCCTTAAGAGGTCTAATTTCCAAATGGGGTCACTTGTGGGGGTTTCTGCTGTTTAGGTACCTAAGGGGTCCTGCTAATGGAACATGATACAGGCAAATCTATTTCAGCCAAATTTGCTTTCCAAAATTCAAATATTGCTCTCTGTTCCGGGCCCTCCCATTTGTCCAAACAGAGGTTTCTGACCATATGTGGGGTATCAGTGCACTCAGCAGAAACTAGGGAACACATTTTGGGTTCCATTTTGTTGTGTTACTTCTTCTAAAATAAATAAATAAATTGGGGTTAAAGAAACATTTTTTAGGTAAAATATTTTTTTTTGTTTTTTTTCATTCCATGTTGCTTTATTCCTGTGAGGCACCTGAAGGGTTAATAAACTTCTTGGATGTGGTTTTCAGTACTTTCAGGGGTGCAGGTTTTAGAATAGTGTCACTTTGGGGTATTTTCTGTCACCTAGGCCTCTCAAAGTCACTTCAAATGTGATGTGGTCCCTAAAAAAATGGTTTTGTAAGCTTTGTTGAAAAAATGGGAAATTGCTGATGAACTTTGACCCCTTCTAACTTCTAAACCCCAAAAAAAATTGTTTCAAAATTTGTGCTGATGTAAAGTAGACATGTGGGAAATTAATTTATTAACTATTTTGTGTGACATAACTCTCTGGTTTAAGGGCATAAAAATTAAAAGTTTGAAAATTGCTAAATTTTCAAAATGTTCGTCAAATTTCCGATTTTTTCACAAATAAACGCAAAATATATCGTCCTACACTTATAACTATCCTGAGCTACAATAAGTCACAAAAAAACAATCTCAGAATCACCGGGATCTACTGAAGCATTCCAGAGTTATAGCCTGTAAAAGTGACAGTGGGCAGAATTGCAAAAAATGGCCTGGGCATTAGGGACAAAACTGGCTTTGTCCTTAAGGGGTTAAAAAAAAAAAAAAAACTGCGGTCCCCCCCAATTTTGATACCAGCCAAGATAAAGCCACACGGCTGGAGGCTGGTACTGTCAGGATGGGGAGCGCCACGTTATGGGGAGCCCCCCACCCTAACAATATCAGCGAGTAGCCACCTGGAATTGCACATCCATTAGATGCGACAGCCCCAGGACTCTACCCGAATCATGAAATAAAGGGGCACCTTTCCCCTATTGGGATCACCATCAGCAATATTTAGACTAAATCAGTAGGGAGGGTAAGAATCGCTGTATGTAGGGATCAACCAAGGAGATTTTGTTCAAATCACAAACAATAATTTTATTGGTACAAAATTTATGCATACATAATATCCACACAAGACAGTGAAAAAGTTAAAACATTTAAAATATAAACAGTCAACAAACACCCCAATACACAGTTCCATGTCAGGAACCTGACACCAGGATCCCGAATAAGACTATACTAAATGTACCAATCAATATTAAATCCAGGCTAAGAAGCAGGTGTAATCTGTCACTGCAAACCATATTATGGCATATGGTTTGCAGTGACAGATTACACATATGTCCTACTTCTTAGCCTGGATTTATTGTGTGGATATTATGCATGCATAAATTTTGTACCAATAAAATTATTGTTTGTGATTTGAACAAAATCTCATTGGTTGATCCCCTACATACAGCGATTCTTTCCCTCCCTTCTGATTTAGTCCCGGGACTCTACCCGGCTCATCCCGAATTGCCCTGGTGCAGTGGCATTCGGGGTAATAAGGAGTTAGTGGCAGCTACAGTTAGGTCCAGAAATATTTGGACAGTGACACAATTTTCGCGAGTTGGGCTCTGCATGCCACCACATTGGATTTGAAATGAAACCTCTACAACAGAATTCAAGTGCAGATTGTAACACTTAATTTGAAGGTTTGAACAAAAATATCTGATAGAAATTGTAGGAATTGTACACATTTCTTTACAAACACTCCTCATTTTAGGAGGTCAAAAGTAATTGGACAAATAAACCAAACCCAAACACAATATTTTTATTTTCAATATTTTGTTGCGAATCCTTTGGAGGCAATCACTGCCTTAAGTCTGGAACCCATGGACATCACCAAACGCTGGGTTTCCTCCTTCTTAATGCTTTGCCAGGCCTTTACAGCCGCAGCCTTCAGGTCTTGCTTGTTTGTGGGTCTTTCCGTCTTAAGTCTGGATTTGAGCAAGTGAAATGCATGCTCAATTGGGTTAAGATCTGGTGATTGACTTGGCCATTGCAGAATGTTCCACTTTTTTGCACTCATGAACTCCTGGGTAGCTTTGGCTGTATGCTTGGGGTCATTGTCCATCTGCACTATGAAGCGCCGTCCGATCAACTTTGCGGCATTTGGCTGAATCTGGACTGAAAGTATATCCCGGTACACTTCAGAATTCATCCGGCTACTCTTGTCTGCTGTTATGTCATCAATAAACACAAGTGACCCAGTGCCATTGAAAGCCATGCATGGCCATGCCATCACGTTGCCTCCACCATGTTTTACAGAGGATGTGGTGTGCCTTGGATCATGTGCCGTTCCCTTTCTTCTCCAAACTTTTTTCTTCCCATCATTCTGGTACAGGTTGATATTTGTCTCATCTGTCCATAGAATACTTTTCCAGAACTGAGCTGGCTTCATGAGGTGTTTTTCAGCAAATTTAACTCTGGCCTGTCTATTTATGGAATTGATGAATGGTTTGCATCTAGATGTGAACCCTTTGTATTTACTTTCATGGAGTCTTCTCTTTACTGTTGACTTAGAGACAGATACACCTACTTCACTGACAGTGTTCTGGACTTCAGTTGATGTTGTGAACGGGTTCTTCTTCACCAAAGGAAGTATGCGGCGATCATCCACCACTGTTGTCATCCGTGGACGCCCAGGTCTTTTTGAGTTCCCAAGCTCACCAGTCAATTCCTTTTTTCTCAGAATGTACCCGACTGTTGATTTTGCTACTCCAAGCATGTCTGCTATCTCTCTGATGGATTTTTTCTTTTTTTTCAGCCTCAGGATGTTCTGCTTCACCTCAATTGAGAGTTCCTTAGACCGCATGTTGTCTGGTCACAGCAACAGCTTCCAAATGCAAAACCACACACCTGTAATCAACCCCAGACCTTTTAACTACTTCATTGATTACAGGTTAACGAGGGAGACGCCTTCAGAGTTAATTGCAGCCCTTAGAGTTTCTTGTCCAATTACTTTTGGTCCCTTGAAAAAGAGGAGGCTATGCATTACAGAGCTATGATTCCTAAACCCTTTCTCCGATTTGGATGTGAAAACTCTCATATTGCAGCTGGGAGTGTGCACTTTCAGCCCATATTATATATATAATTGTATTTCTGAACATGTTTTTGTAAACAGCTAAAATAACAAAACTTGTGTCACTGTCCAAATATTTCTGGACCTAACTGTATAAGCTGCCATTTAAGTCCTAGGTTATCCATTGCAGGCGTCTCCCCGAGATACATTCCATGATTAATCTGTAGTGAAAGTAAATAAACACACACAACGAAAAATCCTTTATTTGGAATAAAAGACAACCCCCCCCCTCATTTAGCACTTTATTAATCCCCAAACACTCATCTAGGTCTGAAGTAATCCACATGACGCTTTCAGCTCTGCTACATGAAGCTGACAGGGAGCGCCGTAGAACACGACCGCTCTGTGTCAGCTCCACGCAGTAGCTGAAGTGAGCCGCACTGTCACCGGAGACTTAACTCAGGTAGTGCCTGCATGTGTGCGGTAATGATGGGGGTGGTAATGCCTACGTGTCAGCGGTGATGATGGGGGTGGTAGTGCCTGTGTATGCGGGGATGACGGGGCCCGTGTGTGCAGGGATGATGGAGGCCAGTAACTGCAGTGACGGCAGCGCTGATCGCGGCTCACTTCTGTCACTCAGGGGATTTGCGGTCACTGGTGCATCGTTCACCGGTGACCGCAAATCAGGCTGCGACACAGACAAAGCCGCAGGATGACAGTGAAGTCGGGTGAAGTTCATCCGAGTTCATTCTCATCGCGCAACTGTATGTGTCTGCTGTCAGCGGGCATGGAGTGAGCTGAATGGCAGAGCAAGCATCCAGCGTGCATACATTCTGCATCAATTCTGCAGTCACAATACATTCACATGTGCTGCCAAATCGCTGCAGAATTATACGCATGGACACTACGCAATGTGCGCAATGTTAATAATAATAGCCAAAGTCAGTGTATAGTGTGAGGAGGGGGGGGGGCCTGAAATAATGGCGATCTCCATTTTTTTTTCCTAATCGCGCTTACAGTGGGCGGTGCATTCTGTCAGCCAATCACACACACACACACACACACACAGCAAAGTGCATTTTTTGCACATACAGCAAGGACATATGTCATTGGCTGTGTATGTCACATGTCCTCGCTAGAGATGAGCGAACCGGTCCCGGTTCGGCTCGAGGTCGGTTCGCCGAACGGATATCCCGTTCGAGTTCGGCTCGTCGAACGTTCGACGAACCGAACTCGAACTGCATAGGAAACAATGGCAGGCAATCACAAACACAAAAAAACACCTAGAAAACACCCTCAAAGGTGTCCAAAAGGTGACAAACAACTCACAACACAACACAAACACATGGGAAAGTGACAAGGACATATACTCATGCGAAAACAAAACAGCTGGACAAGGAAAAAGAGGAGGACACACAGATATATGAGTATATGCAAGGAAACATCGATTCCATTATTGTGCAACTTGAGCCCTGCTCATTTTAGGCTTCCAATCTTGATAAATTGCCTGAGCTCGCCACGAACACCTTGGGGATCTTGTCGTGTCCTGCAGCCAGCGTTCTCTCGGAACCTGTCTTCAGTGCTGCTGGGGGTCTGCTGGCAGATAAGCACACGTGTCTGTCCACTGACAATGTGGACATGGCTCTCAGAGGACTTTTCTTCCCCTGGGTCAGCCAGGGGACGGGAAAGGCACGCGTATTTTTCAGAGTGCTTCATGCAAAGCATCTTTTTCTTTTTCAAAATGGGGGTCAACTGATGCCAGTCAAGTGGGGTGTGTGTGGCCAAATTAGTGGCAACGAGGGAGACTGTGGTTGGAGTCCCCTCGCTGTGTTTCTGAAAGAACCAAGATGAACAAGTCATGGCTCTCAGAGGACTTTTCTTCCCCTGGGTCAGCCAGGGGACGGGAAAGGCACGCGTATTTTTGAGAGTGCTTCATGCAAAGCATCTTTTTCATCTTGAAAATTGGGTCAACTGATGCCAGTCAAGTGGGGTGTGTGTGGCCCAGTTAGTGGAAACGAGGGAGACTGTGGTTGGAGTCCCCTCGCTGTGTTTCTAAAAGAACCAAGATGAACAAGTAATGGCTCTCAGAGGACTTTTCTTCCCCTGGGTCAGCCAGGGGACGGGAAAGGCACGCGTATTTTTGAGAGTGCTTCATGCAAAGCATCTTTTTCATCTTGAAAATTGGGTCAACTGATGCCAGTGAAGTGGGGTGTGTGTGGCCCAGTTAGTGGAAACGAGGGAGACTGTGTTTGGAGTCCCCTCGCTGTGTTTCTAAAAGAACCAAGATGAGCAAGTCATGGCTCTGAGATGACTTTTCTTCCCCTGGGTCAGCAAGGGGATGAGAAAGGCACGCGTATTTTTGAGAGTGCTTCATGCAAAGCATCTTTTTCATCTTGAAAATTGGGTCAACTGATGCCAGTCAAGTGGGGTGTGTGTGGCCCAGTTAGTGGAAACGAGGGAGACTGTGTTTGGAGTCCCCTCGCTGTGTTTCTAAAAGAACCAAGATGAACAAGTCATGGCTCTCAGAGGACTTTTTTTCCCCTGGGTCAGCCAGGGGACGGGAAAGGCACGCGAATTTTTGAGAGTGCTTCATGCAAAGCATCTTTTTCATCTTGAAAATTGGGTCAACTGATGCCAGTCAAGTGGGGTGTGTGTGGCCCAGTTAGTGCAAACGAGGGAGACTGTGGTTGGAGTCCCCTCGCTGTGTTTCTAAAAGAACCAAGATGAACAAGTCATGGCTCTCAGAGGACTTTTCTTCCCCTGGGTCAGCCAGGGGACGGGAAAGGCACGCGTATTTTTGAGAGTGCTTCATGCAAAGCATCTTTTTCTTTTTCAAAAGGGGGGTCAACTGATGCCAGTCAAGTGGGGTGTGTGTGGCCCAGTTAGTGGAAACGAGGGAGACTGTGTTTGGAGTCCCCTCGCTGTGTTTCTAAAAGAACCAAGATGAACAAGTCATGGCTCTCAGAGGACTTTTCTTCCCCTGGGTCAGCCAGGGGACGGGAAAGGCACGCGTATTTTTGAGAGTGCTTCATGCAAAGCATCTTTTTGTTTTTCAAAAGGGGGGGTCAACTGATGCCAGTCAAGTGGGGTGTGTGTGGCCCAATTAGTGGCAACTAGGGATACTGTGGTTGGAGTCCCCTTACTGTGTTTTACATGCTTTTAGAAGGGCAAGACATGGCTTAGAGGTTGACTTTCAGCATCTGGAAACTGTTGGCTACCAAAATGCTGCCTTTCCAACCTATTTAACCGAGGATTTTCGAGACCTTATGCCCATCGCAGTGCCTCAAGAGCCGATGCCCAGGCGCCACTCCTTCTCCAACAAAGGCGTGCACGCGCTACACCAGCATGTCACACTAAACATCATTGATTCCTTGAGAAACTCTGTGTGACAGGGTGCATTTAACCACAGATAATTGGCCCAGTAAGCATGGACAGGGGCGTTACATGTCGCTGACTGGGCAATGGGTTACTGTGGGGAGAGATGGAGAAGGGTCTGCTGTACAAGTCTTGCCGTCCCCACGAGTTGTTTCAATCCTTCTTCTGTATGTAGAAGTTAATACACTGCTTCTGCCTCTTCAACCTCGTGTGGGTCCTCCACCTTGGCACAAACCCTGTGTGGTCAGGCCACCCTTCCTTGTAACTGCGCACAAGGAATACCACACACCTCCTTACTATGCTGGCAGCAGAGCTCAATGCCATCCGGCGGTCAAAGGTTTACTTTGAAATGTATGGGAAATGTGAGTCACACCGCTGAGAAGTTGTGGACGGTTAGCTCTGGAGACCGAGTTTCATCAATGGTTGTCTCCACTCAACCAGCAGCCAGGGAAGGCCGGGTGCGACAATGATGCAAACATGGGTGCGGCCCTTCGCTGTGACAATGTGACACACGTGCCTTGTGTGGTTCACATGTTGAACCTGGTTGTCCAGCAATTTTTAAAGCACTATCCTGGCCCACATGGCCTTCTGCAGAGAGCACGGTGTAACGCCTTCCTTGATCCACACACTCAGATGGGCTGTAAATGATAGGCTAGAGGGAAGCCACTCACCGAGCAGGACCCCTAGAACCCTGAAACCCTTTAACCCCTATACAGGGATTAGGAATTACACAGGGCCCAAGGTGGTTAATACATGTGGAAGGCTGCAGTTCCAGAGAATAGTAGTCAGGCAGGGTCAAAACATTAATTGAGGAACAGGAACAGAATGGGACGGCCAGGACTTAATCAGAAAACAAGCAGAGGTGAAATGCGGATCGGCCAACAAGGTACATAAACAGCAAGCAGGAAAAGTAGTCAGGTAACAAGCACACAAAATCATAAAACTGAACTGGGGGTAAAATTAACCAGAGGTTCATAGCTATGTCTGGCAGTGGTCTGCAGACAGGATGGACATAAAAAAGGGTGTGGTGTCTTCCCATTGGTTGTAGCTGAATGATGGTATTTCATCTGTGAGATACCCACCAGCTACATTCAGCCAGAGATTCTGCATCTGTCAAGGTAATGCAGCCCAGTGGGTGAGCATAACCTGCGTCCACCTGCGCCGCTGGCATCGACTCCTCTCCCATCATCAGCACTATGCATGAAAGGAACACGTTGTCACCTGGCGACCGGAGTACAAATTGACGGAGCGGACTCCGTTGGTGACTTAACAGCCGTATGCGGCAATGATGCAAACCTGGCTGCGGGCCATCGTCAGGGCAATGTGACACACGTGCCTTGTATGGCTCACGTGTCGAACCTAATTCTCCAGCAATTTTTAAAACACCATCCCGGCCTACATGGCCTTGTTTAGCGGGCACGCTCGCTATTTGCTCACTTCCATTGTGCGCACACAGCAGCTCAACAACTTTCGTCGCTACAGAAGTTTTTAGGTCTGGTGGTTAAACGCCTGAAATGCGATGTGCCGACACGCAGGAATTTGAATCTGCACATGTTGCAGCATTTGTGGCAGCACCGCCGAACCCTGCTGCAATACGTTATGACATATAGCCTGGGATAACTTGATCCAGAGGTGGTGCAGATCACGCTGCTGGAGTGGTGTCAGATCAAGGACCTATGCACCCTGCTACACAGTTTACAAATGTCAACGAAGATGTTTAGCACTGGCAATGTCATTCTCAGCGTGACAATTCTGGTCATCTACATGATGGAGCACACTGTAATTATTATTCGGAGTCAGGTGTTGGGACAAGAGGAAGGGGAGGAAGTACAGGAGGAGTCATATGCGGAAGGGATAACAAGATCTACGAGGTCCAGATGGTCAGCGGCACCTAGGCGGCAGTCATGGTGAGGGAGAGGGATTAACAAGGGCGCATAGTATCAGCAAAAAGTGTTGAGGAAGGTGCAGGAGCCCATGAAGAAATGGAGGACGAACTGGCGATGGGCATGGAAGACTCAGCAGATGAGTGAGAGCTTGCTCACATTTCGGTTGTGCGAGGTTGTGGGGAGAGGGCAGAGGAAGGAGGCACGATTCTCACCTCTCTGCCACCAACACACCAAGGACTTGGTCCTCCTGGATGCACAAGACACATGAGCGCCTTCTTGCTGCACTACCTACAACATGACCCTCGGATTGTACGAATTCAAAGTAATCCTGAATACTGGGTTGCCACACTGTTAGATCCCCGGTACAAGACAAAATTTGGCGAAATAATTCCTGCCATAGAAATGGACGCACGTATACAGGAGTATCTGCAGAATGTGGTACGCAATCTTAGATCTGCTTTTCCACTAAACACCAGTGCTGCACAGAGTGAATCTCAACGTTTTGTCA
Organism: Anomaloglossus baeobatrachus; assembly: GCF_048569485.1. Classification (NCBI taxonomy): domain Eukaryota; kingdom Metazoa; phylum Chordata; class Amphibia; order Anura; family Aromobatidae; genus Anomaloglossus; species Anomaloglossus baeobatrachus. Next base: position 645,659,466 of record NC_134353.1, on the reverse strand, counting down.
TGGATAGGAGGAAATGGTCTTTTACTTGTCCACATCTGAGGGACCAAGGGCTGGCTGCTGTGCTGAGATGGCATTGAGTACGGTGTCCCTGCAGAGTTGCACTTTTGGTCATATACCAAAATGAGTTGAAAAAGGACAGATGCTGGTGGAAAGGGGAACAGGTGTGTTGGAAAGGGGAAAAAAGTTTTGGTCCGTGGATTTGGTGGTTAAGCAACAGTAACATTTGCTGAAGAAACACCATCTGTTACAGTGGGACTGGCAGATTTGGATAAGGTGGTATATACTATGTTACCGCTATATAACGAAAATTAATAAGAAAAGAAAGAGAAAGGTATATATCCCCATCAGCAGTCAGTGTCCACCGTGCTCCCAGTTGGAAAAGGAGAGGTTGGCAACTGGAAGGATTGGTGGAGGATACAGAGCTGTGTGGCTATGAAACTAATAGTAGCCTGAACCGAGTTAGACGCCATTCGGATCTGGAGACTGGGAGCCCTGTTAGCGTCACAGGGTCCACATGCCCACCCAGCCCAGGAACTCCCTGTTAACAACACAGGTGCCATTGAGTACGCTGACCGTGTGCGTAGGGGCCACACCTGTGGACAGCAGGCGCATCAGCAGCAGCAGGCCTGTTAATGCCACTGGGCTGCACAAGCAGGACTGGTAGGACAGTGGTAGAACTGTGGTGGTGGCCTGCATCGACACCCTATCCCTGCCTACCTCTGGCCTAAAGCCGCAATGGGTTCAACACATGGAGGTGTGCTCTTTCGGAGCATAATAGAAGACTGCGCACCTCCTTGTTGGCTCCAGCCCCTTTTATAACCTGGGTCCGCCCCAAACCAGGGTGAACCACAATGCACCTCCTGGAGACAAAAGTAGAGTGACACGTCATGAGTGGCATAACTAGCGTCCTATTTGGAACCGCAACTTCAATGATGACCTCATGGCTGCCATGACCCAAACACCTCACCAGTCATCGTCTGACCATCAATAATGCGGTGACAAGTCATAGGGGTGGGCCTCTGCAAGCCATTTGGGAGGACACCTGATGCCCTGTGGTCTATATGGGACCCCCACATCAGGGGCAGGGCCAAAGAGTTCATTACCGGACCTAGTCTCTGATGCAGTAAGTGCCTGACCATGCTCAGTAGCATGAAATACAGTCTCTGAAAAAAGACTATCAGCTTTAGCATGGTACAGTCAGGCAGAGCTTACTCACTAGACGAAACACTGTAGTTAGGCTGCGGCTGGGGTAAATCGGCACACGCATGCGCACTAGCTGCCTCTCCACACTTAGACGTGGAGGAGAAATTGCTCTTCGGGTGTGAACTTGGAGATGCTGTCTATGAACAGAAGGAAAAGCTAAAGGAAGCCTCACATTCTATCCCTCCAAATTATCAAATGCAGCAATGAATTCCCTGAGTTTGCTATAACATTAGCGTAGCAAAATGTGCATGAGGGTGTCATGTAGAGGTGCTAGAAATAGCTTGGCACTAGTGGGGCACTAATGGAATACAACAGCCAGTTCTATGATGCCACTAAATGGCAGTATTTTTTGCTATCATTATAGCTTATTAAAAACAGAGCAGGAGGGTGTCATGCAGAGGTGCTGCACATAGATTTGCACCAGTGGGGCACTAATGGAATACAACAGCGAGTTCTATGATGCCACTAAATGGCAGTATTTTTTGCTATCATTATAGCTTATTAAAAACAGAGCAGGAGGGTGTCATGCAGAGGTGCTGCACATAGATTTGCACCAGTGGGGCACTAATGGAATACAACAGCGAGTTCTATGATGCCACTAAATGGCAGTATTTTTTGCTATCATTATAGCTTATTAAAAACAGAGCAGGAGGGTGTCATGCACAGGTGCTAGAAATAGCTTTGCACCAGTGGGGCACTAATGGAATACAACAGCCAGTTCTATGATGCCACTAAATGGCAGTATTTTTTGCTATCATTATAGCTTATAAAAAACAGAGCAGGAGGGTGTCATGCACAGGTGCTAGAAATAGCTTGGCACCAGTGGGGCACTAATGGAATACAACAGCCAGTTCTATGATGCCACTAAATGGCAGTATTTTTTGCTATCATTATAGCTTATTAAAAACAGAGCAGGAGGGTGTCATGCACAGGTGCTAGAAATAGCTTTGCACCAGTGGGGCACTAATGGAATACAACAGCCAGTTCTATGATGCCACTAAATGGCAGTATTTTTTGCTATCATTATAGCTTATTAAAAACAGAGCAGGAGGGTGTCATGCACAGGTGCTAGAAATAGCTTGGCACCAGTGGGGCACTAATGGAATACAACAGCCAGTTCTATGATGCCACTAAATGGCAGTATTTTTTGCTATCATTATAGCTTATTAAAAACAGAGCAGGAGGGTGTCATGCACAGGTGCTAGAAATAGCTTGGCACCAGTGGGGCACTAATGGAATACAACAGCCAGTTCTATGATGCCACTAAATGGCAGTATTTTTTGCTATCATTATAGCTTATTAAAAACAGAGCAGGAGGGTGTCATGCAGAGGTGCTGCACATAGATTTGCACCAGTGGGGCACTAATGGAATACAACAGCGAGTTCTATGATGCCACTAAATGGCAGTATTTTTTGCTATCATTATAGCTTATTAAAAACAGAGCAGGAGGGTGTCATGCACAGGTGCTAGAAATAGCTTGGCACCAGTGGGGCACTAATGGAATACAACAGCCAGTTCTATGCTGCCACTAAATGGCAGTATTTTTTGCTATCATTATAGCTTATTAAAAACAGAGCAGGAGGGTGTCATGCAGAGGTGCTGCACATAGATTTGCACCAGTGGGGCACTAATGGAATACAACAGCGAGTTCTATGATGCCACTAAATGGCAGTATTTTTTGCTATCATTATAGCTTATTAAAAACAGAGCAGGAGGGTGTCATGCAGAGGTGCTGCACATAGATTTGCACCAGTGGGGCACTAATGGAATACAACAGCCAGTTCTATGATGCCACTAGGTACACTGACTGTTTGCTAGTATATTGGCTTAGTTAAAAAGAGTTTGAGTGTGCAATGCAGGCAGACGTGCTGCAAATATCTTTGCACTAGTGGGACAATACAGAAGTACAATAGCCACGTTTAGGATGCCACTAGGTACACTGACTGTTTGCTAGTATAATGGCTTAGTTAAAAAGAGTTTGAGTGTGCAATGCAGGCAGACGTGCTGCAAATATCTTTGCACTAGTGTGACTAGACAAAAGTACAATAGCCACGTTTAGGATGCCACTAGGTACACTGACTGTTTGCTAGTATAATGGCTTAGTTAAAAAGAGTTAGAGTGTGCAATGCAGGCAGACGTGCTGCAAATATCTTTGCACTAGTGGGACAATACAGAAGTACAATAGCCACGTTTAGGATGCCACTAGGTACACTGACTGTTTGCTAGTATAATGGCTTAGTTAAAAAGAGTTTGAGTGTGCAATGCAGGCAGACGTGCTGCAAATATCTTTGCACTAGTGTGACTAGACAAAAGTACAATAGCCACGTTTAGGATGCCACTAGGTACACTGACTGTTTGCTAGTATAATGGCTTAGTTAAAAAGAGTTTGAGTGTGCAATGCAGGCAGACGTGCTGCAAATATCTTTGCACTAGTGTGACTAGACAAAAGTACAATAGCCACGTTTAGGATGCCACTAGGTACACTGACTGTTTGCTAGTATAATGGCTTAGTTAAAAAGAGTTGGAGTGTGCAGAGGACAGGAGGGTACAGTGTCAGGATTGTGGGGCTCTGGGTAGAGGAATGGAAGCCTGCCTTTCTATTCCCTCCTAATGGGGAAATGCAGCGACGAAATCCCTGACCTTGGCTACACAGACGCTGTTTCTGTTTTCAGGACCTGTCACCTATGGCTCTGACCCTGCCGGTACGAGCCCTTAAAAGGACTGATATAAAGTGCTCTCCCTAAGCTGTCCAGTGCTGTGTATGGAGCGCATACAGCTGTATCGGCGATAGGACAAAGGACGGAGCTGCGCCAGTGATGTCTGACACCAAGGACGCAGAAGAGATAATGGCGTCCGGACGGGCAGATACTCGTTTTTATAATGCAGGGACATGTGACATGGACATCCTATCACACATGCCGTTGCTTCTCTGGCTAAAAGTCCACTTAGCTGTGTGTGTGTCTGGGATTGGCTGACATGCTGGCCCGCCCCACAAGACGCGCGCGCTTAGGGAAGGAAGACAAGGAAAAAAAAAAAAAAATGGCGATCGCCATTATACAAACAGCAGTGATCTGAAGGCGCTGTTCCCGCACACTATACACTGAAATGTCATAATAGTGTGAGTCACAGAGTAACTTACACTATTACAGCGGAAAGCCAGCTAGGAATTAGCTGTTTTTTTGCTGCCTGAACCGTTCTCGAACGTTTCTAGAACTATTGAGCTTTTGCAAAAAGCTCGAGTTCTAGTTCGATCTAGAACAGGCCCCAAAATCACTCGAGCCTAGAACTGGAGAACCTCGAACCGCGAACCGCGCTCAACTCTAGTCCTCGCCCTATAAGGACTTCTGAGTAGTTTCACTTTTGGACACCGTAGGAGTTTACTCTGTGTATATGTATTTCATACCAGAACTGGCTCACCTGGATCACTCTGTGCACCTCCTGATTTGTCCTGTGGCTTCTACGCGGGTAAGCTGAACCTTTTTTTGTGTTTTCTATGTGTTTGTGTTTGCCTGCCATTGTTTTCAATGGGGTTTGAAGGTGTTTATCGAACGTTCGTCGAATGTTCGACGAACACACCCACCGTTCGACGAACCGAACTGAACTCGAACATGGGGGGGTAGCTCATCTCTAATTGTGAGGAGTTTAAAGATTAAAAAACACATACTTTCCCCTCACCCATGACAGCACCAGAGAGGGATCCGTCCAGCGAGGACAGGAAACCATTCTGAAATAAAAGGGCGGTACCTCTCCCCTTCGTCAATTGATTTCCTGTCCTTGATGGGAGACCTTGTTCTGAACTACAGTAGATAGATTTTCGGTCTGGTTGAGCGCTATTGAATGGGCTGACAGGTTGTTATAGTGATTTGATTTTATTATTAAAATAATAAAAAACTCCTGTTTGTTACATACAACGCGTTTCAGCAAAATATCTGTTGCTTTCCTCAAATATACCTGAGGAAAGCAACAGATATTTTGCTGAAACGCGTTGTATGTAACAAACAGGAGTTTTTTATTATTTTAATAATAAAAGCAAATCACTATAATAACCTGTCAGCCCATTCAATAGCGCTCAACCAGACCGAAAATCTATCTACTATATGCTTACTCCCGACAAGGGAATTCGGTTAGAGCTGCTGAGTGGACCAGGACCTGCCAGATCTAACGTGAAATCTCCAGCTGAAGGACGGTGGATCGCACAGGCGCTCCAGGATCCAAGGTGCCGGTGAATCCTAGGAGCCAGCAGCGATACCTAACTCTGACTCCTCCAGCAACGGAACATCAGCGGTGATAATAGAAACCCCCTACCCCGGAGGATATATCTATCTATCCATCTACCACCGGGGTTGTGCGAGGGCGCACAACCTCTTCAGGTGAGCAAAACCATAACTGTACTAAATACATTTTCAGCTCACGGGTGCTTCTCATATGCGCTACTATATATTTTTCAGTAACTTGTTCTGAACTACGGCGGTTAGAAGAAACTGTATTTACCCAGCCCCGTCCGGTGTCCGGAAAAGCAGGGTGAGTCCTGTGGCGCCGTTCTTCTGGGCTGGAAGCGCCGTCCACCAGCCCTTAGGGAGCCTGGTGTCCATGCGGGGGTGTACGGCAGGGCCCTTCCGGGGGTCCAGACCGCCACTCTGTCTTCCCCCCTTGTGCTCCCCTGCTGGCTAGGACTTCCGGATGTGGCGCGCTCTGGGATGCGCGCAAGGCATGCGGGGTAACGGAGGCGTGCTTGACATGACGTCACATGAAGAAGATGGCGACGCCCATGCAGCAGCAGTGGCGATGTTCCAGGGCACCGCAGTGGCGATGACGCCCATGGTCTGGACACCGCTGGGCCCATGGAAGCGGGGGGGACTGGAAGGCGGAGGATCGCTGTTTCAAGGTGCTTGTGCCTACATCCCAGGAGGGATTCAGAAAGGCAGCAGCACTCTCCGTAGCGCCGGCAGCATTGTTGTAAGAACAGTCACCGTTCTAGTGACACTGGTTGACCCGGCCACGGCAGCCAGAAGGGCAGATCTTCTTGCGGCTCCACAACTTCTGCGAGACCTGTGGATGTCTGACGAAGCCTCCAGACCCAGTACCCTTTATCTCCTGTGGTGGGTGAGTGATCTTCGTGAATGTCATCTTACCCTTAGGTCCCTTGTGGTTCCCCCCATTAAGTGGCTCCTAAAACCCCATAAGGAGTGTCCTCTGTGCAGTGAGCCAATGTGGCCTATGGGCCTAGTGTTGGAGTCCCCTAGTGTGGGGCATTTATGGCAATGTTTATGCTTCACTCTTGGATGGCGGCATGAGAGTTAAAAATGTGTCTTCATTGTGATCTTGCTGATAGCAGTCATTATATCATGCAGCCCTTCCTTTGTAGTAAACAGCAGCAGCCTCCACGGTTGGCAACAAAACCCCTATGACAGTCCATTCCTACAGAATGACAGGTACACAGTGACAGCTCGTTATTGACACCTGTCACTAACAGAGGGGGCTGGTTACTGACAGTTACGGCACTCACTCTCCGTGGCCTGTATGCATGCGCTCCTGTATGGCCAGTCCTGTATGCACGCTCACCATGTTAGCCTCCACTGCTATGCAAATAGCAGGTCCAGCACTTTTAAACATTGTTCAACACTTTGCATAAGTCTGTGGAATCCTGGGAGACAATAGTCTGGTGAGATGAGACAAAAAAATGTAACTCTTTCGAGGCCATAATACACACCATGTTTGGAGGCAAAAAGACGACTCACCAAAAAAAAAACAAAAAAAACCCTCCATTAATGACGTTTTGCTACTGGCCTTGCCGTTAGCACACAGAGTTAGTGATTACAAGCCTTATCGGTAGTACAGCCCTACACTCAGGTATCAATAATGGGGTCCTATTACTACCTGCTCCGGCCTTCTCCCAAAGGACGCCTCTCGGTCCCATAGCACGCAGGTGATAGTTCCTCCCTCCTTGCGGCCCTCCTACAAATGCTGGGGTACACAGATTCACGCGTACAATGTCCATAGGGCCTTGCTTCTATTCGTCTCAGTGACACATAGTGTGAGAGAAACACAGTCCTTATTCATGGCCTTCAATGTAGTAGGAAAGGTCTGTGGGTGTCAATCCGCACTGTCTCTCAGTGGATTAGGGAGTCCATTGCTTTAGCCTACTCCTCTAGTGGGTCTGCCATTCCTGAGGGCATAAGGGCCCTTCCGCCAGTGTGGTGTCGACCTCCGGGACTGAGAAGATACAGGTATCTATTGACCGGATTGTAGGACCGCTCCCTGGTCCTCACACTCTACGTTTCTCTGTCACTATCGGTTGGATCTATCCTCCTCGGCTGACCTCTCGTTTTGTGGATGGATGCTTGAGACGATAGTCCCTCCCTAATGCGTTATTCTCTGAAAATCTCTCACGTGGTGCTGTCATGGGTGGGGGGAAAACACCTAGGTTACTTAACGGTAGCCGTTTTTTCCAGAGCCCATGACAGCATCCATATAATCCCTCCCTTCTCACCCTTAGTGTGCACTATTTCAGGTGTGCATGTGTGTGTTATAGTTGGTGTTGGAAAAACGTTTTTTGTGACGCAACAGCGATCTTGCTAGCAATGTTGCTGTGTGTGACATCCAGCAACAAACTGGCCCCTGCTGTGAGGTCGCTGGTTGTGGCTGAATGTCCTGGACCATTTTTTAGTTGTTGCTCTCCCGCTGTGAAGCACACATCGCTGTGTGTGACAGCGATAGAGCAACAACTGAATGTGCAGGAAGCAGGGAGCTGGCTTCTGTGGACGCTGATAACCAAGGTAAATATCGGGTAACCAAGAAGCCCTTTGCTTGGTTACCCGATATTTACCTTAGTTACTAGCGTCCTCCGCTCTCAGGCTGCCAGTGCCGGCTCCCTGCTCCCTGGACACGTAGCCAGAGTACACATCGGGTAAATAAGCAAAGCGGTTTGCTTATTAACCCGATGTGTACTCTGGCTAGGAGTGCAGGGAGCCAGCGATAAGCAGTGTGTGCTGGTAACCAAGGTAAATATCAGCGCTTGGTTACCCGATATTTACCTTAGTTACCAAGCGCATCATCGCTTCCACGCGTCGCTGCTGACTGGGGGCTGGTCACTGGTCGCTGGTGAGATCTGCCTGTTTGACAGCTCACCAGCAACCCGTGTAGCGACACTCCAGCGATCCCTGCCAGGTCAAGTCACTGGTGAGATCGCTGGAGCGTCGCTTAGTGTGACGGTACCTTTAGGCATGCATAAAAGTGCAGTCAACAATAGTTTTGTGCACCCTTGAATTGAAGGGCACAGATGAATAGAGGCCAAACGAGGTTCAAATTAACTTTGCTGCCTCATTATTGAATGGATCTTTTGAGGGTTTCACCTGAATCACGTATTTTGGAGATGTAAATGGAAACCTTAAAGATAGTACTCAGCATAGAGCACAGGATAAATGTGAGCTGATCCAAAATATTCTGTACCTCAAATTGCCACCAAAAGCATTCCGCTGTAAATACAAAAAACAAGTCCCCACTGTGGGCTTTCCCACAAATAAAGAAATCCAACAAAATCTGCACTTCCAAATCCAAATGTGCACCACTACATGCCTAAACCACAGTTAATGTCTAACATTTTGTGACACACACCTGTAGTGTCAATATGCTCACTGTACCCTTAGATGAATTCATTATGATACAGTTTGTAAAATGGTGTCACCTGTGGGGGATTTCTGCTGTTCTGGCACCTCAGTAGTTCCTGCTTACGTGGAGGTTATTGGCGTACGCAGGAGAAATTGCACAATAAACTGTATGGTCCATTTGTTTCTTATTTGCCCTTATAAAAATTAAAAACTTGGTGCTAAAACAACATTTTAATGAACAAAATGTAACTATTTTTTCTGCACCACATAATGGCACGTGTGATGTCAATATGCTCACTGCACTCCTAGATGAATTTATTGAGGGGTGTAGTTTGTAAAATGGGGTCACTGATGAGGCGTCAAGGGTTCTGACAATGTGACTTGGCACCTCCAAACCATTCCTACTAAATTTGAACTCCAATGTTGTGCTCCTTCCCTTCACTTTGCATTGTGCCTCAAAAGTAGTTTTTGACCACATTTGAGGTATTGGTGAACTTAAGAAATTGTGTAGCAAATTGTTTGGTCCATTTTTTCCTGTTACCCTTTTTGAAAATTAAAACTTTGGGGCCAAAGCAATATTTTAGTTGGAAAACTAGTAAATTTTCATTGCCCAATGTTATAAAAATTCAGTGAATCACGTGAGTTAAAATTTTTCACTATACCCACAAATGAATACCTGAAGAGGTGTAGTTTCGATAATGGGTTCACTTGTGGGGAGTTTCTGTTGTTTTGGCATGTCAAGGGATCTTCGAATGTGACATGGTGTCCGCAATCTATTCCAGCCAAAATGGTGCCCCAAAATTCAAATAGTGCTCATTCTCTTCCAAATAATGCCATGTGCCCAAACAGTAGTCTTTCACCACATAGAGTATCCCTGTATTCAGGAGAAATTGCACATCAAATTTTATGGTCCACTTTCTAATGTTACTCTTCTGAAAATAAAAAAATAGGTGTTAAAGTAACATTTTTATGGTAAAAATGTATTTTTTAACTTTCACAATCCTAATTTCTAAAATTCTATGAAGCTCTTGTGGGTTCAATATGCTCACCACATCTCTAGATAAATTCCTTGAGGGGTGTAGTTTCCAAAATAGGGTAATTTGTGAGGGGTTTACACTTTTTAGCCATATCAGCGCCTCTACAAACAGGACATGGCATCCACTCTCTATTCCAGCCAAGTTTACGCTTCAAAATTCAAATAGCGCTCCTTTAATTCCCAGCCCTGCCATGCACCCAAGCAGTAGTTTCCCACCGCATATGGGGTATTGCAGAAAATACACACAAATTTACTGTCCATTTTCTGCTGCTAAAGCAATATTTTTGTGGGAAATTTTTCATATTTTCCTTCCACATTGCTTTAGTTCTTGTGAAGCACCCAAAAAGGTAAAAAAAAACTTTCTGCCGGTTTAAGAATATTGTCATTTTTGGGTATTTTCTCTTCCCTAGGCTTCTCAATGTCACTTCAAATGTGATGTGGTCCATAAAAATAATTTGCTTTGAAGATTTTGTTGGAAACATGAGAAATTGCTGGCAAACTTTGAACCCTTCTAACTTCCTAACAAAAAAAAAATATAAAAATTGTGCTGATGTAAAGTAGAGATTTGGGAAATGTTATTCAGTAACTATTTGGAGGGATATAACTATCTGGTTTAAGGGCATAAAAGTCGAAAGTTTGAAAATTGCAAAATTTTCACCAAAATTCCAATATTTTGATAAACTTTTAACCTTTCTAACTTCCTAATAAAGTAAGTTTAAAAAAATGATACTGATGTAAAGTATATAAGTGGTAAATGCTATTTATTAACTATTCTGTGTGATATAACTATTAAAACTTTGAAAATCACTACATTTTCAACATTTTCACCAAAATTACGATATTTTCATGAATAAACGCAATCAAAACAAAAAAAAAAAAACAACCAAAAAAAAAAGACCTACATTTTCCACTAACATGAGTTGCATCATGTCATGAAAAAACAATGTCAGAATCACCGGGATGCGTTGAAGTGATTCAGGGTTATAACCTCATAAAGGGACACTGGTCAGAATTGAAAAAATTGGACTGGTCAGGAAAGTGAAAACAGGCTGAGGGGTGAAGGAGTTAATAAAAATCTACAAGGTTAGTATTTTTTTTTACGCTCACTTAACAAGGTTTATGGATAGTAAAGAGGATAGTATATGGCACTGTTTACACTATGCTACCACCATAACTTTAGCAGGCATAGTACAAATCAACCAGAGTACCCCCACTACAATATTGAAGCCACAGTGCCTCCATACCAGTCACAAACAATTATTTGCGCTGTCATATCCTATCTTGCTTTGATGCAAGCATGAAGTTACGGCCAATGCCTAATAACAAACGGTTGGCACAGGATCTCTTCCCAGAATATTATTTCACGAGAAGATACTCCCTATGCCTATGGGGCAACACCAGCAATCCATGACTGTCTGACTCCTGCTGAATCATCAAAGCTTTACAATAATGACGTACTGTTTTGTAAGGATCACGACATGTCTGAATATTTCATAAGTTAGAGAAAGGTCTCAGCCAAACTTTCCCAGGAACCTGAGTGGCAAATCTTCACTGTTTAGCTGTGCTTCAGCCTAACACTTATCACTATATAACTAGGCTGCTTTCTCAGTAAGGACTCTGGGATATATAAATGACAATTACTGTGGGCAATTCAAATTGTCTCTTCAGGGAGGAAGGAGACGAACTCTAGTGCCACCTATTGGAAGTAGCAATCCTAAAAGTCAAAGTGGCCCTTTAACAAGCCTTTTCATATGATTTAGGATTTATACCAGACCAGAACCTCAATTTGCAGACACAGTGTTTTGGGATGATTGTCCCTTGTCAGTGCAAAGTATGAGATCTGATCTGGCTTTGAGAAGCTAAAGTGGAGTATAAGGGTAGACCTTTTCTTTTTGCGGAGACTGACAAACCAATCTGGCTGTCAGTGGTGAAGAGTCTTATTCAGTCATGCACCATAAGGCTACATCCATACATTCATGAGATTCGTCCATGCACTGGCCATTGTTTCTTTTCTCAGGCAGCACACAGCCTCTTATAGTTTCATTGATCTATACAGACATTCATTTTATAAACATGTCCTTATCTCTGGTCCATGATACTCAGGGTATGTCCTATTCTCATCCATTTTGCAGATTAGACTTAAGGGGGCTTTACACGCTAGTGATATCGGTACTGATATCGCTAGCGTGCGTACCCACCCCCATTGTTTGTACGACACGGGCATATCGCTGCCCGTCACACAAAAAAATAGCGCTCCCTCGTCACATGGCTTACCTGCCCTGCGACGTCGCTCTGGCCAGCGATCCGCCTCCTTCCTAAGGGGGCTGGTTTTTCCGCGTCACAGCGACGTCACACGGCAGGCATCCAATAGAAGCGGAGGGGCGGAGTTGAGCGGGACGTAACATCCCGCCCACCTCCTTCCTTCCGCATAGCCAGTGGAGGCAGGGAAGGAGATGTTCCTCGCTCCTGCGGTGTCACACACAGCGATGTGTGCTGCAGCAAGAACGAGGAACAACATCGCTAATGAGAGGTAAATGATTTTTTGTTTTAGGACGACCTCTTCGCGGCAAACGACTTTGGCCGCTTTTGCGATTGTTTTAGGTCGCTCATAAGTGTCACATGCTGCAATATCGTTAATGACGCCGGATGTGCGTCGATAACGACGTGACCCCAACGATAAAACATTAACGATATCGTAGCGTGTAAAGCCCCCTTTAGACCTTAAAATCCATGGGAATCTGTGAAATCTAGGAAGCTAACACTTCTACATCAGTTTTCTCTCCTTGGTTCATCTGTTTATCACTGATTAATTGTAAAGAGTCATTGGATAAATAAAAGTACAGTCTATCTGCTCAATTTATAATAACGGATGTAACATGGAGGCAAACCTGATGACCCACACAAGAATGGTCCTTTTTACATGGATGTAAGAATAGAGATGGTTGTGTGAATGCAACCTTAAAAGAAGAAATAGCTGATCAGATTTTGCTAGTGTGTGACTAATGTGGATGCATACTAACATGTATTTATTCAGTTATCTTTATTTTAGTGGATCCTATAGGCCAGTTATAGTACACTATATTGTATGCAGGCTTTATAAAGCGTGCCGGAATTTCAATATCTATCATTCCCAGAAATACTTTGCAGCTAAACATGAGCTCGCACCCCTCACATGCTGCCTGGAGTTTGGGCTGCATCTCACATATTAGCTCATTAGTATAGGATATATGTATACTACACTTTCTTACTCTCGCTTTTCTAATAGTGTCGATTCCTGCGTTGAATCCCCTAGACATCTGTAAAAGTTATTTATTACATGTGATTGTTTATTCTGGGCTCAACAAGCTCTTTCTATTCCCATCTTTTCTATATAGGTTATATACATGCCCAGGGAATAGTCCCGTGCCGTCACTAACCTGGTGGGGCAGCCTTGGTCTCCGCAGGTCTCAAGAGTCCTTTGCTGTAGGATTATTTCTCACTGTCACACAGTAAATCATATACAATGTTAAATGTATATAAGAGATGTAGGAGACTATTATCTTATAGTCAGAAGACACTTACTTTTTGTGGATAAGTCATTTATATAGAAAGTTGCTGATTTTGCTGCCTTTCTTTTTTTCTGATCCTCATTGCATTTCTTGCCTGTTCTCCTATATCCCAGTCTTAGTCCGTTTCCCATGAGTTCCTCCCTTGGTCTTGGACCATCCTTCCACTCTCCAGTTGAGACATGCTCCTTAAGTCTCACGCCCAACTCATGCTTAGACAGCATAGATAGGAATGTTTCCACTCGCCTCTCCCAGTCACTTCATAGCAAACATCCTTCAAATTCAGCCTGGGGTATATTACAAAAGCAGAAAAATGTGTTTTCCCTTGACATGTCTTTTTTTTTTCTTATTTACCTATGTTAAAATTCCAGCATTTATTTGTTTTACATTGTATAGCGGTTTTCTTTTCACACTTAGTTCCTGGCCCACCCCTTATCTGTGTCACAGGCCAGCAATCGGATGGCTGAGTGACGTTGATAAAGCAAATTACTTTTAATAGAACTCTGCAGAGGATACTGACCACGAAACCTCATTCCCGTCAGTCTGTTTACCAGTCCAGCTTCTCACAGAAAAGAACAGACAAGATGTTCCCTATTATAACTCTGGTACCGCACATTATAAAAATGTGTTCTGTATCAAGGGGGATTTCATAGAGAAGGTTAACCAATTGTTATCAGTCAGCAGATACAAAAGTATTGAATTAGAAGTATTCTTACTAGCAATTTGCATAATTCTTAATGTAATGTTTATATTGATGAAGCAGAGCATAGCTTCCAATTTGACACAGCTCCTCACTTTATATAAGATTGCATATACATCCTATGCATTCTCCTGCATTACTAAATAATATACTCCTCAACATAGAAATTGCAACCCCAAGAAAGAAAATATGTTCAATTACGAAAACCAAAGGATATTCAAATGATGAAAAAATGGAAACAAGATTTTCAAAATATACCGATTTATTCACACAGGTAATATTTTTTTCAAATAATTTGAAAAAAAAAAAGGCATACGGTCCCCCCATTTTTGATAATCAGCCACGGTAAAGCAGACAGGTGAGGGCTGGTGTTATCAGGATGAGAGGAGCCATGGATATTGACCCCCCCCCCCAACCTAAAAATATACCCTCTATTTTGATATCTGGCCATGGTTCTTCTTTTAATTGAGCTATTTCTTTCAAAGGCTGAAGTTGAAAAGGCTACAAAAGACTGAACATTTACACAGGAAGTCATTTTTACATTGCAATGTATATTTTAGTACTTTTTTTTATCATTTTTAGACACTTTTTCAAATAGGTTTCAGAGTGGACTCACCTTAAGGCTAGCGCCACACATCCGTGCCTCCGGTACGTGTTTGGCATTTTTTACACGTACCGGCGGCACGGAGACATGTACAGCAATGCTACCCTATGGTAGCAGGCACACACACATAAAACCACACGGAACGTTTGTCCGTGTGCGTTTGTACGTGTGTGCGATTTTCAAAGCGCTGACATGTCAGTGTTTTCTCCGGCAGCACGGGTGTCACACGGCCCGCACCCGTACCACACGGGTGTAGTGTGGATTCGGTCCCGTGTGACACGCGCCGGAGAAAACACACATGTCAGTGAAAAAAAACCAAAACATTAACTCACCTTCTCCAGCCCTCCTGTCTCTGCCGCTGCTGCCTCTTGCTGCCGACCACCGCTCATTATTCTCATTGAATATTCACTTCACTGCCTGGCAGCAGCAGCAGCGGGGAGACGGGAGGGCTGGAGACCGAGGATCAGCACCACGGACAGCAGCGCGGACATCAGGAAGGACCAGGTGAGTATAATAATTACCGATTCTACGTGTGCTATCGCGGATAGCACACGTAGAACACACGTGTCATGCACGTACCAGAGACACGTACTTACCTGCACGCAACACGCAGGGAAAATACGTGTCTCTCGGCACGTGCGTGAATTTCACGTGAGTGTGGCAGAAAAGATGTTGTGTGCACCAGATCGCTTGATTTTTCCAAATGAAATATAGATTTACACTGATCCGCAGATAATGTGCTCTCTTGATTTTATGCTGTATTCCAGGGTTACGCGTCTACTTTCCATGCAGAGGACCTCCACTCCTGAAAAGGCAGGTTTCTCTAAAAAAGTAACTATTTTATGTATATTCACAATATATATTTCAATCTTAATTAGGTCTTTCCAGGTAAAGCTGATATACTCACATTATTCATTGTTAATATCTGTAAATAACAAATTAAGTCCTGTTCCATGCACCAGAGTCTTGAATTAGGCAAAAAACAGTGTATTGGATTTGCCAGAATTAGGCTATGTGCACACACTGCGTTTTTTTGACGCTGCGTTTTTGTGCGTTTTTAGCGCTAAAAACGCACAGAAACGCAGCGTCTTTAAAAAATGCATGAAAAAAACGCATGCTTTTTTACCGCGTTTTGGTGTGTTTTTGGCTGCGTTTTGCTGCGTTTTTGCTCACTGCGTTTTTCTGCGTTTTTTTATCAACATTGCCATTGCCATTAAAGATTGTTGAAAAAAAAAAAAAAGTTTTCTCCGGTCCCGCCACCCCCGCTCCGGCTGTGTGCTGGCTCCCAGGCACGTCTGATAGCTGCATGACCTGGCCGTGATGACCTGGCGGTGATCACCTGATGCGGTCACCTGACGCATCAGCTGATCGTAAGTCTTGCGGTGACGCCAGATTTTACCGCAGAGTGACTGATCCCCGGCGCTTGCAGTCAGTTCATGACAGCTCCATAATCATCATCCATACAATCCTATTTAGATTGAATGCCAAACAATGTTTTCTTTATAGAAATCTATAGAAAATTTATTTAAATGCAATTTTATAAAAAGTTTTTCCAGGGACATAAGAAAGTGCAACACATAGTACAGAAATGTGTTTAAAAACATATACAAAGCCAGTCAGGGAGGTGTGTCAGTACAGACCAAGCTGAAAAATATGCATGACATAGCCCACGGAGACAGCATAGCTAAAGTGCATTAGTATGTCAATTAACATAATACAGTCAACGCACACGACACACACACGACAATCTAAGCCAAAAACAACGGGTGGCATTAAAAGAGCTCAAAAATATGGATGATGTCGTAATTAAGCAGGCCGACAAGGGGGGAAACGTGGTTCTCTGGTCCAAGGAGCAGTATGAAAAGGAGGCGTTCCGCCAACTGAATGATGCCTCCTGTTATACGAAACTTGATGGGAATCCACTAAGGAAGTACCAGGGTGAGCTTTATGATCTGCTATTTCTTGCCTTTGAGAGGGGTATCATACCCAAATCCGTTTTTGAAGGCCTCCTGACTGAACAACCGGTTATTCCAACGATATACTTTCTGCCGAAAGTGCACAAGAATATTGATTGCCCACCTGGCAGGCCAATTGTGTCCGGTAATAATAGCCTATGTGAGCCTGCTTGCAGGTTCCTGGACTATTACTTGCAACCCCTTGTTATTACCCTCCCGTCCTACATTCGGGACTCTACGGAGTTCCTGAATCGTCTGGAGGGCATCACATTCGAGTCTGACATCATCATGGTCACTGCTGACGTTGAGTCACTTTATACCTCTATAGCCCATGAGGATGGCATCGCTGCGGTTGACTTCTTTTTACGGTCTACTGAGCTGGATGTGCAGCTGATTGATCTCCTCCTGCTTTTACTTAGATTTATTTTATCTCATAATTTCTTTTTATTTAAGGACCGTTTCTATCTCCAGGAGAGAGGAGTTGCGATGGGGGCGTCTTGTGCGCCCTCATACGCAAACCTCTTTCTTGGACTATGGGAACGGTCCATATTTTTTCCAGCATCTGAGATGGGCGCAGTTCACATGTGGCTGCGTTTCATCGACGATATTTTTTTGATTTGGCAGGGGGAGATCAATCAGTTGGATATCTTTATGCAGCGTCTTAATGATAATATGAATAACATCAGATTGACTTATGTCTTCAGCAGTGAACAAATCGAATATTTGGATGTACGAATATTGAAGGGGACGGACGGAACATTGTGCACAGATATTTTTCGCAAAACCACGGCTGTAAATTCATTTTTGAGCGCCAGATCATCACATCCGAAAAAGGTGATTGATTCCATTCCTACAGGGCAATTTCTGCGCGCCCGACGGGTGTGTTCTGATAATGTCTTATTTGAGCAACAATCTGAGGATTTAAAAAGAAGATTTAGGGCACGGCATTATAGAGAAAAGTCTATACAGGAGGGATATACCAGAGCGAGGGATACTCCACGTGATGCCTTACTAAAAACCCATCCTAAAAAGAATGATGACATCGTTCGTTTCATCACTCCCTATCATGGACAATGGAGGGAGATGTTCTCCATTGTCAAGAAATACTGGTCAGTGCTTCTCACTGATAATGACTTGTCCCTCATACTTACCTCTGGACCTGCAGTGACGCCAAAAAGATCCAAAACACTAAAAGATCAAGTTGTGAAAAGCCTCTATATTCCAGCAGTTAGAAACACCTTTGGGGCAAATAGGGGTCCCAGATGGGGGTCACGCTCCTGTGGGGACTGTGGGGCTTGCCCACAGATGGATCGAACGGGTGAATTTTGGGATTCTTCTAGAGAGAATACCTATAGAATTGTACACTCCATAAATTGTCGATCCACCGGGATTATCTATTGGGCAATATGTCCCTGCGGCCTCATTTATGTGGGCCTGACCACCAGAGAGTTCCGGATACGTGTCTTGGAACACATTCGTGATATTAAGAGTGCGGCTAAGGCCACAAAACCGGAGGAAATTTTGCTTCTAAAGAATATCCCTAAACATTTTAGGGAACGTCATGATTGCAACTGGCGGTTACTCAGATTCAGAGGTATTGATAAAGTTTATCTTGGTGCAAGAGGGGGTGACCTTAGGAATGCCATATTTAAGAAAGAGGCTAAATGGATCATAACTCTTGATACAGTAAAACCGCGGGGGCTGAATGATATGATCAGCTATAAGCCCTTTCTGATTTGAACATTTTGGCTCACGGTCTGCAAATGTGTAGTGGAGGTATTGGTTTGTGTTTGCGTACCAATTGCCGTTTTATGTTTTGACATTCTTTTCTCTTCTTTATCCCTTTTTTTATTTTTCCCATTCCCCTTTTATTATTAATTCATACCTTTTAGAGATGGCTGCTTGTACCTGCATATACTGGAGCTACTAGAGCAAGAAGATATATCTGGACCGTTTGCATCATCAAGATCTGGAATAATTGCATCTTAAAAGACTTTATGGATATTACTTCATGGATATCGTCTAACTTTTCATATATTTATCTTTGCAATTATTTCCTATGCTCGGTTCTTATTTGCCCTGTTGTTTGCCCTCATGTAATATGGCGGCTATGGACTTCATCCTGTGCGCGCACGGGGCTCTGATCACTCCTCCTCTCTGTGTCTGGTGATCTAATGGTTGTCGGGTTGTGCGCATGCGCACTCCCGCTTCCTGAACGCCGGACACAGTGGAGGATGGGCATCGGATCTCCGGGGCGCGCCACCATAGGATGGTAAGACGTGTTCATTTCAGATATAAGCAGCCCTGGATGTCACCTCTGCACCTCCCGATGAAGCGATAAGCGAAACGCGTTGAGGTGCAGGGGGGTGTGTCAGGCTTGAACACAGCAGCGTCCCTGGTGGGTCATAGTACCTTTATATACTTTGGAACTTTGCCATCTTTCTTGCTGAAAGGACGGGTTTTTTCTTTGCATTGCACATATTTGAGCAATGGCACATAACTCACAGGACAGTCCTGTTATCATAATTATTTGAGTTTTATTCCATGCTCATAGGACAGCATGCATGGTGCTCCTTACACCTTGCATGGCCTTCTATGCATGTACATGATATGACATTTCACTTGTTTGCTATTCAATGTACCCCAGTGTGCTTTTGACTGCATTATATGGAATTGATGTACTAATGCATGGTAGCTATGTATGGTGATCTTCACATCCTGCATGGGTCTCTGAATATACAGTGCACATTTTTGATACAACATCTCGCTTAATTGTTATTCAATGTACTTCAGTGTGCTGTTGACTGTATTATGTTAATTGACATACTAATGCACTTTAGCTATGCTGTCTCCGTGGGCTATGTCATGCATATTTTTCAGCTTGGTCTGTACTGACACACCTCCCTGACTGGCTTTGTATATGTTTTTAAACACATTTCTGTACTATGTGTTGCACTTTCTTATGTCCCTGGAAAAACTTTTTATAAAATTGCATTTAAATAAATTTTCTATAGATTTCTATAAAGAAAACATTGTTTGGCATTCAATCTAAATAGGATTGTATGGATGATGATTATGGAGCTTCTTTGTAGGTTGTTCTGTTGTTAATGGTGAACCTCCATGCTATATGCTATATGGTTATTATGGACCTAGTTATTCAATTTGTTTTTGTGCAGTTCATGACAGCTGCAGACAGGCCGCCGGGGTGATCTCCGGAGTTCAGGTGAGAGCACCGGAGATTAGCCCGGGATGTCTGCAGCTGTCATGAACTGAATCGCAAGTGCCGGGGAATCAGTCACTCGGCGCTCGCTGTAAAGTCCAGGCTGCACGCCAGAGCTCAGGTGAGAGCTCCGCAGTGCAGTGCAGGTACCTGAATCCAGGCCTGACATTACTGGAGATTCCTCCGGTAGCCAGTCCGACGCTGATCAGAAGTAGTGTTTTTTGTTTTTTTTTGTACTGATGCATCAGCTGATTGTATAAAAGCCGTTTATACAATCAGCTGTTGTGCCATGTGATTCAGGCCTTGAACCTGACACATCATCTGATCGCTTTGCCTTCCAGCAAACCGATCAGATGATATTGGATCCGGATTGGATGGCGCTGAACCCTTGACCCACGATTACTGCGGAGGGGGGTTCTTTATTTCAATACAGATGGAGTCACTAATTGTGCTGTGTTTTATTTCTAATAAAAATATTTTTCTGTGTGTTGTGTTTTTTTTATCTTTACTAGAAATTCATGGTGGCCATGTCTAATATTGGCGTGACACCATGAATTTCGGGCTTAGGGCCAGCTGATAATACACAACTAGCCCTAACCCTGTTTTTACCCAGCGAGCCACCTGGCATCAGGGCAGCTGGAAGAGTTGGGTACAGCGCCAGAAGATGAAAGCACCATTTTCTGGGGTGGCTGCAGACTGCAATTCGTAGCGGGGGTGCTCAGAAATCTTGGGCACCCTGCATTGCGGATTCCAACCCCCAGCTGCCTAGTTGTACCTGGCTGGACACAAAAATTAGGCGAAGCCCACGTCATTTTTTTTTTAATTATTTCATGAAATTCATGAAATAATTAAAAAAAAAAGGGCTTCCCTATATTTTTGGTTCCCAGCCGGGTACAAATAGGCAGCTGGGGGTTGGGGGCAGCCTGCTGTAGCCGGCCAGCATGGAAAAATATGGCGAAGCCCACATCTTTTTTTTGTTTGGGGGGGGGCAAAGAAATCCTGCATACAGTCCTGGAAGGAGGATGCTGAGCCTTATAGTTCGACAGCTGCTGTCTGCTCTCCTGCATACACTATTGGATGGAGGATGCTGAGCCTTGTAGTTCTTCAGCTGCTGTCTGCTCTCCTGCATCCACTAGTGGATGGACTATGCTGAGCCTTGTAGGTCTGCTCCCAGTAGGTCTGCTCCCCCTGACTCTCCCTCCAGCATACAGTCCTGGATGGAGCAAGCTGAGCCTTGTAGTTCTGCAGCTGTCTGCTCTCCTACATACACTAGTGGAGAATGAAGAACATATGGAAGAAGGAAATGACATCAGACCATTTTTTTTTCAACAATCTTTAATGGCAATGGCAATGTTGATAAAAAAAATGCAGAAAAATGCAGTGAGCAAAAATGCAGCCAAAAACGCACCAAACGCGGTAAAAAAGCATGCATTTTTTTCATACGTTTTTTAAAGACGCTGCGTTTCTGTGCGTTTTTAGCGCTATAAAACGCACAAAAACGCAGCGTCAAAAAAACGGAGTGTGTGCACATAGCCTAAGGCTACATGCGCACGCTGCATCTTTTTGTGTTCACAAACTGCAGCCAAAACTGCAGCCAAAACTGCAGCCAAAACTGCACCTTGTCAGAGAGAGCCTGGAAATGTCACAAAAAATGCATGTAATTTTAGGTGCGTTTTTGGTGCATTTTGGTGCATTTTTGGTGCGTTTTTCACACCCTGCGTTTTTGCTGCGTTTTTGTGACAAATGTTGACAAAAACGCAGGAAGAATGAACATGCTGCATTTTATTTGTCACAAACCTTTGACAAATAAAACGCTGACAAATAAACTGCAACGTGCGCATGACAAATCTGACTTCTCATAGACTTTGCTGGGAAGTCAAATGTCAGAAAGTTCTGACAACAAAACTGCAGCCAAAAAAGCAGCAAAAAAGCTGGAAAAAAAGCAGCGTGCGCATGTAGCCTTAAGGAGTTTTTTACTACATGATATCTCCTACTGGGGTGCCTAAGACCCAGGGGTAGAATTGACTATAGGAGCCCACAAAACAAATATTTGCATTACTTGTTATGCGTTATCCCCATTAAAGTGCAGTGTCGACCAGTGGTGTAACCAGAGTTCAATGGGCCCTGATGCAAAGTTTGATTCTGTCCCCCCCCTCGGGGTACAGGATAACTACACTGACACTTGGCTCTCCCATACTCCGATATCCCGATGACATAAAATCCAATATTATAATACACTGCTCATAGTTTTCTATAAATTAAAATACACTCCCCATAGTCCTCCGTATATTATAATACACTCACAATAGCTCTCCATACATTATAATACACTGTTCATAGTCCTCCATATATTATAATACACTCCCCATAGCTCTCCATACATTATAATACACTGTTCATAATCCTCCATACATTATAATACACTCCCCATAGTCCTCCATATATTATAATTCACTGTTCATAGTCCTCCATACATTATAATACACTTCCCATAGTCCTCCATATATTATAATTCACTGTTCATAGTCCTCCATACATTATAATACACTTCCCATAGTCCTCCATATATTATAATACACTCCCCATAGCTCTCCATACATTATAATACACTGTTCATAGTTTTCCATACATTATAATACACTCCCCATAGCTCTCCTTACTTCATAATACACTGTTCATACTGCTCTCCATATATTATAATACACTCCCCATAGCTGTCCATATATTATAATACACTGTTCATAGTCCTCCATATATTATAATACACTCCCCATAGCTCTCCATACATTATAATACACTGTTCATAGTCCTCCATATATTATAATACACTCCCCATAGCTATCCATATATTATAATACACTGTTCATAGTCCTCCATATATTGTAATACATTCCTCATAGCTCTCCATACATTATAATACACTGTTCGTAGTTTTCCATACATTATAATACACTCCCCATAGCTCTCCATACATGATAATACACTCCCGATAGTCCTCCCCACATTATAATACACTGTTCATAGTCCTCAATATATTATAAGACACTCGTCATAGTCCACAAAAGGCAAAATATCCAGCAGATCCAGGCGTCTTTTCTTAAAATATTTCCTTTATTTCATGAATTAAAAATTCCAAGAGAATGGCATCCAGCAGATAAAGGTTTTAAATCAAATTACATCCAACGCATTTCAACACATAAATATGTCATAAAGTCTCCATGATTAAGACATTTATAATGTCTTATTCATGGAGACTTTATGACATATTTATGTGTTGAAATGCGTTGGATGTAATTTGATTTAAAACCTTTATCTGCTGGATGCCATTCTCTTGGAATTTTTAATTCATGAAATAAAGGAAATATTTTAAGAAAAAAATGCCTGGATCCGCTGGATATTTTGCCTTTTGTGGATTGAGCTTATCCTGACCTAGGATTTTCCATGCTGGATCAAGTGGTAAACTGTCCTGAGTACACTGTAAGCAGTCAGAGCTGGTTTCTATGTTCATCTACTCCTCATAGTCCTCCATTTATTAGAACACACTCCCCATAGTCCTTCATACATTATAATACACTCCCCATAGCTCTCCATACATTATAATACACTAGAAGGTGGCCCGATTCTACGCATCGGGTATTCTAGAATTACATATTGTGTAGTTAATGTATGATTTTTGTTATATATATAGATGTTGTTGTGTGTAGTTACCAAGTGTTTGTGTAGGGCGCTGTACATGTTCTGGGTGTTGTCTGGGTGTGGCGGGGGGTGAGAGCGGTGTTGTTTGTGTGTTGCGTGTGTTGTGTTATTTGTGGAGCGCTGTGTGTCTGCAGTGTTGTGTGTGTGTGTTGCGCGGTTTGTGTGGGTGTGGGGTGTGTGTGTTTTGGGGGGAGGTATGTTTTGTGCAATGTGTGTGTTGTGCGGTATGTGCGTATATTTGTGTGTGCCGCGGTGTTTGTGTGTTGGGTGTTTTGTGTGTGCGGCGTTGTCTCTGTGTGTGGGTGTCTGTGTAGGGCAGTGTTTGTGGTTCCCAGTGTGTGTGTGGTGTGTTGTGCAGTGCGTGTGTGGCGGTGTGTGTGTGTTTTGGGGGGAGGTGTGCACCCCCCATCGTGCTCCATCCCCCATGCTGCGCACCCCCCATCGTGCTCCATCCCCCATGCTGCGCACCCCCCATCGTGCTCCATCCCCCATGCTGCGCACCCCCATCGTGCTCCATCCCCCATGCTGCGCACCCCCCATCGTGCTCCATCCCCCATGCTGCGCACCCCCCATCGTGCTCCATCCCCCATGCTGTGCACCCCCCATCGTGCTCCACAGTCACACATCAGACAGTATACATGCACACATCTGATCGCATACACTCACACACACACCCCACTTCTCCCTGTGCCCACCGGTGGGTGGTCCCAGCAGCTGTGCTGCACGCCGTGCTCCTCTGCCGACACTCACAGATCCGATCGCATACACTCACACACACACACACTCACACATCAGAACACACTCACACACATCCGATCGCATACACTCACACACACACACTGACGATATCGCACATACCGCTTACACAATCACAACATCGGAGATACCACATGCTTCCGGCCATCTGATCCTCCGGCAGGTCCTGGAAGGTCACTGCACAGTATCGCCGCCAAGAAGTAAGCGATATCACGGGATGTTGTGAGTATGTGGATGCGATCTGATGTGTGTGTGAGGTGTGTGTGAGAGTGAGTGTGATCTGATGTATGTGTGTGTGTGTGTGTGTGTCTGTTCTTATGTGTGTGCGTGTGTGTGTGTTCCGCCGCTGCAGGGAGTCGGTTCGGGGAATGCATGCGGGGGGCGGGGCCAGAGCGAGCGTGCAATACGTGAGGGGGCGGGGCGGGGCCGAGTTGCCAATGCGTGCAGGGGCACGGGGCGAGAGGCCAATCCGTGCGAGGGGGCGGAGCCGAGGCGAGGCGAGCGGCCAATCCGTGCGAGGGGGCGGGGCCATGGCGAGCCCAGCGGCCAATCCCCTGTTTGTCACCGTAAGGACACAATTTTGGAGCAAGACAGACAGACAGACAGACAGAATAAGGCAATTATATATATAGATTCCCCATAGCTCTCCACATATAATACACTGTTCATAGTCCTTCATACATTATAATACATTCCCCATAGCTCTCCACATATAATACACTGTTCATAGTCCTCCATATATTATAATACAATGTTCATAGTCCTCCATATATTATAATACTCCTCATAGTCCTCCATATATTATAATACACTCCCCATAGTCCTTCATACATTATAATACACTCCCCATAGTCCTTCATACATTACAGTACACTCCCCATAGCGCTCCATATATTATAATACACTTGTGGCGCCCTGGACTAGCCAGGTCATCACAGGTAAGACCCCAACACACACCCCATCCCCCAGACAGCAACACTAGCCAAACACAAACCCTTGTTGCCTCCCTCCAGGGTCTGATGTCCACACCAGGTAGGGCGGAGCCAGGCGGTGGCCCCGCCCATCGAGGAGTTCACAGGCCTGGAGGCGGGGAAAAGCAGTAGATTAGTTTAGGAGGTGAAAGTGGAAGGAGCTGCTGTGTCTGGGTGGGTAGCCCAGGCACTGACAGCAAGGTTGGCCGACGGTGGTGGCCGTCTGCAGGAGTGGTGAATCGACGCGGAACCATAGGACTGGGGTCGGGCGGTGGCCCGCCGGTACCGAACCGGGGAGCGAAGTGAAGCCAGCACACACAGGCAGGGCCTGCGGACCCCGACCAGGCTTGGAGCCACCGACAAAGGTCAAATCCATTAGTGACCGGAACCCCAGGGGTTTCCTAACAACCAAGTCCCAATTGAAGGCAACCGTCCACCCAGAGAGAGAGGATATACAGCCACCGCCACAGGCTAGAGATCCAAGGGCCAGCACCTGCGGGCAAAATGGGCTCCTCCGGCACCTATACACCGGGGAGCGGACTACCGTTGGGCAACCATCATAGTCAACAGTTACAACAGGGTGCAGGGAAAGACAGCCGCCATCACCTGTCAGGGGAGAGAGACACTGCAGCCGGCTGCGGGACCTGTCCATCCAGCCGTTTTGTTTACCAGAGATTTTGCCTGTTTGTTACTGAGTACACCTGTGCCATCCGGCACCGTGTCGCGCTGTTCCTGCAACCCTGCACCTCACCAGCCCTGCCTCCCCGTCTCACCAACGGGCCCCGGGACCACCAACCCCTACCCACGGAGGGGGAAAACAACATCCCAGCTGCTCCCTACCAACGCTCCCGGGATCCCCGTCACCAGCAGCGGTGGTGCCCATCTTCACCACAACCCGTGGGTGGCGTCACAGACTCAAATCCCCAAACAAACTACCCCTTTTCACTCACGGGCGAGGAGCGCCGCTCGAGTCCCCGGATCCGGCCCACCACTCAAGCCACCGAGCAGCACCAGCAGCAGCGCCGGACCCGAGCGTTAGCGAGCGCAGTGCCCCGCCGCCCGCGACACACTCCCCATAGTTCTCCATACATTATAATACACTCCCCATAGCTCTCCATATATTATAATACACTGTTCATAGTTTTCCATACATGATAATAAACTCCCCATAGTCCTACATGCATTATAATACACTCCCCATAGTTTTCCATACATTACAATACACTGCTCATAGTTTTCCATACATTATAATACACTCCCCATAGTTCTCCATACATTATAATACACTGTTCATAGTCCTCCATATATTATAATACACTCCCCATAGCTCTCCACATATTATAATACACTGCTCATAGTCCTCCATATATTATAATACACTCCCCATAGTTCTCCATACATTACAAAACACTGCTCATAGCTCTCCATACATTATAATACACTGCACATAGTCCTTCATACATTATAATTAGTGATGAGCGAGTACTAAAAAGCTCGGGTGCTCGAAGCTCGGGCCGAGCCTCCCAAGATACTCGTGTACTCGGGCCGAGCAACGAGCCCAATGTTATCCTATGGGAGACCCGAGTATTTTTGTGAAATGACCCCCCGGCAGCATGGAGAAACCCTAAAAATGTCACAAAAGTCTCAGAAGAGTGCTCAAATGACATGGCAACAGCATGGGGAAGACCCCTTGAAGCATTTATCACTGAAAAGTCACAGCTGTGAACAATTTTGTCCGCGTTTTACGCCATTTTTACGGACTCACCAGAAAATCTTCCAAAATGACCCCAAAATGATTTTTCATGGCGGAAATGTTAAGGGCACATACCCAATAGTGAGATAGAGCTGGTGTATGTTACTTTTTGAGATTAATACATGAAAGATTTTACGTGAAAACATTGTGTGGCACTCCGATGTCCCTGAGAAGAGACGTACATGAAGGCCTCTTGAGTCTAATGTGCCCATTTTGAGGAAGTGAGTCTTTGTAGTATTTTCCTTTGCCAGGGCAGTCCAAAATTGTGAGGTTCACCAATGCCCCTGCATACAGACGTGCATGAGGGCCTGTAAACCTGAAGTGCCCATTGGAAGGAAGTGGGTCTATTGTAGTATAGCCCTTAGGCAGGGCAGCCAAAAATTGGGAGGCTCCACGTTGTCCCTGGGTAGAGACGTGCATGAGGGCCTTTAAACCTGAAGTGCCCATTGTAAGGAAGTGGGTCTATTTCAGTATAGCCCTTTGCCAGGGCAGCCAAAAATTGGGAGGCTCCACATTGTCCCTGGATAGAGACGTGCATGATGGCCTGTAAACCTGAAGTGCCCATTGTAAGGAAGTGGGTCTATTTCAGTATAGCCCTTTGCCAGGGCAGCCAAAAATTGGGAGGCTCCACATTGTCCCTGGGTAGAGACGTGCATGAGGGCCTCAAAACATTAAGTGTCCATTTTAAGGAAGTGGGTGTATTATAGTATAGCCCTTAGGCAGGGCAGCTAAAAATTGGGAGGCTCCACGTTGTCCCTGGGTAGAGACGTGCATGATGGCCTGTAAAGCTGAAGTGCCCATTGTAAGGAAGTGGGTCTATTTCAGTATAGCCCTTTGCCAGGGCAGCCAAAAATTGGGAGGCTCCACATTGTCCCTGGGTAGAGACGTGCATGAGGGCCTCAAAACATTAAGTGTCCATTTTAAGGAAGTGGGTGTATTATAGTATAGCCCTTAGGCAGGGCAGCCAAAAATTGGGAGGCTCCACGTTGTCCCTGGGTAGAGACGTGCATGAGGGCCTCAAAACATTAAGTGTCCATTTTAAGGAAGTGGGTGTATTATAGTATAGCCCTTAGGCAGGGCAGCCAAAAATTGGGAGGCTCCACGTTGTCCCTGGGTAGAGACGTGCATGAGGGCCTCAAAACATTAAGTGTCCATTTTAAGGAAGTGGGTGTATTATAGTATAGCCCTTAGGCAGGGCAGCCAAAAATTGGGAGGCTCCACGTTGTCCCTGGGTAGAGACGTGCATGAGGGCCTCAAAACCTTAAGTGTCCATTTTAAGGAAGTGGGTGTATTATAGTATAGCCCTTAGGCAGGGCAGCCAAAAATTGGGAGGCTCCACGTTGTCCCTGGGTAGAGACGTGCATGAGGGCCTCAAAACATTAAGTGTCCATTTTAAGGAAGTGGGTGTATTATAGTATAGCCCTTAGGCAGGGCAGCCAAAAATTGGGAGGCTCCACGTTGTCCCTGGGTAGAGACGTGCATGAGGGCCTCAAAACATTAAGTGTCCATTTTAAGGAAGTGGGTGTATTATAGTATAGCCCTTAGGCAGGGCAGCCAAAAATTGGGAGGCTCCACGTTGTCCCTGGGTAGAGACGTGCATGAGGGCCTCAAAACCTTAAGTGTCCATTTTAAGGAAGTGGGTGTATTATAGTATAGCCCTTAGGCAGGGCAGCCAAAAATTGGGAGGCTCCACGTTGTCCCTGGGTAGAGACGTGCATGATGGCCTGTAAACCTGAAGTGCCCATTGTAAGGAAGTGGGTCTATTTCAGTATAGCCCTTTGCCAGGGCAGCCAAAAATTGGGAGGCTCCACATTGTCCCTGGGTAGAGACGTGCATGAGGGCCTCAAAACATTAAGTGTCCATTTTAAGGAAGTGGGTGTATTATAGTATAGCCCTTAGGCAGGGCAGCCAAAAATTGGGAGGCTCCACGTTGTCCCTGGGTAGAGACGTGCATGATGGCCTGTAAACCTGAAGTGCCCATTGTAAGGAAGTGGGTCTATTTCAGTATAGCCCTTTGCCAGGGCAGCCAAAAATTGGGAGGCTCCACATTGTCCCTGGGTAGAGACGTGCATGAGGGCCTCAAAACATTAAGTGTCCATTTTAAGGAAGTGGGTGTATTATAGTATAGCCCTTAGGCAGGGCAGCCAAAAATTGGGAGGCTCCACGTTGTCCCTGGGTAGAGACGTGCATGAGGGCCTCAAAACATTAAGTGTCCATTTTAAGGAAGTGGGTGTATTATAGTATAGCCCTTAGGCAGGGCAGCCAAAAATTGGGAGGCTCCACGTTGTCCCTGGGTAGAGACGTGCATGAGGGCCTCAAAACATTAAGTGTCCATTTTAAGGAAGTGGGTGTATTATAGTATAGCCCTTAGGCAGGGCAGCCAAAAATTGGGAGGCTCCACGTTGTCCCTGGGTAGAGACGTGCATGAGGGCCTCAAAACCTTAAGTGTCCATTTTAAGGAAGTGGGTGTATTATAGTATAGCCCTTAGGCAGGGCAGCCAAAAATTGGGAGGCTCCACGTTGTCCCTGGGTAGAGACGTGCATGAGGGCCTCAAAACATTAAGTGTCCATTTTAAGGAAGTGGGTGTATTATAGTATAGCCCTTAGGCAGGGCAGCCAAAAATTGGGAGGCTCCACGTTGTCCCTGGGTAGAGACGTGCATGAGGGCCTCAAAACATTAAGTGTCCATTTTAAGGAAGTGGGTGTATTATAGTATAGCCCTTAGGCAGGGCAGCCAAAAATTGGGAGGCTCCACGTTGTCCCTGGGTAGAGACGTGCATGAGGGCCTCAAAACCTTAAGTGTCCATTTTAAGGAAGTGGGTGTATTATAGTATAGCCCTTAGGCAGGGCAGCCAAAAATTGGGAGGCTCCACGTTGTCCCTGGGTAGAGACGTGCATGATGGCCTGTAAACCTGAAGTGCCCATTGTAAGGAAGTGGGTCTATTTCAGTATAGCCCTTTGCCAGGGCAGCCAAAAATTGGGAGGCTCCACATTGTCCCTGGGTAGAGACGTGCATGAGGGCCTCAAAACATTAAGTGTCCATTTTAAGGAAGTGGGTGTATTATAGTATAGCCCTTAGGCAGGGCAGCCAAAAATTGGGAGGCTCCACGTTGTCCCTGGGTAGAGACGTGCATGAGGGCCTCAAAACATTAAGTGTCCATTTTAAGGAAGTGGGTGTATTATAGTATAGCCCTTAGGCAGGGCAGCCAAAAATTGGGAGGCTCCACGTTGTCCCTGGGTAGAGACGTGCATGAGGGCCTCAAAACATTAAGTGTCCATTTTAAGGAAGTGGGTGTATTATAGTATAGCCCTTAGGCAGGGCAGCCAAAAATTGGGAGGCTCCACGTTGTCCCTGGGTAGAGACGTGCATGAGGGCCTCAAAACCTTAAGTGTCCATTTTAAGGAAGTGGGTGTATTATAGTATAGCCCTTAGGCAGGGCAGCCAAAAATTGGGAGGCTCCACGTTGTCCCTGGGTAGAGACGTGCATGAGGGCCTCAAAACATTAAGTGTCCATTTTAAGGAAGTGGGTGTATTATAGTATAGCCCTTAGGCAGGGCAGCCAAAAATTGGGAGGCTCCACGTTGTCCCTGGGTAGAGACGTGAATGAGGGCCTCAAAACATTAAGTGTCCATTTTAAGGAAGTGGGTGTATTATAGTATAGCCCTTAGGCAGGGCAGCCAAAAATTGGGAGGCTCCACGTTGTCCCTGGGTAGAGACGTGCATGAGGGCCTCAAAACCTTAAGTGTCCATTTTAAGGAAGTGGGTGTATTATAGTATAGCCCTTAGGCAGGGCAGCCAAAAATTGGGAGGCTCCACGTTGTCCCTGGGTAGAGACGTGCATGAGGGCCTCAAAACATTAAGTGTCCATTTTAAGGAAGTGGGTGTATTATAGTATAGCCCTTAGGCAGGGCAGCCAAAAATTGGGAGGCTCCACGTTGTCCCTGGGTAGAGACGTGCATGAGGGCCTCAAAACATTAAGTGTCCATTTTAAGGAAGTGGGTGTATTATAGTATAGCCCTTAGGCAGGGCAGCCAAAAATTGGGAGGCTCCACGTTGTCCCTGGGTAGAGACGTGCATGAGGGCCTCAAAACCTTAAGTGTCCATTTTAAGGAAGTGGGTGTATTATAGTATAGCCCTTAGGCAGGGCAGCCAAAAATTGGGAGGCTCCACGTTGTCCCTGGGTAGAGACGTGCATGAGGGCCTCAAAACATTAAGTGTCCATTTTAAGGAAGTGGGTGTATTATAGTATAGCCCTTAGGCAGGGCAGCCAAAAATTGGGAGGCTCCACGTTGTCCCTGGGTAGAGACGTGCATGAGGGCCTCAAAACATTAAGTGTCCATTTTAAGGAAGTGGGTGTATTATAGTATAGCCCTTAGGCAGGGCAGCCAAAAATTGGGAGGCTCCACGTTGTCCCTGGGTAGAGACGTGCATGAGGGCCTCAAAACCTTAAGTGTCCATTTTAAGGAAGTGGGTGTATTATAGTATAGCCCTTAGGCAGGGCAGCCAAAAATTGGGAGGCTCCACGTTGTCCCTGGGTAGAAACGTGCATGAGGGCCTCAAAACATTGTTCCCATTGCAAAGGAGCGGGTCTCCTGTCGTTGTAATGTCCATTCTGCAAAGAATGGGCGAAAAAATTTACCACTGGGGGTATACCTGAAACAAAGGCCTAAGTATTGCAATTTGTAACGGTCATCATCATGGTGGCGCATGAGGAGAAGGAGGAGGAGTCCAGCGATTATCCAAAGTCCAGAAGTGTGTACCCATGGGTGAGTGGAGGTACATGGCAAACTTTAAATTCCGCTCTCATTTGCTGGTGGTGTGGTGAAGTCTGGCCCAATCCAACCCTTGTTCATCTTGATCAGAGTCAGCCTGTCAGCATTTTCAGTTGACAGGCGGGTGCGTTTATCTGTAATGATTCCACCTGCGGCACTAAAAACACGCTCTGACAAAACGCTAGCAGCAGGGCAGGCCAGGACTTCCAAGGCGTAGAGAGCCAATTCATGCCACGTGTCCAGCTTGGATACCCAATAATTGTAAGGCACAGAGGAATGTTGGAGTACTGTTGTTCGATCTGCAAGGTACTCCTTCAGCATCTGGGCAAACTTAGGATTTCTTGTGGCACTACCCCGCACCTCAGGGGCTGTGGTACGTGAGGGGCTGAGAAAACTGTCCCACATCTTAAAGACTGTTCCCCTACCTCTGGCGGATTGGACTTGTGCCTCTCTCGGCTGTACGCCTCGGTTGTCCACTGATTCATGACCTATGCCGCTAGCGTTTTGTGAGGGGAATGCTTTGCCTACTTCCGTGAGTATGGCCTTCCGAAACTGCTGCATTTTGGTTGACCTCTCCTCCACGGGAATAAGAGACAAAAAGTTCTCCTTGTAGCATGGGTCTAACAGTGTTACCAACCAGTAATGATTGTCGGCCAAGATGTTCTTAACGCGAGGGTCACGAGACAGGCAGCTTACCATAAAGTCAGCCATGTGCGCCAGACTCTTAACAGCCAGGACTTCAGTAGCCTGACCAACAAGATGACTGAACATGCTGTCCTCCTCCTCCTCCTCCTCCTCCTCCTCCTCATCTACCCTGTCCTCTGGCCAGCCACGCTGAACCGAGGATATGACTGGTGTGCATGTCATATCCTCAATTTGGCCGGAGAGTTGCTCCATGTCTTCATCCTCCTCCTCGTCATAGTCCTCCACTGCACGTTGTGATGAGACGAGGCTGGGCTGTGTGTTATCACCCACACCCACTACTGTTTCTTGCTGCAACTCATCGCGCTCCGCCTGCAATGCATCATGTTTGTTTTTCAGCAGAGACCGTTTTAGAAGGCAGAGTAGCGGTATGGTGACGCTAATAATGGCGTCATCACCACTCACCATCTTGGTGGAGTCCTCAAAGTTTTGGAGGATGGTACATAGGTCTGACATCCATCTCCACTCCTCAGGTGTTATGTGTGGAGTTTGACCCATTTCCCGACGGCTTAGGTGATGCAGGTACTCAACAACTGCCCTCTTCTGCTCACATATCCTGACCAACATGTGCAGAGTTGAATTCCAACGCGTGGGGACATCACACACCAGTCTGTGAGCCGGAAGATGCAAACGGCGCTGAAAGCCGGCAAGGCCGGCTGAAGCAGTAGGTGACTTTCGAAAATGTGCAGACAGGCGGCGAACTTTTACCAGTAGATCAGACAGCTCTGGGTATGACTTTATAAACCGCTGAACCACGAGGTTGAGCACATGGGCCACGCATGGAACATGTGTCAGCTGGCCTCGCCTCAAAGCCGCCACCAGGTTCCGGCCATTGTCACACACGACCTTTCCTGGCTTTAGGTTCAGAGGTGTGAGCCAGTGATCTGCCTGCTGTTTCAGAGCTGTCCACAGCTCTTCTGCATTGTGGGGTTTGTCACCTATGCAGATTAGCTTCAGCACAGCCTGTTGCCGCTTCGCCGAGGCAGTGCTGCAGTGCTTCCAGCTTGTGACTGGTGTGGAGGGCACAGTGGATGAGGATGCGCAGGAGGAGGAGGAGGCTGAAGAGCATGACATTCCGGAGCTGTAGAGTGTGGGTGAAACACTGACTGAGGTAGGGCCTGCAAACCTTGGTGTGGGAAGGACGTGTTCCGTCCCTCGCTCAGACTGGGTCCCAGCTTCCACAATATTAACCCAGTGTGCCGTCAACGAGATGTAGCGGCCTTGCCCACAAGCACTTGTCCACGTGTCTGTGGTTAGGTGGACCTTGGGTGAAACAGCGTTGTTCAGGGCACGTGTGATGTTTTGTGACACGTGGTTATGCAACGCGGGGACGGCACACCGGGAGAAATAGTGGCGGCTGGGGACCGAGTAACGTGGGACAGCTGCCGCCATCAGGTCACGGAATGCTTCAGTCTCCACCAGCCTAAAAGGCAACATTTCCAGCGCAAGCAGTCGCGAAATGTTAGCATTTAGAACTGTGGCATGTGGGGTGTTGGCAGTGTATTTGCGCCTGCGTTCAAAGGTTTGCTGAATGGATAACTGAACGCTGCGCTGGGACAAGGACGTGCTTGATGATGGTGTTCTTTCTGCGTAGGCAACTGCAGGTGCAGGAGTGGAGGAGGCTTGTTCGCAGGCAGCATGGACAGAGGATTGGCTCGCATGCACAACCAGCGAAGACGTAGCAGTGACATCAGCAAGCACTGCTCCTCGACTCTGTTGTACTTCCCACAAAGTCGGGTGCTTGGCTGACATGTGCCTGATCATGCTGGTGGTGGTCAGGCTGCTAGTTTTGGTACCCCTGCTGATGCTGGCACGGCAGCTGTTGCAAATGGCCTTTTTTGAATCATCTGGATCCAACTTAAAAAACTGCCAGACTCGGGAAGACCTAACATTTGTACAGGCACCTTGTGTCGTCGTGTTGTTCCGGGGAACGGTTGCCTGACTTCTGCCTGGGGCCACCACCCTGCTTCTTACTGCCTGTTGTGATGCTACGCCTCCCTCCCCCTGTGCACTGCTGTCCTCGCTCTGCATATCCTCCTGCCAGGTTGGGTCAGTTACTGGATCATCCACCACGTCGTCTTCCTCTTCCGCACCCTGCTCCTCCTCCTGACTTGCTGACAATTGTGTCTCATCATCGTCCACTACTTGTTGAGACACATTGCCAACTTCGTGAGAACGTGGCTGCTCAAATATTTGGCCATCTGTACAGACGATCTCCTCATGACCCACTTCAATATGAGCTGGCGAGAGGCCAGAATGTGTGAATGGAAACGTGAACAGCTCTTCCGAGTGTCCAAGTGTGGGATCATTAATGTCCGAGGAGGACGTGTACTCAGTCTGGTGGTAGGAAGGAGGATCAGGTTCAGAAATGTGCGGTGCAGTATCACGGCTACTGACACTTGACCGTGTGGAAGACAGAGTGTTTGTGGTGGTGCCAATCTGACTGGAAGCATTATCTGCTATCCAACTAACAACCTGTTGACACTGGTCTTGGTTCAAGAGCGGTGTACTGCTGCGGTCCCCAAGAATTTGGGACAGGACGTGCGAGCGACTAGATGTGGCCCTTTGTTGTGGCGAAATTAGAGCTTGCCCACGACCTCGGCCTCTGCCTGCACCACCATCACGTCCACTTCCTTGTTCCTTGCCAATGCCCTTGCGCATTTTGCAATGCTGTGCACTGCTGACGTGTATATTCACTACTTGTGCGTTATATCAAAGTGTGTGGAAATTGCACACAAGTGCACCTGTACGCTGCCACCAACAGGCACACACGTGCGGTTTTAAAAACCAAGCACGGACGCAATAATAACCTAACAGGTTTTTTTGGGGAGCGACAATTACAGACAAGTCAGACACTATCTGGACTGTTTTACACTGTGTACACCAGCCCCAGATATGATGAAGGCTGGTATACGGTCACCACTACCCTGCCTGCCTGCCTGCCTGTATACTGGTACAATAGTCCTGACAAGGACTCTCACTAGCCTGTATTCAGACCTGGCTATACCCTGCCTGTATATAGCAACAATAGTCCTGAGAAGGACTCTGCTACTGTACTCCGACCTGGCTGGCTATACCCTGCCTGCCTGTATACAACTAGAATAGTCCTGAGAAGGACTTTTGGTCACACTGTTTGAAGCCCTGCAACTGAAAAAGCTATAAAGGGCCGCAAAGCTTTCCCTGAATCAGCGACACTCTCCCTACACTGACTGTCTGAATAGCTGTGAGCAGAGCACAGCGCGCCGGCCGATATAAAGGCTCGGTCACGCTGTGCAGGCCGGCCAATCACTGCAATTCCACAACTAACAGGGCTGTGGCATTGCAGTGGTCTGCCAGCCAATCCCTGCATGAGGGCTGGCTCTCAAAAGAGCGCCAACATGCAGAAATGAAGACCACGAGTACAGCACGAGTATCGCGAGATTACTCGGTCCCCGCCGAGCAGCCCGAGTACAGCGATACTCGTGCGAGTACCGAGTAGTGACAAGCATGCTCGCTCATCACTAATTATAATACATTCCCCATAGCTCCCTATGCATTATAATACACTCCCCATAGTCCTCCATAGATTATAATACATTCCCCATAGCTCTCCATACATTATAATACACTTCCCATAGCTCTCCATTGCGATGCCGATACAATTATAAGTGCGATCCTCAGCGGGAGGCCCACTGCCAGCGCTGTCACCAGGCTCTCCTGAGTCACAGGCTCCACAGCGGTCGCGTGGCCTGCCGCCATTGCTGATGCACCACTGGCTGAGGTCTTCGGGCGCGGTCACAATGGAGACCCCCTACGACCGCGATTATTCCGCCCCTGGTGTCGACTGTAAAATATACAGTAGATGGGTCCTATACATCTGTTGTGCCCTCATCATAAATGTTTTATACAATAATGATGATTTGCATTAAAGTGGTTATTTAGTAAAAACAAGTTATCATCTATCCGTATGATAGATAATTACTTCTTAATTGGTGGGTGTTTCACCACTAGGACCTTCACCAATCTGAAGAAAAATGGAATTTTGTTTCTGAAGTGACACATTTATCCCCATTCCAAAAGAGAATGGCAGGTTGCATGTCTGACCAACACCTCATTCATTCTCTGTGGGGCTGACAGAAAAGCCAAGCACAGTGCTTGGCACCCACATAGGGAATGAATGGAGTGTGAAGGTTGAACATGATACTCTATTCTAACGGGGATAAACGTTCCCTGAATCATGAATTCCAGCAGCCAGACCCACACCAAACAATAATTTTACCACTTATCCCTGTTTTTTTACTGCAGAATCCCTTTAGGTGCATCTGACGTGCCCATGGGATCTCTGGAGTTACTCATCACTGGGTCGGAGTCAGTTTGGGATGTCACAGCGGCTTGGCCCCGTTTCGTGACCCCGGCGGTGTCAATAAAGATGGGGATGGGGATGATGGGAGTAGTTATTCGTGACTCCACCTGTGGTATGCGGTTAGTTATTAGCCGCCGCTGCAGGAAGTCTCTTTTCTGGGGCAGATGGTGATGCAGCTCGGGTGTTGCAGCTCTCCACAGGTAGAGCCAGGCCCCAGGGAGGATGGGAGTGGTAGTCGCCTATGGCACAGGGGCGCAATAATGGGAGCGCCGACAATAATGGGACGACACATAGGGTGCAGTTCAAGTTCTTTATTCACTGATGTCACACTGCCTTAGGAGTGCAATTTTCCACTGTGATGTACCTCAGCCGATCCCGGATAGTTCAGAGGTCAAGGCCGATGTTTCCTTCTGTGTGTCCTTTCCAGTGGTCGTCCCTCCACTCCAGCTCCTGGGCCATGGAACGAGTGACGGGTGCCTGCTGCATTTCACGCAAACCCTGGGATCACCCTTCTTCCTAAGAACCCAGGTCAAGCTTCGAGCTCCTGACCACAAGCCCCTTTCTGTGCAGTGTCTTGCGACTTTTCTTCCTGAGTCTGACCTGACTCATGCTGCGCCTGGAGCTAACTGAATACTGTGTGAGATGGCTCCTCACTTCCACTGCAGGTGCCCCACCTCCCGGGTTGCTGAACTTGTGGGCAAGAGGTCCCATACCTCATGATGGCTACCCCTGTCACCAGGGCCGTATTTACCATTAGGCACCCATGGTCCAGTGCCTGGGGTAGCGGGTTGCGGGGGGGCGGCATCTTCTGGCTGCAAAAAAAAATGTTTTTTTTTTACATCCTCCTCCCCCTCCATTAGACAGTCTATTAAATCCGCTGTGTTTTCGGAGGTGGGGGGGTGAGAGGCACACCTCCATCTATCTGTATCTGCATCTTTAAGACGCACATACAAATAGACTGCGGGCACCGTACGCAGGGAGCTGATTGACCCTGGAAGTGCCGGCGCCTGCACTTCCGGGGTCAGAGGCGTGCCAATCAGCTCCGTGCTGTGGCAGCCAAAACTGTAGATGCCGCGGAAGAAGAGAACTCACCGGAGCCAGCAGCAGGAGGAGTATGACTGACACCGGAGGAGGAGCTGCAGCTCCGGCAAGAGGAAGAGGAGGAGGAGGGCGGCGGCGGCATAGGAGCAGGTAATCACTCTCAGAGTTCCTAAGGCTGTGAAGTGAGGGGAGGAGGAGGAGGGGGAGGGGAGGGGAGGCAGGCAGAGACTATAAAGTTAGGATTGTGGGGGAGGGGCAGCAGAGGCTATAGTCTGGGGATTGCGGGGGAGGGGCCGACAGAGGCTATAGACCGGGGATTAGGAGGCCTATTATTGTAGTCTGGAGGTTAGGGGACCTATGACTCTACAGTGTTTAGGGGGGCTGGGGATATTAGTATAGTCTAAGGCGGGCTTTGCACACTACGACATCGCAGGTGCGATGTCGGTGGGGTCAAATTGAAAGTGACGCACATCCGGCATCGCATGCGACATCGTAGTGTGGAAAGCCTAGATGATACGATTTACGAGCGCAAAATCGTCGTAATCGTATCATCCGTATCATCGGTGCAGCGTCGGCGTAATCCATAATTACGCTGACGCGACGGTCCGATGTTGTTCCTCGCTCCTGCGGCAGCACACATCGCTGTGTGTGAAGTCGCAGGAGCGAGGAACATCTCCTACCGGCGTCACCGCGGCTTCCGTATGATATGCGGAAGGAAGGAGGTGGCCAGGATGTTTACATCCTGCTCATCTCCGCCCCTCCACCGCTATTGGCCGCCTGCCGTGTGACGTTGCTATGACGCCGCACGACCCGCCCCCTTAGGAAGGAGGCGGGTCGCTGGCCAGAGCGACGGTCGCAGGGCAGGTGAATGCATGTGAAGCTGGCGTAGCGATCATGTTCGCTACGCCAGCTATCACACAATATCGTACCTGCGACGGGGGCGGGGAGTTTCGCGTGCGACATCGCAGCATTGGCTTGCGATGTCGCAACGTGCAAAGCCCGCCTTAGAGTTAGGGGGCCTATTAAAGAAGATGGTGGTAAAGGGGGCCTATTGTTGTAGAGGGGAAGGTTTAGGGAGCCTGTTGCTGTAAGAGGAAGGGTTAATGGAGCCTCTTGCTGTAGGAGGGAGGGTTAATGGAGCCTGTTGCTGTAGAGGGGGAGGTTTAGAGAGCCTGTTGCTGTAGAAGGGGGAGTTAATGGAGCCTGTTGCTGTAGGAGGAGGGTGAATGGAGCCTGTTGCTGTAGGAGGAGGGTTAATGGAGCCTGTTGCTGTAGGAGGGGCTTAATGGAGCCTGTTGCTGTAGGAGGGGGTTAATGGAGCCTGTTGCTGAAGGAGGAGGGTTAATGGAGCCTGTTGCTGAAGGAGGAGGGTTAATGGAGCCTGTTGCTGTAGGAGGAGGGTTAATGGAGCCTGTTGCTGAAGGAGGAGGGTTAATGGAGCCTGTTGCGGTAGGAGGAGGGTTAATGGAGCCTGTTGCGGTAGGAGGGTTAATGGAGCCTGTTGCTGTAGGAGGGGGTTAATGGAGCCTGTTGCTGTAGGAGGGGGTTACTGGAGCCTGTTGCTGTAGGAGAGGGTTAATGGAGCCTGTTGCTGTTGGGGGGGTTAATGTAGCCTGTTACTGTTGGGGGGGTTAATGGAGCCAGTTGCTGTAGGGGGGGGTTAATGGAGCCTGTTGCTGTTGGGGGGGGGTTAATTGAGCCTGTTGCTGTTGGGGGGTAATGGAGCCTGTTGTTGTTGGGGGGGTTAATGGAGCCTGTTGTTGTTGGGGGGGTTAATGGAGGCTGTTGCTGTTGGGGGGGGGGGTTAATGGAGCCTTTTGCTGTTGGGGGTTAATGGAGCCTGTTGCTGTTGAAGGGGGGGGTTAATGGAGCCTGTTGCTGTTGAAGGGGGGGGTTAATGGAGCCTGTTGCTGTTGGGGGGGTTAATGGAGCCTGTTGCTGTTGGGGGGGTTAATGAAGCCTGTTGCTGTTGGGGGTGTTTATGGAGCCTGTTGCTGTTGGGGGGGGGGTTAATGGAGCCTGTTGCTGTTGGGGGGGTTTGTGACGGGGTGTACATCAGAGCAAAGAGAGACAACAGGCCGAGGATGATCCAACAGGTTTACTAACAGGAATACAGGAACAGCACACGACAAGTCCAAATAAAACAGATTCGGGGGCACCTCCCGATAATCCAAAGTGCCAGATCACGACGAAATAGTCCTCTTCAGAGTCCCAGAAATCCCACACAATCCACTGGACGGCGAGATCTGTCCGCAGAATCAGATCTCGCTCCCTTCCTCTTCAAAACTCAGCTCCCAACTGCATTTAGAAACAGGAGTGAATTGTCTGAGCTCGTGGGCCCGCCCCTCAAGGGTAGGGGTCTATGCAATGGTTGGGCCCACTAGAAGATTCTAGAAGGTTGGCTCCGAGATGTCTACAGATTTGTGTAGTTGGCGTTATCCACTGCTTACGAAACAATGAGAAGTTCCCCTGGCTGTGTGGACAAGAGATAATTGCATTATGGGCCCAGAGACACAGGAGATGGGGGGGAAGGTATGGTTACTTACATCCCAAGACATAGTATTACAGCAAATACAGTGAGAAGGCAACACACATCATGACAATTCCTTCCCCTCCCAACTTGTGTACGTACTAGGGACCTCTACAGGTCGCTGGTTAAGTACACGCAGGCATGGCTGACAGGACTCAAGGCTCCTCTTGCCTGGACAGTCCATCTGCATTTTGGTGTTGGCTGCCTCTTCTATATTGTATGGTAAAGTTATAGGGCTGCAGAGCCAGGCTCCATCGCAGTAATCGTCCATTGTCCGC
The DNA here is from genome assembly GCF_048569485.1 of Anomaloglossus baeobatrachus. Lineage (NCBI taxonomy): Eukaryota > Metazoa > Chordata > Amphibia > Anura > Aromobatidae > Anomaloglossus > Anomaloglossus baeobatrachus. The sequence continues at coordinate 645,618,753 of NC_134353.1, read as the reverse complement.
AGAGACTCTGTTCAGCCAGGTGAGGGGATTGTGATCAGTAACCACAGTGAATTCTCGTCCATACAGATACGGCCGTAGTTTCTTAAGGGCCCACACTACAGCCAGACATTCTTTTTCAACAGTTGCATAGGCCACTTCTCGGTCCAGTAGTTTCCTGCTGAGATAGGCGATGGGGTGCTCCTCCCCGGCTGCATTCACCTGGCTGAGGACAGCTCCCAGTCCATAAGCAGAGGCGTCCGTCTGCACAATGAATCTCCGCTTGTAGTCTGGAGCAGCCAGGACAGGATCGCAGACCAGAGCGTCCTTCAGCCGGTTAAAAGCCTCATCACAGGCTGGAGTCCAGATCACCAGCCGGGGCATTGTTTTCTTTCTTAACTGGCAGTGCCCAGAAAAGCCATAACTTGTTTCTTAGTTTGGGGTACAGGCCAGTCTCTAATAGCCTGGATTTTGGCAGGCTCAGGACGGAGCTTCCCTCCTCTCACTCTATGCCCTAGGTACTGGACTTCCCCCATCCCCAATTGGCATTTATCGGGTCGAATAGTTAGGCCGGCTGCAAGAATCAGGTCCAAAATAATGGCTACTTGATTCAGATGTTCCTCCCATGTGTGGCTGAAGACGGCGATATCATCCAAGTAGGCACAAGCAAAGTCACCACATCCCCGGAGGATCTGATCCACCATTCTCTGGAAGGTGGCCGGGGCATTTTTCATTCCAAAAGGCATGCTTAGAAATTCATACAGACCAAAGGGGGTTATAAAAGCGGACCGTTCTCTCCCTTCATCCGTTAGAGGGATCTGCCAGTATCCCTTACTGAGATCCAAGGTAGTGACATATCGGGACCCAGCCAGTCGGTCTAGAAGTTCGTCAATACGAGGCATTGGGTAAGGATCGCTGACGGTATGGTCGTTTAGTCGCCGATAGTCCACACAAAATCGAGTACTCCCATCCTTCTTGGGTACTAACACCACAGGGGAGGCCCAAGGGCTATGGGAGGCCTGGATTACCCCAAGCTGTAACATCTCCTCCAGTTCATGCTGCATGGTGTTTCGAACTGATTCAGGTACCCGGTAAGGAGCCAGTTGTATGGGACGGATGCCCTGTGTGTCCACATGATGTTGGGTGACGGTGGTTCGACCTGGTTGGGATGAGAAAGCAGCCCGTCTCTGTTGAAGCACTTCCAGCATCTGGATTTTCTGTAAGGAGTCCAGGTAATCTCCCAGGGGAACCTGTTCCACAGTGGATGGGGCTCTCGCTGCTTCCACGAGATCAGGTAGAGAGTCCTCATCCTCTTGACCATCTTCTGAAGCCAACCGACAGCTTGCTATCATTGGAATGTTCCGGTCATGGTACTCCTTAATCATATTCACATGGACAGTCTTTTGCCTTAGCCCCTGATCATCTAAAGCAAGAAGGTAATTGGTGTCGTTTAGTTTTCTGAGAACCCGGAAGGGACCCTCCCATGTGGTCTGCAGTTTATTCTGCCGATGGGGAACAATCATTAAGACTTGTTGTCCTTCTACAAACTCCCGATAGCGTGCTTTACGGTCATACCATGTCTTCTGTCTGGTTTGAGCCATACGCAAATGACTCTGGGCAAAACTAGCAAGTTGGGCCAGGGTTTCTCGCAGCTTTAGGACATAAGGGACAACAGGGGTTCCTGTATCTTCAACTTGCCCCTCCCAGTATTCCTTGAGCAGGGTTAAGGGTCCTCGGACCTTTCTTCCATAGAGTAGTTCAAAGGGGGAGAACCCAGTGGACTCCTGGGGAACTTCCCGACAGGCAAACAAGAGATGGGGTAGGTACTTCTCCCAGTCTGAATCTCGGTCCGTGAAGGCCCTCAGCATATTCTTCAGAGTGCCGTTGAATCGTTCACAAAGTCCATTTGTTTGGGGATGATACGGGGTCGTTCGGATCGCTCGTACTCCACAGGTGCGCCACAGACACTGGACCAACTCTGATATAAACTGGGAGCCTTGGTCCGACAAGATCTCACTGGGGAATCCTACTCTGGTAAAAATAATAACCAAGGCCTCAGCCACCTTGGCTGCAGAGATACTTGACAAGGCCACGGCTTCTGGATATTGGGTGGCATAGTCCACAACAGTGAGAATGTACTGCTTTCCAGATTTACTTGGTTTAGCCAGAGGTCCAATGATATCAACAGCTACTCTTTGAAAGGGCTCTTCTATTATAGGGAGCGGTTGCAGGGGTGCCTTTGGGTGATCTCCGGGTCGCCCTCTACGCTGACATATGTCACAAGTTCGGCAGAAATGCGCCACTGCTTGGGAAATCCCCGGCCAATAAAAAGTTTGAGTCAATCGTCTCTCGGTGCGGGTTTTGCCTTGATGGCCAGCCGTAGGAATGTCATGAGCCAGGTGTAATAGGGGAATTCTGTACTTCTGAGGAACAATCAGCTGTTTGCTATAAGTCCAGGGCTTATCTAGGGAGTCGGCATTGGCAACCCGATACAGAAGTCCATTTTCTCTGATAATTCTTTCTCCGTTCTTGTTACGGGGGGCTGTCTGATAATAACCTAAAGGAGTATCAGACAGTCAGGGTCCACCGTGCAAAGACTCTGCTGCAGACTATGGCAGAGTGCAATACCTCTGTTAACTCACAGAAGGATATAATAAGTAAGTAAAGCAATTCCTCCCTTACTTGGAGGGTGTGTGGAATGATCTCTGTTAATAATCACAGAGACAAAGGCAATGTGTGCGAAATGGCACCTACCTAGGTCCGCTCTTCTAGTGGTGCAAAAGAGACGAACAGCAGCGTAAGCCGCACAAAGCTCCTACCTGTGTTCGCTCCACTAGTGTGCGAGGACACGAACCACTAGATATGGCACCTGCCTAGGTCTGCTCTTCTAGTGGTGCAAAAGAGACGAACAGCAGCGTAAGCCGCACAAAGCTCCTACCTCTGTTCGCTCCCCTAGTGTGCGAGGATACGAACAACTGCCAGACGCAGTATAAGGAACGTTACCCTAGCGGCAACGTCCACCTACGAGTCGAATCACAAGGCCCAACCAGACCATGTGCCTCAGGCACCTGCCTATGTCCGCTCCCCTAAGAGGTAAGGATACGGACAGCAGCCGAAGCTGTAAGGTATAAGAACGCTACCCTGCCGGTAGCGCTCACCTAGCATAGACAGAGGAATGCCTAGAGGAACGCACACAGAGCGTCTACTCTTATGCATGAACCAAGAGGACTGAGCACCATGCGGCGTGTGTCAGGGTCTTATATAGACTCTGTGCCTCATCCAAGATGGAGGACACCAGAGCCAATCCGCTGCCAGAATGACAAGAGTGACGTCATGCTGGCCTATCACCGAGCAAGGCGTCACAAGCACATGACCAGCGACCAATCGGCATAGAAGGTGTCAGAGACATGTGACCTCGTGTCAGCGATGATGTCACCCGCACATGTGCAATGGCTCCAAGATAGGACTTAGTCTCCAGCGCTCGCACATGTGCAGTAGCAAGAAATCTGGACTTAGTCTCCAGCGCTCGCACATGTGCAGTAGCAAGAAATCTGGACATAGTCTCCAGTGCTCGCAGCAACCGTAACAGTACCTCCCCCTCAAGGGCCCCCCTCCCGGCGACGCAGGTAATCGGCAACTAAGTCGGGAGCATGGACAGCCTCCTCAGGCTCCCAAGAGCGATGTTCCGGGCCGTAGCCCTCCCAATCTATCAAGAAGAACCTGCGCCCTCTAACCATTTTAGAACCAACTATGGCTTGTACCTCATAGTTAGAGCGAGAGGAATCAGAAGCAGGAGAGTGCACTTCATGAGCGTGAGGTAAAATTGCCGGCTTTAGCAGTGAAACATGGAATTTGTCATGGATCCTAAGATGGACGGGTAACTTCAATTGGTAGACTACAGGATTTACCTGTCGAAGAACCTCATAAGGACCCAGGAAGCGAGGAGCAAATTTGACAGAGCTCACTCTAAGTTTCACGTTTTTTGCAGAGAGCCACACAAAGTCCCCTGGAGAAAAGACAGGAGCTGGGCGACGAAACCGATTGGACACCGTCTTCATACGGTCCTTAGCTGCTTGGATTGACTCTTGAGTCCGATCCCAAACCTCTCTGGCATTAGTTGCCCAGTCGGCCACAAGAGGAGGAGGTGCAGCAGCGGGAAACGGTACCGGTACCCTAGGGTGTTGCCCATTATGGAGTACGAACGGTGTCTGCCCAGTGGCCTCAGCCAGCGAATTGTTAAGGGCAAATTCTGCCCAGGGTAGGAGGGAGGACCAGTTATCGTGGTTCTCAGCAACAAAGTGTCGAAGGTATATAATCATGGATTGATTGGTACGCTCAACCAAACCATTGGTCTCCGGATGGTATGCCGAAGATAGATTCAGCTCAATTTGCAGAAGGCTACAAAGATCTCGCCAGAAACGGGAAGCAAATTGCGGGCCTCTATCACAAATGATACGATCTGGCATCCCGTGAAGCCTAAAGACATGCTTGAGGAATAGTTTGGCTAGTACCCTGGAAGATGGGATTCTCGATAACGGTACGAGATGAACCATCCGGGAGAAATGGTCCGTAATGACCCACACAAATCTATGTCCCTGTGAACATGGAAGATCACCCACAAAGTCCATGCCTACCACCTCCCATGGTCTATCTGGCACTGGTAAAGGATGCAAGAGCCCAGCCGGTCTCTGCCGTAATGGACGGTTGCGAGCACACGAGTAGCAGGAACCGACATATCTCTTGACGTGGCTGGCTAAGTGTGGCCACCAATACCACCTCTCCAGTAACTCTCGTGTCCGCCTAATACCAAAATGCCCACCCACCTTTGAGGTGTGGGCCCATGACAGTATATCATTCTGTCGATCAGGCGGAACAAAGGTCTTGCCCGGTGGGATTTGGTCTAACGTCACAGGGGAGAGCGTATGAAAAACCCTGGAGGGAAGGATAAGACGAGGTTCGTCAATCTCTTCCTGGTTAGAAAGCATAAAGCGAGACAGGGCGTCTGCCTTGTTATTCTTACTCCCAGACAGATAGTTGATGGAGAAGTGAAAGCGGGAGAAAAACAAGGACCAGCGGGCTTGGCGAGGATTCAGACGCTGAGCGGTTTGTAAGTACGTCAGATTCTTATGGTCTGTATAGACCTGGAAAGGATGTTTCGCTCCTTCCAGCAAGTGACGCCACTCCTCCAAGGCTAATCTCAAGGCGAGCAGTTCCCTATCCCCAATGGTATAGTTTCTCTCTGCTGGTGAAAAGGTTTTAGCAAAGAAGAAACACGGCCTTTTTCTACCTGCACCGTTCTTTTGATACAAGACCGCACCAGCACCCACTGAAGAGGCATCAACCTCTAAGAGGAAGGGCTTACTCTCATCGGGTCTTTGAAGAACGGGAGCAGTTGAAAAGTGTCTTTTTACTGCCTCAAAAGCCTGAGATGTCTCAGTAGACCAGGCTTTGGGATTAGCACCTTTCTTAGTCAAGGCCACCAAAGGGGCAACCAAAGTAGAAAAATGGGGTATGAACTGCCTGTAATAATTTATGAATCCTAAGAAGCGTTGCACCGCCTTCAAGGAATGAGGTTCGGAACATTGCAGGACAGCAGAGAGCTTCGCAGGATCCATAGCCAGGCCCTCTTGTGAGATAATGTAACCCAAAAAGGCAATGAGGACTGCTCGAATACACATTTCTCGAGTTTAGCAAACAATGAGTGCTCCCTTAAACGGGAAAGGACACGAACGACATCCTGACGATGAGTCTCCAGATCAGGAGAAAAAATCAGGATGTCGTCCAGATACACCACTACTGAGGATAACAGTAAATCCCTGAACACATCGTTTACGAAGTCCTGAAATACTGCGGGTGCATTACATAACCCAAAAGGCATGACGAGGTATTCATAGTGACCGTCTCGGGTGTTAAAAGCGGTCTTCCATTCGTCACCCTTTCGAATTCGTACCAAGTTATACGCACCCCGCAGATCCAACTTCGTAAAAACTTGAGCTCCTCTCAGTCTGTCAAAGAGCTCCGAAATTAAAGGTAATGGGTATTTGTTCTTTATTGTGATTGCGTTGAGACCCCTGTAATCTATGCAGGGACGCAAATCACCCTCTTTCTTCCGAACAAAGAAAAACCCAGCTCCCGCGGGAGAGACAGACTTACGAATGAACCCCTTCTCTAAACTCTCTCTTATATAGGTCGACATGGCCTCTGACTCAGGTATCGACAGGGGGTAAACCCTGCCTTTAGCTGGAACCGAACCTGGGATAAGGTCTATGGCACAGTCATACGGCCTATGGGGTGGAAGAACCTCAGCACCCTGTTTGGAGAACACGTCAGCGAAATCCAGATAGGGTGTAGGTATGGGAGAGAGATCAGTAGATGCAACCGCAATGACCTTAGGTGGTAAGGGAAGACATCGGGACTGACATTTCGAACCCCAACTAATAATGCTGTCAGACTCCCAGTCAATGTGAGGAGCATGAGTCCGAAGCCATGGAAGACCCAGAAGGATGTTGTCTATACCCTCAGGCAAAACAAGAAAAGAAATCTCCTCTATGTGACCCTGAGACAGGGAAAGGCGCAAGGGAACTGTCCTCAATGTAATGGAGTCAGACAACATAGTTCCATTAACAACACGGACAGGAATAGGTGCCTCTAACATGATAGAGGGAATATTGTGTCCCTTTACAAATCCTGAGGACACAAAAGTCCCGTCAGCTCCGGAATCCACAAAAGCCATAATAGGCCATGTATTCTCAGATAACGAGAGCTGACCTGGGATACAACACTTAGAGGGTGCAGAAGACGTCTCTAGTAACCCCCCTCTAATGGTTACTAGGCCATGGAGTTTCCCTGACGACTAGGACACTTGTTGGCATAGTGCCCAGCCTGACGACATACGTAACATATAGGAGGACCAGACTTGCGTAGTCTGGAGGACGTATGACCTAACTCCATAGGAGTGGGAGATGTTTCAGATGCTGAGGAAGATGGTAGTGGACCCTCAACAACTGGAATAGCCCGATGCTTAGGGCGTGAGGAAGAGACCTCGAGTCTACGTTCCTTATGGCGTACATCGATCCTCGTTGCTACTGTGATCAAGTCCTCCAGAGAAGCAGGGACCTCACGAGTAGCAAGAGCATCCTTGACATAGCCTGCCAACCCTCTCCAGAAGATAGGAATCAACACCTTCTCTGGCCAATCTAGTTCTGCCACCAGAGTTCTAAAAGCAATGGCATAAGAACTAGTGGATAACGAACCCTGAGAAAGATCTAACAGTCTCAGGGCCGCATCATGGGTAACCTGCGGACCAATGAATACCGCCTTAAGAGCATCAAGAAAGTCTTGATGTCTCAGAGTAACCACATCAGAGCGCTCCCATAGGGGAGTCGCCCATTCTAAGGCTTTGTCCTGAAGTAAGGAGATGATAAAGCCTACTCTGGACCTCTCCGTAGAGAAGCGAGAAGAGTTGACCTCTAGGTGTATCTGACACTGACTAATGAAACCACGACATGATCTGGCATCGCCAGAATATCTGTTTGGCAGAGCAAGTCGAGGATCATGTGCAGCTGTCACCATGGTCTGAGGTTTATCCTCTATACTCTTGAGCCGTGACTCAAGTACTTGTATGTAACGGTGTAACTGCTGATATTCTGCCATAACTGCCAGACCCTTGGCTCAGTCCTAATGTTACGGGGGGCTGTCTGATAATAACCTAAAGGAGTATCAGACAGTCAGGGTCCACCGTGCAAAGACTCTGCTGCAGACTATGGCAGAGTGCAATACCTCTGTTAACTCACAGAAGGATATAATAAGTAAGTAAAGCAATTCCTCCCTTACTTGGAGGGTGTGTGGAATGATCTCTGTTAATAATCACAGAGACAAAGGCAATGTGTGCGAAATGGCACCTACCTAGGTCCGCTCTTCTAGTGGTGCAAAAGAGACGAACAGCAGCGTAAGCCGCACAAAGCTCCTACCTGCGTTCGCTCCACTAGTGTGCGAGGACACGAACCACTAGATATGGCACCTGCCTAGGTCCGCTCTTCTAGTGGTGCAAAAGAGACGAACAGCAGCGTAAGCCGCACAAAGCTCCTACCTCTGTTCGCTCCCCTAGTGTGCGAGGATACGAACAACTGCCAGACGCAGTATAAGGAACGTTACCCTAGCGGCAACGTCCACCTACGAGTCGAATCACAAGGCCCAACCAGACCATGTGCGTCAGGCACCTGCCTATGTCCGCTCCCCTAAGAGGTAAGGATACGGACAGCAGCCGAAGCTGTAAGGTATAAGAACGCTACCCTGCCGGTAGCGCTCACCTAGCATAGACAGAGGAATGCCTAGAGGAACGCACACAGAGCATCTACTCTTATGCATGAACCAAGAGGACTGAGCACCATGCGGCGTGTGTCAGGGTCTTATATAGACTCTGTGCCTCATCCAAGATGGAGGACACCAGAGCCAATCCGCTGCCAGAACGACAAGAGTGACGTCATGCTGGCCTATCACCGAGCAAGGCGTCACAAGCACATGACCAGCGACCAATCGGCATAGAAGGTGTCAGAGACATGTGACCTCGTGTCAGCGATGATGTCACCCGCACATGTGCAATGGCTCCAAGATAGGACTTAGTCTCCAGCGCTCGCACATGTGCAGTAGCAAGAAATCTGGACTTAGTCTCCAGCGCTCGCACATGTGCAGTAGCAAGAAATCTGGACATAGTCTCCAGTGCTCGCAGCAACCGTAACAGTTCTCCCCTAGCTGCCCTATTTCAGCTCGGGCTCTAAAACTAGCAAGGGTGGGGTCAGTCTCTACTTCTTGTCTAAACTGAACTTTATCCCAAGTAACATTCATATTATCCCCACAAGAAGAATCACTCACCGGCTGTAATGGCAGTTCTGGTGGCCTCATTTCCATGGATGGGTTGTACACGTCCACATGGGCTGCTCTCTTGGCTTGACTTCTGGTTACCGCACCGACAAAGTGGCAATGAAGATTCCCCACATCATTTCCTAGAAGAACGTCTGCAGGGAGGCCACTCATCACACCGACCACACATTGTTTTGCCCCAAAGCCATAATCCAGGGTCACACTCGCTCTTGGAATATATCTCTGGGTACCTCCTGCCAGTTCAATGGCAATTCCTGGTCCCTTTTGAATTGCTTGTGGTTGAATTACTCGGGGATCGGCTATGGTGAGGAAAGCCCCAGTGTCACGGAAGCCAACAACTTTTTGGCCATCCAGCACGACCTCCTGTAGATGTTTGTCCTGAAGATCAGAAGAACAGGTGGCTGGAGCTCGCACCCCATAGACTCCGGGTAGGGGAGCCAGGATATATGAGTCACTTGGCAAGTCATCAGGCACAGAATCCAGCTCTTCTCCTGGTGAAGGTGTCTGTAGATAATGAACAGGCAAAGGCGGTCTGTAGCTGTTCTGTCTCCGAACACCTGGACATTGGAATTGCATGTGCCCAGGCTGCCCACACCCATAACATCTGCGCTCTGGGATTCTTCCTCCACATCGTATTCCCAAAGGTGGAGCATGAGTAATGCGAGGCACAGTCACACGAAGGTCCCCATGAATTGACGGTCTAGGGTAATGGTGAACATTGGGGCCAGAAGGACCAGGGGCCGCCAGCGTTGGGGGGTTGGTGGTTTTTTTCTCACTGGGTAGTAGTTTTTTCCACTGAGGCTTGATGGTGAGAGCCTCATCAGCTAGAGCTGCAGCTTCCTCCACAGTGGCTGGTCTCCTTTCACGCACCCATTCCCGGATCTCAGCGGGGCACTTGAAGTAAAACTGCTCTTTTAGGAGGACCTGGAGGACGGTCTCCAAGGTTAAGGCCTCCTCTGCCACAGATGTTTGAGTTTGTGGGCATACATCTTGAAGGACACTTCCTCATCACATGCTAAAGTACGGAACTGAGTCCTGTAAGTGTCTGGCGTTACAGCATAATGTTCTAGAATAGTCTGTTTAATATCCGCATACTCACAGTTCCACCGAGGGTCCATAGCTCTATAGGCTGCAGCAGCTCCACCCTCTAAGAGCCCAACCAGATGCCGGACGCGCTCCCTTTCTGGGACTTCCATTAATCGACACTGATGCTCAAAGTCCTGGAAGAAGCCCTCAATGTCACCAGCAGCCTCATTAAACTGCTTGAAGTCTTTGCGGGACACCCTGGGAAGTTCCCTCATGATGGGTGCTGGGGTTACAGTCTGTCTGGAACCTCTCGCGGCTTCCACAGCGAGCTGCTTATCCAGCAGTGCCATCTCCTCCATCCTGCGCTCCTTCTCTTTAGCTCCACGCATGACCTCCATCTTATATTCTATGGTGGTCTCCTCTACCAGCAAGGCCATCTCCTCCTCGTACCACACAACCCATTGACTTTTTTGGGTATTTACCTTCGGCTCCCGTCTTTGCTCCCCTTGCTGTGGAAATTGTTCCTCGGTGCCATCTTGCAGGCAAGAGTTTTCCAATGCCTCAATTAGTTGCTCCTTAGAGAGTCCTTTGTAGCCGACACCTAATTCACGGGCCTTTGTTTGTAGGCTCACCACAGTCCAGTTCCTGTATCCTGAGGTTCTGGTTTCAGACGTTGATTGGCCGTTGTCCTCCATTTCTTCTGCTCTGATCCCGCCGCTGCCACCAGTTTGTGACGGGGTGTACATCAGAGCAAAGAGAGACAACAGGCCGAGGATGATCCAACAGTTTTACTAACAGGAATACAGGAACAGCACACGACAAGTCCAAATAAAACAGATTCGGGGGCACCTCCCGATAATCCAAAGTGCCAGATCACGATGAAATAGTCCTCTTCAGAGTACCAGAAATCCCACACAATCCACTGGACGGCGAGATCTGTCCGCAGAATCAGATCTCGCTCCCTTCCTCTTCAAAACTCAGCTCCCAACTGCAATTAGAAACAGGAGTGAATTGTCTGAGCTCGTGGGCCCGCCCCTCAAGGGTAGGGGTCTATGCAATGGTTGGGCCCACTAGAAGATTCTAGAAGGTTGGCTCCGAGATGTCTACAGGTTTGTGCAGTTGGCGTTATCCACTGCTTACGAAACAATGAGAAGTTCCCCTGGCTGTGTGGACAACAGATAATTGCATTATGGGCCCAGAGACACAGGACATGGGGGGGGAAGGTATGGTTACTTACATCCCAAGACATAGTATTATAGCAAATACAGTGAGAAGGCAAAACACATCATGACAGGGTTTACTGGAGCCTGTTGCTGTTGGGGGGGGTTACTGGAGCCTGTTGCTGTTGGGGGGGTTAATGGAGCCTGTTGCTGTTGGGGGGGTAATGGAGCCTGTTGCTGTTGGCAAAGTAATGGACCGTGTTGCGGTGTGGGGGGGTTAGGGGGCCTGTTGCTGTAGGAGGGAGGTTTAGGGGGCCCTTTGCTGTAGGAGGGGGGTTTAGGGGGCCTTTTGCTGTAGGAGGGGGTTTAGGGGACCTTTTGCTGTAGGAGGGGGGTTTAGGGGACCTTTTGGTGTAGGAGGGGGGTTTAGGGGACCTTTTGCTGTAGGAGGGGGGTTTAGGGGACCTTTTGCTGTAGGAGGGGGGTTTAGGGGACATTTTGCTGTAGGAGGGGGGTTTAGGGGGACCTTTTGCTGTAGGAGGGGGGTTTAGGGGGCCTATTGCTGTAGGAGGGAGGTTTAGGGGGCCTATTGCTGTAGGGGGCCTAATGCATTAGATGGGGGGTTAGGGGGGCTTACAGAGGGAGGGATAGTGCAAGGGACAAAATCGTTGGGGAAAAGTATAAGGACTCGTTATGTTGGGGGTCTCAGTATGGAGAGGGGTAGATGTAGAAACTTGGCACCCAAGATCAATATGAACAGTTGTTTTTATTGTGAAGAACTTGTAGGACCAGCATAAGCACAGATGTTTCGGTCAAAAGACCTTCATCAGTGTGCGTGCAGAGGGTCCTCAGAAGGTATAGTAACATGGCGACCGGCGTAGCTGGGAATAACGTGGTGTCCACCGCTGTCTATGTGGCAATGATTTGCTTGTGCTGGTCCTACAAGTTCTTCACAATAAAAACCACTATTCACATTGATCGAGCGCCAAGTTTCTACACCTACTTGAGGCGGTTTTGGACCCTCCTTGTGCACCCCCAAAAGTGCTGAGTATCAATTCACTAAGTATGGAGAGAGGAAGCATTGGGAGCTCATTATGGAAAAGGGGTAGCATGGGGGTACAATATGGGGGGGTCATTATGGGGGGTTCAATATGGACAAGGGCAGTGTGAGGGCTCAGTATGGAGTGGATCAATGTATGAAATGTGAGGTAGTGTGGGAGGGGGATCAGCATTAGATGTGAGGTAGTGCGGGGGTCTCTGTATGCTAAGTGGGGCAGCATGGTGGTCTCTGTATGCTAAGTGGGGCAGCATGGTGGTCTCTGTATGCTAAGTGGGGCAGCATGGTGGTCTCTGTATGCTAAGTGGGGCAGCATGGTGGTCTCTGTATGATGAGTGGGGCAGCATGGTGGTCTCTGTATGATGAGTGGGGCAGCATCGTGGTCTCTGTATGATGAGTGGGGCAGCATGGTGGTCTCTGTATGATGAGTGTGGCAGCATGGTGGTCTCTGTATGTTGAGTGGGGCACCATGGTGGTCTCTGTATGCTGAGTGGGGCACCATGGTGGTCTCTGTATGCTGAGTGGGGCAGCATGGTGGTCTCTGTATGGTGAGTGGGGCAGCATGGTGGTCTCTGTATGCTGAGTGGGGCACCATGCTGGTCTCTGTATGATGAGTGGGGCAGCATGGTGGTCTCTGTATGCTGATTGTGGCAGCATGGTGGTCTCTGTATGCTGAGTGGGGCAGCATGGTGGTCTCTGTATGATGAGTGGGGCAGCATGGCGGTCTCATTATGGAAAAAAGGCAGGCAGCATTTGGAGTACATTAAGAAGGGGCAGCATGGGAGGCTCAGTATGGAGAGGGGCAGTGTGAGGGCTCCGTATGGAGAGGGACATTGTGAGGAGGGGGCAGCATGATGTGAGGACAGTGTGCAGATCATATTTCATAATTGAGGAAGGTGTGGTGGCTATTGTTTATAAGGGAGGGCAGTGTGGCGTTTTATTAGGGGGCAGTGTGGCGGTCATAGTATATAAGTGGGCACGGTGAGGTGGGAATATTTTATAGGAGAGGATAGTGTGGAGGCCATGTACATTAAGAGGGATTGTGTGTGGAGTAATATTCTTTTGTGGGGAGCGCAGTGAGGAGCAGTAATTTTTTTCACTCCACAGCATAGGGCTTATTTATGGCACAGCGTTTGTGGTTATTGTTATTGAGGAACATTATAATGACATTATATTTTACAGGGCACCATGGTGAGATGTGCTGCAGAAGACCAGAGAAGAGGGAAGTCTGCAGAGCTGTGGATGTGAAGTCATTATGGAGTCAGGAACATGAGAAAACAGCGATCGGTGAGTGAATTATCACAGACCGTAAACTACACTAACATTTACACAGGTTTAGGGGAAAAAAATGACCGGAGTGCTTCTTTAAAGTGAACCTGTCACTAGATTTGGGGCATAGGACGCGTCATGCGCCCAGGCTTCAGAAGTAGGAGGCCAAAGATGGCCGAAGGAGGGGGCACTGGTACCGGAGAACAGAGACACTCATTCGACCAGTCTGCACCGCACCGCCCCCTAGGTGAGTATTATAAAGGGATTTTTATGTTCTACACAGCGTCCTGGGCTCTTATATACAGCATGTTAGAATGTCATATATAAGAGCTCAGTGGTGGTGGCAGCAGCTTATAGACTTAAAAACTGGTGACAGATTCCCTTTAATATTTGCAGAAAAATCTACTTTTATTTAATATACAAATGAGGGTGTTTTGGTGCACCAATGGGGTGGTTTGTTTTTTTTGGTGCACCGTTGGTGTGGTCTTTGCTTTGGTGCACTGTTGGTGTGGTCTTTTTTTTTTGGTGCACCATTGGGGTGGTCTTTGCTTTAGTGAACCATTGGTGTGGTCTTTGCTTTGGTGCACCGTTGGTGTGGTCTTTGTGTCGGTGCAACCTTGGGGTGGTGTTTGCTTTGGTGCACCCTTGCGGTGGTGTTTGCTTTGGTGCACCGTTGAAGTGGTCTTTGTGTCGGTGCACCATTGGGGTGGGCTTTATCTCGGTGCACCGTTACTCTCTCATATTTATATTTTATAGTCTTTCGTTTTTATTGACAGCGCTCCATTAGTAAAAGTGAGTGCTGTCTAATATTAGCTTGTATGCCTGATTTTACCTATCTTACTGAGTGCTGTCAATCAACACAAGGGACTGGCTTCATATTCAAATATAAGAGTGCACCAAGGCATAGGCCGAGCCAAGGGTGCACTAAAGCCCCTCATTTACATTTTAAAAAATAGATTTTGAAGGAAATACTGTAGTAAAGGGGTTGTCCAGTCTAGAATGACAAGTCTGCATTACCTCTGTGTGTCACTCTGTGACTGCAGATTTGTGATTCCTCCAAGTGCACTCACCGTGCGCTACAAGGATTCTCTGGTGTCTGTGCCGGGAATGACGGTCAATTATGCGATATGCAGAGTCCCAGCTAGAACCAGTCTAGGGGACGCCACCTCGCTCAATATAAGTGCATTATGCGAGGCCGTACCCACTAGACTAGTTCTCACTAGGAGTCTGCATATCGCATACTTGACCACCATGAGTGCGCTGGGAGGATTCACAGGTCTGCAGTCATAGAGGGACACATAGTCGGACTACAGACTTGTCATTCTAGACGGCACAACCCCTTTTAAGCTAAACTGCATGTGATTTTTGTAGTGGAATCGTCACTTATATAAATGTGTATTTATGTAAAAGGAAAAATCACTTCACCCAACAAACCTTTTGCTTGTGCGTTTAATCTATCTAAACCGGCTGTCAGATCGCCAATCGGTTTCTGATTATTGGCAGCCTTTTAAATGCACCTCAAAGAGTAACTGAACTTTTTGTTTTTTTATATTTTATGTCCAATAATTCTGAGCAGATTGGTGAGAAATCTGGTCCAGAGACCCAAAACCACAGCTGAAAAGCTCTTTTAGAAGAGCGCGCAGAGCGGATCCTGTCGAAAGTCATTGTCCTGTCTCCTGGACTGTGCACTTCTAAGGGGTCTTTTGAACAATTTACGGGGGTCTCCGGACCCAGTCCCACACAAATGTGCTCAGAATTAATGGACCTAAAACATATAAGATATCGCCCAAAAAATAAGGTATTTTTTAAATGTTTAATATCCGCAGGTACAAAGTCTCATGGACACATAGCCTTAAGGCTGCTTTACATGCAACGACATCGCTAAAGAGATGTCGTGGGGGTCACGGAATTCGTGACGCATATCCGTTCTCGTTAGCGACGTCGTTGCCTGTGACACGTACGAACGACCGCTAACGATCAAAAATACTCACCTTATCGTTGATCTTGTCACGCTGTCCATTTCCCAAATATCGTTGCTGTTGCAGAATGCAGGTTGTTCGTCGTTCCTGTGGCACCACACATCGCTATGTGTGACACCGCAGGAACGAGGAACCTCACCTTACCTACGGCCGCTAGCAATGAGGAAGGAAGGAGATGAGAGGGATGTTACGTCCCGCTCATCTCTGCCCCTCCACTTCTATTGGGCGGCCACTTATTCACATCGCTGTGACGCCAAACGAACCGCCCCCCTTAGAAAGTAGGCGGTTCACCGGTCACAGCGACGTCGCTAGGCAGGTAAGTAGTGTGACGGGTCCGAGCGATGTTGTGCGCCACGGGCAGCGATTTGCCCGCTAGCAAGATCGCAGCATGTAAAGCGGCCTTTAGTGTCTTTGAAAATCTGAAGCTGTTACAATAAGCTAAATAAAACTGAACGTGTGCGCAAGTGCAGATCTTCATTCTTATAGCGTTTAGCACTTTTTCAAGTGTGTTACAGAGTAGATCCACCTTAAATAGATGTCGTGTGCCCAATATCATAGTTTTACCTTGTCAGTAAGGGGCATAACCACTTAAAGTGCCTAGGGCAGCACGAAGGCCAAATACAGCCCTGCCTGTCACCTACCCTGGTCCAGTCCCTGTAACAGAACTCCCGAGTTGTGTGTTGGATGTGTTGTGGTGGTTTACCGGCGATGACCTCATGCATATCCAAGATGAATACTGCACCCTGGGTGAGGTGCAGTACCCTGTGGCGCCTGAAGCCACAGGGGCGCCACACATCTTTGCCAATGTCACAGGATAGGGAGGGAATGAGCCCTGCGCAATACTAAAAATCCTTTTTGTGCTTCCATAAAGTAGTAATGTATGTCTTTATGTTCAAATACAACAATAATTCCACCTCCCAATGGCACTCATACAATAATAGCAATCATCTTTTATGCCTTAATATTTAAAATTATGGCTCCATAAAAAAATAATTAATAATGTTTGAGGCCACAAAGGATTCATTTTTAATGTATTGATCCTCAAAGGTGAGCATGGTTACAATAATACATAATACATTAGTAAAGACACTTTATATAGTATAATATCCAATTTTTGGCCCCCATACAATATGATTTCCCTCTCTGTGGCCTCATGGTATATTATGACCCCCTCTGTGGCCCCCATACTTTATAACGTACCACTCTTTTGCCCTTAAATAGTATAATGCCTCCTCTCCTTCTGGCCCCCATACAGTATAAAGTCCTCCATTCTGGCCCCAATACATTATAATGTCCCCCTATTTGACCATGTTATAGTATAATATTCCATCTTTGGTCTGCATAATGAATAATTACCACATCTATGGCTTCCATACTGTATAATATCGCCCTCTCTGGCTCTCATAAAACATAATGTCCCTCTTTTTGTCACCTTAGAGTATAATGTCCCCTTTTTTTGGCCCTCATATAATATAATATCCCGATTCTCACCCTAATACAGTATAATGTTTCACTTTCTGGCCGCTATATAGTATTATGTCCCTTCTCTGGCATCCATAAAGTATAATGTCCCCCTCTCAGGCTCTGTTTTGTACAATGTATAATGTCCTCCCCTCTGGCCCCAATTTAGTATAATGTCACCCTCTCTTGTCACCATGTAGTATATTATCCCTTTGTCTGACCCCCATAAAGTACAATGTCCCCTTTTTGACCCCCATACAAAATGTGGTCATAATTATTAGAAAAATTGCATTCTTGATAATTACAGTGATGTTAGTCAATCCAAAAGGTTAATACAGTAAAGCTTGAACCTCAATATTTCAGAAAGAAAACATGAGGCTTTGTCTGTCTTTCTTAGGAGAATATCTACTGTGTTTCCCCGAAAATAAGCCCTAGCAGGAATGTTCAACCTTTTTGTAGTATGTTTAAAATATAAGCGATATTGAAAAATAAGCTCTAGTTGTGCTTCAATAGGGAAGTGTCCATGCAGCTAAAAAAGTTAAAGAATACAGAAGGACACTTGATTAAAGAAAGCAGACATCTCCAAAAAAGAGGAAACCCCCAAAAGAGAGACAGCCCCAAAAGAAAGAAGACAGCTCCCCCCCCAAACAAAAAATCACACTTACTAGACCTTGAACAGCTACAGCTGGCAAGTACCAACAATGAATGGGCTCACACACAGAGATATGCATCAGGTCCCCTGCTGTTTTGCTTACACACACACATGCCTCAAATTCGTGTTTGGTACGTTTTTGCACATACCGGAGACACAGAGACACGTTGACCAATTGTCTGTGTGGTTAGTACGTGTGTGCGTTTTACCATACGGCCGACGTGTCCGTTTTTGGCGGTTAGCACGCAGGCACGGACCCGCTAAAGTCAATGGGTCCATGCCTGCACGGACGGCATACGTAGCATGTCCGTGATCAGCACATACCGTCCGTGTGCATTTTTAAACGAACGATGTCGGGTTTTGGGTTTTTTTGTTAAATGTCAGTCTACTTACCTTTTTTTCTGCTGTTCTCAGTCATCATCCCTTTGGCACTCGGTCTGTATCTTCCCCTGTCGCATACTCACCGATCCCCGATCATCAGCGCGGCGAAGAACAGCTGTTCCAAAGATATGCGGCTTCAATTAATTTGAAAAAGCCGGCAGCTCATTAATCAATCTCGTATTCCCTGCTTCCCCCGCCCACAGGCACCTATGATTGGTTGCAGTTAGACACGCCCACACGCTGAGTGACAGCTGTCTCACTGCAACCAATCACAGCAGCCGGCGGGCGGGTATATACTGTGCAGTAAAATAAATAATGAGTTAATTAAAAAAAAAACGACGTGCGGTCCCCCCCAATTTTGATACCAGCCAGGGTAAAGCCATACGGCTGAACACTGGTATTCTCAGGATGGGGAGCTCCACGTTATGGGTAGCCCCCCAGCCTAACAATATCAGCCAGCAGCCACCCAGAATAGCCGCATCCATTAGATGCGATAGTCCTGGAACTCTACCCGGCTCTTCCCAATATGCCCTGGTGCGTTGGCAATCGGGGTAATAAGAAGTTAATGGCAGCAACCCATAGCTGCCACTAAGTCCTAGATTAATCATTGCAAGCGTCTATGAGACAACCCAATGATTAACCTGTAATTTAAAGTTAATAAACACACACAATGAAAAATCCTTTATTTGTAATAAAAAACACTAACAAATACCCTCGTTCACCACTTTATTAAGCCCCAAAAACCCATCCATGTCCGACGTAATCCACGGAGGTCCCGCATCGCTTCCAGCTCTGCTACATGAAGGTGACAGGAGCTGCAGAAGAACACCGCCGCTCCTGACAGCTCCACGCAGCAACTGAGGGGAGTAGCGCGATCAGCTGTGCTGTCACTGAGGTTACTCGCGGCCACCGCTGGATCCTCCAACTGTGACAGCAAATCGCCCGACTGACAGTGATGAAGGCACAGGTGAGTTGCAGTCTCGGGGGAGGACTCCAGCTGACCGCGGGTAGCCTGAGTGATGGCAGCGCAAATCACACTGCTCACTTCAGTCACTCATGGGATTAGTGGTCACCGGTGATTCCATCACGGGTGACCACTAATCAGTATGCGACACCCAGACAGAGCCGCGGAATGGCAATGAAGTTGAAGTTCATTCTCATTGCGCAACTCCGTCGGCTGTCAGCCGACATGTATTAACGACATTTTGCATCACACACGGACATTCCACACGGCCATTACACGTACACATACACAGCCATTCTACACGCACACATGGCAAGCATACACCATCACACGGATGTCATACGTACCGGAGAAATGCCCAAAAAAACGGAACACGGACCCGAAAAACGGAACGTGAGACACGTACGTTTTTTATGCGGAAGTGTGTTTTAGGCCTCAATGGCAGTATCCCTTTGCTCTCACAAACACACATCCAATAGCAAAATCACTCTGCTCTCTCACACTCACAGACACACACACATACACATTTGTTTGCTTATCACTCCATTATCACACACACTCATCCAATAGTAGTAACACTCCAATCTCACACACACACACACACACACACACACATACACACACCTGATTACAGTATCACTCCACTCTCACACACACATTCAATCACAGTATCACTTTGCACACACATTTTGGGTCGAAGTATCAATTAGCTCTCACTAACTCTCTGCAAGTGATACTGCTTCCAGCCAGTAAGGTGAGTGACTGCTGTGGAACGCAGTGGGATCTGACAGTGACGCAGATCTGTATGTGAGAAAAGCCCATTCACTTGTCAACTCTACATGTCCTGGGTCTGGTAAGTGCGATTCTCCTGGGAGGATGTTTGCCTTCTTTTGGGGATAAACTTAGCAGCACATAGGAAATAGACATGTTTCCCCCAAAATAAGGCCTACCACAAAAATATGTCCTAGCACATATTTTTGGGCCAAAAGTAATAAAAGACCCTGTCTTTTTTTAAGGGTAAACTTAACTTTTGGGCAACTATTAATGTGCAGTATAATTATGCAACTAAGTGAAAATTTACAATTTTCACATCTCAATTGTATATTTAACCTCTTAAATATGAGCCGATTTTTCATTTTGGCACTTTCTTTTTTCTCTTCCCCTTATTATAAGAGCCATAACTTTTTTATTTTTCTATTGATATAGCTGTGTGGAAACTTATTTTTTATGGGACAAGTTGTACTTTTGAATGGCATCAAACATTTTATCATACGATGTACTGGAAAGTGTCGTGAAATAGCAAAAAAAATTGCAATTCTGCAATTTCTTTTTATTCATAGCTTTCACTTTGTGGTAAAAATGATCTTTCAATATGATTCTTCAGGTCAGTATGATTACGGAGATACCAAATATGCATAGTTTTTACATTATTTACACGGGTAAACAAAAATTCAGAAATTTGTAAAAAAAACCTGCTTGTATTGCCATTTTCTTTAAGCTCTAATATTGCCAATTTTTGGGATATTAAGATGTGTGAAGGCTTATCTTTTTGCAACCCAACCCATTGTCTTTATTGATATCAGTTTTGAGTAGATAGAATGTGGTCATTGCTTGTTATTACATGTTTTTGTGTTGTGGTGGCCAAAAAAACATGATTTTTTATGATTTTTCTCACTATGCCATTTACCAAACAGAATATTTTATATTTTGATGCACTGGACTTTTACAATTGCAGCGATAACAAATATGTAACCACACATTCCACATATTTTGCTTCACACTAATCAGGATAGCATCTATTCAATATAGAAACCACTTATACCCTTACGCAAGAATACATATGATGCTGATGTTCCTTACAAAAATATAATTTATTAGAGAATGAATTAAAGCATAAAATTGCACATACAAACATAAAGGCACATAGGGTAAGGAGATATGCAACTGCGACTCCCAAACATTGGGGGAAAAAGGTGGGTTTAGAACTACCAAAGAAGTCCCTCATAACAGTACCAATCTCAAAATAGCAAATAAATAGGGATCATTGATCTTTTGCCCCTACGATGCAGCTGGATACGTTCACAGCTATCAAAGATGTGCACTTATTTGCTCGCAAATTGTTGTTCAAGCGAATGTTTAACCAATCTACTACAGGGGGGCCAACAGAGGTGGAGAGGGAAGAAGAGGCATTAGAGGCACTCGAGGCATTAGCGGAGGAAGCGGATGGTGCTACCATAAGTAAGTTCCCTACTCACCTCTATGCTAAATCTAAAAGATTCCCGCCCCTCAGTCAATGCCCCGCAATAGATGTGTTTGTGAAAATGGTGTCACGGGATATTGAATATCTCAATCATAAGCCTAATAGATTTTCAAACCTGAGCATGGTAGAACGGCGACCCTTGGAAGAACTTAAAGGATGGACAGACGTACAATTCAAGCCGGCGGACAAAGGTGGAAACCTTGTCATATGGCCAAATAATATGTACGAAAAAGAAGTTAGCAGACAGCTTAACAACAGAGCATGCTATAAAAGCATCCCCCTTTACCGGGATTCCAAAGTGACCTGGTGAGAATCTTGGAACATGCTCTAAGGGAAGGCATCATTCCTAAAAAACTATTCGATTGTTTGATCGTTAAACACCCAAAGATGCCAACCCTGTATTTAACACCTAAGCTCCATAAGAACAACCGCTGTCCACCCGGACGCCCAATTGTATCAGGGCTAGATGGGCTATGTGAGGGGGTGTGCCAGATGCTTGATTATTATCTGAAGCCTCTGGCCGCCTCCCTCCCTTCATATATTAGGGACACCACAGAGGCACTAAAGAGGTTGGATAACATTGTGCTTGAACCTGAGACCGTCATGGTGACTGCAGATGTGGAAAGTCTGTACACGCCTATAGGTCACCATGATGGTCTCAAGGCTGTTACACATTTTTTGAGTACTAGTGGCTTGAATGATAGACTGGTCAAACTCCTATTGACATTATTGGAGTTCATTTTTACTCATAATGTGTTTACATTCAAAGGAGCTACATATATTCAGAGACAGGGCACAGCCATGGGGGCGGCTTGTGCCCCAGCTTATGCCAATCTGTTCTTGGGGGCCTGGGAAAGGGAGCTATTCCTTACGGAGCCAGATGTCAACATCCATAAAGTTAATAACTGGATGCGTTATATTGATGACATCTGGTTCCTGTGGGATGGCAACCTTAAGGAACTGGCTGAGTTTATTGAGAGGCTGAACCATAACCCCAGTAATAGCTTCCTCACATATCGATATGGACGGGAGATTGATTTTTTAGATTTGAAAATCCAAACAACTAATGATGGTAGGCTGACAACGGAGATCTTTAGGAAACCTACGGCGACTAACTCATTCCTACACGCCCAGTCATCACATTCTCCGGCAACAATCAAGAGCATTCCTACTGCTCAATTTCTGAGAGCCCGGAGGATCTGTTCGACTGAAGAGGCATTCTCGGTGCAGGCAGAGGACCTGACACAAAGGTTCCTGCACCGGGGATATGGTAGGCGGACAATCAAAAAAGGTTATAATCGCGCAAAAAAATGCACGAGGGACTCATTGTTGTATGCGAATTATACGGAACCCAAGAAACAAAAGCAAAATGAGGTTCGTCTAATTACGACATACAAGAATCGTTGGTATGATATCGTAGAGATAGTCAAAAAACACTGGGGGATCTTGACTACAGATCCGATACTGAAAAATAACATTTCACAATACCCAATGATTACGGCGCGACGAGCTAGGAATATGAGAGACCATCTGGTACGGAGCCACTATGGAGGTACATCACATGATCAGTCAAAAGCCGGTCCTGTGGGGTTCTACCCATGTGGACTATGCAAAGCCTGTAGTAACATGCGTAAGGCAAAAACGTTCCATAGCGCTAGGGGAAATAGAGAGTATGATATTAGAATGCTGTTAAACTGCTCCTCTAAAGCCGTCATATACCAAGCTACGTGTCCCTGTGGGTTACACTATGTGGGTATGACCACCAGGGAACTAAAAATCCGAGTTGGGGAACACATTAGAGACATTAAAAACTCTAAAACAGCGTCAGATGTGGAGAAACTTAAAACGATCCCAAGGCACTTTAGAGAGTTCCACAACTCAGACTCCCGCCAGTTAATTGTAAAAGCAATTGATCAAATAAAAATCGATGTGAGGGGTGGAGATATTGGAAGGAATTTGGCACGTCTGGAAAGCCGATGGATCTACCGGCTGGGAACAGTAACTCCAGACGGCCTGAATGAAAATTTTGGGTTTAATGCCTTTTTGTGAACGTGGTCACCTATACTGGTTGATGTCTTTTTAATTTTAATTGTATTTTGTGTTTTTATTTTTAATTTTATATTGTCTATGGTTATGTTTGGGGTAAAATGATGTACCCTGCCTGGTCATTAATTCTACTGTTTGTTTCTTCGAGGTCATATCTATCCACCATTTCTGTCATCTAATGAGGATTAGCGACATCATACGGGAAGCCTCTATAAAAAGGGGTCTGATTTACCTACATTTGGATATATCCATAATTGCAATGGACCTGCAGTGGTGGACTACATCCCCTATATTTATATATATGGACCACTATTATTGGACAATCTATGGTATCCATATGCATGGTTTGCATCCTTGAAGCAGTTCTTCAGTGAAGAGTACCTAGCCTGACCCTACTTGCGTTACACATGGAGTTCTTCCTTACCTATTGTGTCACAAAAGAATATCTTTATAACAATTGACTATAAATATATGTCCCCTTCCATCTGATGCTATCTCTGAGTATGGAACTATAGGTCTAAGCTATGGGACATTTGTAAGGTGTAATTCTGCTAGGTTGTGACGCAGACAACTTAAACAATTGAAAATAACTTAAATCATATACCGTATTTTTCGGACTATAAGACGCACCTGACCATAAGACGCACCCTGGTTTTAGAGGAGGAAAATAGGAAAATAAAATTTTAACCAAAAAATATGGTCATGACACACTGTTATGGGGCGAGGATCTGCTGCTGACACTGTTATGGGGGTAATGTCCCCAAATTCTCTACTAAGGTACCCCATTCTGATAAGGATCCTCCTGCTTTGTATATGATCCTGCTCATATACCCCCCATCCTGCTAATAATATACCCCCCATCCCCCATGAAATGCCCCCATCCATCCTGCTCATGAAATGCCCCCATCCATCCTGCTCATGAAATGTCCCCATCCATCCTGCTCATGAAATGCCCCCATCTATCCTGCTTATGAAATACCCCCATCCATCCTGCTCATGAAATTCCCCCCATCCATCCTGCTCATGATATGCCCCCATCCATCCTGCTCATGAAATGCCCCCATCCATCCTGCTCATGAAATGCCCCCATCCATCCTGCTCATGAAATGCCCCATCCATCCTGCTCATGAAATGCCCCCATCCATCCTGCTCATGAAATGCCCCCATCCATCCTGCTCATGAAATGCCCCCATCCCTCCTGCTCATGAAATGCCCCCATCCATCCTGCTCATGAAATGCCCCCATCCATCCTGCTCATGAAATGCCCCCATCCAGCCTGCTCATGAAATACCCCCCATCCATCCTGCTCATGATATGCCCCCATCCATCCTGCTCATGAAATGCCCCCATCCATCCTGCTCATGAAATGCCCCCATCCATCCTGCTCATGAAATGCCCCCATCCTGGTAAATGGCATGTATCCTGTGGCACAGGAAAAAAAAATAAACGTTTATACTTACCCTTCCTCACTCCCTGAAGCACCGATCTCTGTCTCAGCTGCAGCGCCGCTGTGTGGAGCTGTCACCGGTGTCTGCAGCATCGCGTCTTCCTGTCTGTGCCGGCGGTAAGCTGATCGATTCTGGTGGATACTAGCGGCGCGCACAGCGATGACGTCATCGCGGTGCGCGCCGCTAGTGTCCAGATCAGCTGACCGCCGGCACAGACAGGAAGACGCGATGCTGCAGGGGGGCGGCTCCACACACGGTGACGGGTGAGTACACTGATTCACTGCACCCCGCGCTGATAATGATGCACGGGGGGCAGTGAATACAGCCGCACATGATCACTCCAGGCTGTAGTTGCCAGGGGTGATCACGGCCGGCTGCTAATTATGCACACACACCCCCTTCCCGCCCCTCACCCCGCCCACCTGTCAGCGCCGGTTTCGCTGAGAGATGATGGGCGGGAGGATGGGCGTGCATATGTAATGAGCGGGCCCACGTGGTCACGGCAGGCTGCTGCAGGCTGCTACAGCCTGCTGGTGCCGCCGATGACCCGCTCCACCGCGGCACCCTCATTCCCCGCACCCGCAACCTTATAGTCAGACCATAAGACGCACCCCCCACTTTCCCCCAACATTTGGGGGGAAAAAAGTGCGTCTTATGGTCCGAAAAATACGGTAAGTGTGTTTAAAAATGGATAGGTGGATACAAGCTGACACTGCGTAGGTGTGGCATTGAAGTCCATATATGAAATGGTTGATAGATATGAATAACCTATACATCATTTCTGTTATATCTAATGCTTTACCTATGTAGTTATAGTAAAGTAACTTGTGACTGCATGTATGTGTAAGGATGTTCTGTCTATATGGATATTTACAGTACTATGGTTGATATATGTCCCTTTCCTTTTCCCTGCTTGTTTACTGTGCTGACCTATTGGTAATGATTGCAGTTCTTATTAACGACTAATAAAAGCAGTGGCCAACTATGGGGGTCAATAATGACCATATAAAGAAATAAGAAATATGGGTGATTGAACAGCCTCGATATGTGCCCCGGAGTTCGCATGGTCTACGGCCATGGGAAGCGCTGTACTGCTGTACTATCCATGCTGTGCGCGGCTGTATTCAGGTTGGAGGACACTTCGCTCCATAGTACGGCCGCCGGGAGCGGGCTGTGCGCATGCTCTGTACCTTTGGCATCGCGTTGCCATGGATGCGGAGCCTGCGTGCATCCCGCCCCTGGCCGGAACTGGTGTGAGGTCACTGTTTTGATACCTCCCCCGACAGGAAGTATGGCCGTGCCGATACAAACATGGAGCGGGACTTTTTGATTGCGGACCATGTGAACACATCCAGCGGCATATATAAGGAGCAACGGCCTGGCAGGGCAAATATCCATCTCCTGAGGAAGCCCAGGTGGTGAAACGCGTTGAGGCGCGGTGGGTGTGAACTGCAATCATTACTCAGGTCTGTAACACTATTGTCATTGCATGTATTGTTGTCATGGTGGAAATTTAACCTGTGATTCTGCACTACTCTATATGCTGGTGGATAGTGTGCTCTATCCGCACACCATATGGACTAACCGGAGAATGCACACTGCTCAGCCCTTACTAGGATGAGGATATGTGATGTAATACCAGTATGTGTCTAATCACACATTTGGGAGAGAAGCATACCTTCTTGCGCATAGATATTATTAAACATACTTTAGTGCCATGCACCAGTTGGGCTAGGTGCCTGTAGTATACCCACATATATTCTTTAATACGATTTGGGGATATACACGTTTATGATTGGCATAAAAATTACCAAAAAACTACTAAAGGATGCTCTAACGTTATTTTGTTAGTTAGTCTATATGCCTTATGTATACGCCCATACATTCTCCGGTATGATCTGTGGTTGTGGGTGATAGTATATCATCCATACATCGGTATTCTCCTCTACAGGGGTGGATATCTTTAATATTGCATGTTAGCAGAGAAATTGCATGGTTAATATACTGTTATCTTTCTGCTACTATCAGTGTAATCCATGGTGATAATGCATGCATGAAATGAAGTATGATCTGCAGCCTGTTTTTGATCGAGATTCTATATATTTATTGTGAGTTACATTTCCAATACTTGAGTGACAGGTAATGCAGTATAATTTCTACATACAGATCAATGATCCCTATTTATTTGCTATTTTGAGATTGGTACTGTTATGAGGGACTTCTTTGGTAGTTCTAAACCCACCTTTTTCCCCCAATGTTTGGGAGTCGCAGTTGCATATCTCCTTACCCTATGTGCCTTTATGTTTGTATGTGCAATTTTATGCATTAATTCATTCTCTAATAAATTATATTTTTGTAAGGAACATCAGCATCATATGTATTCTTGAGAAAGGGTATAAGTGGTTTCGATAACAAATATGTGTATTTGTTAGCCTTTTTAGTGGATTTGAACCCGCGATTCTTCAATCGCTTGTTCTATATCCATCAGTGCCACAGGATTGCTGTATATAGCAAAAATCAGGGTCACCTATGAATGGCAGTCATGGGCAGGCTTTTGTAGGATTACTGTGATGACAGGCACAGAGGCCTTCAAGAGACCCATAGTTGTCAACCCAACCCTGCGATCGCATTACAGGAGCATCGAAGAGTGGTTAGAACGATGCAACCCCCCTGCCAACACGCTGTAAATACCGCTATCACTGATTGACAGAGGCATTTAACAAGTTAACAACTGTGGGTAATGTTCTGCTCCTCCCATGGCTATTAAAAGCAATTAACAGCTGAATATCACAACCATCATCTGCTAGAAAAGATGCGGGCTTGGCTTATGACCTCACATTAAAGTCAGGGAGTCAGTTAAGGGGTTAAAAAAATATATCAGTAACCGTTATTGCCACCCTTCTTTTTGATAACAGCCATAAACCTTCCATCCATGGAGCTTGTCTATTTCTTAATCTATTGACAATTAACTTTATTGGGCAGCACAAACTATCGGGTCCTAGACACTGTTCAGAGAGGTGTACTGTTTTCTGTCATTTTTTATCTCCCTTTTAAGAATGGTCTAGAGTTTAGGTGAGGAACCAGGCCATGTCATTGTTTTTTATCTTTAAAGGGAACCTGCAGGTCTGCTATGCCCTGTATGACTAAATTCCCTGCATATCCAGCAATGTATAATGTTATTCACTTAACTCAATGTTTCAAAAAATGTTTTATATAAGAGCAAACATATATACAGCAGCCCTCTGAAAAGCTAAATTATGCAAACATTGAATATAGTAATTTTGTCATCACGCCAGCACCTCCTTGATCCTGGAACTTGTCCCACAGCAACTTTTTGAAAAAGACCCGGATGGGTTGAAACGTCCCTAGTGAGACGTCGCCTATATACACCACAAATAAATTCCACTATTGCATGAACTTTTAGAGAGTGCAGTGAATGATTAAGTTTTGAGTTTAGGCCTACCCCATTTCACGTACACCTCGACTCCTTCCGAGTGCAGAACCATTCTCTCTACTGGGTGGAGTGTACAGTCAGGAAGGAATGGAATACAAATTTAAAAATCTGACCAGCACGTCCAATAGGTGTGAACAGATGAAATTATAAAAATATATACAGCAGCACACTGAAAAGCTAAAATATGCAAACATTGAATACAGGAATTTTGGAAATGCATTACTGCTATTGGAATTATGTTTTTAAAAAAATGAGATACTTAGCTTATAAATTGGCCAATCCATGTGATTCCGACAGCCAACAACAATGACTATCTTTGTCAGGACACTATCCTAAAATGCCTCTATCCGGGTTAAAAACCTACACGTTATGGGCAGGTAGGATTTAGCTAAAATTAAAATCCCTGACTGAAGTGTTCAGTCAGAAAGGAATGCAGAGAAAAGAAAAAGACAGGAGCGCTCCTGTGTGAATCTACCTAAGAAAGCTGCGGTGAGGTCGTGAGTACCAGACTCACCTGGATGGGGCATGCACCCCTGCACAACCCCGGTAGTTGGCATGCGGGGAGATACAGACTTTGATATGGTTATTACAAGGCAATATATCAATATTTTCAAACAGAATCTACCTTAATTTGAATTCTAAAACGATTCCTTTATTCTAAACACCTTAAAATCACAAACCTATTTTTCAAAGAGTCACTAAAGGATTTTTTTGGAGACTGTATGTAACAGGGCAGATAATCTAAATGCACCCTAGACCAAATCTGCCCGCTAGCTGTCAATGGACATATAACTTACGTTACACGCACGCACCCTAAGGTTCAGATGGTGTCCCCATTCCACGACAGCTATCCCTTGGAAGCTGCCCCTTATCTCACTCACTAAATTAGATTCGGGTAGATTAGATCAATAGATACAAATAATAGTTCACAATAATAGTCACTTATCTTAGATGTATTCACGGCAGCCTCTCCACATTGATTTCATTGGTATGCAGTCATACCCAGGCTTTCCATAGACACCATCCACAAAGAGTCCAAACACTCAAAGCGTTCCCCTACCCTTATATGTTAGGGTTCATCAGGAGACAAAATTAAAGCTCAATTACCATTCTGAGGTTTAGCCACACATGTGGCGGCATATGTCCCTCCAAGATGGTGCATGTGGAAGACACCCTCTCGGCAGTGAATGTCTGGACAACTCACCAGTCCAAAAAACTTGGGTGGCCTCTCCACAAGATGTGTGTATGCGTCCGAGAAGCTGTTGCTGCACCGATCGCTACTTCAGCAGAGTGCTGGAGAATGATAAAATTAATTAGTGGCGCAAAAGGGTTACTGTGATTACTGGGCACTGCAGGTATCAGGGAGCTTATAGTGAAGTTAAAACATAATTTATTAAGGCACAATGTGTTTCTTGGATCACTGTACCCCTATGTTCAGTTAGAAAGGAATGGAGAATATAAAAAAGTGACTAGCACATCCAATAGGTGTGAACAGATGCAAGCTGAAAATTTAATATAATTATAAAAATATATATAGCAGCACTCTGAAAATCTAAAATATGCAAACATTGAATATAGGAATTTTAATACTGCTATTGGAACTATGCTTAAAAATGAGATACTTAGCTTATAAATTGGGCAATCCATGTGAGCCTGACAGCCAACGACAAAGCGTATCTCTTTGTCAGAAACCTGTCTCCATCTGAGTTAAAAATCCTGCAAGTTTTGGGCAGGTAGGATCCAGCTAAAATGAAAATGCCCTGAATGAAGGGCAGAGTGCTCAATCAGAAAGGAATGAAATATAAATATAAAAGACTGACTAGGTTACCCGTCCAGCAGGACAACAACCCGAAACATACTGCCAGAGCTGCAATGGATTGGTTTAGATCTAAGTATAGTCATGTGTTTGTATGGCCCAGTCAAAGTTCAGACCTAACTTTCATTGAGAATCTAGAGCTATATTCTATAAATTTCCACCTCTATATATGCAAAGCTGGAAGAGACATACCAAAAATACTTTCTACAGTAATTCCAACAAAAGGTGCTTCTGCAAAGTATTGTCTAAGGGGGAACTCAATGCAAATGCACATCACAATTTCAGATTTGTTTTTTTTTTTTTAAATAGTTAGAAAACTATGTAACATTTCCTTTACACTTCACAAATACCTGTTACATAGTGTTGGTATTTCACATAAAATCCCAATATAATACATTAACGTTTGTGGGCGTTACGTGAAAAAATGGGGAAAAGTTCAAGGAGTATGAATACTTTTTCAAGGCATTGTACACCATTCATTAAAGATGCACTCCCATCAAATTTTTCATCCTCTTAATATATTGCAATCATCATATTACATTGTTATGGTCAGGAGATCGCTGACATTCCCATAGATACCCTGTTCAAACCATCCCTTATCCCGAGATAGTGGCAACCCAAGAACTAAGATCCACTACCCCAAAAAGTCCTAGAGGAAGAACCTGGGAAACCCCAAAGAAAGAGCACAAGAGTAGTTGATAACTAGCAGGTAGCACTAGCAACCCCCTGACTATTTAAAGACAACTAGAAATAGCGATGGAAGGTGCCTACTCTACCTAGATGCCTCGTCACCACCTAAGAAACTAACTAGCTTCAAAGATGAAGAAAGGAATACTACCTTGCTTCAGAGCAGCCCCAAAGGGATAGCTAAAGCCCCCAATATATATTGACGATGGTATCAGAAATAAACAAGACACCAAAGAATAGGAATAGACATGGGTAAAGAGAGGCCATGCTAACTAAGACACCAAAGAATAGGATAAATCACTGGGTGCTGCCAGCAAAACCCTAAAATATGCCAACTCCTGATGATCAAAATTCCCTTAGGACCACACGATCCTCCACCCACTACATCAGGAAACTCTTGTGCAGGACACCAGACAGGATTAGCATCCAAGAGAGTTGTCTCAAAAATCGGCTAAGTAGCAACTGCCATAGGCAGAAAAATATTCAATGTCCAACAGGACTAATAGTGAGCAGTCCATTGAGGTGGTCTAATAAACTGAATACTAAGTACAGCAAAAGTAAATATGCAAAAATGATGGAGAACTGTCTTCACTGGATTCTCAGCAAGGTCCCTTTGTTAAAGATCATCAGTGGGAACCCAATGGAGCCCAAAATGCATATATGACCAAAAAATGCAGTACCAGGTTCAGAGAGAGAAAAAGCTCCACTATGCGTTTTTCACTGTGAATGAACAGTCTTCATAGCACTTCAAAACAAACTGACACAGAATCAAAATGAACATTGCACATAAAAAAAATGCATGAAAACTGTTCAGTTACAGGCTAGAAAACAAAGCACTTATCCAAGGCTCCAAAAAGCAAGATCAGGATGACTAGGAAAAAAATAGGCAAACATTAAATCCAGAAAAGCAGACAAACTGTAGCAGACAGACTGGAGATCTCCAAGAGAAAAAAAAACAAGCTGGAGCGCACTGGAGAAGTGTCTGGTGGGTCACAGGCACATGGCCGACAGAACAGGAGGACCTGGTGTTCAAGACTAGTGATGAACGAGTACTAAAAAGCTCGGGTGCTCGAAGCTCGGGCCGAGCCTCCCAAGATACTCGTGTACTCGGCCCGAGCACCGAGCCCAATGTTATCCTATGGGAGACCCGAGTATTTTTGTGAAATGACCCCCCGGCAGCATGTAGAAACCCTAAAAATGTCACAAAAGTCTCAGAAGAGTGCTCAAATGACATGGCATCAGCATGGGGAAGACCCCTTGAAGCATTTATCACTCAAAAGTCACAGATGTGAACAATTTTGTCCGAGTTTTACGCCATTTTTACGGACTCACCAGAAAACCTTCCAAAATGACACCAAAATGAATTTTCATGGCGGAAATGTTAAGGGCACATACCCAATAGTGAGATAGAGCTGGTGTATGTTACTTTTTGAGATTAATACATGAAAGATTTTACATGAAAACCTTGTGTGGCACTCCGATGTCCAAAACGCACGTTTTGTGCTTTTTACTAGCGATGTCGGTCATTTTTTTTTTTTATTCTATCTCCCTCAGTCCGTCGGTCTGTCTCTCTCTGTCTTGTCTGTCCCCCTCTCACAGTCTGTCGGTCAGTTCCCCCTCTCTCTCTTACTTACCGTTCCCCGATCACTGCCGCGGCGCTGCACAGCTGTTCAAACTCCGGTGGCTTTTCCTCTTTTGAAAAAGCCGGCCGCTCATTAAACAATCTCCTATTCCCTGCTTTCCTGCTTTTCGGCGCCTATGATTGGTTGCAGTGAGACACGCTCCCACACTGAGTGACAGCTGTCTCACTGCAACCAATCACAGCAGCCGGTGTGTGTATACTGTGCAGTGAAATAAATAATTAAATAATTAAAAAAAACGGCGTGCGGTCCCCCCAATTTTAATACCAGCCAGATAAAGCCATACGGCTGAAGGCTGGTATTCTCAGGATGGGGAGCTCCACGTTATGGGGAGCCCCCCAGCCTAACAATATCAGTCAGCAGCCGCCCAGAATTGCCGCATACATTATATGCGACAGTTCTGGGGCTGTACCCGGCTCTTCCCGATTTACCCTGGTGCTTTGGCAAATCGGGGTAATAAGGAGTTAATGGCAGCCCATAGCTGCCACTAAATCCTAGATTAATCATGTCAGGCGTCTATGAGACACCCTCCATGATTAATCTGTAAATTACAGTAAATAAACACACACACCCGAAAAATCCTTTATTAGAAATAAAAAACACACACATATACCCTGGTTCACCACTTTAATCAGCCCCAAAAAGCCCTCCATGTCCGCCGGAATCCAGGATGCTCCAGCGTCGCATCCTGCGCTGCTGCATAGAGGTGACCGGAGCTGCAGAAGACACCGCCGCTCCGGTCACTTCCACGCAGCTAATGAGATGAGTATAGCGATCAGCTGAGCTGTCACTGAGGTTACCTGGATCCAGCGGTGGATGCAGCGGTGGCCGCGGGTAACCTCAGTGACAGCTCAGCTGATCGCGCTACTCACCGCCGCTCCGGTCACTTCCACGCAGCAAATGAGGTGAGTAGCGCGATCAGCTGAGCTGTCACTGAGGTTACCCGCCGTCACTGGATCCAGTGACAGCGGGTAACCTCAGTGACAGCTCAGCTGATCGCACGGCTGTCTTCATTAGCTGCGTGGAGGTGACCGGAGCGGCGGTGTCTTCTGCAGCTCCTGTCACTTCCATGCAGCAGAGCTGGACGCGACGCCGGAGTCCGTGGAGTATGCCGGACATGGAGGGTTTGTCGGGGTTAATAAATTGGTAATGAGGGACTTTGTTAGTGTTTTTTATTTCTAATAAAGGATTTTTCGGGTGTGTGTGTTTTTTAACTGTAATTTACAGATTAATCATGGAAGGAATCTCGGGGAGACGCCTGACATGATTAATCTAGGATTTAGTGGCAGCTATGGGCTGCCATTAACTCCTTATTACCCCGATTTGCCAACGCACTAGGGTAAATCGGGAAGAGCCGGGTACAGCCCCAGAACTGTCGCATATAATGTATGCGGCAATTCTGGGCAGCTGCTGACTGATATTGTTAGGGCGGGGGGCTCCCCATAACGTGGAGCTCCCCATCCTGAGAATACCAGCCTTCAGCTGTATGGCTTTCTCTGGCTGGTATTAAAATTGGGGGAACCGCACGCCGTTTTTTTAATTATTTATTTATTTATTTTACTGCACAGTATAGACCCGCCCACCGGCTGCTGTGATTGGGTGCAGTGTGACACCTGTCACTCAGCGTGGGGGCGTGTCTCACTGCAACCAATCATAGGCGCCTGTGGGCGTGGAAAGCAGGGAATATGAGATGGCTGTGTACAGAGCACAGCGCGCCGGCCGGTATAAAGGCTCAGTCACGCTGTGCAGGCCGGCCAATCACTGCAATTCCACAACTAACAGGGCTGTGGCATTGCAGTGGTCTGCCAGCCAATCCCTGCATGAGGGCTGGCTCTCAAAAGAGCGCCAACATGCAGGGATGAAGACCACGAGTAAAGCACGAGTATTGCAAAATTACTCGGTACCCGCCGAGTAGCCCGAGTACAGTGATACTCGTGCGAGTACCGAGTAGTAACAAGCATACTCGCTCATCACTATTCAAGACATGTTCACTGGAGAAAAACTGACGCAGAACACAATATCACCAGTGTCAGCTTGAGGCAGAATCTCTTCCTTTATACACCAAGGACTGGACATAATTGGCTCACTGGGATTAGAGCCAAGCTCTAAAAACACTTAATTAACAATTTCAAGAATTTTGTAAGGACCAATGAATCTTAGCTTAAATGTAGGAGAAAACACTCTCATAGGAATTTTCTTAGAGGAGAGCCAAACCAAGTAACCCACTTTAAACTGAGGACCAATAGCCCTTCTATGGTTGTCAAACCTTTGTGCATTCTCCTGGGACAAAAATAATCTGTCCATTACTTGATCCCAGATTTGCTTCAGTCTCTTAACTACAGTGTCCACTCTCAGACAGGCCAAAGCCTCAACCTGCCTGGAAGAGAACCTAGGATGAAAATCAAAATTACAAAAAAAAGAAGTCAAAGTAGCAAAACTAGCCCTATTATTAAGAGTAAATTCCGCCAATGGCAAAAAAAGAAACCCAGTCATCCTGATCCACAGACACAAAACACCTCAGATAAGTTTACAACATCTGGTTGGTTCTCTCAGTCTGACCATTGGTCTCAGGATGCAAGGCAGATGAAAAGGAGAACTTGATTCCCAAATTAGAGCAAAACGCTCTTCAAAACCTAGACACAAACTGAACCCCTCTATCTGATACAATATTCTCAGGGACCCCGTGAAGATGAACAACATGCTGAAAGAATAAAGGCACCAAATCTGAAGAAGATGGCAATTTAGGTAATGGTACCAAATGGACCATCTTAGAGAACCTTTCACAGATAACCCAATTGACCGTCATCCTCTGAAAAACTGGCAGATCAGGAATAAAATCCATAGATATATGAGTCCAAGGTCTCTTGGGTACCGGTAATGGTGACAACAAGCTACTAGAGCAGGTACAAGAAGACTTGGACCTTGCGCAAATCTCCCAAAACTACACAAAACCCCTGACATCTTTAGAAAAATAAGGCCACCAAAAAGATCTACCCACCAAATCTCTGGTATCAAAAAATCCATCCCCAGATGACCAGCTGTAGAACATCTTCCCGGTTTGTCATTCTGGAGCTTTCAAGTTCTAATTTTAAATACGATGAAATCGCAGAGAGAACCACTCCATCATTCAAGATGGCAGATGGTTTACCTGCATCAGGTGAATCAGCCAACAACCTTCTTGATAGGGCATCAGCTTTAACATTCTTGGTGCCCAGAAGAAAGGACACCAAAAAATTAAAGCAGGTAAAAAAATAAAGCCCACCTAGCCTGCCTAGGATTCAATCTTTTAGCAGATTTGAGATAGGTTAAATCTGTAAGTACAGTAATTTGATGTCTAGCCCCTTCCAACCAGTGTCTCCATTCTTCAAAAGCCCACTTCATGGCCAACAATTCCCGACTACCTACATCCTAACTCTGTTCAGATGGAGAGAATTTCCGAGAAAAGAAAGCACAAGGCTACATTTTATAAGTTACAGGGTCTCTCTGAGACAACACGGCCCCCACTCCAATCTCTGAGGCATCCACCTTCCCCTGAAATGGAAGTGAGGTATCAGCCTGCCTCAGGACTGGAGCAGAGGTAAATTTCTCCTTCAGCTCTTATAAAGCGTTAATGGCCTCAGGAGTCAAATTCTCAACATCCGCTCCCTTCTTAGGGGTACTTTACACGCTGTGACATCGCTGCCGATATATCGCCGGGGTCACGTCGTTAGTGACGCACATCCGGCGCCGATAGCGACATCGCAGCGTGTAACACAAATGAGCGACGATCAACGAGCGCAAAAACGTGCAAAATCGTTGCTCGTTGACACGTCGTTCATTTCCATAATATCGGTGCTGCTGCAGGTACGATGTTGTTTGTCGTTCCTGCGGCAGCACACATCGCTATGTGTGACGCCGCTGGAATGACAAACATCTCCTGACCTCCGTCCACTGGAAAAGGAGGAAGGAAGCATGTTCCGGCCACTCATCTTCTCCCCTCCTTTTCTATTGGGCGGCGGTTCAGTGATGCTGCTGTGACGTCGCTGTGACGCTGAATGAACCGCCCCCTTAGAAAGGAGGCGGTTCACCGGTCACAGCGACCTCACAGAGCAGGTATGTGGGTGTGACGCTGCCGTAGCGATAATGTTCGCTACGGCAGGGATGACCACATATCGGCCGTGCTACAGGGGCGGGTGCTATTGTGCTCGACATCGCTAGCAATTGCTAGCGATGTCGCAGCGTGTAAAGCCCGCCTTAGTCAAATCAGTCAAAGGCTTTATGATAATGGAGAAATTCTCTATAAATTTTCAATAGGTATTAGAAAAACCCAAACATTTTTGAAGGGACTTCAAAGATGTGGGCTGAACCCAGTCATGGATAGCCTGAACCTTGACCGGATTTGGGGCTTTCCTCCTTTCCCACAGGACCTTCGGCAGCGGCGGCACTTGTAATTGACATATGGGTAAGCTTGGTCCCTCCATGTAGGGCTGGATCTACTTTCTTTCCCACTCTGAATTCTCTCAGGGTCTTCTATGTGGAGATCCTGATGCATGACTTGGGTCATAGACCACATGTAGGGGGACATGAGATATACCCTTCTATTATATGCTGCTGAGGCCCTAAATAGGGATTAATCTGACTCTGTAAATTCATTCACCTATCTGTATTTTATGAATGTCTTATGTAAAATGAAAGTGCTTCATGTTATATATTTTTCTAAATAAATATTTTGCATCATTATAGTTGCACTTCTTATTCATTTACTATGCATGGCCAACTAAAACTCAGAACCTCCTTTTTCTTGCATAACCTAATCCTGAGTGGCCCTTTACATACTAGTATACATCCATGTTTGATCCTTTTTTGTTTAATCCACTATGGCTAAGTGTGGGAGCTTGCTCTCAGGGTTCACGCTTGGGATTTTCTGGACCGTTTTTAGTGGAAAGTCCTATCCCCCTCGTTGCGCTAGTACCCCGATTTCGGAGCGGGTGGAGAGCGGATCTTGAAGGCTCCGTTCTCGTCGGGTAAATTGTCAGGTTGCCTGAAGCTACTCCCTGACCGAGGGTCCATGTACTCCATCGTGCCCTGGTCCCAGCTTGATGATGGTGCAAGGACAGCCAGCGGCCTCGACAGATCCATGCCCCTTGCCACAATCGCCTGCGACTGGGGGTCCAGCTCCTCTAGGCCCAGACCACCATCTGCCACCTAGCTTCCTAGGAGCCCTTCCCCTGACCTACTCTCTCTTTCACTTCCAACACACAACTCCCTACTCCTGACACCCCCTCTCCAACCCCCCAGGTAGGCGACTCTATTCCACTCAAGCCGTCCACTGGTGTTTTTGGTGGGTGTGGTGCAGAGTGTACCTATGATTTAATTAGCTGATGTAGGCAACACCAAATAGTTGGGGACCCATAACCAAGAAGGAGGTGGATACTGCACGGGAGGGCAGATTGTGCAATACCCTGTGAAGACCTGATAGTCCAGGGGCGTCACAATTATACGCCCCCTTAAGGTCAAGTTTGGTAAACTATTTGG
Source organism: Anomaloglossus baeobatrachus (assembly GCF_048569485.1). Lineage (NCBI taxonomy): Eukaryota > Metazoa > Chordata > Amphibia > Anura > Aromobatidae > Anomaloglossus > Anomaloglossus baeobatrachus. Next base: position 645,581,083 of record NC_134353.1, on the reverse strand, counting down.
CACCCTTTACTCTGGAGAACATGTCGCGGGCGGGGAGGAGGGTGTCGGCACACTACGCTCACCCCTTCTGCTCGGGTCCGGCAGCTGCTCAGTGGTGGCTCGAGCTGTGGGCCGGATCCCGGGGTTTTTCGAGCGACACTCCTCGCCCGTGAGTGAAAGGGGTTTGTGGTTGGGTGTGGGGGATTGTTATAGTTCGTGACGCCACCCACGGTTGTGGTGATTTCACCACCGCTGCTCAATTTGGGGGTCCCGGGGATGGTGATGCGGAGCAGCCAGGTGTTGTGTTATCCCTCCGTGGGTAGGGGTTGGTGATCCCGGGGCCCGGTGGTGGAGAAGGAGGTGCGGGGCCTGGTGGGCGCAGGGACGCAGGGGCTTCGCTGTGCCTTGCGGCACTGTGGTACTCACTCAGCCTGAGACATGGACACAGTTTGTACGGTAAACCAAACGGCTGGTAGGACGGTCCCACAGACGGCTGCACCTGCACTCCCGGTAGGTGACGGTGATGTCCCTCTTCCTTGCACCTATGTTTGACTGGTGGTAGCGGTGGATTCCCTCCGGTTACCCGCTCCCCGACTGCAATCTGGGCCGGAGGAGCTCTACACTTTGCCCGCAGGCGCTGGCCCTGAGAAACTGGTGCCGTGGCGGTGGCGGTGTCTCTCTGCTTCAGGTTGGGCTGTTGCCTTCAATCGGGACTTGGTTGTTGGGGGATCTACGTCCCCTTCACTGACGGATTCGGCAAATTTGGCGACTCCTAGCCTTGCCGGGGTCCGAGAGGCCCCTGCCCTGGTGCTGACTGTCCTTCGGAACACTGCTCCAGACCACCAGGCACACAGCCAACGGGGTCCTTCCAGGAACTTTCAAACGGTCCCCCTCCAGACAGTCACCGCCATCGCTGACCTTGCTGATCTGGCCCTCCACAAAGCTGGACCCTTCAGGCTTTCCTTCTTTCTGTCACTTCACTTGCTTTCCTCCTTTTCCACTTTACTTCCCTCACTTTCACTTAGCTGTTGTTTACTCTCTCACTTAACTCCTCACTCTTGCCCTGCCTGGGCTTAACTTCCACTCCTTCTACTTCCTCCTCCCTGAGCTATCTTCCCTTTCTCTTGCCCTCCCTGGGCTCAACTGCCTGGTATATCCCGCCTCCAGAGCTGTGATCTCCTTGGTGGGCGGAGCCAACCGCCTGGCCCACCCCCTTGTGTGAATCATCAGCCTCTGGAGGAAGGCAACAAGGATTTCTGGTTAGCATTGATGTGCCTACCTGGAGTGTGGGGTGTGGTGGTGTTGTGACCTGTGACCCCTGGCTTGCCCAGGGCGACACATTCCCCCTTAGCAAAATGCAGACCGTCCGCGGGCTGCCATCCTACACCGGTTTTATTTTTCTGAAAAAGGGGGTAACAAGGTTAAGCAAAACATGAATAACATTTTTAATAACTCTTCCCAAAACGGGAGGCACATTTACTTCTAACGTTGCAACGGTTTACGGCTACGGTTTCCGCTCTCTCCCACCCAAGCAACCTGGCCCTGATGCTGCCCCTAAAGCCCAGGCAGCACCCCTTGACCCACAGTCCAGCACAAGTTACCCGAGCGGGATCTGTCCTTCCCCCCAGAGGGTAGCCACCGGTTCCTTTGGTGGCTGGGCCCTAGCCTGCTCTGCTCAGGGCCCTCCCTCCAACCTGCCTCTCCGGAGGCGGCATTGCGGAAAACGGTAACGGTAACCAACATATTTTCAAGCCACTTAACGTTTGTGGTGCCCTGCAAGTTCACGGGCTTGTCCATGGATAGTTCCCATGCAATTTTAAACGGTCCCCACAGGGACAACGGTGCCGGCTCCTGCCGGTTCAATCACAAAGCAAATCAGGTGAAACTTCGGTAATTTTCATTTTCCTTATCATTCTTTCCAAACTTCTAAACAAACAACTGTAAACTCAGTGGTGGTCCCAACGGGGACGGTGCAACGGGCATCCGCTGCCCTTGAGGCGGCTACCACCGCAGGGGGTCGGCCCACTCCGAGACCGAGCGGTACATGGGATTTTCCTCCCACTGGCAGTTCAACCCCGAACCACTGACAGCCGTTAGGAATGGCGGCGGAGGCGGCATACTTGGGACCTCTTCCTCCATCAACGACATCCCCTTCGGACCTCCAGCCGCGGTGCTGATGTCTGTCTCCCACTCAATCAAGGCCGGTTCTGGGGTTTGGGTGGACTGATCGCGACGCGGCACGGCTGCAGCAGCCCCTTGCTCACGGGCCCCCACTACGGCAACCATCCTTCGCATCTCTGCCTTCCAATCCATCAACTGCTGCAGGCTCTGCGCCCTCACCTTCACGCAGAATCGGCCCAGCTCCCGCTCCAGCCACGCAGCGGTCCCGGCGGGGAGCTCACCCGGGCCGCAGTCCTCAAAAGCTACTCCGCCTCGTTTCCCCCAGAGCTTGGGCACTCCGGTGGCGGGTATTCCCGCTCTACAATTCAAGGACGCTGCCATTTCTCCATTCGTGTCCCCGTCTTTTTAGCTGCGTTGTTACATGCAGCCAGCCGCCATCGCGTCCCCCTTAGCTCTTTTCGGCCCCTCCTCTCTCGGGGCGGGGTTTTGGCCTTCGCGCCTCTACTGCTCGAGAAGACGCTCGAGCGGGAACTCTTCGCGCCAAAGATGGCGGCTTCTGAAATTTTTCTGCTGGATACCTCCGGCGGTAACAAGGCACACCTCTACCAGACGGCAGAGCGGTAAGATCCTGTTCGTGACGCCAAGTTGTCGCGGGCGGGGAGGAGGGTGTCGGCACACTACACTCACCCCTTCTGCTCGGGTCCGGCAACTGCTCAGTGGTGGCTCGAGCTGTGGTCCGGATCCCGGGGTTTCTCGAGCGACACTCCTCGCCCGTGAGTGAAAGGGGTTTGTGGTTGGGTGTGGGGGATTGTTATAGTTCGTGACGCCACCAACGGTTGTGGTGATTTCACCACCGCTGCTCAATTCGGGGGTCCCGGGGATGGTGATGCGGAGCAGCCAGGTGTTGTGTTATCCCTCCGTGGGTAGGGGTTGGTGATCCCGGGGCCCGGTGGTGGAGAAGGAGGTGCGGGGCCTGGTGGGCGCAGGGACGCAGGGGCAGCGCTGTGCCTTGCGGCACTGTGGTACTCACTCAGCCTGAGACATGGACACAGTTTGTACGGTAAACCAAACGGCTGGTAGGACGGTCCCACAGACGGCTGCACCTGCACTCCCGGTAGGTGACGGTGATGTCCCTCTTCCTTGCACCTATGTTTGACTGGTGGTAGCGGTGGATTCCCTCCGGTTACCCGCTCCCCGACTGCAATCTGGGCCGGAGGAGCTCTACACTTTGCCCGCAGGCGCTGGCCCTGAGAAACTGGTGCCGTGGCGGTGGCGGTGTCTCTCTGCTTCAGGTTGGGCTGTTGCCTTCAATCGGGACTTGGTTGTTGGGGGATCTACGTCCCCTTCACTGACGGATTCGGCAAATTTGGCGACTCCTAGCCTTGCCGGGGTCCAAGAGGCCCCTGCCCTGGTGCTGACTGTCCTTCGGAACACTGCTCCAGACCACCGGGCACACAGCCAACGGGGTCCTTCCAGGAACTTCCAAACGGTCCCCCTCCAGACAGTCACCGCCGTCGCTGACCTTGCTGATCTGGCCCTCCACAAAGCTGGACCCTTCAGGCTTTCCTTCTTTCTGTCACTTCACTTGCTTTCCTCCTTTTCCACTTTACTTCCCTCACTTTCACTTAGCTGTTGTTTACTCTCTCACTTAACTCCTCACTCTTGCCCTGCCTGGGCTTAACTTCCACTCCTTCTACTTCCTCCTCCCTGAGCTATCTTCCCTTTCTCTTGCCCTCCCTGGGCTCAACTGCCTGGTATCTCCCGCCTCCAGAGCTGTGATCTCCTTGTTGGGCGGAGCCAACCGCCTGGCCCACCCCCTGGTGTGAATCATCAGCCTCTGGAGGAAGGCAACAAGGATTTCTGGTTAGCATTGATGTGCCTACCTGGAGTGTGGGGTGTGGTGGTGTTGTGACCTGTGACCCCTGGCTTGCCCAGGGCGACACAAACACGTCTGACATCAGAGGCAATGGATACTGATATTTAACAGTGATTTTATTAAGTAACCGATAGTCAACGCAAGGTCTTAAAGATCCATCTTTTTTGGCAACAAAGAAAAAACCCACACCCAAGGGCGAAGAAGAAGGTCTAATATGACCTTTTTCCAGCCACTCTTTAATGTAATTCTGCATTGCCTCATAGTCAGGTACCGACAAGTTGAAAATGCTATCTTAAGGAAATTTGAAGCCAGGCAATAAATCAATGGCACAATCATAATCCCTATGGGGAGGTAAAAAATCAGATTAAAGGGGGCTTTACGCGCAACGACATCCCTAATGAGATGTCGTTGGGGTCACGGAATTCGTGACGCGCATCCGGCCCCGTTAGCGACGTTGTTGCGTTTGAAACGTCCGAACGACTGCGAACGATCCAAATTACTCACCTAATCGTTGATCGTTGACACGTCGTTCTAATCCCAAATATCGTTGCTGTTGCAGGACGCAGGTTGTTCGTCGTTCCTGAGGCAGCACACATCGCTACTTGTGACACCTCAGGAACGATGAACAACACCTTACCTGCGTCCTCCGGCAACGAGGTGGGCGTCACTCTCTTTTGGCTGCTCTCCGCCCCTCCGCTTCTATTGGACAGCTGCCGTGTGACGTCGCTGTGACGCCACACGAACCGCCCCCTTAGAAAGGAGGCGGTTCACCGGCCACAGCGACGTCGCTAGGCAGGTAAGTCCGTGTGATGGGTGCTAGCGATGTTGTGCGCCACGGGCAGCGATTTGCCCGTGATGCACAAACGACGAAGGCAGGTGCTTTCACCAGCGACATTGCTAGTGATGTCACTGCGTGTAAAGCAGCCTTTAGTCTCATTAAACATGTCAATGAAATCAGCCAAAAATTCTAGAAATTCATCTACTTTAGAAGGAACAGACAAAGAAGAGAGGTCATTATATACACACATTGACAACCCCAGCTAACAATGTACCTGCAACCATGGAAATCCTAACAGCAAATTATCATGTAAGTTCTCTAATGCCAAAAATTCACATTCCTCCTGATGACAGGGTTCTGATATTGGCCGTGTCTCTCTGAGGTGGTTCTCTCTTGTTTATGTCTATGGCGATTATTGTCTTTTATGTAATAAAGATTGAAGTAAATAAAAAAAAAAAAATTCCACTAAAAATATTTTTGCATCTTTACACACGTCTTTTTGCACCCAGTGGTACTATACGCTATAGGTTTTGTTGTTAAGCATGTCCTGGATACGTCTGTGTGTGGTGGCTCTTGAAGCACTGACTCCAGCAGCAGTCCACTCCTTGTGAACCTCCCGCAAAGTTTAGAATGGCCTTTTCCTAACAATCCTGTCAAGGCTGCAGTTATCTCGGTTGCTTGTGCACCTTTTTTTACCACACTTTTTCCTTCTACTCAACTTTCCACTAATAAGCTTGGATACAGCACTCTGTGAATAACCAGTTTCTTTTATGGGTTACGCTCCTTGTGGAGTGTGTCAATGACTGCTTTCTGGACATCTGTCAAGTCAGCAGTCTTCCCCATGATTGTGTAGCCTACTGAACCAGAATAAGGGACCATTTTAAATGCTTAGCAAGCCTTTGCAGGTGTTTTGTGGTAATTATTCTAATTTTATAAGATAATGATTTTTGGGTTTTCATTGACTGTAAGCCATAATCATCAACATTAACAGAAATAAACACTTGAAATAGATCACTAATGTGGAAAACATATTTTTAGAACATTGACAATTTGTGTATTGCTGGGGGCTCAGGAACCTTGGTTATATTTTGCAACTATTCTTAAACATTTTTTTAGGTGTAAACAAAAAAAAAGTACAATAGTGAAAATACACTGTATTCAGAAGTAAATAATTTGCAGGTCTAGATAAAAACTACTCGTATGGCATGTTGCACTTGGCTGTTTCTCAGTGTATAGATAAATGGGTTCAACATAGGTGTTATTATGGTATTCAAGACAACTGCCATTTTGTTGACGTCAAAGGAAGATTCACCAATGGAACGCAAACACATAAAGAAAGAACCTGAATAAAATATCACAACAAGCATAAGGTGAGATGAACAGGTGGAGAAAGTCTTCCATCGCTGCCCACCTGATCGTATTTTAAAAATGGCAGAAATGATAAATGTATAAGACACTGTGATACAAGCAAATGACCCAAGAATACTTAATGAAGAAGCTATCAGATTTAGAAAATTTATTAGGCTAGTGTCCTCACAGGAAAGTTTTAGAATTGGATCAATGTCACAAAAAAAATGTTCAATTTCAGATCCACACAATTGTAACTTATTTGTGAAAATTGTAGGTGGCAAAGTATCTACGAAGCCAAACAACCAAGAACCACCAGCAAGGTACAGGCATAATCTGTGATTCATCACAGTAACATAACGTAAAGGTCGACATATTGCCACATACCTATCAAAAGACATAACTGCTAAAAGAAAAAAATCTACGGAACCCAAGACAAAATAAAAATAGCACTGTAAAGAGCAACCCCAATAGGAAATTGCACGGTTTCCAAATATTAGAATGGACAAAAACTTTGGCGTGATCGTTGTAGTGACACATATTTCTACAATGGACAAGTTTGAAAGAAAAAAGTACATGGGAGTCTGGAGACTCTGATGCTTTAAAGATTATAAGAATATTTCCCACCAAAGTGGTCAAGTAGGACAATAGAAGGAGTGAAGAAATGAAAATCTGAAGACCTCTACTGTAATGGAATTGCATCAGAAGAAAACTATTGGTGGTGTTAAACATTGTCATCCAGAGTTGATTTTACAATTGTCATGTTATATCCTAAGAACGTAAGTAGCTATTACTGGAAATTATAATGTATATCTGAAACATGAAATTTTGAATGAGGTTTCGGCATCGTAAAATCATTACCTAAGGTATAAACAGAAATGAAGAATTATCTATGAAGAAAGACCTAGCAAGCTTTCTTCAGAACAATAAATCAATTTAAGTACTGTATGTCTAATGAAGAAGTTACAAATCAATATTTTTGGAAATCTTAAGACATTTATTTGGAGTAAAATAATCAGATCTTTAGATAAGATCAAAAATTATAGTAAACAGTCATCGCCAAAATTTTTGAAACCGGTACAAATTTGGGTTTTCACAAGGTTTGCTGACCAAGAGGTTACTGTAGATTATTTATTCAGATGTTTTTATGGGTACTGAATTTCAATTATACTATTTTTATAAGTGTTTATACTTTTTTTTACAAATGCATAAAGTTTATGCAAAGACTCAATATTTACTGTGTTGATTCTTATTTTTCAAGACATCTCCAATTCGCCCTGGCCTGTGGGATATCAGCTTCTGGGCCAAATCCTGACTGTTGACAACCCATTCTGGTCAAATCAGTGCCTCTACTTTATCACAATTTATGTGTTTTTATCTGTGCATCTGCTTTTTAAGGATTGAGCACAGGTTTTCAACTGAATTGATACCTATAGATTTCATGGGCATGGACCCAAAATTTCAATGTTTTGCACACTGAGCCACTTAGTTATCACTTTTATCTTGTGATATGGTGCTCCCATACACTTGGAAAAAAAAGCATTGTTCAATACCAAATTGCTACTGTATTGTTGGCAAAAGATGCTCTTAAGGATGTTTAGATATCAATTTTTATTCATGGCAGTATTCTTAAACAAAATTATGAATGAGCTTACTCACTCTCTTAGGTAAAAACAAACGCCTTGCAAGAATAGTCTTTTAATGTTGACTTATGGTAGTGCTCACCTTTTTCTCTCTGGACAATAATTTTTCCAAATGTTCCAAACAGTCTGAAGGTGGTTTCATCAGAGAAAATAACTTTACTACAGCTATCTGTAGTCCAGTTCATCTACTTGCTGAAAAGTTATTTTCTCTGAAGAAGCCACTTTCAGTCTGGGATACCAAGAAGATTCTGTGGAGATGAAAATATGATCACTAACATAAGTCCCGTAAAGCATCCATTCATGTGTGGGGTCGCTTTTCATCCTTGGGAGTGAGGTCACTCACAATTTTGCCTAAGAACATTGCCATAAATAAAGAACATCTTCCAAGAGCAACTTCCTTCTATGATCCAAGATCCATTTGGCGATAAACAATGCTTTTTCCGGCATGATGGGGCACCATGCTGATATTTAGCATGGAAGGGTGCATATCAGAAGTCTTGAATAATAAAGGGTCAACACTAAATATTGAATATTTGAAAAAACTTGATGTGTTTATCAATAAAAGTTTAAAACTTTGTGAAATTTATATAATTGTACTTTAGTAATCATAGAATCATCCGACTAAAAGATTTAAAAATACCAAAGCAGCAAACTTTGTTGTTTTCTCCTCAAACTTTTGGCCACGACTGTATGTCATGTTAAAAATACTGATCTCAGGAGCTATAAAATCACAATGCTGGGGAAGGGGAAGTATTTACCATAGATTCATGAAACAGCTTAAAGGGAACTTGTCACCATATTTGGTGGCTATAAGCTGTGGCCACCGCCAGTGTGCTCTTATATACAGCATTCTAACGTGCTGTATATAAGAGCCCAGGCCACTGTGTAGAACATAAAAATCACTTTATAATACTCACCTAAATGGTCGGGATGGTGCAGACTGGTCGAATGGGTGTCTCTGTTCTCCGGGTCCGGTGCCTCCTCTTTCGGCCATCTTTGTCCTTCTTATGAAGCCTGGGTGCATGACATGTCCTATCTCATGTACACAGGCTGGCATTGAGGTCCTGTGCAGGCACGCTACAATACTTTGATCTGCCCTGCTCTGGACAGATCAAAGTGCACCTGCGCAGGACCTCAATGGCTGCCCGTGTGCATGACGTAGGACGTGTCATGCACCCAGGCTTCAGAAGAAGGAGGACAAAGATGACCAAAAGAGGAGGCACCGGACCCGGAGAACAGAGACACCCAACCGACCGACCGTTTAGGTGAGTATTATAAAGTGATTTTTACTTTCTACACAGTGGCGTGTGCTCTTATATATAGCATGTTAGAATGCTGTATATAAGAGCCCACTGGTGGTGGCAACATCTTATAGCCACCAAAATTGGTAACAGGTCCCTTTTACGATGAAGATTTGTTTTAGTTTTCTAAAACAAAAACGAGTGATTTATCAAAACTGATGCAGTGGAAAAGTAGTGCAGTTGCATAAAACAATCACACCATTTCCTACCTTCATTTTAGACAGGGCTTCTGAAAACGGGAGCTGGAATCATCTTGCAAAAGACAACTGCTCTATTTTCCACCTGCACTCATTTTGATATTTTTACCCCAAAATGTTTTTCTATTATGAGAATATTACATGTTGGAGAAAGAAGAAATTTTAAAAATATAACTAATAAAGTACCATATATTTTTTGTTAATCTAATATATAAAGCTGAATGTGTGTATGTATGTATGTATGTATGTATGTATATGTGTCCGGGATTGGCATCTGCACCGTCGCAGCTACAGCCACAAAATTTTGCACACTCACACGTCTGGACCCCGAGATCGTCATAGGCTATGTTGTGAGGCGAAATTTTAACCCCGCGCGTTCCAGTTTACCAATCAATTTTGCCCCTATCTACATAATGGGGAAAAAGTGAAACGAAAAGTATATCCGCACCGTCGCATTTACAATCACGAAATTTTGCACAGACACCTCATGTGACCCAGGAAACGTTGTAGACTATGTTTTGACAGGAAAATGTAACCCCGCGCTTTACAGTTACTTTCCAAAAAACATGCCTCCATTAAAGTAAATGGAGCCTGGAACTACAGGTTATTAGTAGGAGCTGTGATTGGTTGCTATAGGTACAAAAGACATTCGTAGTATAATAAGCTTATATGTGAGGTAATAAGATGTCAGTGGAGAGACGGATAGAGAGAGATAGACAGAGACAGGCAGAGAGAGAGACAGACAGAGACAGACAGAGAGACAGACAGGGAAAGAGACAGAAAGATAGAGACAGACAGGGAAAGAGACAGACAGAGACAAATGGTGAAAGAGACAGAGACAGATGGGGAAAGATACAGACAGAGACAGACCTGGAAAGAGACAGACCTGGAAAGAGACAGACCTGGAAAGAGACAGACCTGGAAAGAGACAGACTTGGAAAGAGACAGATGGGGAAAGAGACAGACAGGAACAGAGACAGGCAGACAGGGAAGGAGGAGGCAGCCAGAGAGACAAAGATAGATGGGGAAAGACACAGACCTTGATAGAGACAGACGGGGAAAGAGACAGAGAAATAGAGACAGACAAGGAAAGAGACAGACAGAGATAGGCAGACAGGGAAAGAGACAGACAGGAAAAGACACAGACAAAGAGACGGGGAGACAGATGTGGAAAGAGACAGACCTGGGGAAGAGACAGACCTAGAAAGAGACAGATGGGGAAAGAAACAGAGAGATAGAGACAGACAAAAAAAGAGACAGACAGAGACAGGCAGACGGGGAAAGAGACAGATGGAGCACATTACTTGGCCAATTTAGTTAAATTTGTGTGGAATATCTGTGGTGTTGAAATATATGTTGTGAAATTCTTCAATTAGCTTAGTTTTTGCCTTTTAATAATTACATTTATATCTATTTGTTTTGTGGTTTTTGTGTGCAGAATACATTTTTGTTAATACATTCTATTTTGTTAACAACAGTTATTAACCCGGGCGAAGCCGGGTAATACAGCTAGTGCAATCAAAAGTATAAAAAAAAAATTCCATTTACATTAGATCAGAAAGCCAAAATAGTCAATGTAGACAATGACAAGTTCAGGGATCACTGTTTGGTATACTGTGTATTAGATCAAGCATGGATCCCTAATTAAAACATAACATTTATTGATACTGTTAAAATTGCAAACCACAATAATTTTCAATAAAACAATCTAATGCACAGCAGAGAGAGGGAAAAACAATCCCTACAATGTTCACTCTTTCCTGTGCCCTATCTAGCCATGGAGGTTGGCACCTTAAAATTACGATATGGCGCCCCCACTCAATGATGGCTGTCCCTGCTATTGCCCTGTAAACCCCTACAACCAAAGATAAAGTGCAGTGCACATAAATATAAAGTGATAAAGTGCGATATCTGGGTTCACATATACCTTCTACATTTTCAGGAGGTAAACAGTGTTCTCAATGAGAACCTATAGCAGGGACAATTAGATACCATTTATCTTAATGTGACTCATGCCTCTCATGCCTCGACCGCGTTTCCTCAAACTTGGTTCATCAGGAGGCAGATAGTCAGTTTATGTGGCTAGATACATCAAGGAGCAGCCACCATGCTATGAGATATTCATGATGCTTATATACCTAATAACTAGAGTTACAGTATACTGTATTAGTTTATGCTTCTTTAACATTTTTGTAAAAAAAAACACATATCCAGTGAACTCATGTTTCCCCTTTCTGTTTTTGTGGCAATTACCCAATAATCATATTTTTCTCACTCGATGTTTAGTTGTCTACAATTTGTAATCGCTCTTTGTGGCAATGGAAAGCAGAAGACAGTTCTCTATGCACTGAGTTTTGGGTGAGGTGATGGAAGACTGGTAGGCTTATGTTTCACATGGAAATTCATAAGATAATATATTACATTTTCATCATCTTACTTTACTCACCTGCTTTATTCACGTGATTTTGGAGGGAGTCAAGTAGGGTCAGTAATTTTAGCAGTTTTTTTGTTACTGCCCTCATATCCTGTCTATCAATTCCAATAAGTAGATTGGAAATAAATTCAATACATAATTTTGTAGAAAGGTGAAATACATATTATATACATCTAAATATGTGTGCTTAGATACAGTACAGACCAAAAGTTTGGACACACGTTCCCATCTCTAGAACAACTGTTAAGAGGAGACTTTGTGCAGCAGGCCTTCGTGGTAAAATAGCTGCTAGGAAACCACTGCTAAGGACAGGCAACAAGCAGAAGAGACTTTTTTGGGCTAAAGAACACAAGGAGTGGACATTAGACCAGTGCATGCTATTAATGAGATGTCTAATGCTTTCTTGAGTTCCTTGAGGGATGTTCTCCCATGCTATATGTGTGCCGCCCCCGTGTCAGCAGCCGAGTTGCTCGGATCCGGACCCGCGGTGGCTCGAAGGGGGCGTCCAGACCCAGGGGTCGTGCGGCCACTTAAATGAAGGGGGGTATTTACAGGGGATTGTATTTAGAGTTTGTGATGCCACCCGTGGTGTGTGGTAACGTGGAGTACCACCGCTGCAGTTGAGAGTACCCGGGAGCGATGGAATGGGGCAGCCGGATGTTAGAACCCTCCACAGGTAGGGGAAATGCCCCGGGACTCGGTGATGGTGACCGGGGGTGCCGTGGGAAGTGAAGGGGGTCACTTTCCTACTCACTCAGTCCATAAAGCTGACACCGACAACTGGATAAACCAAAGTTCTGGACACCGCTGCCGCTGAGGGGAGCTAGTTTGGGTCCCGTCCCCGATGATGCTGCCTGATGATCTGTGACCTTCCTCCTGGCACTTAGTTCACTTCTTTGTTGGTCCCGGTAGCATAAAACTAGTCGGGTCCCGCTCCCCAGTGTGGATAACTATGGGAGCTTGCTTTCAGGGTTCACGCTTGGGATTTTCTGGACCGTTTTAGTGGAAAGTCCTATCCCCCTCGTTGCGCTAGTACCCCGATTCTGGAGCGGGTGGAGAGCAGATCTTGAAGGTTCCGTTCTCATCTGGTAAATTGTCAGGTTGCCTGAAGCTACTGCCTGACCTAGGGTCCACATACCGCGTCGTGCCCTGGTTCCAGCCCGGGGATGGTACAAGACCGCCGGCTGTCCTCCTCGACAGTTCTGTGCCCCTTGTCACGATCGCCTGCGACCGGGGGGTCCAGCTCCTACTAGGCCCAGACCACCGTCTGCTACCTAGTTACTTCCTAGGATCCTGGCTCCTGATCTCCTCTCTCCTTCACTTCCTACACTTCACTGACTTACTCCTGACCTCCCCTTACTAACCCCCCAAGTGGGCGACCCTATTCCACTCAGGCCATCCACTGGTGTGTCTGGTGGGTGTGGTGCAGCGTGTACCTAGGACTTTGATTGGCTGATGTTGGCAACACCATGCAGTTGGGGACCCACAACCAAGGAGAAGGTGGATATTGCACAGAAGGGCAGATTGCACAATACCCTGTGATGACCTGATAGTCCACAAAGACTAACCTCTGATTGTCACACCCGTTCAGCGAAGGGGTAATTATACAAACACTATTTGCCCAACGGGCAACAAGAGGTACCCTAACTAAAGACCTAATCAAATAGACTTAATTGAATTATATAAATAGACAAGGATTAAAAATGGCAGGTGGGAGGCCAATTTCGTATTAGATAAGTGCGGCCGTGGACCGACACTGCTCTGGATAAATTGCTAAATGTTATATGGCTGGCTATCACCTACACTGCCTGATAGTCCAGGGGCATCACATTCCCCCTTGGTTAAACGTAGCTCGTCCTCGAGCTACATGACATCAGAGGTTTTATTTTTTTTCATTTTTTTTAAACTGTAAAAATAGAAAAAAGAACATTTTTATTTACAATATACTTCCCACATTAGGGAGGCTGGATACTTGAACGTTGCTTAAGTTAGAGTTCATCATTCCAATTATGGAATGCTACCAGATTAGTTAGTAGCGGAGGCTCAACCTGCTCCGTTGCAGCCCCTTACTGCGATAGTCCAGTCCCAATGTCCTGAATCTCATTAACCCGCCACCAAAACAAACCTACCCTCAGGATACCCGCGGGTCTGTGACCAGGTTAAGGTCCTGGGTGTTGTAATAAATGACTCTGGTGGGCACAGGAGGTGTAATTAATTACAAGAACACAAGTCTGTGTTGCTCACAACCAGTCCTATGACCATGGTCCATGTTTACTACTATATATAACGAAGTCCATGTACTGGGGTACACACTATAAAGAATCTTCTTGACAATCTTGTAACTTCTCCCGTTCATTTAAACCTTGTTGCTTATCTTCTAACATTTTCTATATGAAAAATAATAAACTTTGAAAAGTAACAAATGAAAAGACAGACACCTAATATACTGTAAGGATATTACACAATTTAAACTACCGGGTCCCATAGCCACGCTTCCTTGCGACTACATGCGACCGACGCCGGCACAAACTCTTCCTCTAACATCAAATTGCTTGGTCACCTCTAAGGCATACCAGCCACGCTCTCCACAATGCTGGGTGTAGGTGACCATATCTTCTGGCTCTAGGTTTCGCTCGGGGTGTCCCATGGGAGGTGCTGTGCCACATCCCGTCGAGACACGAATACCCCGGCTGTGAGGCCTGCCTCCCGGATAAACCCCCATCCCTGAACGTGGTCAAATCGATCAACCAGACCACGGCACCGTGGCCCTCGGACTCGGGAAGCAGCGCTCCTCACTTGCTCTTTTTCTTCTTGATTGCAGGCGGCAAGTTCCTGTCGTCGCCGATCTCGTGCTGTCATCTCCATCTGCAGCTCCTGCTGGTGTCGTTCCCAGTAGGGGCATCAGCGTCCAGCCTCTGCTCCCTAGATGGCTCTGGATTTAATTGAACTCTTGCGGTCCCAACAGCCGTTGGGATGCCGTGCGGTGGTGGAACCGGCAGCTCTTCAGGCTCCACCTCCGCTACATTGGGTAGATGTACCGACTGCTCCGCAGCTGGGGTTACAGGGTCCGGGTGCTCCGCCTCTAAGGATGGACCCAGTGATGTGGCCGGGTCTGGTCTGGCCGGTGTTGGGGTGACCGCTGTTGTGACCGGGTCGAGGGACGGAACCGGGGGTTCTGCAGCTGTATCTTCATACACAGGAGCTGAAGTTTCGCTGCCATGGTGGGAGCAAGCAGCTCGGCGTGCTCCGAGGACAGGGTTGGTGGCGGCGGAGTGCTCACCGGGCGCGGGGGTGGTCCAGATCCCTCAGCCTCATCGGTCGGATTGGGGTAATCATTAGGGACTGGGTAACCACTTACCCTCTCTTCACATGGGATCTCAATCTCACGGGTTCGCACCGCCAGGCTCCTCATCTCTTCCCTAAAATGGTCCTGTATAAACAGGAACTGCATCCGCATTCTCCTGCACATCTGCTCCGTCTCTTCCTCAATCCAGGTCGCGGTCCCGGGATCAGCATGTTCTGGTGACCAGCTCCGCTCCGCCATCTTTCCTCTACGGGGTCCAGGAACGATGTGGCAGAGTCCTGGCATCCCTGCTTCTCTTCCGCTGCTGCTACATGCCGTTACGCCCCCTCGGTTTTCACTCAGCACTCCTTTGCTGCTGTGGCCCTCTGGGAACTTCCGGTTCCAGGCTGACTCTCAGGATGAGGGGCGGGGCTTCGACTTTGCGCGCTTTCGGGGAAGAAGACTAAGTTTTGGCGCCAAAAGATGGCAGAAGATGGCGGAAAATGTGGGAAATGGGGATTTTGACTCGCGGTTTCAGTCTTCAAGGCGCACATCACCCAGGTAAGTGGGTCCTGCTCGTATCCTGTTCGTGACGCCAGGAATTTGAGGTGTGCCGCCCCCGTGTCAGCAGCCGGGCTGCTCGGATCCGGACCCGCGGTGGCTCGAAGGGGACGTCCAGACCTGGGGGTCGTGTGGCCACTCAAATGAAGGGGGGTATTTAAAGGGGATTGTATTTAGAGTTTGTGACACCACCCATGGTGTGTGGTTATGTGGAGTACCACCGCTGCAGTTGAGAGTACCCGGGGGCAATGGAATGGGGCAGCCGGATGTTAGAACCCTCCACGAGTAGGGGGAATGCCCCGGGACTCGGTGATGGTGACTGGGGGATGCCGTGGGGAGTGAAGGGAGTCACTTTTGTACTCACTCAGTCCATAAAGCTGACACGGACAACTGGATAAACAAAAGTTCTGGACACCGCTGCTGCTGCTAAGGGGTGCTAGATTGGGTCCCGTCCCCGATGGTGCTGCCTGGTGATCTGTGACCTTCCTCCTGGCACTTAGTTTACTTCTTTGTTGGTCCTGGTAGGTTAAAACTAGTCGTGTCCCGCTCCCCAGTGTGGCTAACTGTGGGAGCTTGCTCTCAGGGTTCACGCTTGGGATTTTCTGGACCGTTTTAGTGGAAAGTCCTATCCCCCTCGTTGCGCTAGTACCCCGATTCTGGAGTGGGTGGAGAGCGGATCTTGAAGGCTCCGCTCTCGTTGGGTAAATTGTCAGGTTGTCTGAAGCTACTCCCTGACCTAGGGTCCACGTACCCCATCGTGCCCTGGTCCCAGCCCAGTGATGGTACAAAGCCACCAGCTGTCCTCCTCGACAGTTCCATGCCCCTTGTCACGATCGCCTGCGACCGGGGGGGGGGTCCAGTTCCTACTAGGCCCAGACCACCATCTGCTACCTAGTTGTTTCCAAGGAGCCTGGCTCCTGATCTCCTCTCTCCTTCACTTCTTACACTTCACTGACTTACTTCTGACACTCCTGACCTCTCCTTACCAACCCCCCAAGTGGGCGACCCTATTCCACTCAGGCCGTCCACTGGTGTGTCTGGTGGGTGTGGTGCAGAGTGTACCTAGGACTTTGATTGGCTGATTTTGGCAACACCATGCAGTTGGGGACCCACAACCAAGGAGGAGGTGGATATTGCACAGAAGGGCAGATTGCACAATACCCTGTGATGACCTGATAGTCCAGGGGCGTTACATATGCATTTGGGTATGGCATCACAAAGATCCACTTCTGACAGCTTCATTTTAAATTGCTGTCCAATGAAATCCCAGTTGTATGTAATGGCAGACATATCAGAGATGCTGCAGGCCACAGAAGCACGTATAGGCCACAGAAGCTACACACAGTAGCACAAGCAACATACGGCCTGGCATTGTCATGTTAACAAATGGCTCCTATGGCAAAAATTGTAAATTAAAAAATAAATCCACTAGTGATCTATTCTATACTACAAGTCAAATTGGATGTCACATATCAAACCTAAGGCGGGCTTTGCACATTGCGACATCGCAAGCCGATGCTGCGATGTCGCACACGATAGTCCCCGCCCCCGTCGCAGCTGCGATATCCTTGTGATAGCTGCTGTAGCGAACATTATCGCTACGGCAGCTTCACATGGACTCACCTGTCTTGCGACGTCGCTCTGGCCACCAACCTGCCTCCTTATTAAGGGGGCGGGTCGTGCGGCGTCATAGCGACGTCACCCGGCAGGCGGCCAATAGGAGCGGAGGGGCGGAGATGAGCGGGATGTAAACATCCCGCCCACCTCCTTCCTTCCGCATATCCTACGGAAGCCGCGGTGACGCCGGTAGGAGATGTTCTTCGCTCCTGCGAATTCACACACAGCGATGTGTGCTGCCGCAGGAGCGAGGAACAACATCGGACCGTCGCGTCAGCGTAATTATGGATTACGCCGACGCTATACCGATGATACGATTACGACGCTTTTGCGCTCGTTAATCGTATCATCGAACCTTTACACACTACGATGTCGCATGCGATGCCGGAAGTACGTCATTTTCAATTTGACCCCACCGACATCGCACCTTCGATGTCGTAGTGGGCAAAGCCCGCCTAAGCCGTCAAATGTTGTCTACACAAACCATCAGATATATTAGATGCAGACCATCTGGGCTTGAGGGCTTGATTTAGTAGAATTTCTTTACCTTACCTTGAACCAAATCTATATTTGAAATCTATGAGAACACAAGAATATATCAAAGACAGCCCTTTAACAGTGACAGCGCCAGCTGAGGGTCAGGAGTGTGGGGCAGCCTCACACCCCCTCCCCCAACCAGCACTGTTACTGTTAAAGTGCGGGGCCATGCTCTGCACCCTGCCAGCTCTTTATCAGTGACAGTGCCTGCCAGGGGACGGGGAGTGCAGGGCAGCCCAGAACTCCCCTCCCCAGCCAGCACTGTCAAGTGCGGGTCCGTGCCTTGCACCCCACCAGCCATTTCACACTGACAGTGCCGGCTGGGGGGAGGAGAGTGTAGGGCAGCCCCGCACCTATCACTGTTGATAGGTCAGTGTGTGGCATGGACTATCTTTCACTGCTTTTTTAACACCCTATGTGGAGGGGAGCAACTGATGCATTTGTACCACTGTGTCCCTGGAAGGATTTTTCATGTTGAGACTCCAAAATGGGTGTGAAACCTATGTCTTGTGGGTAATGCCAGGATTCTGTGACCAAGAGGCTTACACCAGTCACTGTAGCATGTCTTCCTTTTCTTATTTCTATTGCCAGACCACAGGCCTGTGTGTTGCTTGGACCGTATTTCCCTGCTCTTTTAATGCCCTATGGGGAAGGGGGAATTGATGCTACTGTACTGGTGTCCCTGAAAGGAGTTTTAATGTTGATGTGTCGCCCTGGGCAAGCCAGGGGACACAGGTCACAACACCACCACACCCCACACTCCAGGTAGGCACACCTGCTAACCACAAATCCTTGTTGCCTTCCTCCAGAGGTTGATGATGCACACCAGGGGATGGGCCAGGCGGTTGGCTCCGCCCACCAAGGAGCTCACAACTCTGGATGCAGGAAGTTTCAGGCGGTTCTGTCAGGGAGGAGGAAGTGGAAGGAGTGAAGTGAAGCCCAGGCAGGGCAAGTGTGAGGAGCTAAAGGGAGAGTAAACAAGCAGTGAAAGTAGAGAAGTGTAAAGGAGAAGAGTAAGCAAAGTGACAGAAGGAAAGGAAGCCTGAGAGCCCAGCTTTGTGTAGGACCAGAACAGCAAGGTCAGCGACGGCGGTGACTGTTTGGAGGGGGACAGTTTGGAAGTTCCTGGAAGGACCCCGTTGGCTGTGTGCCCGGTGGTCTGGAGCAGTGTTCCGAAGGACAGTCAGCACCAGGGCAGGGGCCTCTCGGACCCCGGCAAGGCTAGGAGTCGCCAGATTTGCCAAATCCGTCAGTGACGGGGACGCAGATCCCCCAACAACCAAGTCCCGATTGACGGCAACAGCCCGACCATTACCGGGGAGACACCGCCACCGCCAAGGCACCAGTTTCCCCAGGGCCAGCGCCTGCGGGCAAAGTGTAGAGCTCCTCCGGCCCAGATTGCAGTCGGGGAGCGGGTAACCGGAGGGAATCCACCGCTACCATCAGACAACATAGATGCAAGGAAGAGAAACGTCACCGTTACCTACCGGGAGTGCAGGTGCAGCCGTCTGTGGGACCGTCCTACCAGCCGTTGGTTTACCGTACAGACTGTGTCCGTGTGTCAGGCTGAGTGAGTACCATAGTGCCGCAAGGCACAGCGCTGCCCCCGCGTCCCTGCACCCTCCAGGCCCTACACTTTACATCTCATCACCGGGCCCCGGGATCACCAACCCCTACCCACGGAGGGGCAACACAACACCTGGCTGCTCCGCATCACCATCCCCGGGACCCCCACACTGAGCAGCGGTGGTGCAATCACCACAACCGTGGGTGGCGTCACGAACTATAACAATCCCCTCACCCAACAAACATTACCCCTTTCACTCACGGGCGAGGAGTGTCGCTCGAGACACCCCGGGATCCGGCCCACCGCTCGAGCCACCAAGGAGCAGCTGCTGGACCCGAGCAGAAGGGGTGAGCGCGGTGTGCTGACACCCTCCTCCCCGCCCGCGACAACTTGGCGTCACGAACAGGATCTTACCGCTCTGCCGTCAGGTAGAGGTGCGCCTTGTTACCGCCGGAGGTATCCGGCAGAAAAATTTCAGAAGCCGCCATCTTTGGCGCGAAAAGTTCCCGCTCGAGCGTCTTCTCGAGCAGTAGAAGCGCGAAGGCCAAAACCCCGCCCCGAGAGAGGAGGGGACGGAAAGAGCTAAGGGGGACGAGATGGCGGCTGGCGGCATGTAGTCGCCGCTATAAAAGCAAGGACGCCAGGACCTTGCCAGAAAACCGTTCCTGGGAGCAAACAGAAAAGACACCATGTGGATGCCGTCCCGAAACACCGTGGCCCCCGCACCGGGAACCGCAGCGTGGGTGGAGATCCGGACCGCGCAGCTCCACCTAAGGCTGCAGGTCAAGATGCAGCTCCTCTTGGAGGAGTGGGAGACCGACATGGCGGACGTTATAGCCACCGTGCGGAGACGCGAGGAGGAAGCGGAGGAAGGGAGGGTGAGTGACCCACGCCCCTATGTCCCGGAGGGACCGGTCGCTGTGGCTGAGGGACCCGGTCCAAGCCCTCTCCCCCCGTTGCCTCCCTCGCCACCCGTCTCGGAGGCCGTGACCCCACCACTAGGCCCGCTACCACCGCAACCGGTAGCGATACCCAGCCCGTCCGCCCCAGCGGACCGACCTGTAGCCGGAGCCCGTAGCAAACCGGAGGCATTGCCTTGGAAGGCCCCGAAGATTGTGCCAGAGACAGTCCCCGAGCAGCTTCCCGAGCCGGAGCCGATGACCCGCTCCGAGC
Source organism: Anomaloglossus baeobatrachus (assembly GCF_048569485.1). Classification (NCBI taxonomy): domain Eukaryota; kingdom Metazoa; phylum Chordata; class Amphibia; order Anura; family Aromobatidae; genus Anomaloglossus; species Anomaloglossus baeobatrachus. Next base: position 645,560,669 of record NC_134353.1, on the reverse strand, counting down.
CGAGGGCCCAACTGCGGAAAGCCCCTGTGCCCATCCCCCACACCTCGGCTGAGGTGGCGCCGGGTTGTCGCTGCAAGGCAGCGCCCAAGGCCATGACACCGCGGGATACGCTGCCCACCTTCCTGACAGTGGGTAACGTGCTGGATGTCCCGCGGGGCTCAACCCGTGCGCCGGAGCCATACTGGGACAGGGAGCCGACCAAGCTGGGCCTGGAGATCGCGGAGAGGGAGCGAAGGAAAGCCGAGCTGGTGGCCCGAGCCATAAGGGAAAAGGAAAACCTGCGGCAAGCGACCTTCCGTGTCCGGGGCCCGTTCTACGAGGGACAGGTGAGGCGATTCGATATCCGCCGGGGCTACGGATTCATATACGAACCGGGCCTGGAGGCCGAGGTGTTTGTGGCCCGGCGGGACGTGCATGCCCATCTGCCCGAGGAGCATCCTGGCCGCAATCTAATACCAGGGGACATGGTGCGTTACACCCGGCACTGCGGAGAGAGGGGGTGGTTTGCCCTGGATGTGAAGCTGAGGGGCAGCCCTGGGAGCCAGGTGGGCCCTGCACCCCCTCCCTCGGATGAAGCCGCAGAAGGACCGGAGTAGGGCAGCGGATACCCGTTGCACCGTCCCCCGTTGGGACCATCACTGAAGTTTATTGTTTGTTTGAAAAAGTTGAAAGTTTTGAAAAAAAATGGAAAAACACTGATTGAACCGAGTTTTCACCTGATTCACCGTGTGATTTGCAACCGGCTGGAGCCGGCACCGTTGTCCCCGTGGGGACCGTTTAAAGATTTGCATGGGAACTATCCATGGACAAGCCCGTGAACTCTGCAGGGCACCACAAACGTTAAGTGGCTTGTAAATATGTTGGGTACCGTTACCGTTTCCGCAATGCCGCCTCCGGAGAGGCAGGTTGGAGGGAGGGCCCTGAGCAGAGCAGGCCAGGGCCCAGCCACCAAAGGAACCGGTGGCCACCCTCTGGAGGGGAAGGACAGATCCCGCTCGGGTAACTTGTGCTGGACTGTGGGTCAAGGGGTGCTGCCTGGGTTTTAGGGGCAGCATCAGGGCCAGGTTGCTTGGGTGGGAGAGAGCGGAAACCGTGACCGTATACCGTTGCAACGTTAAAGTAAATGTGCCTCCCGTCTTGGGAAGAGTTTTTGATTAAAAATGTTATTTATGTTTTTGCTTAACCCTTGTTACCCCTTTTTACAGAAAAATAAAACCGGTGTAGGACGGCAGCCCGCGGACGGTCTGCATTTTGCTAAGGGGGAATGTGTCGCCCTGGGCAAGCCAGGGGACACAGGTCACAACACCACCACACCCCACACTCCAGGTAGGCACACCTGCTAACCACAAATCCTTGTTGCCTTCCTCCAGAGGTTGATGATGCACACCAGGGGGTGGGCCAGGCGGTTGGCTCCGCCCACCAAGGAGCTCACAACTCTGGAGGCAGGAAGTTTCAGGCGGTTCTGTCAGGGAGGAGGAAGTGGAAGGAGTGAGGTGAAGCCCAGGCAGGGCAAGTGTGAGGAGCTAAAGGGAGAGTAAACAAGCAGTGAAAGTAGAGAAGTGTAAAGGAGAAGAGTAAGCAAAGTGACAGAAGGAAAGGAAGCCTGAGAGCCCAGCTTTGTGTAGGGCCAGAACAGCAAGGTCAGCGACGGCGGTGACTGTTTGGAGGGGGACAGTTTGGAAGTTCCTGGAAGGACCCCGTTGGCTGTGTGCCCGGTGGTCTGGAGCAGTGTTCCGAAGGACAGTCAGCACCAGGGCAGGGGCCTCTCGGACCCCGGCAAGGCTAGGAGTCGCCAGATTTGCCAAATCCGTCAGTGACGGGGATGCAGATCCCCCAACAACCAAGTCCCGATTGACGGCAACAGCCCGACCATTACCGGGGAGACACCGCCACCGCCAAGGCACCAGTTTCCCCAGGGCCAGCGCCTGCGGGCAAAGTGTAGAGCTCCTCCGGCCCAGATTGCAGTCGGGGAGCGGGTAACCGGAGGGAATTCACCGCTACCATCAGACAACATAGGTGCAAGGAAGAGAAACGTCACCGTTACCTACCGGGAGTGCAGGTGCAGCCGTCTGTGGGACCGTCCTACCAGCCGTTGGTTTACCGTACAGACTGTGTCCGTGTGTCAGGCTGAGTGAGTACCATAGTGCCGCAAGGCACAGCGCTGCCCCCGCGTCCCTGCGCCCTCCAGGCCCTACACTTTACATCTCATCACCGGGCCCCGGGATCACCAACCCCTACCCACGGAGGGGCAACACAACACCTGGCTGCTCCGCATCACCATCCCCGGGACCCCCACACTGAGCAGCGGTGGTGCAATCACCACAACCGTGGGTGGCGTCACGAACTATAACAATCCCCTCACCCAACAAACATTACCCCTTTCACTCACGGGCGAGGAGTGTCGCTCGAGACACCCCGGGATCCGGCCCACCGCTCGAGCCACCAAGGAGCAGCTGCCGGACCCGAGCAGAAGGGGTGAGCGCGGTGTGCTGACACCCTCCTCCCCGCCCGCGACATTGAGACTACTACATAGGTCTCAAAGTTATGTCTTGTTTGGACTGGCAGGGGTATGGGAGCACCAGCCCTACACCTGTCTCTCATCTGTCGCGGGCAGAGGGGCGTGCTTGCCACGCTCGGGTCCGGGGCTTCTGCTGCTGCTGCTCGGTGGCTCGAGCGGTGGGCCGGATCCGGGGACTTGAGCGGATCTCCTCACCCGTGAGTGAAAAGGGGGTGGTTTGTTTGGGGAGATAGTTTGTGACGCCACCCACGGGACGTGGTGATGATGGCACCACCGCTGCTGGTGACGGGGATCCTGGGAGCGATGGTAGGGAGCAGCTAGGATGTTGTCCCCTCCGTGGGTAGGGGTTAGTGTTCCCGGGGCCCGGTGATGATGCGGGGTGACTGGATGGCTGGGGTGCAGGTTTGCAGGGGGCAGCGCGGCGCGATGCCGGATGGCACTGTTGTACTCACTCAGACAGAAAGTTACAAAGTCTCTGGTAAACCAAACAGCCGGATGGACGGGTCCCGCAGCCAGCTGCAGTGTCTTTGCTCTCCCCGGACAGGTGATGGTGGCTGTCTTTCCCTGCACCTGTGTAGAATGTGTCGACTCCGATGGTTTCCCAACGGTAGTCCGCTCCCCGGCGTATTGGTACCGTAGGAGCCCTTTTGCCCGTAGGCGCTGACCCTTGGATCACTAGCCTGTGGCGGTGGCTGTATATCCTCACGGTGTGGACTGTTGCCTTCTGACGGGACTTGGTTGTTAGGAAACCCCTGGGGTTCCTGTCACACTCGGATTTGACCGTTGTCGGTGGCTCCAAGCCTAGTCGGGGTCCGATGGCCCTGCCTGTGTGCTTAGCTTCACTCCGCTCCCCGGTTTGGTACCAGTGGGCCACCACCCAACCCCAGTCCTATGGTTCCGCAGAGATCCGCTAACTCCTGCAGACGGCCACCACCATCTACCGACCTTGCTGTCAGTGCCTGGGCTTCAACCCAGACACTTGCAGTTTCTGACCTCTAACTTTCACCTCCAAAACGAATCTGACTCTTTTGCCGCCTCCAGGCCTGTGAACTCCTCGGTGGGTGGGGCCAACCGCCTGGCTCCGCCCGCCTGGTGTGGACATCAGACCCTGGAGGGAGGCAACAAGGGTTTTTGTTTGGCTGGTGTAAACTGTCCAGGGGAGGGTGTGTGTGTGTTGTTATGTCTGTGACTACCTGGCTAGTCCAGGGCGTCACACATCCACCTATATATTTCTTTTGTCAATAGCCTAGGAAGCTAATGACTATGCCAAAACAGTGGTGCTGGATTGTAAAATCTATTTTTGCTGTTTTGGAAGCTTTTCAACTCCCCATAGGTGTTTTCCCTGCCTTACGTTTGGCCTCCTATAAAATCCAATGGGGTTCGGAAAGGTTTGATAAAGGCTCGAAGTTCGGTTCGATAAAGGTTCGACGAGCGTACCAGTTATTTGTTTCCATTCGGCGAACCAAACCGCAGGGGGTTTGCTCATCTCTAATGTGGACGTCTGTGCCGCGACCCTGGCCCTGCTCCTAACCAGCCCTGATCTAGTACCCCTTCGCTCACCACCCAAGGGGGGACCAAAATCAGAGAGGTATCCCCACAGAAAATAGACTATCAGGGGGAAAACAAAACTCAGTCACACTGCACCCAAACACAAAGGTATAAGGCAACAAATGGTAAAGGGGAAAACCAAAGCAGGGAAGAAAATACAAGACAAGGGGTAACTCCACAACAACCACAAGCATATAGCAACACTTCCACGAGCAACTGAGAACCACTCCCTCTCTCCACGTTAGAAATTGGTAGAATGGGGTTTCATTCAACTGCAAGGAACAGATGGCTGATGGGCCTTTTAAGGAGGAAAGGAGTGGCCACAAAAGGCTGCAGCTGAGCTTCAATTAAGCAACTTGCAGCAAGTGAAAACTGAAATTAATCCTTACTGTATTAACAGAAAGCAATGTCTGAACCTGGGGACTTGGTTTTCTTTAACTCGGATAAGTGATCTAATATCAATTCTCTGCTTATTGTCAACTTGTACTCCTCCTGACCATGACTTCCATCATGATTATTGTTAATGCCTGCATTAGTTTTTTGGTAGAAGACAGATATTAAATTCGTATTTTGTATCTCACCTGCTGTTCCACCTTGTTGACTGTTTCACTTTTTTGATTCTGCAGGACTCCTATAGTCTCCATTTTTCTTTTGCTTTTACCATACCCCCAAAATCCTTTTACCTTACTCTCGTCCTCTTTTGCAAGCCTCAATTCGTGTTCGGCCTTAGCTCCTTTGATGCTTGTCTTGCAGAGTCTGCAAACTGCCATGAATTCTTCCCTAGGTATAATCCCCATCTTCCACTTCATGTATGTTTCCTTTTTCTTTTTAAGCAGGTGATGTAATTTTTTGTTCATCCATCTTGGTTTCTTTAGGACTTTCCCATTTTTCCTCTTTTTAGATATTATTAGTTCTTGTGCATTAAAGATTTCCATATGCACAAGAATTAGGTGCCATGGAATTCTACCAATCTTTGCCTTGAAGTCCGCTCTGCTAAAGTCAAGCCTTGAAGTCTGTATCTTCTCAGGTGTTCCCCCTCTTGCAACCCCAAATTCAAGGAAAGCATGATAGCTGAGTCCCAGTGTCTCTGCTACGCAGGGGTGGGATTCAGCCGGTTCTGTCCGGTTCTGGAGAACCGGTTGTTAAAATAGCAGCCGGTTTCCAGAACCAGCAAGAAACAGCTCTGGCGATCCGGTTCCCTGTATTAATTTGTGCTAGTGTCTCTTTAAGGCTATGTGCCCACGGAACTCTGTATCTGCGGATTTTTGTGCATCAAAAGCCGCAGCTTTCCCCCGGAATCCGCACCTTTTCATAGGTACGGATTTGATGTGGATTTGACGCGGATTTTGTTGCGGATTTTGCGATTTTTTTTAATTCAATTGAATAGGCAAAATCCGCACGAAAATCCGCAACAATAATTGACATGCTGCAGATTTTTCCGCACGAAAATCCGCATGATTTCCGCTGCGGAAAAATCCTCAGCGTGGGCACAGCATTTCCCAAATGCCATAGACATGGCTGGGGAGTAGTTGTGCTGCAGATTTCTGGAAAATCCGTGGCTTTTCCGTGTGAAATCTGCAGCAAAATCCGTGCATTTTCCGCAGCGTGGGCACATAGCCTAAGACTCTAGCACAAATGAATCCCTGCCCCTCCGCGCCGCACTTCCTGGTTCAGTGGAGCCTGTCTGCTCCCTGACCCAGTGACGTGCTGACGCTGCAGACAATTCACGGCAGTGTGAGGAGGGAGCTCCTCCTGCCATCTGTCAGCGTCAGCGTGGAAAGACGAGCCGCGGAGGAGGACGGGAGACACAGGAGAGGACGGGAGACACAGGAGAGGCCACCGATGCTGGTAAGCGCTCAGTGAGCTGAAGATGCAGGGAGAGGGGGCCACATAACATGGCAGCTATATGGGGAGAGAGGCCACATAAGAGGGGAGCGCTCTATGGGGAGAGAGGCCACATAAGAGGGGAGCGCTCTATGGGGAGAGAGGCCACATAAGAGGGGAGCGCTCTACGGGGAGAGAAGCCACATAAGAGGGGAGCGTCTATGGGGAGAGAGGCCACATAAGAGGGGAGCGCTCTATGGGGAGAGAGGCCACATAAGAGGGGAGCGCTCTATGGGGAGAGAGGCCACATAAGAGGGGAGCACTCTATGGGGAGAGAGGCCACATAAGAGGGGAGCACTCTATGGGGAGAGAGGCCACATAAGAGGGGAGCGCTCTATGGGGAGAGAGGCCACATAAGAGGGGAGCGCTCTATGGGGAGAGAGGCCACATAAGAGGGGAGCGCTCTATGGGGAGAGAAGCCACATAAGAGGGGAGCTATATATGGCTATATGGGGAGAGGAGACCATAATAGGATGGTATTTGCATGGAGAAAGGGGCCATAATGGGATGGGATCTGCAGGGGAAAGAGGCCATAATGGGATGGGATCTGCAGGGGAAAGAGGCCACATGGGCTGAGATCTGCATGGGGAAGGTCGCCCATTCCAATTTTAGCAGGGCTCCTTTAGTAATAATTTTTAAAAAAAACTGTAGAAAAACCATTTAATATAATAAGAGTGACAGTGACGGGAACAACTGGTGCTGGACAGCAGAGTGACTGTAGAGGAGGGGAAGGAGATTTTACTTTAAATTACTTGTATTTTTTGGTTGAGGAAAGTGCGTGAAAATGGGTGTGGCTAACAAAATGGGTGTGGTTACAGAATGGGTATGGTTTTCAAATGGGCGGGGTTTACAGAGAGCCTGTTGTTAAAAATTTGAATCCCACCCCTGCTGCTACCCTAAATCCCTTAACCATATCCTCATTGTTTGTTAGGACTAGGTCCAAGATGACTGTTTCCCTTGTATTTTATTCTACCAGCTGGGAAATTAAGTTGTCTGCAAGGCACGATAAAAATTGGATAGAGCCTTTACTCTTACCTGTGAGAGTTTCCCAATAAATGTCTGGGTAGTTGAAATCTCCCATGATCATGTTTCATGTTTCATGTTTTTTTGAGAAAGTGGCCATTTGATGTGAAAAAATGTCATCTATATCCAGTAGCGTAGCTATCGGGGGGGCAGAGGGTGCTCGGAGGGGGGCCCACTCAGGCCCGAAAAGCAATTTTATTTTCCCCTATTATACTTCTTCTGTCGGACTCTCTATGAAATCTTGCATGTTTTTTTTTTCCTGCAGTGGGCAGGGCGGCCCGAGGGAGGTAAAGTCTGATAGGCTGCAAGTTAAGGGTACTTTACATGCTGTGATATCGGTACCGATATCGCTAGCCAGCGTACCCGCCGCCGTCGGTTGTGCGTCACGGGCAAATCACTGCCCATGGCGCACAACATCGCTTACACCCGTCACATGTACTTACTGTCTAGCAACGTCGTTGTGACTGGCGAACCACCTCCTTTCTAAGGGGGTGGTTCGTTCGGCGTCATAGCAACGTCACTAAGTGGCCACCCAATAACAGAGGAGGGGCGGAGATGAGCGGGCCGAACATCCCACCCACCTCCTTCCTTCCTCATTGCCGGTGGGACGCAGGGACGTTGAGTTTCCTTATTCCTGCGGTGTCACACATATCGATGTGTGCTGCCTCAGGAACGACAAACATCGCTACTCATCTGTGAACGATTTTTGGTGTTGGAGTGACCGCTCCAATACAAACGATTTTTACCTCTTTTGCGATCGTTTTAGGTCGCTCAGAGGTGTTACATGCTGCGATGTCGCTAACGACGCCGGATGTGCGTCACAAACACCATGACCCTGACGATATATCATTAGCAATGTCGAAGCGTGTAAAGCACCCTTTAGAGAGAGGGGGTGGGACGATGTGTGATGCACGATGATTGATAGAGCAGAAGACAGAAGCTACTGCTCGACCAATCAGAAAGTTTCACTGCATGCGTGAGTAAAGGCAGCACGGAAAAATTAGCCTCCAGTCATCTCCTGCCTGCTGGAGAATGACAGCCATAGACAGAGCTCAGGTGCTGCACTCACACTGGTTACTTCTTCTGTAGTGTGCAGGGTCGGGTGAGCACCTGTTCCAGGAGAGAGCGCGAGGGAGGAGGGGCCATATAATACCAGATACAGGCATGAAATCATGGGGAGAGATGACTGCAGCCCTGCTCAGGGTGCTGCATATCTCCTATTAGCTGTTCTACATCCACTGTCCTCTTATACTGAGAACCAGCATGCCCTTGAGATCAGACAGCACAGCACTACAACCTCCAGCATGCCCTGAGATCAGACAGCACAGCACTACAACCTCCAGCATGCCCTGAGATCAGACAGCACAGCACTAAAACCTCCAGCATGCCCTGAGATCAGACAGCACAGCACTACAACCTCCAGCATGCCCTGAGATCAGACAGCACAGCACTACAACCTCCAGCATGCCCTGAGATCAGACAGCACAGCACTACAACCTCCAGCATGCCCTGAGATCAGACAGCACAGCACTACAACCTCCAGCATGCCCCTGAGATCAGACAGCACAGCACTACAACCTCCAGCATGCCCTGAGATCAGACAGCACAGCACTACAACCTCCAGCATGCCCCTGAGATCAGACAGCACAGCACTACAACCTCCAGCATGCCCCTGAGAGAGGCAGGAATGTGCATGTCCACCTCCAAGAACATCAGTCACTCTGCTCTGCTGTGGAGACTACTTATAGTCTATAGTGACCAGCCATAGACTGTGGTGATTACATATAGTGATCAGTCATAGACTCTGGTGATTACATATAGTGACCAGCCATAGACTGTGGTGATTACATATAGTGACCAGCCATAGACTGTGGTAACTACATATAGTGACCAGTCATAGACTGTGGTGATTACATATAGTGACCAGCCATAGACTGTGGTGATTACATATAGTGACCAGTCATAGACTCTGGTGACTACATATAGTGACCAGTCATAGACTGTGGCGACTACATATAGTGACCAGTCATAGACTGTGGTGATTACATATAGTGACCAGCCATAGACTGTGGTGATTACATATAGTGACCAGTCATAGACTCTGGTGACTACATATAGTGACCAGTCATAGACTGTGGCGACTACATATAGTGACCAGCCATAGACTGTGGTGACTACATACAGTGATCAGTCATAGACTCTGGTGACTACATATAGTGACCAGCCATAGACTGTGGTAACTACATATAGTGACCAGCCATAGACTGTGGTAACTACATATAGTGACCAGCCATAGACTGTGGTGACTACATATAGTGACCAGTCATAGACTCTGGTGATTACATATAGTGACCAGCCATACACTGTGGTGACTACATATAGTGACCAGTCATAGACTGTGGTGACTACATATAGTGACCAGCCATAGACTGTGGTAACTACATATAGTGACCAGCCATAGACTGTGGTAACTACATATAGTGACCAGTCATAGACTCTGATAATTACATATAGTGACCAGCCATACACTGTGGTGACTACATATAGTGACCAGCCATAGACTGTGGTAACTACATATAGTGACCAGCCATAGACTGTGGTAACTACATATAGTGACCAGCCATAGACTGTGGTAACTACATATAGTGACCAGCCATAGACTCTGGTGATTACATATACTGACCAGACATACACTGTGGTGACTACATATAGTGACCAGCCATAGACTGTGGTGACTACATATAGTGACCAGCCATAGACTGTGGTAACTACATATAGTGACCAGCCATAGACTGTGGTGACTACATATAGTGACCAGTCATAGACTCTGGTGACTACATATAGTGACCAGTCATAGACTGTGGTGACTACATATAGTGACCAGTCATAGACTGTGGTGACTACATATAGTGACCAGTCATAGACTGTGGCGACTACATATAGTGACCAGCCATAGACTGTGGTAACTACATATAGTGACCAGTCATAGACTCTGGTGATTACATATAGTGACCAGCCATACACTGTGGTGATTACATATAGTGATCAGTCATAGACTCTGGTGATTACATATAGTGACCAGTCATTGACTGTGGTGACTACATATAGTGACCAGCCATAGACTGTGGTGATTACATATAGTGACCAGCCATACACTGTGGTGACTACATATAGTGACCAGCCATAGACTGTGGTAACTACATATAGTGACCAGCCATAGACTGTGGTGACTACATATAGTGACCAGTCATAGACTCTGGTGATTACATATAGTGACCAGCCATAGACTGTGGTAACTACATATAGTGACCAGCCATACACTGTGGTGACTACATATAGTGACCAGTCATAGACTGTGGTGACTACATATAGTGACCAGCCATAGACTCTGGTGATTACATATAGTGACCAGTCATTGACTGTGGTGACTACATATAGTGACCAGCCATAGACTGCGGTGACTACATACAGTGATCAGTCATAGACTGTGGTGACTACATATAGTGACCAGTCATAGACTGTGGGAACCGTTGCAGAGTTCTGACTTCAGCAGAAGTAACCAAAATCAGACATTTGTGGGAGAAACTAGGCTTTACTTCAGATATTATTTCTGTATATGTATCATCGATGGAAAAAAATGAAACTTATCTTAACCCTTTCAACCCTGGCCACTAAAAGTCCCTAATGACTAACCATATTTTGCAATTCTGACCAGTGTCACTTTGACAGGTTATAACTCTGGAACGTGTCAACGGATCCCGGTGATTCTGAGAATGTTTGTTTTTTCATGATATATTGTACTTCAAGTTAGTGGTAAATTTAGGCCGATACTTTTTGCGTTTATTTGTGAAAAGTTCGGACATTTGGTGAAAATGTTGCAATTTTAAAACTTTTAATTTTTATGCCCATAAATTCGAGAGTTATGTCACACAAAATAGTTACTAAATAACATTCCCCACATGTCTACTTTACACCAGCGCAACTTTCGAAACAATTTTTTTTTTTCGTTAGGTTGTTAGAAGGGGTCAAAGTTCATCAGCAATTTTTAATTTTTCCAACAAAATTTACAAAACCATTTTTTTAGGGACCACATCACGTTAGAAGTGATTTTGGGGGGGCCTAGGTGACAAAATATACCTAAAAGTGATGCCATTCTAAAAATTGTACCCCTCAAGATACTCAAAATCACATCCAAGAAGTTTATTTACCCTTTAGGTGCTTCACAGGAACAAAAGCAATGTGGAAGGAAAAAAAATGAAAATTTAACTTTTTTACACAAAAATGTATTATACTCTGTATAGGGGAGGTATTGAGGTATCATACTGTGTATAGGGGAGCTATGGGAACATCACACTGTGTATAGGGGAGCTATGGAAACATTACACTGTATATAGGGGAGAAAAACAAGAAAGGATTAGTCCGGCAACATGCGTCCAAGGTTAAAATCAGTTTATTACCACACCCTAAAAAAATACACAGAATATGACAAAAAAGTTGATAAAAAAAAAAAAAAAAACGCATGGGATTTTTTTTTATTCACTTTTTTGTCATGTTCTGTGTATTTTTGTTTTGGAATAAACTGATTTTAAGCTTGGACGCATGTTGCCAAAAAAATCCTTTTTTTTTCCTCAAGTTTGATGACGACTTTATGTACTGAGCACTGCAGAAGGATACCTCAGGACTTAAAGGCATGGTGAGCTGGAAAATTTTCTTCAACCTGTGTATAGTAGAGGTATAGGGGCTTCATACTGTGTATAGATGAGCTGTACGTGGGGGGACATTATTAAATGTTAAGCGGATACTTAAGAACCATTATTATTTTAGGGGCACTCAGGGTATGGTGACCGTCACAGGCACACTGGGGGCTCTATTACTTTCTAGGAGCAATATGTGGGCATTTTTCTAGGGCACTTATACAGTGCATTCATATTTTCTAGGGAGAAATTTTACCATCTAGAGGGCACAAAGGAGGCATTTTACCATGTAAAGGGCACAATGGTGGCATTAATATGTGGGGGGGCACAGTGGGGGCATTATCATCATCTAGGGGCACAGTGGTGGCATTATTGATATGTAGGAGGCAAAGTGGGGGAATTACTATGTGGGGCAGTAAGTAGAGTCGGTTTTTGTGCCACACAGCAGGTGCAGTAATAGGGACACATATTGCAGCAGTGGCTCAGTATTGGGGTGATGGCAGGATGAGGAGTTTGTGTAGGTTGGGATTAGATGGGGACGGTGCCAGAAATGTGAGAAGTCAAATGTGTCTTTGTTGTAATCTCTGTAGATGAGTTGTGGCTGGAAGAAGTCGTCATGTCGGTCTGGGCCAGATGGAAATGATGGAAAAAGTGAACAATTCCATCCGAAAGAACGTCAGCTGTAAGTCACTATCTCTAACTGTACTGTGATCTCTTGTATGTGCTGCAGGACTGATATCTACCACTATATAGTCACCATATTGCGGTAATATCAGTGTCATCTGCTTAGGATCCCCTATACCCACGATTAGTCTCCTCCACCGTAGTTCTCACAGTTACCTAGTTAGGGGCCCACTCAGATGTTGCACTCCCCTTGAGCTGAACCCCTAGCTACGCCACTGTCTATATCCTCTGATTGACCCGGTGGTCTGTAATAAACACCTATTATCACATCCTTCCGCTTGTTTACTCCATTAATTCTTAACCAAATATTTTCTAATAGATTCTCATTCTCTGAAACTTTTATTTCTGTGGAGAGGTGTTCTTTTTTAACATACAATGCAACGCCTCCTCTTTTGGTAGTTCTATTCTTTTTAAATAAGTTCATACAGAAATTGATCATAGAAAAAACGACCATGCACAACACTATAAATTTTATAAATTTTATAATTTGAAGTAGCAAATATACGAATACAAATAGTGTGTGCATCACATGGATGTAGCCGACCTACGGAGATAGTAACAAGGCACCGAATAATTACAACAAGAAATTCTAAGAGAAACCGATTTGGTCAAAAAATTACAAAATTTTATTAATGATTAAAAATGAATGCCGACTGGCAGAGTAACTAGAACTGGGGTGTCACATGTACAAATATTAAAAAGTCAAGGACAGATCCCGAGAGGCGCATCCAAGGAAATGCAGGCCAAAGCACACGCCCCCGTGTCTCCAGTCGGGAAGCTAGCCAGGTATCTGACGGCATCCAGAAAGGAGGTGCCGGAGGCGTGGATGCAATGACGCGCACCCGGGGGCATCTACAAGAGACGCAGGACAGGTCACCACCCCCGCACCGCCCACAGGAATGCCAGTCAAGAATTGACAACACTCAGGGGGGAGGAATTGGGAGTGCGGGCACTGACCACGTGAAAATGGAGAAAAACTACCCCCGGGCCTCCCGCTGCAGTGCCAAACATTGACACTGCAGACAAGAGGGAGGGAGGAACTTGCTGGGACAAAGCAAATGTGATAAAAAAAAAATGTACTGAAAATGTGAAGACAAATTGTGTAATGTAATGGGAGCATGTTAGTCCTATAATGAGAAATTATGAGCCAAAATTATTTGCAAAAAGGAGGGAATATGTGTTGGGTAAACAGTACTACTCAGAGTGTATTAACTATATGAGAGGACATTAAAAAAACGTATATAGTAATAAATAGTGTAAATATATAGTGAACCTGATATATATAAACATAATGGAAACCTACTCAAGTGTAATGTGTAGTAAAGCTGAGTAAAAAGAAATAAAACAAATAAATTGAAAAAAAAAACATTTAAAGTTGTATGAAATATATGGGATATAGATCAGTATACTATGGCATGGCAGCTGTTGGTGCCCATACATAAAAAAAATTTAAATTTAAACAAATTGGCAGAATAATAAAATAGAGGGAGTGAAAGGTAGTGACGGGAGGGGATCAAAGGGAAAAATGGTCAAAGGAAGGGAGTGAAGACAAAGTGAGGATGAGTGAAAAGGAGGTCACTGCCAAGGGGATTATTAATAAATATATAGATGTATAAGCCACAGCAGCCGCCATGCAGGGTGCGTGTTGGATAACAGGAGAAAGAAAAATACTTCAGACTCTGTGTCTGTATTCGAAGATATTAAGTGAAATAAAAGTGTAAATGTGTTCATGTATCTGTAGAGGCAACTATATTAGCCACCATATTCATAATAATATATTTTAGAAGTATAAAAATCTATATTAATAAAGAACCACTTGTATTGGTAAGAAAAAAAAATTATGCAAACTACATAAATAAAGGGAATAAAAAAGATATACATAAAACATAATGAGCAGGAGTCCTGTGTATCCCATTGATTCCCAAACAGACATGTAGATGTTTCAAATTGATGCTGACCGCCATGTAGAATTCAACCATTGGGAGCAGTACTGATAAACAACGAGGAGACCCTGAGAGATGGATAAAAAAAAAAAATTGTTTTAAAAAATTAAAAACATGAAAAAGAATAATTGCATAAAACCAGATGACATAAATGAATTCACAGGAAAGATCCGAAACTCACATTGAGGCCCAGGGGATGTGTCGCGGGAGGGGACGCCGCGCTCTCCCTACTGCTCGGGTCCGGCTGCCGCGGCTGCCGCAGCTGCGGCCTGCTGCTGCTCGGTGGCTCGAGCGATGGGCCGGATCCCGGGGACTCTAGCGGCGCTCCTCGCCCGTGAGTGAAAGGGGATTGGGTTTTGGGATATAGTTTATTGTCCGTGACGCCACCCACGGTGGTGGTGATTTGCTGGCACCACCGCTGCTCTGTATGAGGATCCCGGGAATGATGATATGGAGCAGCTAGGTGTTGTGTTGCCCCTCCGTGGGTAGGGGTTGGTGATCCCGGGGCCCAGTGATGAGGTGGGAGATGCAGGGCTTGGTGGGCGCAGGGACGCGGGGGGCAGCGCTGTGCCTTGCGACACTGTGGTACTCACTCAGCCTGAGACGATGACACAGTTCTCGGTAAAACACATGGCTGGAAAGACGGTTCCCACGGACGGCTGCACTTGCTTTCCCCAGTAGGTGACGGTGACGGTCCCCCTGTCCTGCACCTAAGTTGATGTTGGTTGCGATGGGTTTCTACCGGTAACCCGCTCCCCGGCTTGGATATGGGCCGGAGGAGCCCTACTTTGCCCGCAGGCGCTGGCCCTGAGAAACTGGTGCCCTGGCGGTGGCGGTGTCTCTCCGTTACGGCTGGACTGTTGCCTTCTATCGGGACTTGGTTGTTGGGAGACAGTCGTCCCCTTCACTGACGGATTTGGCAAATTATGGCGACTCCTAGCCTTGCCGGGATCCGAAAGGCCCCTGCCCTGGTGCTGACTGTCCTTTGTATACTGCTCCAGACCGCCGGGCCACTACCCGTCCGCGGTCCTTCCAGCAACCTCCGAGCAGTCACCCCTCCAGACAATCACCGCCATCTGCTGACCTTGCTGTCACTGTCCGGGCACACAGCCGGACTAACTTCAGGCTTTACTTCTGTCACTTTTCACTTTCTTTACACTTCACTGTTTACTCCTTACTCTAGCTCTTCCTGAGCTAAACTCCTCCTACTTCCTCCTCCAAACTCTATCTTCACTCTTCCTCTCCCTAAACTCAACTGCCTGGTTCTTCCTGCCTCCAGGGCTGTGAACTCCTCGGTGGGCGGAGCCAACCGCCTGGCCCACCCCCTGGTGTGGACACCAGCTCCTGGAGGAAGGCAACAAGGATTTTGGTAGCTTTGGTGTTCCTAACTGGGGTGTAGGGTGTGGTGGTGTGATGTCCTGTGACCCCTGGCTTACCCAGGGCGTCATATTCCCCCTTAGCAAAATGCAGACCGTCCGCGGGTTGCCCATCCAACACCGGTTTTATTTTCTGAAAATATATAAAAGTGTAAAACGGTAACATATTTACACTTTATAACATCATCCCAAATCGGGAGGCACATTTCTTAAACGTTGCAAACGGTTCACGGTTACGGTTTCCGCTCTCTCCCACCCAAGCAACCTGGCCCTAATGCTGCCCCTAAAGCCCAGGCAGCACCCCTTGACCCAAGTCCAGCACAAGTCACCCGAGCGGGATCTGTCCTTCCCCTCCAGAGGGTAGCCACCGGTCCCTGTGGTGGCTGGGCCCCAGCCGGCTCTACTGCGGGCCCTCCCTCCAACCTGGCTCTCCGGAGGCGGCAATGCGGAAAACGGTAACGGTAAACAACTTATTTACAAGCCACTAGCGTCTGTGGTTGCCCTGCAAGTTCACGGGCTTGTCCATAAGGAGTCCCTTATGCAACACTTTTTAAACGGTCCCCACGGGGACAACGGTGCCGGCAACGGCCGGTTTTCCAATCACTGTAGAATCAGGTTACTGTTCGGTAATCATCTTTGCTTATCATTTCTCAACTTTCAAACAAACATAACAACTCACACAGACTTCCTGACCCCCCTCTTTAAAGGACGGTCTCCCTGTACCTAAGTGGGGGTCTACCTAGGTTGGGACGGGTGGACCTCCGGGGTCCGGTGTCAGTGGGGCTATGCAATGGGGCAGAGGGAACAACCGGTTCCTCCTCCCTGCTATCGTGTGGGGCAGGCGGAGGCATAGGGGAGCTGGGCACAGGTTCATCCCTGGGCACTGGCACTGGTTCTGGCTCACGGTTGACCGCTTCCACCACTTCTTCATCCACAGGTTGTGGGAACAGTATCACTGGAAGAATCACCGCGCCGTTCTGTGTAGGCCAGTCTGCTGGGAAGTCACCCATCACAGTGTGGATCACCTCTTTTGCCTTCTCTGCTGATGGAGGAACCGGTACTTCAGCCGTCGCCCTCAATGCTGGTGGGCACCTTTTCAGATGGTCCCGGGAAATCGTGGCCAAAGTGCCCCCTTGTTCACGACTGATCTGGTAGGCCTTTCCATCTTCCCATCCTGTGGGTTGTACGACGTATGGGATTTGTTCCCATTGATCATCCAGCTTGTGGGTCTTCCTCTTCCGCTTTAACACCACATCTCCTGGCTGGAAAGTGCCCGCAGACGCTTTCTGGTTGAATCGCTGCTCCTGCTGTTCTCGACTTCGACTTAAGTTCTTCTCCACATACTCCTGAATCTGCCGGTATTGTGCTCTCCGCCGAGTTTCCCATTCAGCTGTCGAAGGGAGTGCTTCTGGGGATTCCAACCCCATTTCCAGGTCCACCGGCAGGCGGCCGGGCCGAGCCCTCATCAGATATGCTGGGGTGCACTTTGTCGAGCTGGACAGGATATTGTTGTACATATCGACCAAGTCGGGTTGCTTCTCCGGCCACAGGTTCCGCTCTTCCAGCGGTAACGTCTTGAGGAGTCCCAGGACCAAGTGGTTCATCTTCTCACACATGCCGTTGGTCTGGGCATGTTAAGGGGTGGTCCGGATCTTCTTACAGCCATACAACTGGCAGAACTCGTGGAACACCTCCGCTTCAAAAGCCGGGCCTTGGTCAGTAAGCACCTTTTCTGGATATCCATGTGGTCGGCAGAAATAAGCCTGGAACGCTCGAGCAGCAGTTTGACCAGTTAGGTCCTTGACGGGGACAACCACCATGAATCTTGAATAGTGGTCTACGATGGTCAACGCGTAGGCGTACCCACTTCTGCTGGGGGTGAGCTTGACATGGTCTAGGGCGACCAGTTCCAGCGGCTGATGTGTGATGATTGGGTGTAGGGGCGCCCTCTGGCTGGTCTCGTCCTTCCTTCTCAGCGTGCAAGGACCACACTCTCGGCACTAGGCCTCTACCGACTCCCGCATCCCACTCCAGTAGAACCGCTCTCTCAACAGCATCTCCAGCTTCTTCCACCCGAAGTGCCCGGCACCATCATGGTATGCCCGCAAAACAGTAGCCACATCAGCTTGGGGAATAATCAACTGGCAGATTTTCTCATGAGTCTTCGGGTTGATCAGCTCACGGTACAGCTTCCCTTGATGTAGATACAGCCGTTTCCGTTCCTTCCACAAGCGCTGGGCTTCAGCTGGGGCGGCAGGGTCCATTCCAACAGCACCTTGTTCCACCAGGGTCTTGACGAGGCGGACAGCCGGCGCCTGGTTTTGAGCCTCCTGCCACTCTTGACTGGGCCGTGGATCCAGGTCCACCCATTGTTGGTGTACCTGTACCTTCCCAGTTGGTGGCTGGTGAAATGCAGGCAACTCAATCTCCTCGAGGTCGTCATCCTCGCACCCTTCTTCTGACAAATGGGGCATTCGGAAGAGTGCATCAGCATTAATGTTGACACGACCAGCTCGGTACTTGATGGTGAAGTCATAGTTGGCTAGCCGGGCCACCCACCGCTGCTCCAACGCGCCCAACTTGGCCGTGTCCAGGTGAGTCAACGGGTTGTTGTCCGTGAAAGCGGTGAATTTTGTTGCAGCCAGGTAGTGGCGGAACCGCTCGGTGATAGCCCATACCAATGCCAGGAGCTCGAGCTTGAAGGAGCTGTAGTTCTCAGGGTTACTTTCAGTTGGCCGAAGCTTCCGGCTAGCATAAGCAATCACTTTCTTCTTCCCATCCTGGACCTGGGACAGGACTGCTCCTAGCCCCACATTGCTGGCGTCTGTGTAGAGGATGAACGGGCAGCCATAGTCAGGATACGCTAGGACCTCTTCTCCGGTCAAGGCCACTTTCAGCTGGCAGAAGGATTCCTCATGCTTTTCTTCCCACACCAGTGGGGCTCCGATGGGTGTACCGCCTTTGGTCTGTCCCACGAACAGATCTTGCATGGGGGCAGCCATCTTCGTGTACCCTTTGATAAAGCGCCGGTAGTACCCCACCAGACCCAGGAACTGCCTTACTTCTCTCACCATGGTTGGTCTCGGCCAGCCCTGTATGGCAGGGAACTTCTCAGGGTCGGGGGCGACACCTTCTGCACTTACCACGTGCCCCAGGTATTGCACTCTGGGTTTCAGCAGGTGACACTTAGAGGGCTTCAATTTCATCCCGTATTTGGCAAGGGACGCGAACACCTCGGCCAGGTGCTCCAGATGGGTTTCATACGTCTGGGAGTAAACAATCACATCATCCAAGTACAATAGGACGGTCTCGAAGTTTAGGTGTCCCAGACAGCACTCCATCAGCCGTTGGAAGGTTCCTGGGGCATTGCACAGCCCGAACGGCATACTATTGAATTCACAGAGCCCCATCGGGGTGGTGAAGGCAGTTTTCTCCCGGTCTTCCGGTGCCACGGCCACTTGCCAGTACCCACTGGTGAGGTCAAGGGTAGAGAAGTAATTTGCAGTTCTCAGTGCGGCCAAAGACTCTTCAATACGGGGCAGTGGGTAGGCATCTTTATGGGTTATCTGATTAATCTTCCGGTAGTCCACACACATCCGCATGGTACCATCCTTCTTCTTGACCAGTACCAACGGAGCGGCCCAGGGACTACAGCTGTCCCGAATAACCCCTGCCTCCTTCATATTCCTCAACATATCTTTGGCACACTGGTAATGTGCAGGGGGAATAGGCCTATACCTCTCTTTGATAGGGGGGTGTTCACCGGTGGGGATATGGTGTTGGACCCCTTTAATCTGCCCAAAGTCTAGGGGATGTTTGCTGAAAACCTGTTCATACTCCCACACCACCCTGTATACTCCTGCTTTATGATGTGTAGGGGTATCATCAGTGCCCATGTGTAGCTGTTAGTGCCACTCATTTACCTCCCCTTGAGGCGGGGAAGTGCTGGCAGTATGTGGGGAGACTGAGGGACTGGCTTCGTGGATGGTGTGGGGATCCAGGGTGAGCAGCTTGGCAATGGTGGCATACCGGGGAAGCCTGACTTCTTCCTCCCCACAGTTCAGCACCCTCACGGGCACTCTCCCCTTCTTCACGTCCACCTCCCCTCGGGCGGCCATTACAGTGGGCCAGTGCTCAGAGGGTATGGGCTCCATCATGGCAGGGTAGTCACGCCCCTGAGGCCCTACTGCTGCCCTACACCAAATCATCATCTCACTCCTAGGGGGCACAATCAATGGAGCAACATCCATCACTCTCACTCCACCGATCTCTCCTCCTGTTGAGCTTACATGCTGGCGTTACATCAAGGCTCGGATCTCACACTGCACAGCTCTCTGTCGGCTCCCCGCCGCCGTGGCGGCCAGCTGTTGCAGTAGGGCCAACACATCACCCATACAGTGCTCCATCACATTGGTTCCTAGCACTATCTTCGGGTTATGATCACTGGGTTCATTCATGATCACAATCATACCCTGGTGTTGCAGTTCAGCTTGCCCCACTGTCATAGCCAACTGTTTATACCCCACTTGGGTCAATGGGAGTCCATTGGCAGCAATTAGCGTTATACTAGTATCTGGGGGTGCCAGCTCGTCTATCCCCCAATACCGCTGGTACAATGTGTATGGTATGGTGGTTACCTGTGATCCAGTGTCCAAGAGAGCCATCACCGGTATGCCGTCCACAGCCACAGGGATGATGGGCCGGGCCCCGATATACCGGTCCCGCCAGTCCGGGGGGCCACGGGGTTCTACTCCTGAGGATTGGCCCGGGGCCCCAGGGGTTGCTCGTTTAACGGGCACTGTCGGATGTAATGCCCAGGCTTACGGCACTTGTAGCAGGTTGGAGGTCTGCTCCGCGGGTTGCTATTACTTCTCCGCTGCATCCAGGGGACATCCTCAGGGCTGTCGGCAAGCTGTATCTGTGCTGAAGGTTGAGATCTGGTCAAAGGTTGGAGTGCAGCAAGAATCTTGGCGAGGTCTCCGTCCATACGACGGACCTGGGCTGCCAGTTCCTCCGTAGTGCTGCTTGGGGCTGCAGGTGTTGGAAAGGTTGGTAGGGCAGGGGTCACCACAACGGGGGCCGTTTCAATGGGCCACGGGGCTGGCTCCAGGACTTCTGAAGCTGGGGGCTGTAGTGCTTTAATGGCCCGTTCCTTTAACACAGCAAAGTCCACATCAGGGTGTTCCAGGGCCCACAGCCGGAGTTGTTTGCGATCCTCAGGGGATCTCATCCCCTGCACAAATTGCTCTACTAACATCTTGTTGCTGTCCGCCTCATTGATAGGATTCACCCGCTTTAGCGTGCGGAGGGCGGTTTGCAGACGTAAAGCATAGTCTCGAATGCTATCCACAGCCCGTTGCCGGCACTGGTAAAACTGCATCCTCAGCTCAGCTTCAGTCCGGGTCTCAAAGGCAGTCTGTAGCTTCTCAAAGATGGTGGCTACAGAGAGCCGGTCCCCCTCGGCCCAGGTCTCCGCCTCCTGCTCAGCCGCACCAGTTAACTGGCCCAGCACTACCGCCGCACATTGCTTATCGGTCAGGGGGTACAGCTCTAGCAACGGGTTAAGCTTTTTCCGGAAGACCTGTAAAGCGTCAGGTTTCCCGTCATACTGCGGTAGCCAGGTAGCTCCGGGCGCATAGGGCAAGTAGAACGGCATCACCTGAGCGAGCGCGGGGGCCGCGGCACCTCCCGCCAGCGCGGCCGGGACCTGGGCAGGCCCATTCCCATCCACGGGTGCCACTGCGGCTGCGACCGCCGCTCCTCCAGCGGCTCCGTCGGGCGCAGACATTTTGTTTCCGTCCCCCTTAGCTTCTTTCCGGCCCCTCCTCTATTAAGGCGGGGTTTTGGCCTTCGCGCCTCTGCTACTCGAGAAGACGCTCGAGCGGGAACTTTTCGCGCCAAAGATGGCGACTTCTGAAATTTTTCAGCCGGATATCTCCGGCGGTCACAAGGCGCACCTCTACCCAACGGCAGAGCGGTAAGATCCTGTTCGTGACGCCAAGTTGTCGCGGGCGGAGGAGGGGACGCCGCGCTCTCCCTACTGCTCGGGTCCGGCTGCTGCGGCCTGCTGCTGCTCGGTGGCTCGAGCGATGGGCCGGATCCCGGGGACTCTAGCGGCGCTCCTCGCCCGTGAGTGAAAGGGGATTGGGTTTTGGGATATAGTTTATTGTCCGTGACGCCACCCACGGTTGTGGTGATTTGCTGGCACCACCGCTGCTCTGTATGAGGATCCCGGGAATGATGATATGGAGCAGCTAGGTGTTGTGTTGCCCCTCCGTGGGTAGGGGTTGGTGATCCCGGGGCCCAGTGATGAGGTGGGAGATGCAGGGCTTTGTGGGCGCAGGGACGCGGGGGGAAGCGCTGTGCCTTGCGGCACTGTGGTACTCACTCAGCCTGAGACGATGACACAGTTCTTGGTAAAACACACGGCTGGAAAGACGGTTCCCACGGACGGCTGCACTTGCTTTCCCCAGTAGGTGACGGTGACGTTCCCTCTGTCCTGCACCTAAGTTGATGTTGGTTGCGATGGGTTCCCACCGGTAACCCGCTCCCCGGCTTGGATATGGGCCGGAGGAGCCCCACTTTGCCCGCAGGCGCTGGCCCTGAGAAACTGGTGCCCTGGCGGTGGCGGTGTCTCTCCGTTACGGCTGGACTGTTGCCTTCTATCGGGACTTGGTTGTTGGGAGACAGTCGTCCCCTTCACTGACGGATTTGGCAAATTATGGCGACTCCTAGCCTTGCCGGGATCCGAAAGGCCCCTGCCCTGGTGCTGACTGTCCTTTGTATACTGCTCCAGACCGCCGGGCCACTACACGTCCGCGGTCCTTCCAGCTACCTCCGAGCAGTCACCCCTCCAGACAATCACCGCCGTCTGTTGACCTTGCTGTCACTGTCCGGGCACACAGCCGGACTAGCTTCAGGCTTTACTTCTGTCACTTTTCACTTTCTTTACACTTCACTGTTTACTCCTTACTCTAGCTCTTCCTGAGCTAAACTCCTCTCACTTCCTCCTCCAAACTCTATCTTCACTCTTCCTCTCCCTAAACTCAACTGCCTGGTTCTTCCTGCCTCCAGGGCTGTGAACTCCTCGGTGGGTGGAGCCAACCGCCTGGCCCACCCCCTGGTGTGGACACCAGCTCCTGGAGGAAGGCAACAAGGATTTTGGTAGCTTTGGTGTTCCTAACTGGGGTTTCGGGTGTGGTGGTGTGATGTCCTGTGACCCCAGATGCAAAGTGTTTAATGTCCATATCCATTTTGCCTCAATTTTGTTTGTGTGCCCTCCTCTAATTTGGGGGATGAAGTGGTCAATAGCGGTCAGCAATATATGTATCTATTTTTCAAACACAACACATTAAGGCTTTTTGTTATCACATGATTATATACACTATACCTGTGAATACTTGAGCCTAATTTTTTACGGTTTTTATATCTCATTTTTTCATAGCAAAATAATTTAACAGCTATAGTATTTGTAATACCTATGCAATGAGACCTGTCCTTGACTTTTTAATATTTTACATGTGACACCCCTGTTCTAGTTACTCTGCCAGTCGGCATTCATTTTTAATCATTAATAAAATTTTGTCATTTTTTTACCAAATCGATTTCTTAGAATTTCTTGTTCTAATTATTCGGTGCCCTTTTAAATAAGTTGTATTCTTCCATCTGTATGTTCCAATCGTGCGTGTCACTCCACCAGGTTTCTGTGATGCTGGTGACATAATTTATTTTCTGTGTTACTAGCTCTAGTTCTCCTTGTTTGTTTGCCATGCTTTGTGCATTTGTGTAAAAACTTTTAGTTTGTGCTCTTTTGCTCCCCTTTTCTTAGATTCCTTCTGAGTCTCCTGTCTTCTGTCCTCTTTACCACATCTAGTATCCTTGGTTAGTTCATCCTTTAGCTGCATTATTTTGTCTAGCATTTTTCTTCCCATCCGTTTCTCTTCTAGTTTAAAGTCCTCCTGATGTGTGTGGCAAGTCTTCTGGCAAATGTGTGTTTTCCAGGTTTTATGAGGTGTAACCCGTCTCTAGAGAGCAGGTAACTTACACCTTGGTCCAAAAATCCAAATCCTTGCTGTCTGCACCACCATCTTAGGGCTCCGCCACACATCCGTGAAAACCACGTCCGTGTAAAACGGGCCGTTTTTCGGGTCCGTTTTCCGTTTTTTATGTCCGTTTTTATGGTATGTGTGGCCTGCGTGTGTATCCCGTATGCTAGCCGTATGTGCGTGTGGAATGTCCGTGTGTGCGTGAGTGAAATAACTGACATGTGTATGTGTTGTCCGTGTGAAATGTACGTGTGTGATGCAAAATGTCGTTACTACATGTCGGAAGACAGAGTAGCGGGATGAGAATGAACTCGGGTGAACTTCACCCGACTTCATTGTCATGCCGCGGCTCTGTCTTTGTGCCGTGTACTGATTAGCGGTCACCTGTGAAGGATTCACCGGTGACCGGTAATCCCCCGAGTGACTGAAGTGTCCCCCCCTCTCTCATACTCACCGATCCCCGATCACCGGCGCTGCACGGCGTTCACACTGCTCCGGCGGCTTTTTCTAATTTGAAAAAGCCGGCCGCCCATTAATCAATCTCGTATTCCCTGCTTTACCCGTCCACCGGCGGCTGTGATTGGTTGCAGTGAGACACGCCCACCACGCTGAGTGACAGGTGTCACACTGCACCCAATCACAGCAGCCGGTGGGCGTGTCTATACTGTGCAGTAAAATAAATAAATAAATAATTAAAAAAACGGCGTGTGGTCCCCCCCCATTTTAATACCAGCCAGATAAAGCCATACGGCTGAAGGCTGGTATTCTCAGGATGGGGAGCTCCACGTTATGGGGGGCCCCCCACCCTAACAATATCAGTCAGCAGCCGCCCAGAATTGCCGCATACATTATATGCGACAGTTCTGGGACAGTACCCGGCTCTTCCCGATTTACCCTGGTGCGTTGGCAAATCGGGGTAATAAGGAGTTATTTGCAGCCCGTAGCTGCCAATAAGTCCTAGATTAATCATGTCAGGCGTCTATGAGACACCTTCCATGATTAATCTGTAAGTTACAGTAAATAAACACAGCGCGATCAGCAGCTGTCAGTCTGGTAACTCGCGGTCATCCAGCGGTGGCCGCGGGTAACCTCAGTGACAGCTGCTGATCGCGCTACTCATCTCATTAGCTGCGTGGAGGTGACCGGAGCGGCGGTGTATTCTGCAGCTCCTGTCACCTCCATGCAGCAGAGCTGGACGCGACGCTGGAGGACCGTGGAGTACGCCGGACATGGAGGGTTTGTCGGGGTTAATAAATTGGTAATGAGGGAATGTGTTTGTGTTTTTTATTTCTAATAAAGGATTTTTTCGGGTGTGTGTGTTTATTTACTGTAACTTACAGATTAATCATGGAAGGTGTCTCATAGACGCCTGACATGATTAATCTAGGACTTATTGGCAGCTACGGGCTGCCAATAACTCCTTATTACCCCGATTTGCCAACGCACCAGGGTAAATCGGGAAGAGCCGGGTACTGTCCCAGAACTGTCGCATATAATGTATGCGGCAATTCTGGGCGGCTGCTGACTGATATTGTTAGGGTGGGGGGCCCCCCATAACGTGGAGCTCCCCATCCTGAGAATACCAGCCTTCAGCCGTATGGCTTTATCTGGCTGGTATTAAAATGGGGGGGGACTGCACGCCGGTTTTTTAATTATTTATTTATTTATTTTACTGCACAGTATAGACACGCCCACCGGCTGCTGTGATTGGGTGCAGTGTGACACCTGTCACTCAGCGTGGTGGGCGTGTCTCACTGCAACCAATCACAGCCGCCGGTGGGCGGGTAAAGCAGGGAATACGAGATTGATTAATGGGCGGCCGGCTTTTTCAAAAGAGGAAAAGCCGCCGGAGTTTTTATAACAGCCGTGCAGCGCCGCGCTGGAGATCGGGGAATGGTAAGTATGAGAGAGGGGGGAACTGACCGACAGACAGCTAGAGGGACAGACAGACATAGAGACCGACCGACGGACTGAGGGAGAGAACGAAACATAAAAAGAAAAAAGACTGACATGACATGAAAAAAGCACAAAACATACAGGGAACAAACAGAGATGCGTCCGTGTCACTCGGACGTGCGCACAGACCCATTGACTTTCATTGGGTCCGTGCTGCGTGTTGCGTGAATAAAACGGACATGCTGGCGTGAGACACGGCCCACAAAACGCATCACGGAGACGGACAAACGGACATAACCAAAAACGCAAGTGTAACCGCTGAGATATAGTAACATTGGTGCACGTTTGGCCGTGTCTCCAGTATACACGGAAACGGACCAAACATGCACGTTTTTCACGGATGTGTGGCGGAAGCCTTAGACAGTTGTTCACTTCTAGGATCCTATTCCATCTCTTGATGCCATGACCATTAACTGGGAGGATTGATGAGAAAACTACCTACACATCCAGTTCCTTCACTTTCTTCCCCAGATTTTCAGTCTTTGCAGATAGTTGGTAGGTCATTTTTTGCGGTTTCATTTGTGCCTACATGTATCAATAGGAATGGGTGGTCATTCTTGGAACTTAGGAGGTTTGGTATCCTGTCGGTAACATCACTGATCTTTGCTCCGGGGAGGCAGCATACTTCTCGTGTGGATAAGTCTGGCCTGCAGACAGCTGCCTCTGTGTCTCTTTGTAGTGAGTCGCCCACAACTACCACTCTTCCTTTCTTCCCACTAACAGTCATTTTTGACGCTCGAGTGTTTCAGAGTGGCTTTTTTTTCTTGTTTTGCTTGAATAGTAACTTCTTCATTTGTGTCATTTTCCTCATTCTGCATAAGAGTTTGATGATGGTTCCTAAGATGTGTAGGTGGTGACGGCTTTGTGATCCGCTGGCTCCTTTTGGTCACGTGTATCCATTTTTCTGCTTCTGTAGGTGCTCCAAAGCTTTTCTCCATCTCCATGTCCTGAAGGGTTGCTTTTGCTTCAGTGTCACTATTCTTTCTTCCAACCCCTGCACCTTTTCTTCATTTGTGGCAGGTGAAGTTATCCTTTCTGTGAACACGTGAACATGCAGCATATGTTGCAGCTCACCATTTGGGTTTTCACCTCTTCCATATCGCTGTTAAATTTAAATGAATATTTCTGTGTTGCTTTTTTTTTTACTTTACTTGTGTTTTCAGTGAAACAGTGTATGAAGGAGTCGTGCGGTTTTGCGATGTCCTCAAAGCAGCGAGACCCAGCTAATCCCAGCAATCGATCAGCTTAAGAAGACTCTACTTTCTTCCCAGAATGCACTGGGAATATGCAGATTAGCTTCCTGGTGCTTCAATCCCTGGTTTAGTTGAGTAGTGGAAAGTTCAAATGGTAGAATCGTCACCAATCACTCCATGTCGAGAGATAATTGTGACAGTGCCCTCATTTCTACAAAGGGCCACTGGACCCTCAAAACCGGACTTGTCCAGATGCGACTTAGATATACAAGCCAACATACAAGCATTCTTCACTGCTGACATCTGATCATCCAGATGACTATCAACAAAAACTGGAGATTGACGAAATAAACTGGGTTCAGGAGACGCGACAAAGCGCCTCAGTGATGACCTGTGAAATACACTATGAATATTAAATACTGAAGGTAGCTTCAGCCGAACAGCCGTAGGATTAATAACGTGCACTACTGTAAACGGATCAATAAATCTAGAGCTTGGAGCCCCAGATACACTTCTCCAGGATGGATAAACAAAAAATTCCATCACCTGATGTTTTTAGTGGACACCCATACGTATTCATTCAGACACTGGTCTAGACCTGGACATTTATTTCCATGCGTGCATCTTGTAGCAAAGGAAAAACCAATAGAGGTGTCTCACCATCTCTTCAACACCTTCCCCTCCGGTACCGGACACCTCGTGGAAACAACCACCCTCCCTCGAAAACCTCTATGGGTAGCGCACTGGGGTTTAACCTTCCCCTGGAATGGGGATGATACATTGTCCCTTTTCTTAGGAATGTCCACACTAACCTCCAGCAGACAGGGGGGCATGTCTTTTATGAGGATACCAGAAATAGTAGCACCAAGGTACTTGCTTCCACAAGAACTGCCCCAACTGACTTCTCCAATCAATCACAGGGTTATGTTTTTTCAACCATGGAAGGCCCAAAACAATAGGAGTGGGTAAACCCTCCAAGACATAACAGGTTAGACTCTCATTATGAAGAGCATCTACTCGCAAGTTTATACCATGTACAGTTTGAGTAAACTTTTTCTAGCTGAGTGGGACCAAATCAACGGCCCAGATAAGGATGGTTCTTGCTAACGCACTACAAGTCACACACCTAGTCTGAGCGAAGTGAAAATCCACCAGGTTAGCACCTGTGCCCTTGTCCACCAGGACATAAACTGTCTGAGCATAATCACCAATAACCACATCAGCTTTTATAGTGAACTGAGATGTGTAAATAGAGGAAATATACACTCTGTGGTCACTTCCCCCTTCACGACTAGGGGGTGAAGCTTATTGCAAGATGTAATTTGCCTGGGTCTCAAAAAACAGGCCCTAATGTAATGACCATTATTTCCGCAATAAAAGCATGCCCCCAGTACCCCAATGAACCACAGGGGGCTTTGCATGGAGGCAAGCACCCCCCAGCTCTATAGGTTTGTCATTAATCACCTGTGGAATCTCTTCCCTAGGGAAAACCTTAGGGGACCAGGTCATGACAGATCTCTCCCAGAGGTATTTGTCGACCCGTATAGCCAGTGCCATGGTTAGCTTCAACGACTCTGGAGCGGAATACTTAACCAGACAGTCTCGAAGCCTAGCTGACAACCTCTGGACAAATTGATACCTAAAGGCAGGGTCATTCCATTGGGTGTCAGTGGTCCACGTACAAAACTCTGAGCAGTATTCCTTAGCTGGCCACACACCCTGTTGGAGCTTATGAAGTTTAGACTCTGCCAGAGAGATCTCATCAGGGTCGCCATGTACAAGTGCCAACACCACAAACAAATTGTCCACCGACCGCAACAACTGAGAGCTATTTGGCAGAGAGAAGGTCCAGGACTGGGGATCTCCCTGTAACAAAGAGACAATGATCCCCACCCGCTGCTATCTGAGGAATGAAAGAAAAGCTTAAAATAAAGCTTGCAAGCCTCACTGAATATAAGAAATGTATCCCTTCCCCCAGAAAACCTATTCGGAAGGGAGATTTTGTGCTCCGTCAGGTCGTGCGCTGCGACCAGCAGACCCAAGATATGATGCAGTTGTTGCACCGAATGAGCTCGCAGATCCGTGACATCCTGTGAAAGGGTCTGCATCAGTTGTGCAAAAGGTGCCTGAGCCATGTGGACTCAGGAAAATATGGCGGCAGTTGATAATGTTACAGGAAATGGAGGTAATTGGGGAATAAGGGCTCCTAGACTGACAGCCACCACCCTGGCCTTGCTCCTAACAAGCCCTGATCTAGTACCCCCTCTCCCACCACCCAAGGGGGGACCAGGATTAGAGAGGTAACCCCACAGAAAATAAATAGACTAATAGGGGGAAATCAAAACTCAGTCACACTGCACCCAAAGGGTGCACTCATAGGTATAATACAACGAATGGTAAAGGGGAAAACCAAAGCAGGGAAGAAAATACAAGACAAGGGGTAACTCCACAACAATCACAAGCATACAGCAACACTTCCACGAACTGCTGAGAACCGACTCCCTCTCTCCATGTTAGCACTTGGTAGAAGGGGGTTTCTGTCAGCTGCAAGGAACAGATGGCTGATGGGCCTTTTAAGGAGGAAAGGAGTGGCCACAAAAGGCTGCAGCTGAGCTTGAATTAAGCAACTTGCAGAAAGTGAAAACTGAAATTAACCCTTGTTGTGCCAACAGAAAGCAAAATTCATTTACCTCTTCACAACACATGACGTACTGGGTATGTCATGGATCGTGTCACTATGGTAGGGCTGTGGTGGGCAGTCCGTCGCAATCCTCACACATATGAGCTGATTTCAAAAGCTGACATGTGTGCCTGCTAGTCGCGATTGGAATCGCGTTCCACTATTAACCCCTTACATCTCGCTGCCAAAATCTGGCAGCGAGATGTATATGTGCGCAGCCATAATGGTAACTTACCCGCCCCCATCGGAAGTCATGTGACATGATCACATGACTTCCAGTGGTTGCCATGGTAGCACAGGGTCATGTGATGACGCCTGTAGCTATCATGAGTCACTTTCTCTCACTGCCGGCAGTGGGCAGCGTGAGAGAGGGGAGATGATTTCCTCTAGATCTCAGCTGTGTAGCTGTGATCTGGAGAAATGGAACAGTGATCAGATTGCTGATCATTATAGTCTCCTAAGGGACCTAGTAAAATTAAAAAAAAAGTTCTAAAAAAAGTTTAAAAAAATAAAAAAAAACTAAAAGTTTAAATCACCCCCAATTCGCCCCATTGAAAATGAAAGGTTTAAAAAAATAAAAAATATACACATATTTGGTATCGCCGAGTTCAGAAATGCCCGATCTATCAAAATCTAAAATCAATTAATCTGAGCGGTAAACAGCGTAGCGGCAAAAAATTTCCAAATGCCAAAATTAAGTTTTTTGGTCGCCGCAAAATCTGCGCAAAATGCAATAACAGGCAATCAAATTATAGGATCTGCGCAAAAATGGTACCGTTAAAAACGTCAGCTCAAGACACAAAAAATAAGCCATCACTGAGCTATAGATCCCGAAAAATGAGAACGATACGGGTTTTGGAAAATGGCGCAAAACGTACGCCACTTTTTTGGACAAGCTTGTGAATTTTTTTAACCCCTTAGATAAAAGTATCTTTATACATGTTTGATGTTTACAAACTCGCACTGATCTCAGGCATCACACCGACATATCAGTTTTACCATATAGTGAACATGGTGAATAAAATATCCCAAAAACTATTGTGCAATCGCACTTTTTTTGCAGTTTTTCCCCACTTGAAATTTTTTTGCTGTTTTCCAGTACAGTATATGGTAAAACCTATGGTTTCATTTAAAAGTACAACTCAACCCCCCAAAAACAAGCCCTCATATGGGAAGATTGACGGAAAAGTAAAGAAGTCATGGCTCTCGGAAGAAGGGGAGCAAAAACAAAACGGAAAAATGCTTGTGGGTGCAGGGGTTAATATTAGCCTCCAGAGTAGGGAGAAGCTGAAATGGTAGAACCGTCACTAATCACTCCACGGCGAGAGATAATCGTTAAATCATTATATTAGTTATTAGGTATTCATACACATAACCATAGAGCCCTAACTAAAATATAACATTTAATAATTATATTAAAATGGTCTGGAATCACAATACATAGCAAATCTGCCCAGAAGGGAGGAGGAAAAAAAATCCCTACAATATCCACTCCCTCCTGTGCCCTACCTAGCCGTGGAGGTTGGCACCCTAGATGTACGATATGGCGACCCAATCACCGACGGCTGTCCCTACCCTTACCCTGTAAACCCCTGCAACAAAAGATTAAGTACAGTGCTCAAAAATAAAGTGATTCAAGTGCAATGGCTGGGTTCACAACTCCCCCCCCCCCTCCCAGGGACCCCAAGAGGTCAAAATAGCTCTCTATGAGAACAGCAGCTTAATCAGGGACAGCCTGGATTATAACATCTTTTTATCGGCTCATGCCTCGACGCGTTTCCCCCACACTCTGGTTCATCAGGAGGCCAATAGATACCAAGTGTGGCTAGATAAACCAAAAAGCAGCAACCATGCTGCTGGATATCCACAATACTAAGGGGTTACAACGCCTATCAAGCCACCTTATAACCCCACAGGTGTCCTCTGAACTTTGTATCGTCCAATGGATTTACAGATATTGTAATCATCCTCCTACCTCCCTCACGTTGTACGATCCACGATATCCTCCATGTGGGATTATAAGGATTTCCTATTACTTCCGCGATCCACAGTGGAACCCCTGAGGAATATCCGGTCAAAGATAATAACCGGATAGGTGCTAAGCGCATTCATACATATGTCACATGCACAAGTGCCAGGATCACATATCGCTTCCACGTTCCACAATTGTGGAGTGCTTTGTGTCCCATTTTAAGAGTTCTTTAATGATATCCTGCCTGTTTTTGCACTGGCATCAATAAGCCTGGGTCTGCAGAGTGTACCAAGAACCTCCTTCTTCTGCTGGCTGTACCAGGCTTCGTTTACTGCATCCATCATGGCCAAATAAAAGATAGGATAGAAAAACAAGAGCAAGAGAGAAGGGTAACTTCTACAAGTACAGTATTGTTCCAGGTATATTAAACACTGAGTTCGATCCTCAAAACTTTTGCACAGAATCCTTACAGGGATCCTGTAGTTTTTAGTGAGAGGGATGATTGCTCAAACCAGATCACTAATGCTCTATATCCCACCGCTTGCCGCCAGTTTGTCCCGAACAGCTGGGTGGGGGTCTCGCAAGATCCACCCGCTGTTCACCAATGTTGTCAAGATCAGACTGCGCTCTAGCGCACCCCTTGTCGGCAGGTCACTTTCGGTACTGCCGAACAATAAGAAAATGAGGCTGCTGAGCTACTAATGCCAAATATTCAAGGTCTCCCAGCATGGCTAATGCATATACCGTATCACCGATTCCTGCTAATGGAATATATATATATATATATATATATATATATATATACCTCCGTACCCTTTCTGGTAGCACCCCAATAATTCTACAACAATAATATCACTCCCACCACCAAACCTTTCACAGGAAGTCCGAACACCTGTTACAGATAGAAAAAGGCTCTTCGGGTTTGGATTCATATATAGAGTAGGAGGAACGAGCTATTACATTTTATATATTTAATCTGAGAATAGGCAGTGTTTATATAATACAGTATTTACAAGATGTTACAAAAGGAGAACAATACAAATACAGTGTAGACAATTACATAAAAATAAAATGGATAAACATGAAACTTTTCGAAACTTGTGCCATAGATGTGACATCTGAATTTATGGATGGAGGGGCTCCAGTAGAAGATGATAGACAAACGGGCAGCACCACAGCTTAACTGTGCCCTCCTGAACTGACAAAGGCCAAAAATGGGCTTCTGACTTTTATGACCTAAGTTCACCCTCCCATTTGTGACCTCATTTTACATTACCTTGTGGGCTGTGCAGAGGGGTTCATAAAAACTAGGTAATTCTAGTTTTTCGCATATCTCTGCCCCTGGGCCACACAGGTGAGAGATATTAGCATCATATTTTATATCTCGATTTTTCATTCGCATAGATAACAAACACAGTGCATTTAGCATGATTTTATTGGTCAATACCCATTTGTTGGGATTCCATCGATCGCCGAACAAAGCCAAACATTGCTCTGCATTCAGCACTTTGCTGGGATTCTGCCCTTGCTTTTCATTTTTCTAGTATTAACATGGTGCCTAAAAACTGTGTTAATAGCTTTTCTACTTAAGAGAACAAAGGAACGTTTTTGTGTGTACAGATTTGGCTTCAGTTATTTCATCCCCATGGTCATAAATACCAAACTCCCAGGCTTATCAGATAAGGTTGTCATGGCGATATGTGCTAGTGCTGGGGTGGGGGGTGGAATTAGGGACCTTAAGAGGTTTAACATGACACCTCCCCCTTTTTGAGGTAGCATGGGAGATTAATTTGCCGATTGTCTCCCAACCCTACCTCGCTGGCATCACCCTACCAGGACAGCCTGTCAGCGTTGCCATGCTCAGTACTAGTGATGAGCGAGTACTAAAAAGCTCGGGTGCTCGAAGCTCGGGCCGAGCCTCCCAAGATACTCGTGTACTCGGCCCGAGCAACGAGCCCAATGTTATCCTATGGGAGACCCGAGTATTTTTGTGAAATGACCTCCCGGCAGCATGGAGAAACCCTAAAAATGTCACAAAAGTCTCAGAAGAGTGCTCAAATGACATGGCAACAGCATGGGGAAGACCCCTTGAAGCATTTATCACTCAAAAGTCACAGCTGTGAACAATTTTGTCCGC
The DNA here is from genome assembly GCF_048569485.1 of Anomaloglossus baeobatrachus. Taxonomy (NCBI): domain Eukaryota; kingdom Metazoa; phylum Chordata; class Amphibia; order Anura; family Aromobatidae; genus Anomaloglossus; species Anomaloglossus baeobatrachus. The sequence continues at coordinate 645,527,016 of NC_134353.1, read as the reverse complement.
GTTTTACGCCATTTTTACGGACTCACCAGAAAACCTTCCAAAATGACCCCAAAATGATTTTTCATGGCGGAAATGTTAAGGGCACATACCCAATAGTGAGATAGAGCTGGTGTATGTTACTTTTTGAGATCAATACATGAAAGATTTTACGTGAAAACATTGTGTGGCACTCCGATGTCCCTGAGAAGAGACGTACATGAAGGCCTCTTGAGTCTAATGTGCCCATTTTGAGGAAGTGAGTCTTTGTAGTATTTTCCTTTGCCAGGGCAGTCCTAAATTGTGAGGTTCACCAATGCCCCTGCATACAGACGTGCATGAGGGCCTGTAAACCTGAAGTGCCCATTGGAAGGAAGTGGGTGTATTATAGTATAGCCCTTAGGCAGGGAAGCCAAACATTGGGAGGCTCCACGTTGTCCCTGGATAGAGACGTGCATGAAGGCCTGTAAACCTGAAGTGCCCATTGGAAGGAAGTGGGTGTATTATAGTATAGCCCTTAGGCAGGGAAGCCAAACATTGGGAGGCTCCACGTTGTCCCTGGATAGAGACGTGCATGAAGGCCTGTAAACCTGAAGTGCCCATTGGAAGGAAGTGGGTGTATTATAGTATAGCCCTTAGGCAGGGAAGCCAAACATTGGGAGGCTCCACGTTGTCCCTGGATAGAGACGTGCATGAAGGCCTGTAAACCTGAAGTGCCCATTGGAAGGAAGTGGGTGTATTATAGTATAGCCCTTAGGCAGGGAAGCCAAACATTGGGAGGCTCCACGTTGTCCCTGGATAGAGACGTGCATGAAGGCCTGTAAACCTGAAGTGCCCATTGGAAGGAAGTGGGTGTATTATAGTATAGCCCTTAGGCAGGGAAGCCAAACATTGGGAGGCTCCACGTTGTCCCTGGATAGAGACGTGCATGAAGGCCTGTAAACCTGAAGTGCCCATTGGAAGGAAGTGGGTGTATTATAGTATAGCCCTTAGGCAGGGAAGCCAAACATTGGGAGGCTCCACGTTGTCCCTGGATAGAGACGTGCATGAAGGCCTGTAAACCTGAAGTGCCCATTGGAAGGAAGTGGGTGTATTATAGTATAGCCCTTAGGCAGGGAAGCCAAACATTGGGAGGCTCCACGTTGTCCCTGGATAGAGACGTGCATGAAGGCCTGTAAACCTGAAGTGCCCATTGGAAGGAAGTGGGTGTATTATAGTATAGCCCTTAGGCAGGGAAGCCAAACATTGGGAGGCTCCACGTTGTCCCTGGATAGAGACGTGCATGAAGGCCTGTAAACCTGAAGTGCCCATTGGAAGGAAGTGGGTGTATTATAGTATAGCCCTTAGGCAGGGAAGCCAAACATTGGGAGGCTCCACGTTGTCCCTGGATAGAGACGTGCATGAAGGCCTGTAAACCTGAAGTGCCCATTGGAAGGAAGTGGGTGTATTATAGTATAGCCCTTAGGCAGGGAAGCCAAACATTGGGAGGCTCTACGTTGTCCCTGGATAGAGACCTGTTAGGTTCTTAGTGCCTCCGTGCTTGCATTTAAAAACCGCACGTGTGTGCCTGTTGGTGGCAGCTTTCCGCTGCATTTGTGTGAGTTTTGCACAAACTTGGATATAACACACAAGTCTAGTGAATACACATCAGCACAGCATTGCAAAATGCGCAAGGGCGTTGTCAACGAACAAGGAAGTGGACGTGATGGTGGTGCAGGCAGACACCGAGGTTGTGTGCAAGCTCTAATTTCGCCACAACAAAGGGCCACATCTAGTCGCTCGCACGTCCTGTCCCAAATTCTTGGGGACCGCAGCAGTACACCCCTCTTGAACCAAGACCAGTGTCAACAGGTTGTTAGTTGGATAGCGGATAATGCTTCCAGTCAGATTGGCACCACCACAAACACTCTGTCTTCCACACGGTCAAGTGTCAGTAGCCGTGATACTGCACCGCACATTTCAGAACCTGATCCTCCTTCCTACCACCAGGCCGAGTACACGTCCACGGACATTACTGATCCCACACTTGGACACTCGGAATAGCTGTTCGTTCACGTTTCCATTCACAAATTCTGGCCTCTCGCCAGCTCCTGTTGAAGTGGGCCATGACGAGATTGTATGTACAGATGCACAAATATTTGAGCAGCCACGTTCTCACGAAGTTGGCAACGTGTCTCAACAAGGGGTGGCCGATGATGAGACACAATTGTCAGGAAGTCAGGAGGAGGAGCAGGGTGCGGAAGAGGAAGACGACGTGGTGGATGATCCAGTAACTGACCCAACCTGGCAGGAGGATATGCAGAGCGAGGACAGCAGTGCACAGGGGGAGGGAGGCGTAGCATCACAACAGGCAGTAAGAAGCAGAGTGGTGGCCCCAGGCAGACGTCAGTCAACTGTTCCCCGGAACAACACGACACAAGGTGCCTGTACAAATGTTAGGTCTTCCCGAGTCTGGCTGTAATACTATTGTATGTATTGAGGATTTCGATTGCGTTAGGGCAATGACAACCAGAGACGAGTTCTTGGTGCAAGACATTTATAATATGCAACCAGCAAATATGTACATAAACGGAACAAAAACACAGTAGAACATAAATACAGGAAATACCTTCCAGGGACTGAGCGAAAGGGAATTCCCGGTACCGCGCACCGGACTCCCCCAGGGAGACCACCAACAGCAAACCCCTATACAGGGACTGTCTGGCAATCACCCCAGAAGCCCTAAATGCGCAGCAGCCGGGACACAAAAGGGCAATAGGTAAGTCGAAAAATGTCTGTACGTGATGTGAGTCCAGAGTGGTATTAAACGGAAGGAACCGGGCAGAAGTTCCGACCAAAGACGGCAAACGGAGTCCAGGTACAGCTAGATGATACCAGATGAAGTCCAGAGTCGGTGTCGGTTGTTTTCCAAGAGGATCCGAATAACAATCAGGAACCAAAAGCAGCAGGGCAGGAGCACACAGGAAGCAGTATACTCAGGCACTGGACTAAGCTTTAGGGGCGGCTTTTAAACAGATGGACAGGAAGTAGGGCAACATAACAGAAAACTCCATGTTAACAAAGGGCAAGCTCTTTCAAAAGAAAACTGGAAAACCAGGAACTCTGACACTGGCAGTTTTTTAAGTTGGCTCCAGATGATTCTAAAAAGGCCATTTGCAACACCTGCCATGCCAGCATCAGCAGGGGTACCAAAACTAGCAGCCTGACCACCACCAGCATGATCAGGCACATGTCAGCCAAGCACCCGACTTTGTGGGAAGTACAACAGAGTCGAGGAGCAGTGCTTGCTGATGTCACTGCTACGTCTTCGCTGGTTGTGCATGCGAGCCAATCCCCTGTCCATGCTGCCTGCGAACAAGCCTCCTCCACTCCTGCACCTGCAGTTGCCTACGCAGAAAGAACACCATCATCAAGCACGTCCTTGTCCCAGCGCAACGTTCAGTTATCCATTCAGCAAACCTTTGAGCGCAGGCGCAAATACACTGCCAACACCCCACATGCCACAGTTCTAAATGCTAACATTTCGCGACTGCTTGCGCTGGAAATGTTGCCTTTTAGGCTGGTTGAGACAGAAGCATTCCGCGAACTGATGGTGGCAGCTGTCCCACGTTACTCGGTCCACAGCCGCCACTATTTCTCCCTGTGTGCCGTCCCCGCATTGCATAACTAACCACGTGTCACAAAACATCACACGTGCCCGGAACAACGCTGTTTCAGCCAAAGTCCACCTAACCACAGACACGTGGACAAGTGCATGTGGGCAAGGCCGCTACATCTCGTTGACGTCACACTGGGTTAATATTGTGCAAGCTGGGACCCAGTCTGAGCGAGGGACGGAATACGTCCTTCACACACCAAGTTTTGCAGGCCCTACCTCAGTCAGGGTTTCACACACACTCTACAGCTCCGGAATGTCATGCTCCTCAGCCTCCTCCTCCTCCTGCGCATCCTGATCCACTTTACCCTCCACACCAGTCCCAAGCTGTAAGTGTCGCTGGCGGAGGAGGGGACGGTGCGCTCTCCCACTGCTCGGGTCCGGCTGACGCAGCTCTACGGCTGCTGCTGCTCGTTGGCTCGAGCGATGGCCGGATCCCGGGGACTCGAGCGGCGCTACTCGCCCGTGAGTGAAAAGGGGTGGTTTGGGTTTTGGGGATATTGTCCGTGACGCCACCCACGGTTGTGGTGATTGTGTGGACACCACCGCTGCTCTGGACGGGGATCCCGGGAGCCTGTGACAGGGAGCAGCTTTGTTGTTATTTCTCCCCTACGTGGGTAGGGGGGTTGGTTGTCCCGGGGCCTGGTGATGGGGTAGAGATGGATGACAGGCGGGTTGCGGGGCCTGATGAAGTGCATGGTCGCAGGGGCAGCGCTGTGCCGCACGGCACGGAGGTACTCACTCAGCCCAATGATGATGACACAGTTCAGGGTAAAACAAGTGGCTGGATGGACAGGTCACTCGGACGGCTGCGGTTGTTCCTCCCTGCAGGTTAGTGATGACTGTCTCTCCCTGCACCGAAGTTAAGTGTTGGTAGTGATGGTTTCCCAACGGTAACCCGCTCCCTGACCTGGATATGGGCCGGAGGAGCCCCTTTTGCCCACAGGCGCTGGCCCTGGGAGACGGTTGCCCTTGCCGGTGGCTGTGTCTCCCCTTCACGGTTGTACGGTTGCCTTCTATCTGGACTTGGCTGTTTGGAAACCCTGAGGTCCCCTTCAATAACGGATTTGGCAAATTCACGGCGACACCAAGCCTTGCCGGGATCCGAAAGTCCTCTGCCAATGGTGCTGGCTTCGCTTTGTATACCGGTCCGGTACGGCCGGGTCACCACCCGTCCACGGTCCTTACGGCAGACTCCAATCGGCCTCCACTGCAGACGGTCACCACATCCTGCCAACCTTGCTGTCCTGTCCAGGCCACACACCCGGACCAACTTCAGGCTCTTTGCTGTCACTTTTCTCCTCTCTACTACTTTCCTCCTTCCACTTCCTTAGCTTAACTCTCACTGCCTGTGTTTTCCCTCCTCCTCGGTGGGTGGAGACCAACCGCCTGGCTCCACACCCTGGTGTGGACAACAGCCCCTGGGGAAGGCAACAAGGATTTTGTGTTTTGACTATGATATGCCTGCAGGGAGTGTGGGGTGTTTAAGTGTTGTGCTCTGTGGCCCCTGGCTTGTCCAGGGCGACACAGAAGCACTGCAGCACTGCCTCGGCGAAGCGGCAACAGGCAGTGCTGAAGCTAATCTGCATAGGTGACAAACCCCACAATGCAGAAGAGGTGTGGACAGCTCTGAAACAGCAGGCAGATCACTGGCTCACAACTCTGAACCTAAAGCCAGGAAAGGTGGTGTGTGACAATGGCCGGAACCTGGTGGCGGCTTTGAGGCGAGGCCAGCTGACACATGTTCCATGCTTGGCCCATGTGCTCAACCTCGAGGTTCAGCGGTTTCTAAAGTCATAGTCAGAGCTGTCTGATCTGCTGGTAAAAGTTCGCCGCCTGTCTGCACATTTTCGAAAGTCACCTACTGCTTCAGCCGGCCTTGCCGCCTTAAGACGCCGTTTGCATCTTCCGGCACACAGACTGGTGTGTGATGTCCCCACGCGTTGGAATTCAACTCTGCACATGTTGGTCAGGATATGTGAGCAGAAGAGGGCAGTTGTTGAGTACCTGCATCACCTAAGCCGTCGGGAAATGGGTCAAACTCCACACATAACACCTGAGGAGTGGAGATGGATGTCCGACCTATGCACCATCCGCCAAAACTTTGAGGACTACAACAAGATGGTGAGCGGCGATGACGACATTATTAGCGTCACCATACCGCTTCTCTGCCTTCTAAAATGGTCTCTGCTCAGAAAACAAACATGATGCATTGCAGGCGGAGCGCGATGAGTTTCAGCAAGAAACAGTAGTGGGTGTGGGTGATGATAACACACAGCCCAGCCTCGTCTCATCACAACGTGCAGTGGAGGACTATGACGAGGAGGAGGATGAAGACATGGAGCAACTCTCTGGCCAAATTGAGGATATGACATGCAGTCATATCCTCGGTTCAGCGTGGCTGGCCAGAGGACAGGGTAGATGATGAGGAGGAGGAGGACAGCATGTTCAGTCATCGTGTCGGTCAGGATACTGAAGTGATGGCTGTTAAGAGTCTGGCACACATGGCTGACTTTATGGTAAGCTGCCTGTCTCGTGACCCTCGCGTTAAGAACATCTTGGCCGACAATCATTACTGGTTGGTAACACTGTTAGACCCACGCTAAAAGGAGAACTTTATGTCTCTTATTCCCGAGGCGGAGAGGTCAGGCAAAATGCAGCAGTTCCAGAAGGCCATAGTCACGGAAGTAGGCAAAGCATTCCCCTCACAAAACGCTAGCGGCATAGGTCATGAATCAGTGGACAACCGAGGCGTACAGCCGAGAGAGGCACAAGTCCAATCCGCCAGAGGTAGGGGAACAGTCTTTAAGATGTGTGACAGTTTTCTCAGCCCCTCACGTACCACAGCCCCTGAGGTGCGGGGTAGTGCCACAAGAAATCCTAAGTTTGCCCAGATGCTGAAGGAGTACCTTGCAGATCGAACAACTGTACTCCGACATTCCTCTGTGCCTTACAATTATTGGGTATCCAAGCTGGACACGTGGCATGAATTGGCTCTCTACGCCTTGGAAGGCCTGGCCTGCCCTGCTGCTAGCGTTTTGTCAGAGCGTGTTTTTAGTGCCGCAGGTGGAATCATTACAGATAAACGCACCCGCCTGTCAACTGAAAATGCTGACAAGCTGACTCTGATCAAGATGAACAAGGGTTGGATTGGGCCAGACTTCACCACACCACCAGCAAATGAGAGCGGAATTTAAAGTTTGCCATGTACCTCCACTCACCCATGGGTACACACTTCTGGAGTTTGGCTAATCGCTGGACTGCTCCTCCTTCTCCTCATGCGCCACCATGATGATGACCGTTACAAATTGCAATACTTAGGCCTTTGTTTCAGGTATACCCCCAGTGGTAAATTTTTTCGCCCATTCTTTGCAGAATGGACATTACAACGACAGGAGACCCACTCCTTTGCAATGGGAACAATGTTTTGAGGCCCTCATGCACGTCTCTATCCAGGGACAACGTGGAGCCTGACGCTGCCACCGACTGCCACACACGTGCTGTTTTTAAATGCAAGCACGGACGCAATAAGAACCTAACTGGTTTTTAGGAGCGACAATTACTGAGAAGTCTGACACTATCAGACACTGCTGACTGACGTGTATTATACACTAGACTTGTGCGTTATATAATAGTTTGTGCAAAACGCGCACCTGTACCCTGCCACCGACTGCCACACACGTGCTGTTTTTAAATGCAAGCACGGACGCAATAAGAACCTAACTGGTTTTTAGGAGCGACAATTACTGAGAAGTCTGACACTATCAGACACTGCTGACTGACGTGTATTATACACTAGACTTGTGCGTTATATAATAGTTTGTGCAAAACGCGCACCTGTACCCTGCCACCGACTGCCACACACGTGCTGTTTTTAAATGCAAGCACGGACGCAATAAGAACCTAACTGGTTTTTAGGAGCGACAATTACTGAGAAGTCTGACACTATCAGACACTGCTGACTGACGTGTATTATACACTAGACTTGTGCGTTATATAATAGTTTGTGCAAAACGCGCACCTGTACCCTGCCACCGACTGCCACACACGTGCTGTTTTTAAATGCAAGCACGGACGCAATAAGAACCTAACTGGTTTTTAGGAGCGACAATTACTGAGAAGTCTGACACTATCAGACACTGCTGACTGACGTGTATTATACACTAGACTTGTGCGTTATATAATAGTTTGTGCAAAACGCGCACCTGTACCCTGCCACCGACTGCCACACACGTGCTGTTTTTAAATGCAAGCACGGACGCAATAAGAACCTAACTGGTTTTTAGGAGCGACAATTACTGAGAAGTCTGACACTATCAGACACTGCTGACTGACGTGTATTATACACTAGACTTGTGCGTTATATAATAGTTTGTGCAAAACGCGCACCTGTACCCTGCCACCGACTGCCACACACGTGCTGTTTTTAAATGCAAGCACGGACGCAATAAGAACCTAACTGGTTTTTAGGAGCGACAATTACTGAGAAGTCTGACACTATCAGACACTGCTGACTGACGTGTATTATACACTAGACTTGTGCGTTATATAATAGTTTGTGCAAAACGCGCACCTGTACCCTGCCACCGACTGCCACACACGTGCTGTTTTTAAATGCAAGCACGGACGCAATAAGAACCTAACTGGTTTTTAGGAGCGACAATTACTGAGAAGTCTGACACTATCAGACACTGCTGACTGACGTGTATTATACACTAGACTTGTGCGTTATATAATAGTTTGTGCAAAACGCGCACCTGTACCCTGCCACCGACTGCCACACACGTGCTGTTTTTAAATGCAAGCACGGACGCAATAAGAACCTAACTGGTTTTTAGGAGCGACAATTACTGAGAAGTCTGACACTATCAGACACTGCTGACTGACGTGTATTATACACTAGACTTGTGCGTTATATAATAGTTTGTGCAAAACGCGCACCTGTACCCTGCCACCGACTGCCACACACGTGCTGTTTTTAAATGCAAGCACGGACGCAATAAGAACCTAACTGGTTTTTAGGAGCGACAATTACTGAGAAGTCTGACACTATCAGACACTGCTGACTGACGTGTATTATACACTAGACTTGTGCGTTATATAATAGTTTGTGCAAAACGCGCACCTGTACCCTGCCACCGACTGCCACACACGTGCTGTTTTTAAATGCAAGCACGGACGCAATAAGAACCTAACTGGTTTTTAGGAGCGACAATTACTGAGAAGTCTGACACTATCAGACACTGCTGACTGACGTGTATTATACACTAGACTTGTGCGTTATATAATAGTTTGTGCAAAACGCGCACCTGTACCCTGCCACCGACTGCCACACACGTGCTGTTTTTAAATGCAAGCACGGACGCAATAAGAACCTAACTGGTTTTTAGGAGCGACAATTACTGAGAAGTCTGACACTATCAGACACTGCTGACTGACGTGTATTATACACTAGACTTGTGCGTTATATAATAGTTTGTGCAAAACGCGCACCTGTACCCTGCCACCGACTGCCACACACGTGCTGTTTTTAAATGCAAGCACGGACGCAATAAGAACCTAACTGGTTTTTAGGAGCGACAATTACTGAGAAGTCTGACACTATCAGACACTGCTGACTGACGTGTATTATACACTAGACTTGTGCGTTATATAATAGTTTGTGCAAAACGCGCACCTGTACCCTGCCACCGACTGCCACACACGTGCTGTTTTTAAATGCAAGCACGGACGCAATAAGAACCTAACTGGTTTTTAGGAGCGACAATTACTGAGAAGTCTGACACTATCAGACACTGCTGACTGACGTGTATTATACACTAGACTTGTGCGTTATATAATAGTTTGTGCAAAACGCGCACCTGTACCCTGCCACCGACTGCCACACACGTGCTGTTTTTAAATGCAAGCACGGACGCAATAAGAACCTAACTGGTTTTTAGGAGCGACAATTACTGAGAAGTCTGACACTATCAGACACTGCTGACTGACGTGTATTATACACTAGACTTGTGCGTTATATAATAGTTTGTGCAAAACGCGCACCTGTACCCTGCCACCGACTGCCACACACGTGCTGTTTTTAAATGCAAGCACGGACGCAATAAGAACCTAACTGGTTTTTAGGAGCGACAATTACTGAGAAGTCTGACACTATCAGACACTGCTGACTGACGTGTATTATACACTAGACTTGTGCGTTATATAATAGTTTGTGCAAAACGCGCACCTGTACCCTGCCACCGACTGCCACACACGTGCTGTTTTTAAATGCAAGCACGGACGCAATAAGAACCTAACTGGTTTTTAGGAGCGACAATTACTGAGAAGTCTGACACTATCTGGACTGTTTTACACTGTGTACACCAGCCCCAGATATGATGAAGGCTGGTATACGGTCACCACTAGGAATGGCTATATATACCCTGCCTGCCTGCCTGTATACTGCTACAATAGTCCTGACAAGGACTCTTCTGGTCACTAGCCTGTATTCCGACCTGGCTATACCCTGCCTGTATATAGCAACAATAGTCCTGAGAAGGACTCTGCTACTGTACTCCGACCTGGCTATACCCTGCCTGCCTGTATACAACTAGAATAGCCCTGAGAAGGACTTCTGGTCACACTGTTTGCAGCCCTGCTCCGGAACTAACTATAAAGGGCCGCAAAGCTTTCCCTGAATCAGCGACACTCTCCCTACACTCACTGTCAGAATAGCTGTGAGCAGAGCACAGCGCGCCGGCCTATATAAAGGCTCGGTGACGCTGTGCAGGCCGGCCAATCACTGCAATTCCACAACTAACAGGGCTGTGGCATTGCAGTGGTCTGCCAGCCAATCCCTGCATGAGGGCTGGCTCTCAAAAGAGCGCCAACATGCAGAAATGAAGACCACGAGTAAAGCACGAGTATCGCGAGATTACTCGGTCCCCGCCGAGCAGCCCGAGTACAGTGATACTCGTGCGAGTACCGAGTAGTGACAAGCATGCTCGCTCATCACTACTCAGTACCCTTCTTGTGTTGAATGGTAAAATCTTACTGCTGTAGAGTCAAGCTCCACCGCAGTAGCTTATTACCATTGTTACTGGCCACCCGATGCAGCCAGCTGAGAGGGTTGTGGTGTGTTACTATGGTGAAGTTGCATCCATATAGGTAGGGCTGCAGCTTCTGCAGGGCCCACACTATAGTGAGGCACTCCTTCTCTACAGTGGCGTAGGCCACTTCCCGGGGTAAGAGCTTGCGGCTGAGAAACACCAGCGGATGCTCTTCCCCCTCCCCATTTACATGGCTTAGCAAGGGCACTATGGTTTAAAACGAACTTCCTATAGAACTCTGCCGTATTCAAGAAGGACATCACCTGCTTCATTGACTTGGGGGTAGGTCAGGAAGTGATGGCATCAACCTTCCCTTGCTCTGAATATGGTCAAAAGGGCATCTGCCACCTTATCGGCCCTAATTGAGGACAGAGCCACTGCTCCGGATACCAGGTAGCATAGTCTACCACAGTAAGGATGAAACGTTTTCCAGAACTGCCGGGGACAGCCAGAGGCCCAACGATAGGTTTCTCTATCACCGGCAAAGAGATCAGGTCTTGACTTTCCCAATTTTTGACATGTGATACAGGCGCCGGAGTAATTGGCAACATCTGTCCCCATTTTGGGCCAATAGAAGTGGTGAGACAGCCGGGCCTTGGTTTTGCTGACCCCCAAATGTCCGGCGAGTGGGATCTCATGGGCAATCTGCAGCAACTCAGCCCTAAAGTTGTAGGGTACCACCAGCTGTCTTTCCCTTAGCCACTCCTGTTGGGGGTTACAGGGAACAGTCTTCCGGTACAACCTCCCCTGGTCCCAGAACACCCTCTCCTTATCGTTCTCGGAGGAGGGCTTCTCTACGAGGTCCCCTAACGTCTCTAAACTGGCATCAGATCGTAGAGCCACCTGAAACTCTTGGCTAGAGGCAGCCAAAAGTGACGTTAAGGTCCCAACCTCACCGGAACCCTCTGGAACCTGCTCTGGCTCCGTAACCAGTTCCGTTATCTTTCTGGGTGAAGAGGTGCCAGAAGGCAAGATGTCACCTGCATTCTGAGCACTCTGACTGTGGGTGACAGCGCCGATGAAGGCTGTCTTCCCGGGGGATAACAACTCCTCGTTACGCAATGAAACCACCTATAGCGCCACCTGGTGGAAAATAATGGAGTTAGCATTTTTATTTTGAAAACGGAACGAGATAGAGAAAAAAAGTAAATTACAAAGTTGTAGAGCATTATCATTTCAATATGAATCGACACTTTGCATACACAAATGCTATGATTAGAACGTGTAAAACTCACAGGGCTGCGGACGTGAAGTGATACATCATGGAGACCTTCCTACAAGTAATTGGGTATGGTGGCTGCGTCGAGTGGCCTCCACAATCACCTGACCTGACCCCATTGGACTTCTTTCTGTGAGGTCACATCAAACAGCAGGTGGATGCGACCCCTCCACCAACATTGCAGGACCTACGACGACGTATCACAGATGCTTGTGCAAACATGTCACCTACCATATTGCGCAACGTGCAGCAAGATACAGTATGCTGTCCAGAGTCCAGATGTGCATTACAGCTGACAGTGGCCACTTTGAGCATCAAAGTTAAATGAGCACCATATGCGTGACCAGCATGCAATGTATTGGGGGGGTCATGGGTTTCATATCATAGCATTTCTGTATGCAAGGTGTTGATTCGTATTGAATTGATGATGCCCTGCAACTTTGTAATTCACATTTTTCTCTATCTCGTTCCATTTTTGAGATAAAAATGCTAACTCTGTTGTTTTCCACCAGGTGGCGCTATAGGTGGTTTTCATGGCTACTTTACTATACTTAGACACCACTTCAATGCCTATAGCTGCCGCCGTTCTCAAGTTAATGGCGGTGGACAGGATATGGGTGGACACACTGTATAGAGCAGGAGGAACTAGCTATTAAATTTTATATATTAAATCCGAGAATAAGCAGTGTTTATAATATATACAAGATGTTACAAAAGGGGAGCAATACAAATACAGTAGACAATAAAATAGAAAATAGACAATAACATAAAAATAGAAGGGATAAACATGAAACTTACTAAACTCGTGCCATAGATGTGATGTCCGAATTTATGGAGGGAGGGGCTCCAGTAGAAGATGGCAGACAAACAGACAGCACCACAGCTTAACTGTGCCCTCCTGAACTGACAAAGGCCAAAAATGGGCTTCTGACTTTTATGACCTAAGTTCACCCTCCCATCTGTGACCTCATATTATGATACCTTATGGGCTGTGCTGAGGGGTTCAGAAAAATTAGGTAATTCTAGTTTTCGGCATATGTTTTCCCCTGGGCCACACAGGTGAGAGATATTAGCGTCATATTTTGTCTCTCGATTTTTCATTCACATAGATACCAAACACAACGCAGCTAGCATGATTTTATTGGCCAATACCCATTTGTCGGGATACCAGCGATCACCTAGCAAAGCCAAATGGTGCTCTGCATTCAGGACTTCACTGGGAGTCTGACAATATGCTTTTCATTTTTCTAGTATTAACGTGGCACCTAAAAACTGTGTTAATAGATTTTCTACTTAAGAGAACAAAGGAATGTTTTTCTGTGTACAGATTTGGCTTCATCAATTGTTCCATCCCCCTTGTCGCAAATACCAAACTCCCAGGCTTATCAGATAAGATTGTCATGGCAATATGTGCTAGTGCTTGGGTGGGGGGTGGTATTAGGGACCTTAAGGCTATGTGCACATGTTGCGTTCTATTACGCAGCGTAAATAGTCACTGCATGTGTATCTCAGAACGCAGCCAAAAAGCTGCGTTCTGAGACGCATTCGGCAGAACGCAACGTGCGCACATTCCTGCAGAATTCATGCGTTCTGGATGATTGCTCTGCCATAGACAGAGTGGAAAAAACATCCATAGCGCACATTTTTGACAGTGCGGTCCCACTCGGCTATGCAGCATCCCCATAGACTTGAAGCAGAGCCGACTGGGACCGGAATGTCAAAAAGAGCACATGGCTGGCTGCGGGAGACAGCCGCGCGATCAGAATGAACTCAGGTGAACTTCACCCGACTTCATTGTGATCGCGGCTCTGTCCGTGTGCTGCGGCTTGATTTGCAGTCACAGGTGATGGACTCACCTGTGACCGCAAATCTGAGTGACTGCAGTGAGCCACGTGATCACCGGTGCCATCACTCAGGTTACCCGCGGCCAGCTCGAGTCCTCCACCTGAGACCTGAGGCCGCGGGTAACCTGAGAGACGTCCCCGCACACATCCCGACATCCCCGCACACATTCCGACATCTCCGCACACATCCCGACATCACTGCACACATCCCCGCACACATCCCGACATTACCGCCGACGTCCCCGCACACATCCCGACATCCCCGCACACATCCCGACATCACCGCACACATCCCGACATCCCCGCACACATTCCGACATTACCGCCGACGTCCGCGCACACATCCCGACATCCCCACACACATCCCGACATCACCGCATGCATCCCGACATCACCGCACACATCCCGACATCACCGCACACATCCCGACATCACCGCATTCATCCCGACATCACCGCACACATCCCGACATCACCGCACACATCCCGAAATTACCACCCATATCCCGACATTACCGCCTACATCCTGACATTACCGCCCACATCCCCGCACACATCCCAACATCTCCGCACACATCCCAACATTACCGCCGACGTCCCCGCACACATCCTGACATCCCCGCACACATCCCAACAATACCGCACACATCCCGACATCACCGCACACATCCCGACATTACCGCCCTTATCCCGACATTACCGCCTACATCCTGACATTACCGCCCACATCCCCGCACACATCCCAACATCCCTGCACACATCCCGACATCACCGCACACATCCCGACATTACCGCCCACATCCCGACATTACCGCCCACATCCCGACATTACTGCCTACATCCTGACATTACTGCCCACATCCCCGCACACATCCCGACATCCCCGCACACATCCCGACATCACCGCACACATCCCGACATTACCGCCCACATCCCGACATTACCGCCCACATCCCGACATTACCTCCGACATCCCCGCACACATCCCGACATTACCTCCGACATCCCCGCACACATCCCGACATTACCTCCGACATCCCCGCACACATCCTGACATTACTTCCGACATCCCCGCACACATCCCGACATTACATCCGACATCCCCGCACACATCCTGACATTACCGCCTACATCCCCGCACACATCCTGACATTACCTCCGACATCCCCGCACACAACCCAACATTCCCGCACACATCCTGACATTACCGCCTACATCCCCGCACACATCCTGACATTACCGCCTACATCCCCGCACACATCCTGACATTACCGCCTACATCCCCGCACACATCCTGACATTACCTCCGACATCCCCGCACACATCCTGACATTACCGCCTAAATCCCCGCACACATCCTGACATTACCTCTGACATCCCCTCACACATCCTGACATTACCTCCGACATCCCCGCACACATCCTGACATTACCGCCTACATCCCCGCACACATCCTGACATTACCTCCGACATCCCCGTACACAACCCGACATTCCCCATTCCCGCACACATCCTGACATTACCGCCGACATCCAGGCACACATCCGACATCCCCGCACACAGTCCGACACTACAGCCCTCATCACCGCACACACACCGGCATTACCTCAGTGATGTCCCCGCTGATAGCGCGGCTCACTTCAGTTTCTGCGTGGAGCTGACAGGAGCGGCGATGTTTTTAGGGCCGCTCCTGTCAGCTTCATGTAGCAGAGCTGGATGTGTCGCGGGACCTCGTGGATTACGCCGGACCTCGAGGTGTGTTTGGGGATTTTAATAAAGTGGCGAAAGAGGGTGTTTTTTGTCTTTTATTTCAAATAAAGGATTTTTCAGGTGTATGTGTTTATTTACTTTCACCAGGTTAATCATTGGGGGGTGTCTCATAGACGCCTGCAATGATTAACTAGAACTTAGTGGCAGCTATAGGCTGCCATTAACTCCTTATTTCCCAGATTGCCACCGCACCAGGGCAGTTCTGGACGAGCCGGGTACAGGCCCGAGACTGTCGCATCTAATCCATGTGGCAATTCCGGGCGGCTGGTGGCTGATATTTTTAGGCTGGGGGGCACCCCATAACGTGGGGCTCCCCATCCTGAGAATACCAGCCTTCAGCCGTGTGGCTTTACCCTGGCTGGTATTAAAATTGGGGGGGACCGCACGCCGTTTTTTTTTTAAATTATTTATTTATTTATTTTACTACACTACATAGACCTGCCCACCGGCGGCTGTGATTGGTTGCAGTGAGACAGCTGTCACTCAGCATGGGGGCGTGTCTGACTGCAACCAATCATAGGCGCCGGTGGGCTGGTAAAGCAGGGAATACGGAGATTGAATAATGGGCGGCCGGCATTTTAAAAAGCAGGAGAAGCCGCCCTAGCAGTGTGACAGCCGTGCAGCTGATCGGTGAGTATGAGAGAGGGGAGAGAGGGATAGACCGACAGAGAGAGAGAGAGACCAACCGACAGGGAGACACAGAGACCGACAGACCGAAAGAGAGAGAGACCGACATACAACCAATACGCACAAAAGATGTTACATGTCACTTCTTAGAGAGCTGCGCTCTAATACGCCACATGCGCACGGCTCCTGCATAATTTTCATAGATTATGCTGGGGACGCAGGACGCATGCAGTTACGCTGCGGTGCAGATCGCAGCGTAACTGCATGTAAATACGCAACATGCGCACATAGCCCAAGAGTTTTAACATGACACTTGGCTTATAAATTGGCCAATCCATGTTAGCCTGACAGCCAACAACAAGGCATATCTTTGTCATGATGACCCTATGCTAATATATCTCTACCCGAGTTAAAAAACCTGCAAGTTTTGGGCAGGTAGGATCCAGCTAAAATGAAAACTTTTGACTGAAGGGCGGAGTGCACAGTCAGAAAGGAATGGAATACAAATATAAAAGACTAACCAGGTTAACCTTCCAGCAGGATAACGACCCTAAACATTCTGCCAGAGCTACAATGGAATAATTTAGATCAAAGCATATTTATGTGTTTGAATGGCTCAGTCAAAGCTCAGACCTAAATCTTACTGAGAACCTGTGGCAAGATGTGACAATTGCTGTTCATAAATGCTCTCCATCGAATCTAGAGCTATTTTGCAAATATTTCCACCTCTAAGGGCTCGTGCGCATGTTGCGTAATTGCATGCATTTACGCTGCGCTTAGCATTGCAGCATAAAGGCATGCGTCCTGTGTCCCCTACAAAATCTATGTAGATTGTGCATAATCCGTGCGCATGATGCTTTTTTGAGCGCAGTGATTTGGATGCTAAAATTTTGACCCAAATGCGTGCATTCAAAAAAGCAGCATGTCAATTATTCCGTGCGCTTTGGATGCAGCTCCCACTCTGTCTACGGTTGGGGCAGCATCCCAAGCACATGAAATCGGGATTTATTCTGCTGAAACACTGCCTCCATTACGCAGTATTTCTGCAGCGATTTGAAATAAACATGCGCTGTCAAATCGCTGCAGAAAATTCAGCATA
The DNA here is from genome assembly GCF_048569485.1 of Anomaloglossus baeobatrachus. NCBI lineage: Eukaryota > Metazoa > Chordata > Amphibia > Anura > Aromobatidae > Anomaloglossus > Anomaloglossus baeobatrachus. The sequence goes on along the minus strand of NC_134353.1, from coordinate 645,509,736 downwards.
TACGTGCGAACAAGCCCTAAATGTGCAAAGCTGGAAGAGACATACCAAACAGACTTTGTATAGTAATTGGGGCAAAAGGTGATCCTGCAAGGTATTGTCTAAGGGGGTGGGATACAAATGCACATTACAATTTTCAGATTTGCATTTTTTTTTAAATAGTTAGAAAACCATGGAACATTTTCTTTACACTGCACAAATACCTGTTACTTAGTGTTGGTATTTCACATAACATCCCAATATCATACATTTACGTTTGTGGGTGTTACGTGAAAAAATGAGGAAAAGTTCAAGGAGTATGAATACTTTTTCAAGGCATTATACAACATTCATTAAAGAAGCACTCCCATTACAATTTTCATCCTCTTCATATATTGCAATCATCATATTTCATACTGCGTACTTACAATTTCCCGTGTTGCCCTTTAACCTAGTTAATTCTTCTCTTTTCCATTAGATCTATGAAATCACTGGATTAAAAACAGACTATCTGAATCCTTTTAAGCTCTTTGTGAAAAGAGGAAGTCTCTTTACTCTGCATAAGTTGTCCCCCATTCAATTCCTGATCCAGCTGCTCTACTCCTCCCTAATGACAAGGACTTTGCAGTGACGACTGAGGCTGGGAAAAAAGACTTCCTGTTTCTATAAAGCTTAGAAGGATTATGCTGTTGTTACCCCAGTGCGAGCTATTCAAACACTACAAGCACTCGCACTGGGCTGATCACCGAGCGTACCCGAGCACAGCGATGCTCGCATAAGTGCTTTGAATATGTATAGCATCCGAACTCTTTTTTTTTAGTAAAGTCTGTATTTGGTAGGAACAACGAACACCAAACCTTAGGTTTGCTCATCTTTAATTACAATGCACAGCAATGTGATGGTCAAATCAAGTTTGGTATACAAAGAAAGCTGCCTGAATTGCAGCACAACTTCATTGTAAAATGAAGTTGAAATGAAATTAATAGTGAAGAACTAAAGACTGAAAGTAGATTTTTAAACCATTACCAAATTCTCCATTAATCAATATTTAGTCTATCTAATGTTAGTTGCAGCCTAATGATCCAAGAATAGTTAAAACACAAACACATAAAAAAACATCTGAACTATTGCTCCTCTCTCTCTATTTACTGCTTTACATTCTATAAGTTTACAGTGAGAATTTCATGGCAATAATTTTTTGACTGTAGCAAATATCCTAAAGTGGACTAAAGTCATTTGTCCATATTGCAGTCAGATAGTCTGCAAACTGACCTCCAGGATAAATCTTACATGGCTATTATAATCAAAATAATATAAACTATAATATATTTTAATAATATATTTTATAAGTTATTTTTCATTTAGTTGACATTTTATATCCTCTTGCCTCCCTTTCTTGCCTCACTCTTCCCCTATTTTCTTTATAATCTACTTTTGGTGTACACTTGATTTGATCTTATTGCAATATAAGTTGACATTTTTTAGGAAATGTAATGCCCATTATTTTCCTGAAAGAAATATATTAGCTCAATGTGTTCTTAACATCTATCATATAGAGCTCAATAGGTTAGAAAAATCACAATAGACGGCAGAGTTTGGAGCAACTAATTAGCATATTTTTCAGACTATAAAACGCACCGGACTATAAGATGCACTCTTGTTTTAGAAGAGGAAAAATGAAAAAAAAAAATGGAAGTAAAACAATGTCGTCATGACACACTGTTATGTGGGGGGGTGGGTCTGCTGCTGACACTGTTATGGAGGTATTAATATCCCCAAATTCTGTACTCATATCCCCCATTCCAGGCCCCTTTCAGGTATATATGGCCTCCATCGGGGAATATGTATGTTCCCCATCCTTATATGTGTGATCCTTCAACCTGGTGTGTGTGTGTGTGTGTGTATAAATATATATATATATATATATATATATGATCCAACCCCATCCAGGTGTACAGTAATGCCTTTATATACTACTAGCTGTACTACCCGGCTTCACCCGGGTTAATAACTGCTGTTTAGTGATTAGCGAGTACTAAAAAGCTCGGGTGCTCGAAGCTCGGGCCGAGCCTCCCAAGATACTCGTGTACTCGGGCCGAGCAACGAGCCCAATGTTATCCTATGGGAGACCCGAGTATTTTTGTGAAATGACCCCCCGGCAGCATGGAGAAACCCTAAAAATGTCACAAAAGTCTCAGAAGAGTGCTCAAATGACATGACAACAGCATGGGGAAGACCCCTTGAAGCATTTATCACTCAAAAGTCACAGCTGTGAACAATTTTGTCCGCGTTTCACGCCATTTTTACGGACTCACCAGAAAACCTTCCAAAATGACCCCAAAATGATTTTTCATGGCAGAAATGTTAAGGGCACATACGCAATAGTGAGATAGAGCTGGTGTATGTTACTTTTTGAGATTAATACATGAAAGATTTTACGTGAAAACATTGTGTGGCACTCCGATGTCCCTGAGAAGAGACGTACATGAAGGCCTCTTGAGTCTAATGTGCCCATTTTGAGGAAGTGAGTCTTTGTAGTATTTTCCTTTGCCAGGGCAGTCCAAAATTGTGAGGTTCACCAATGCCCCTGCATACAGACGTGCATGAGGGCCTGTAAACCTGAAGTGCCCATTGGAAGGAAGTGGGTCTATTGTAGTATAGCCCTTAGGCAGGGCAGCCAAAAATTGGGAGGCTCCACGTTGTCCCTGGATAGAGACGTGCATGAGGGCCTGTAAACCTGAAGTGCCCATTGGAAGGAAGTGGGTCTATTGTAGTATAGCCCTTAGGCAGGGCAGCCAAAAATTGGGAGGCTCCACGTTGTCCCTGGATAGAGACGTGCATGAGGGCCTGTAAACCTGAAGTGCCCATTGGAAGGAAGTGGGTGTATTATAGTATAGCCCTTAGGCAGGGCAGCCAAAAATTGGGAGGCTCCACGTTGTCCCTGGATAGAGACGTGCATGAGGGCCTGTAAACCTGAAGTGCCCATTGGAAGGAAGTGGGTCTATTGTAGTATAGCCCTTAGGCAGGGCAGCCAAAAATTGGGAGGCTCCACGTTGTCCCTGGATAGAGACGTGCATGAGGGCCTGTAAACCTGAAGTGCCCATTGGAAGGAAGTGGGTGTATTATAGTATAGCCCTTAGGCAGGGCAGCCAAAAATTGGGAGGCTCCACGTTGTCCCTGGATAGAGACGTGCATGACGGCCTGTAAACCTGAAGTGCCCATTGGAAGGAAGTGGGTGTATTATAGTATAGCCCTTAGGCAGGGCAGCCAAAAATTGGGAGGCTCCACGTTGTCCCTGGATAGAGACGTGCATGAGGGCCTGTAAACCTGAAGTGCCCATTGGAAGGAAGTGGGTGTATTATAGTATAGCCCTTAGGCAGGGCAGCCAAAAATTGGGAGGCTCCACGTTGTCCCTGGATAGAGACGTGCATGAGGGCCTGTAAACCTGAAGTGCCCATTGGAAGGAAGTGGGTGTATTATAGTATAGCCCTTAGGCAGGGCAGCCAAAAATTGGGAGGCTCCACGTTGTCCCTGGATAGAGACGTGCATGAGGGCCTGTAAACCTGAAGTGCCCATTGGAAGGAAGTGGGTCTATTGTAGTATAGCCCTTAGGCAGGGCAGCCAAAAATTGGGAGGCTCCACGTTGTCCCTGGATAGAGACCTGTTAGGTTCTTAGAGCCTCCGTGCTTGCATTTAAAAACCGCACGTGTGTGCCTGTTGGTGGCAGCTTTCCGCTGCATTTGTGTGAGTTTTGCAAAACTTGGATATAACGCACAAGTCTAGTGAATAATACACATCAGCACAGCATTGCAAAATGCGCAAGGGCGTTGTCAACGAACAAGGAAGTGGACGTGATGGTGGTGCAGGCAGAGACCGAGGTTGTGTGCAAGCTCTAATTTCGCCACAACAAAGGGCCACATCTAGTCGCTCGCACGTCCTGTCCCAAATTCTTGGGGACCGCAGCAGTACACCGCTCTTGAACCAAGACCAGTGTCAACAGGTTGTTAGTTGGATAGCGGATAATGCTTCTAGTCAGATTGGCACCACCACAAACACTCTGTCTTCCACACGGTCAAGTGTCAGTAGCCGTGATACTGCACCGCACATTTCAGAACCTGATCCTCCTTCCTACCACCAGGCCGAGTACACGTCCACGGACATTACTGATCCCACACTTGTACACTCGGAAGAGCTGTTCGTTCACGTTTCCATTCACAAATTCTGGCCTCTCGCCAGCTCCTGTTGAAGTGGGCCATGACGAGATTGTATGTACAGATGCCCAAATATTTGAGCAGCCACGTTCTCACGAAGTTGGCAACGTGTCTCAACAAGGGGTGGACGATGATGAGACACAATTGTCAGGAAGTCAGGAGGAGGAGCAGGATGCGGAAGAGGAAGACGACGTGGTGGATGATCCAGTAACTGACCCAACCTGGCAGGAGGATATGCAGAGCGAGGACAGCAGTGCACAGGGGGAGGGAGGCGTAGCATCCCAACAGGCAGTAAGAAGCAGAGTGGTGGCCCCAGGCAGACGTCAGGCAACTGTTCCCCGGAACAACACGACACAAGGTGCCTGTACAAATGTTAGGTCTTCCCGAGTCTGGCTGTAATACTATTGTATGTATTGAGGATTTCGATTGCGTTAGGGCAATGACAACCAGAGACGAGTTCTTGGTGCAAGACGTTTATAATATGCAACCAGCAAATATGTACATAAACGGAACAAAAACACAGTAGAACATAAATACAGGAAATACCTTCCAGGGACGGAGCGAAAGGGAATTCCCGGGACCGCGCACCGGACTCCCCCAGGGAGACCACCAAGAGCGAACCCCTATACAGGGACTGTCTGGCAATCACCCCAGAAGCCCTAAATGCGCAGCAGCCGGGACACAAAAGGGCAATAGGTAAGTCCAAAAATGTCCGTACGTGATGTGAGTCCAGAGTGGTATTAAACGGAAGGAACCGGGCAGAAGTGCCGACCAAAGACGGCAAACGGAGTCCGGGCACAGCTAGATGATACCAGATGAAGTCCAGAGTCGGTGTCGGTTGTTTTCCAAGAGGATCCGAATAACAATCAGGAACCAAAAGCAGCAGGGCAGGAGCACACAGGAAGCAGTATACTCAGGCACTGGACTAAGCTTTAGGGGCGGCTTTTAAACAGATGGACAGGAAGTAGGGCAACAGAACAGAAAACTCCATGTTAACAAAGGGCAAGCTCTTTCAAAAGAAAACTGGAAAACCCGGAACTCTGACACTGGCAGTTTTTTAAGTTGGCTCCAGATGATTCTAAAAAGGCCATTTGCAACACCTGCCATGCCAGCATCAGCAGGGGTACCAAAACTAGCAGCCTGACCACCACCAGCATGATCAGGCACATGTCAGCCAAGCACCCGACTTTGTGGGAAGTACAACAGAGTCGAGGAGCAGTGCTTGCTGATGTCACTGCTACGTCTTCGCTGGTTGTGCATGCGAGCCAATCCCCTGTCCATGCTGCCTGAGAACAAGCCTCCTCCACTCCTGCACCTGCAGTTGCCTACGCAGAAAGAACACCATCATCAAGCACGTCCTTGTCCCAGCGCAGCGTTCAGTTATCCATTCAGCAAACCTTTGAACGCAGGCGCAAATACACTGCCAACACCCCACATGCCACAGTTCTAAATGCTAACATTTCGCGACTGCTTGCGCTGGAAATGTTGCCTTTTAGGCTGGTTGAGACAGAAGCATTCCGCGACATGATGGTGGCAGCTGTCCCACGTTACTCGGTCCACAGCCGCCACTATTTCTCCCGGTGTGCCGTCCCCGCATTGCATAACCACCACGTGTCACAAAACATCACACGTGCCCTGAACAACGCTGTTTCAGCCAAAGTCCACCTAACCACAGACACGTGGACAAGTGCATGTGGGCAAGGCCGCTACATCTCGTTGACGTCACACTGGGTTAATATTGTGCAAGCTGGGACCCAGTCTGAGCGAGGGACGGAACACGTCCTTCACACACCAAGTTTTGCAGGCCCTACCTCAGTCAGGGTTTCACACACACTCTACAGCTCCGGAATGTCATGCTCCTCAGCCTCCTCCTCCTCCTGCGCATCCTCATCCACTTTACCCTCCACACCAGTCCCAAGCTGGAAGTGTTGCGGGCGGAGGAGGGGACGGTGCGCTCTCCCACTGCTCGGGTCCGGCTGACGCTGCTCTACGGCTGCTGCTATCGCTCGTTGGCTCGAGCGATGGCCGGATCCCGGGGACTCGAGCGGCGCTACTCGCCCGTGAGTGAAAAGGGGTGGTTTGGGTTTTGGGGATATTGTCCGTGACACCACCCACGGTTGTGGTGATTGTGTGGACACCACCGCTGCTCTGGACGGGGATCCCGGGAGCCTGTGACAGGGAGCAGCTTTGTTGTTATTTCTCCCCTCCGTGGGTAGGGGGGTTGGTTGTCCCGGGGCCTGGTGATGGGGTAGAGATGGATGACAGGCGGGTTGCGGGGCCTGATGAGGTGCAGGGTCGCAGGGGCAGCGCTGTGCCGCACGGCATGGAGGTACTCACTCAGCCCAATGATGATGACACAGTTCACGGTAAAACAAGTGGCTGGATGGACGGGTCACTCGGACGGCTGCGGTTGTTCCTCCCTGCAGGTTAGTGATGACTGTCTCTCCCTGCACCTAAGTTAAGTGTTGGTAGTGATGGTTTCCCAACGGTAACCCGCTCCCCGACCTGGATATGGGCCGGAGGAGCCCCTTTTGCCCACAGGCGCTGGCCCTGGGAGACGGTTGCCCTTGGCGGTGGCGGTGTCTCCCCTTCACGGTTGTACGGTTGCCTTCTATCTGGACTTCAAAATGCTGTGGAGAGAAAAGCGCACATAGGGTCTTATCTGGCAAACAATGCAGGCTTAGAAAATGAAAACAGGTGCTCACCTATGGAAGTTGTGACAGGCACAACTCCTATGTATGCAGAAAATGGTCAAGCAGCAGCCCCGATGATGCAACAGGGAATCATGAATGGATAAGAAAGTCGGGTTTAACACTGCGCTAAAACCATGAAGCCAAACGATGTGATGAATTCTTTGCTATATTTTCTTTATTTAGGCCAGGCCTAAATAAAGAAAATATAGCAAAGAATTCATCACATCGTTTGGCTTCATGGTTTTAGCGCAGTGTTAAACCCGACTTTCTTATCCATTCATGATTCTATCTGGACTTGGCTGTTTGGAAACCCTGAGGTTCCCTTCACTAACGGATTTGGCAAATTCACGGCGACACCAAGCCTTGCCGGGATCCGAAAGTCCTCTGCCAATGGTGCTGGCTTCTCTTTGTATACCGGTCCGGTACGGCCGGGTCACCACCCGTCCACGGTCCTTACGGCAGACTCCAATCGGCCTCAACTGCAGACGGTCACCACATCCTGCCAACCTTGCTGTCCTGTCCGGTCCACACACCCGGACCAACTTCAGGCTCTTTGCTGTCACTTTTCTCCTCTCTACTACTTTCCTCCTTCCACTTCCTTAGCTTAACTCTCACTGCCTGTGTTTTCCCTCCTCCTCGGTGGGTGGAGACCAACCGCCTGGCTCCACACCCTGGTGTGGACAACAGCCCCTGGGGAAGGCAACAAGGATTTTGTGTTTTGACTATGATATGCCTGCAGGGAGTGTGGGGTGTTTAAGTGTTGTGCTCTGTGGCCCCTGGCTTGTCCAGGGCGACACAGAAGCACTGCAGCACTGCCTCGGCGAAGCGGCAACAGGCAGTGCTGAAGCTAATCTGCATAGGTGACAAACCCCACAATGCAGAAGAGGTGTGGACAGCTCTGAAACAGCAGGCAGATCACTGGCTCACAACTCTGAACCTAAAGCCAGGAAAGGTCGTGTGTGACAATGGCCGGAACCTGGTGGCGGCTTTGAGGCGAGGCCAGCTGACACATGTTCCATGCGTGGCCCATGTGCTCAACCTCGTGGTTCAGCGGTTTCTAAAGTCATACTCAGAGCTGTCTGATCTGCTGGTAAAAGTTCGCCGCCTGTCTGCACATTTTCGAAAGTCACCTACTGCTTCAGCCGGCCTTGCCGGCTTAAGACGCCGTTTGCATCTTCCGGCACACAGACTGGTGTGTGATGTCCCCACGCGTTGGAATTCAACTCTGCACATGTTGGTCAGGATATGTGAGCAGAAGAGGGCAGTTGTTGAGTACCTGCATCACCTAAGCCGTCGGGAAATGGGTCAAACTCCACACATAACACCTGAGGAGTGGAGAGGGATGTCCGACCTATGCACCATCCGCCAAAACTTTGAGGACTCCACCAAGATGGTGAGCGGCGATGACGACATTATTAGCGTCACCATACCGCTTCTCTGCCTTCTAAAATGGTCTCTGCTCAAAAAACAACCATGATGCATTGCAGGCGGAGCGCGATGAGTTTGAGCAAGAAACAGTAGTGGGTGTGGGTGATGATAACACACAGCCCAGCCTCGTCTCATCACAACGTGCAGTGGAGGACTATGACGAGGAGGAGGATGAAGACATGGAGCAACTCTCTGGCCAAATTGAGGATATGACATGCAGTCATATCCTCGGTTCAGCGTGGCTGGCCAGAGGACAGGGTAGATGATGAGGAGGAGGAGGAGGAGGAGGACAGCATGTTCAGTCATCGTGTTGGTCAGGATACTGAAGTGATGGCTGTTAAGAGTCTGGCACACATGGCTGACTTTATGGTAAGCTGCCTGTCTCGTGACCCTCGCGTTAAGAACATCTTGGCCGACAATCATTACTGGTTAGTAACACTGTTAGACCCACGCTAAAAGGACAACTTTATGTCTCTTATTCCCGAGGCGGAGAGGTCAGGCAAAATGCAGCAGTTCCAGAAGGCCATAGTCTCGGAAGTAGGCAAAGCATTCCCCTCACAAAACGCTAGCGGCATAGGTCAGGAATCAGTGGACAACCAAGGCGTACAGCCGAGAGGGGCACAAGTCCAATCCGCCAGAGGTAGGGGAACAGTCTTTAAGATGTGGGACAGTTTTCTCAGCCCCTCACATACCACAGCCCCTGAGGTGAGGGGTAGTGCCACAAGAAATCCTAAGTTTGCCCAGATGCTCAAGGAGTACCTTGCAGATCAAACAACTGTACTCCGACATTCCTCTGTGCCTTACAATTAATGTGTATCCAAGCTGGACACGTGGCATGAATTGGCTCTCTACGCCTTGGAAGTCCTGGCCTGCCCTGCCGCTAGCGTTTTGTCAGAGCGTGTTTTTAGTGCCGCAGGTGGAATCATTACAGATAAACGCACCCGCCTGTCAACTGTAAATGCTGACAGGCTGACTCTGATCAAGATGAACAAGGGTTGGATTTGGCCAGACTTCACCACACACACCAACAGCAAATTACAGCGGAATTTAAAGTTTGTAACGGGAATTTGCCATGTACCTCCACTCACCCATGGTAACACACTTCTGGACTTTGGCTAATCGCTGGACTGCTCCTCCTTCTCCTCATGCGCCATCATGGTGACCGTTACAATAGTTAAGCCGTTGTTTCAGGTATACCCCCAGTGGTAAATTTTTTCGCCCATTCTTTCTGAATGGGCATTACAACGACAGGAGACCCGCTCCTTTGCAATGGGAACAATGTTTTGAGGCCCTCATGCACATCTCTATCCAGGGACAATGTGGAGCCTCCCAATTTTTGGCTGCCCTGCCTAAGGGCTATACTACAATAGACCCACTTCCTTACAATGGGCACTTCATGTTTACAGGCCATCATGCACGTCTCTATCCAGGGACAATATGGAGCCTGACGCTGCCACCGACTGCCACACACGTGCTGTTTTTAAATGCAAGCACGGACGCAATAAGAACCTAACTGGTTTTTAGGAGCGACAATTACTGAGAAGTCTGACACTATCAGACACTGCTGACTGACGTGTATTATACACTAGACTTGTGCGTTATATAATAGTTTGTGCAAAACGCGCACCAGTACGCTGCCACCGACTGCCACACACGTGCTGTTTTTAAATGCAAGCACGGACGCAATAAGAACCTAACTGGTTTTTAGGAGCGACAATTACTGAGAAGTCTGACACTATCAGACACTGCTGACTGACGTGTATTATACACTAGACTTGTGCGTTATATAATAGTTTGTGCAAAACGCGCACCTGTACCCTGCCACCGACTGCCACACACGTGCTGTTTTTAAATGCAAGCACGGACGCAATAAGAACCTAACTGGTTTTTAGGAGCGACAATTACTGAGAAGTCTGACACTATCAGACACTGCTGACTGACGTGTATTATACACTAGACTTGTGCGTTATATAATAGATTGTGCAAAACGCGCACCTGTACGCTGCCACCGACTGCCACACACGTGCTGTTTTTAAATGCAAGCACGGACGCAATAAGAACCTAACTGGTTTTTAGGAGCGACAATTACTGAGAAGTCTGACACTATCAGACACTGCTGACTGACGTGTATTATACACTAGACTTGTGCGTTATATAATAGTTTGTGCAAAACGCGCACCTGTACCCTGCCACCGACTGCCACACACGTGCTGTTTTTAAATGCAAGCACGGACGCAATAAGAACCTAACTGGTTTTTAGGAGCGACAATTACTGAGAAGTCTGACACTATCAGACACTGCTGACTGACGTGTATTATACACTAGACTTGTGCGTTATATAATAGTTTGTGCAAAACGCGCACCTGTACGCTGCCACCGACTGCCACACACGTGCTGTTTTTAAATGCAAGCACGGACGCAATAAGAACCTAACTGGTTTTTAGGAGCGACAATTACTGAGAAGTCTGACACTATCAGACACTGCTGACTGACGTGTATTATACACTAGACTTGTGCGTTATATAATAGTTTGTGCAAAACGCGCACCTGTACGCTGCCACCGACTGCCACACACGTGCTGTTTTTAAATGCAAGCACGGACGCAATAAGAACCTAACTGGTTTTTAGGAGCGACAATTACTGAGAAGTCTGACACTATCAGACACTGCTGACTGACGTGTATTATACACTAGACTTGTGCGTTATATAATAGTTTGTGCAAAACGCGCACCTGTACCCTGCCACCGACTGCCACACACGTGCTGTTTTTAAATGCAAGCACGGACGCAATAAGAACCTAACTGGTTTTTAGGAGCGACAATTACTGAGAAGTCTGACACTATCAGACACTGCTGACTGACGTGTATTATACACTAGACTTGTGCGTTACATAATAGTTTGTGCAAAACGCGCACCTGTACCCTGCCACCGACTGCCACACACGTGCTGTTTTTAAATGCAAGCACGGACGCAATAAGAACCTAACTGGTTTTTAGGAGCGACAATTACTGAGAAGTCTGACACTATCAGACACTGCTGACTGACGTGTATTATACACTAGACTTGTGCGTTATATAATAGTTTGTGCAAAACGCGCACCTGTACGCTGCCACCGACTGCCACACACGTGCTGTTTTTAAATGCAAGCACGGACGCAATAAGAACCTAACTGGTTTTTAGGAGCGACAATTACTGAGAAGTCTGACACTATCAGACACTGCTGACTGACGTGTATTATACACTAGACTTGTGCGTTATATAATAGTTTGTGCAAAACGCGCACCTGTACGCTGCCACCGACTGCCACACACGTGCTGTTTTTAAATGCAAGCACGGACGCAATAAGAACCTAACTGGTTTTTAGGAGCGACAATTACTGAGAAGTCTGACACTATCAGACACTGCTGACTGACGTGTATTATACACTAGACTTGTGCGTTATATAATAGTTTGTGCAAAACGCGCACCTGTACCCTGCCACCGACTGCCACACACGTGCTGTTTTTAAATGCAAGCACGGACGCAATAAGAACCTAACTGGTTTTTAGGAGCGACAATTACTGAGAAGTCTGACACTATCAGACACTGCTGACTGACGTGTATTATACACTAGACTTGTGCGTTATATAATAGTTTGTGCAAAACGCGCACCTGTACCCTGCCACCGACTGCCACACACGTGCTGTTTTTAAATGCAAGCACGGACGCAATAAGAACCTAACTGGTTTTTAGGAGCGACAATTACTGAGAAGTCTGACACTATCAGACACTGCTGACTGACGTGTATTATACACTAGACTTGTGCGTTATATAATAGTTTGTGCAAAACGCGCACCTGTACCCTGCCACCGACTGCCACACACGTGCTGTTTTTAAATGCAAGCACGGACGCAATAAGAACCTAACTGGTTTTTAGGAGCGACAATTACTGAGAAGTCTGACACTATCAGACACTGCTGACTGACGTGTATTATACACTAGACTTGTGCGTTATATAATAGTTTGTGCAAAACGCGCACCTGTACCCTGCCACCGACTGCCACACACGTGCTGTTTTTAAATGCAAGCACGGACGCAATAAGAACCTAACTGGTTTTTAGGAGCGACAATTACTGAGAAGTCTGACACTATCAGACACTGCTGACTGACGTGTATTATACACTAGACTTGTGCGTTATATAATAGTTTGTGCAAAACGCGCACCTGTACGCTGCCACCGACTGCCACACACGTGCTGTTTTTAAATGCAAGCACGGACGCAATAAGAACCTAACTGGTTTTTAGGAGCGACAATTACTGAGAAGTCTGACACTATCAGACACTGCTGACTGACGTGTATTATACACTAGACTTGTGCGTTATATAATAGTTTGTGCAAAACGCGCACCTGTACGCTGCCACCGACTGCCACACACGTGCTGTTTTTAAATGCAAGCACGGACGCAATAAGAACCTAACTGGTTTTTAGGAGCGACAATTACTGAGAAGTCTGACACTATCAGACACTGCTGACTGACGTGTATTATACACTAGACTTGTGCGTTATATAATAGTTTGTGCAAAACGCGCACCTGTACCCTGCCACCGACTGCCACACACGTGCTGTTTTTAAATGCAAGCACGGACGCAATAAGAACCTAACTGGTTTTTAGGAGCGACAATTACTGAGAAGTCTGACACTATCAGACACTGCTGACTGACGTGTATTATACACTAGACTTGTGCGTTATATAATAGTTTGTGCAAAACGCGCACCTGTACACTGCCACCGACTGCCACACACGTGCTGTTTTTAAATGCAAGCACGGACGCAATAAGAACCTAACTGGTTTTTAGGAGCGACAATTACTGAGAAGTCTGACACTATCAGACACTGCTGACTGACGTGTATTATACACTAGACTTGTGCATTATATAATAGTTTGTGCAAAACGCGCACCTGTACCCTGCCACCGACTGCCACACACGTGCTGTTTTTAAATGCAAGCACGGACGCAATAAGAACCTAACTGGTTTTTAGGAGCGACAATTACTGAGAAGTCTGACACTATCAGACACTGCTGACTGACGTGTATTATACACTAGACTTGTGCATTATATAATAGTTTGTGCAAAACGCGCACCTGTACCCTGCCACCGACTGCCACACACGTGCTGTTTTTAAATGCAAGCACGGACGCAATAAGAACCTAACTGGTTTTTAGGAGCGACAATTACTGAGAAGTCTGACACTATCAGACACTGCTGACTGACGTGTATTATACACTAGACTTGTGCGTTATATAATAGTTTGTGCAAAACGCGCACCTGTACCCTGCCACCGACTGCCACACACGTGCTGTTTTTAAATGCAAGCACGGACGCAATAAGAACCTAACTGGTTTTTAGGAGCGACAATTACTGAGAAGTCTGACACTATCAGACACTGCTGACTGACGTGTATGATACACTAGACTTGTGCGTTATATAATAGTTTGTGCAAAACGCGCACCTGTACGCTGCCACCGACTGCCACACACGTGCTGTTTTTAAATGCAAGCACGGACGCAATAAGAACCTAACTGGTTTTTAGGAGCGACAATTACTGAGAAGTCTGACACTATCTGGACTGTTTTACACTGTGTACACCAGCCCCAGATATGATGAAGGCTGGTATACGGTCACCACTAGGAATGGCTATATACCCTGCCTGCCTGCCTGTATACTGCTACAATAGTCCTGACAAGGACTCTTCTGGTCACTAGCCTGTATTCCGACCTGGCTATACCCTGCCTGTATATAGCAACAATAGTCCTGAGAAGGACTCTGCTACTGTACTCCGACCTGGCTATACCCTGCCTGCCTGTATACAACTAGAATAGTCCTGAGAAGGACTTCTGGTCACACTGTTTGCAGCCCTGCTCCGGAACTAACTATAAAGGGCCGCAAAGCTTTCCCTGAATCAGCGACACTCTCCCTACACTGACTGTCTGAATAGCTGTGAGCAGAGCACAGCGCGCCGGCCGATATAAAGGCTCGGTCACGCTGTGCAGGCCGGCCAATCACTGCAATTCCACAACTAACAGGGCTGTGGCATTGCAGTGGTCTGCCAGCCAATCCCTGCATGAGGGCTGGCTCTCAAAAGAGCGCCAACATGCAGAAATGAAGACCACGAGTACAGCACGAGTATCGCGAGATTACTCGGTCCCCGCCGAGCAGCCCGAGTACAGCGATACTCGTGCGAGTACCGAGTAGTGACAAGCATGCTCGCTCATCACTACTGCTGTTAACAAAATAGAATGTATTAACAAAAATGTATTCTGCACACCAAAACCACAAAACAAATAGATAGAAATGTAATTATTAAAAGGCAAAAACTAAGCTAATAGAAGCATTTCACAACATATATTTCAACACCACAGATATTCCACACAGATTTAACTAAATTTGCCAAGTAATGTGCCCCGTCTGTCTCTTTCCAGGTCTGTCTCTGTCTGTCTCTTTCACCGTGTATCTCTGTCTGTCTCTTTCCCCATCTGTCTGTCTCTGTCTCTTTTTTTGTCTGTCTCTATCTCTCTGTTTCTTTCCCCATCTGTCTCTTTCCCAGGTCTGTCTCTTTCCGAGTCTGTCTCCTTGTCTCTTTGTCTGTCTCTTTCCCTGTCTGCCTGTCTCTGTCTGTCTCTTTCCTTGTCGGTCTCTATTTCTCTGTCTTTTTCCCCATCTGTCTCTATCAAGGTCTGTGTCTTTCCCCATCTATCTTTGTCTGTCTCTCTGGCTGTCTCCTTTTTCCCTGTCTGCCTGTTTCTGTCCCTGTCTGCATGCCTGTCTGTCTCTTTCCCCATCTGTCTCTTTCCAGGTCTGTCTCTTTCCAGGTCTGTCTCTTTCCAGTTAAACATCAATTGTCCTTATTGAACACGCACTTCAAACTGAACACAAAACAACAACCTGGACATTATAGTGGCCAGGTATGAAGTAGAAGTGAATAGATACTTTTTTTTAAAAGTACAAAACTTTATTGGTATAAATTCAAATATTAAAAACAGGAAGAGCCCACATAACGGAGCACAAAATCCCTTGGTGTCAACCCTCTTAATATATGATCACAATTCATACACTTACCGTATTAAAGGGAACCTGTCAGCAGAAATTTCCCCTAAAACCTAAAAGATTCCCCCTCTGCAGCTCCTGGGCTGCATTCTAGAAAGGTCCCTGTTATTATTGTGCCCCCTTTCTGACCAAAATACAGAGTTTATAAAGTGGTACCTTTTTGGATTTGGATTCTGTAAATGTGACACGGGGGCGGGCTGCCTGGCGTCCGTTATTCTGCCTCCTGCCGCTTTAGGCCGTCCCCCATCACTCCTTTCCATAGCTGTGGACGCCGCCCAGTGCTCCACAGGTCCCCGCGCATGCCCAGTGCTCATCTCTCGTGGATGAGCACTGTGCCCAGTGTCACCGCTGGTGACGTGCGCGCAGGCTTTAGATTATGGGCGGTGCTGTGATGTTTATTACCAAGCAACCGCCCATAATCGCGGGACCGCGCTTTCCCCCTCGGCGTCCTTCGTTCTGCGCAAGCGCGGTGCTGCTGACCCCACGTCACCTCCTTGCCATCTTGCCCTGAGGCAGGAAATAGATGAGAAGGAGGTGACGTGGGGTCAGCAGCACCGCGCTTGCGCAGAACGAAGGACGCCGAGGGGGAAAGCGCGGTCCCGCGATTATGGGCGGTTGCTTGGTAATAAACATCACAGCACCGCCCATAATCTAAAGCCTGCGCGCACGTCACCAGCGGTGACACTGGGCACAGTGCTCATCCACGAGAGATGAGCACTGGGCATGCGCGGGGACCTGTGGAGCACTGGGCGGCGTCCACAGCTATGGAAAGGAGTGATGGGGGGATGGCCTAAAGCGGCAGGAGGCAGAATAACGGACGCCGGAAAGCCCGCCCCCGTGTCACATTTACAGAATCCAAATCCAAAAAGGTACCACTTTATAGACTCTGTATTTTGGTCAGAAAGGGGGCACAATAATAACAGGGACCTTTCTAGAATGCAGGCCAGGAGCTGCAGAGGGGGAATCTTTTAGGTTTTAGGGGAAATTTCTGCTGACAGGTTCCCTTTAAACTCTCACGAATGTCCTATTGTATGGAATCTGACAGTTGATGACGAGGACGGTGTATATCAGGTTTATGTAGTCTAAAGATCAAAATATCCAGTTACAGCATCATCCTTGCATCAACAGACAGATGGTGACAATTTCAGACTACTGACAACTGTGTTACTATAAACCGGATCAACGTATGAGAAAATACCATGTATCTGTAATTTACTGTTTACTACAGTGTAACATACCGTGATTATGACAAAAATAACAATACTGCGACTTTGAGACCACAATACTTAAAGGAGAAGCATATATATCATCTACCAGTCAGTAGATAGAAATTAATAATGCTGCAATTTCAGATATATATTACTAGATATCAAAGGAGGAGCATATATACCATCTGCTGGTCAGTGATAGGGCCAATGTAGTTCTATCTGAAGCTTAGAACCAGTATCAATTTGTATTGACCTCCACATTAACAAGCAGATGGTAGCAGCTTCTAATGCTGACATCCATGCATAGAGCAATTGGAGTCAGTCAGGAAACATGCACTGAAACAAAAAACAGATAGAATGCTTGCTAGCTAACACATCAGTCAGAAGTCAGAAACGTATTATAGCTTTAGAATGGTAAGTGCAAAAAAGGGACAAAATACCTAGAGAGGGTCACCTGGCCATGTGCTCCACAACCCTGGATGCCGTTTCGCCTCGCTTCTTCAAAAGGGGCGTGAAGAAGCGAGGCGAAATGGCATCAGGGGTGTTAGCTACCAAGCATTCTATCTGTTTTTTGTTTCAGTGCATGTTTCCTGACTGACTCCAATTAGTGATGAGCGAGTATGCTTGTTACTACTCGGTACTCGCACGAGTATCACTGTACTCGGGCTACTCGGCGGGGACCGAGTAATCTCGCGATACTCGTGCTGTACTCGTGGTCTTCATCCCTGCATGTTGGCGCTCTTTTGAGAGCCAGCCCTCATGCAGGGATTGGCTGGCAGACCACTGCAATGCCACAGCCCTGTTAGTTGTGGAATTGCAGTGATTGGCCGGCCTGCACAGCGTGACCGAGCCTTTATACCGGCGGGCGCGCTGTGCTCTGCTCACAGCCATCCAGACAGTGAGTGCAGGGAGAGTGTTGCTGCTTCAGGGAAAGGTTTGCGGCCCTTTATAGCTATTTCCGTAGCAGGGCTGCAAACAGTGTGACCAGAAGTCCTTCTCAGGACTATTATAGTTGTATACAGGCAGGCAGGATATAGCCAGGTCGGAGTACAGTAGCAGAGTCCTTCTCAGGACTATTGTTGCTGTAAACAGGCAGGGTATAGCCAGGTCGGAATACAGGCTAGTGACCAGAAGAGTCCTTGTCAAGGACTATTGTAGCAGTATACAGGCAGGCAGGCAGGCAGGGTATATAGCCATTACTAGTGGTGACCGTATACCAGCCTTCATCATCATATCTGGGGCTGGTGTACACAGTCTAAAACAGTCCAGATAGTGTCAAACTTCTCAGTAATTGTCGCTCCTAAAAACCTGTTAGGTTCTTAGTGCGTCCGTGCTTGCATTTAAAAACCGCACGTGTGTGCCTGTCGGTGGCAGCGTACAGGTGCACGATTTGCACAAACTATTATATAACGCACAAGTCTAGTGTATAATACACGTCAGTCAGCAGTGTCTGATAGTGTCAGACTTCTCAGTAATTGTCGCTCCTAAAAACCTGTTAGGTTCTTAGTGCGTCCGTGCTTGCATTTAAAAACCGCACGTGTGTGCCTGTCGGTGGCAGCGTACAGGTGCACGATTTGCACAAACTTGGATATAACGCACAAGTCTAGTGAATACACGTCAGCACAGCATTGCAAAATGTGCAAGGGCGTTGGCAAGGAACAAGGAAGTGGACGTGATGGTGGTGCAGGCAGAGGCCGAGGTCGTGGGCAGGCTCTAATTTCGCCACAACAAAGGGCCACATCTAGTCGCTCGCACGTCCTGTCCCAAATTCTTGGGGACCGCAGCAGTACACCGCTCTTGAACCAAGACCAGTGTCAACAGGTTGTTAGTTGGATAGCGGATAATGCTTCCAGTCAGATTGGCACCACCACAAACACTCTGTCTTCCACACGGTCAAGTGTCAGTAGCCGTGATACTGCACCGCACATTTCAGAACCTGATCCTCCTTCCTACCACAAGGCTGAGTACACGTCCTCGGACATTACTGATCCCATACTTGGACACTCGGAAGAGCTGTTCACGTTTCCATTCGCACATTCTGGCCTCTCGCCAGCTCATGTTGAAGTGGGTCATGAGGAGATCGTATGTACAGATGCCCAAATATTTGAGCAGCCACGTTCTAACGAAGTTGGCAACGTGTCTCAACAAGGGGTGGACGATGATGAGACACAATTGTCAGGAAGTCAGGAGGAGGAGCAGGGTGCGGAAGAGGAAGACAACGTGGTGGATGATCCAGTAACTGACCCAACCTGGCAGGAGGATATGCAGAGCGAGGACAGCAGTGCACAGGGGGAGGGAGGCGTAGCATCCCAACAGGCAGTAAGAAGCAGGGTGGTGGCTCCAGGCAGAAGTCAGGCAACCGTTCCCCGGAACAAAAACACGACACAAGGTGCCTGTACAAATGTTAGGTCTTCCCGAGTCTGGCAGTTTTTTAAGTTGGCTCCAGATGATTCTAAAAAAGCCATTTGCAACACCTGCCGTGCCAGCATCAGCAGGGGTACCAAAACTAGCAGCCTGACCACCACCAGCATGATCAGGCACATGTCAGCCAAGCACCCGACTTTGTGGGAAGTACAACAGAGTCGAGGAGCAGTGCTTGCTGATGTCACTGCTACGTCTTCGCTTGTTGTGCATGCGAGCCAATCCCCTGTCCATGCTGCCCGCGAACAAGCCTCCTCCGGTCCTGCACCTGCAGTTGCCTACGCAGAAATAACACCATCATCAAGCACGTCCTTGTCCCAGTGCAGCGTTCAGTTATCCATTCAGCAAACCTTTGAACGCAGGCGCAAATACACTGCCAACGCCCCACATGCCACAGTTCTAAATGCTAACATTTCGCGACTGCTTGCGCTGGAAATGTTGCCTTTTAGGCTGGTGGAGACAGAAGCATTCCGCGACCTGATGGCGGCAGCTGTCCCACGTTACTCGGTCCCCAGCCGCCACTATTTCTCCCGGTGTGCCGTCCCCTCGTTGCATAACCACGTGTCACAAAACATCACACGTGCCCTGAACAACGCTGTTTCACCCAAAGTCCACCTAACCACAGACACGTTGACAAGTGCTTGTGGGCAAGGCCGCTACATCTCGTTGACGGCACACTGGGTTAATATTGTGGAAGCTGGGACCCAGTCTGAGCGAGGGACGGAACACGTCCTTCCCACACCAAGGTTTGCAGGCCCTACCTCAGTCAGGGTTTCACCCACACTCTACAGCTCCGGAATGTCATGCTCTTCAGCCTCCTCCTCCTCCTGCGCATCCTCATCCACTTTACCCTCCACACCAGTCCCAAGCTGGAAGCACTGCAGCACTGCCTCGGCGAAGCAGCAGCAGGCTGTGCTGAAGCTAATCTGCATAGGTGACAAACCCCACAATGCAGAAGAGGTGTGGACAGCTCTGAAACAGCAGGCAGATCACTGGCTCACACCTCTGAACCTAAAGCCAGGAAAGGTCGTGTGTGACAATGGCCGGAACCTGGTGGCGGCTTTGAGGCGAGGCCAGCTGACACATGTTCCATGCGTGGCCCATGTGCTCAACCTCGTGGTTCAGCGGTTTCTAAAGTCATACCCAGAGCTATCTGATCTGCTGGTAAAAGTTCGCCGCCTGTCTGCACATTTTCGAAAGTCACCTACTGCTTCAGCCGGCCTTGCCGGCTTTCAGCGCCGTTTGCATCTTCCGGCTCACAGACTGGTGTGTGATGTCCCCACGCGTTGGAATTCAACTCTGCACATGTTGGTCAGGATATGTGAGCAGAAGAGGGCAGTTGTTGAGTACCTGCATCACCTAAGCCGTCGGGAAATGGGTCAAACTCCACACATAACACCTGAGGAGTGGAGATGGATGTCCGACCTATGTACCATCCTCCAAAACTTTGAGGACTCCACCAAGATGGTGAGTGGTGATGACGCCATTATTAGCGTCAGCATACCGCTTCTCTGCCTTCTAAAACGGTCTCTGCTCAAAAACAAACATGATGCATTGCAGGCGGAGCGCGATGAGTTGCAGCAAGAAACAGTAGTGGGTGTGGGTGATAACACAGCCCAGCCTCGTCTCATCACAACGTGCAGTGGAGGACTATGACGAGGAGGAGGATGAAGACATGGAGCAACTCTCCGGCCAAATTGAGGATATGACATGCACACCAGTCATATCCTCGGTTCAGCGTGGCTGGCCAGAGGACAGGGTAGATGAGGAGGAGGAGGAGTAGGAGGAGGAGGAGGACAGCATGTTCAGTCATCGTGTTGGTCAGGATACTGAAGTACTGGCTGTTAAGAGTCTGGTGCACATGGCTGACTTTATGGTAAGCTGCCTGTCTCGTGACCCTCGCGTTAAGAACATCTTGGCCGACAATCATTACTGGTTGGTAACACTGTTAGACCCACGCTACAAGGAGAACTTTATGTCTCTTATTCCCGAGGCGGAGAGGTCAACCAAAATGCAGCAGTTCCGGAAGGTCATAGTCACGGAAGTAGGCAAAGCATTCCCCTCACAAAACGCTAGCGGCATAGGTCAGGAATCAGTGGACAACCAAGGCGTACAGCCGAGAGAGGCACAAGTCCAATCCAATCCGCTAGAGATAGGGGAACAGTCTTTAAGATGTGGGACAGTTTTCTCAGCCCCTCACGTACCACAGCCCCTGAGGTGCGGGGTAGTGCCACAAGAAATCCTAAGTTTGCCCAGATGCTCAAGGAGTACCTTGCAGATCGAACAACTGTACTCCGACATTCCTCTGTGCCTTACAATTATTGGGTATCCAAGGTGGACACGTGGCATGAATTGGCTCACTACGCCTTGGAAGTCCTGGCCTGCCCTGCCGCTAGCGTTTTGTCAGAGCGTGTTTTTAGTGCCGCAGGTGGAATCATTACAGATAAACGCACCCGCCTGTCAACTGAAAATGCTGACAGGCTGACTCTGATCAAGATGAACAAGGGTTGGATTGGGCCAGACTTCACCACACCACCAGCAAATGAGAGCGGAATTTAAAGTTTGAAACGGGAATTTGCCATGTACCTCCACTCACCTATGGGTACACACTTCTGGACTTTGGATAATCGCTGGACTGCTCCTCCTTCTCCTCATGCGCCACCATGATGACCGTTACAATAGTTAGGCCTTTGTTTCAGGTATACCCCCAGTGGTAATTTTTTTCGCCCATTCTTTCAGAATGGACATTACAACGACAGAAGACCCGCTCCTTTGCAATGGGAACAATGTTTTGAGGCCCTCATGCACGTCTCTATCCAGGGACAATGTGGAGCCTCCCAATTTTTGGCTGCCCTGCCAAAGGGCTATACTACAATACACCCACTTCCTGACAATGGACACTTCAGGTTTACAGGCCCTCATGCACGTCTCTATCCAGGGACAACGTGGAGCCTCCCAATTTTTGGCTGCCCTGCCAAAGGGCTATACTACAATAGACCCACTTCCTTACAATGGGCACTTCAGGTTTACAGGCCCTCATGCATGTCTCTATCCAGGGACAACGTGGAGCCTCCCAATTTTTGGCTGCCCTGCCAAAGGGCTATACTACAATAGACCCACTTCCTTACAATGGGCACTTCAGGTTTACAGGCCCTCATGCACGTCTCTATCCAGGGACAACGTGGAGCCTCCCAATTTTTGGCTGCCCTGCCAAAGGGCTATACTACAATAGACCCACTTCCTTACAATGGGCACTTCAGGTTTACAGGCCCTCATGCACGTCTCTATCCAGGGACAACGTGGAGCCTCCCAATTTTTGGCTGCCCTGCCAAAGGGCTATACTACAATACACCCACTTCCTGACAATGGACACTTCAGGTTTACAGGCCCTCATGCACGTCTCTATCCAGGGACAACGTGGAGCCTCCCAATTTTTGGCTGCCCTGCCAAAGGGCTATACTACAATAGACCCACTTCCTTACAATGGGCACTTCAGGTTTACAGGCCCTCATGCACGTCTCTATCCAGGGACAACGTGGAGCCTCCCAATTTTTGGCTGCCCTGCCAAAGGGCTATACTACAATAGACCCACTTCCTTACAATGGGCACTTCAGGGTTACAGGCCCTCATGCACGTCTCTATCCAGGGACAACGTGGAGCCTCCCAATTTTTGGCTGCCCTGCCAAAGGGCTATACTACAATAGACCCACTTCCTTACAATGGGCACTTCAGGGTTACAGGCCCTCATGCACGTCTCTATCCAGGGACAATGTGGAGCCTCCCAATTTTTGGCTGCCCTGCCAAAGGGCTATACTACAATAGACCCACTTCCTCAAAATGGGCACATTAGACTCAAGAGGCCTTTATGTACGTCTCTTCTCAGGGACATCGGAGTGCCACACAATGTTTTCATGTAAAATCTTTCATGTAATCTCCAAAAGTAACATACACCAGCTCTATCTCACTATTGCGTATGTGCCCTTAACATTTCCGCCATGAAAATTCATTTTGGTGTCATTTTGGAAGGTTTTCTGGTGAGTCCGTAAAAATGGCGTAAAACGCGGACAAAATTGTTCACAGCTGTGACTTTTGAGTGATAAATGCTTCAAGGGGTCTTCCCCA
Organism: Anomaloglossus baeobatrachus; assembly: GCF_048569485.1. Taxonomy (NCBI): domain Eukaryota; kingdom Metazoa; phylum Chordata; class Amphibia; order Anura; family Aromobatidae; genus Anomaloglossus; species Anomaloglossus baeobatrachus. The sequence goes on along the minus strand of NC_134353.1, from coordinate 645,486,591 downwards.
TGCTGTTGCCATGTCATTTGAGCACTCTTCTGAGACTTTTGTGACATTTTTAGGGTTTCTACATGCTGCCGGGGGTCATTTCATAAAAATACTCGGGTCTCCCATAGGATAACATTGGGCTCGGAGCTCGGGCCGAGTACAAGAGTATCTTGGGATGCTCGGCCCGAGCCTCGAGCACCCGAGCTTTTTAGTACTCGCTCATCACTAACTCCAATTGCTCTATGCATGGATGTCAGCATTAGAAGCTGCTACCATCTCCTTGTTAATGTGGAGGTCAATACAAATTGATACTGGTTCTAAGTAGAGTTGAGCGCGGTTCGCGGTTCTCCAGTTCGCGGTTCGAGTGATTTTGGGGCTGTTCTAGATCGAATTAGAACTCGAGCTTTTTTGCTAAAGCTCGATAGTTCTAGATACGTTCGAGAACGGTTCTAGCAGCAAAAAGCAGGGATTTTTACAGCTGCAGTGTGCAGGAGCCATCGCTGGCAGCCTGCCACAAGCTGGTAACCAAGATAAACATCAGGTATCCAACCAAAGCGCTTTGGTTAGTAACCCGATGTTTATCCTAGTTACGTGCAGAAAGCCCACACTTCCCTGCTCAGCTCGCTCCGCCCCCTCCTGCCCGCGGCATACACGTACACACACACACACACACACACACACTCTGCACACATGGTCCCGCTCGGCTTACCTGCGGTGATGAAGTCCCGCCATCCCGACCTCAGCGCTGTCACTGTCCTCCATGGCCGCCGCTTGTCACATCACCTTCTCTCGCTTCTGACCCGAGACTGACTAGCGGTGACGTCACGGGCCTCTCGCGATACTTGGCTGTGAAGGCGGCGGTCATTGAACTCAGTGACAGGTGCTGTCAGTGTGCTGGAGATCAGCGCAGGTAATGTACCTCGCTGACAGCAGCACTTGTCATGCCCTGCAGTGACCTGGGCTGACCCATTGATGTTAGCTCAGGTCACTGCATTGCTCTCCCAGCCAATGGGGAACATTCTGCTCTTCATTGACTGGGACAGTGTGGATCGTCATGGCAACCCCTTGGATTACACCAGACCTGGATTTGTTTTTCTTTCTAATAAATTGGTTAAAGAGGGAATGTTTTGGGGAGTGTTTTTTCAAATAAAAATGTGTTTGTCGTCTATTTATTTTTATTACTGACTGGGTTGGTGATGTCAGGTATCTGATAGACACCTAACCTCACCAACCCCAGGGCTTGATGCCAGGTGACATTACACATCTGGTATTAACCCCATATATTATCCCGTTTGCCACCGCACCAGGGTGCGGGATGAGCTGGGGCGAAGCACCAGGATTGGCGCATCTATTTTTGGCGGCCTGCTATTTTTAGGCTGGGGAGAGTCCAATAACCATGGACCTCCCTAGTCTGAGAATATCAGACCCCAGCTGTCTGCTTTACCTTGGCTGGTGATCCAATTTTGGGGGGACCCCTACGTGGTTTTTTTTTTAAATTATTTATTTAATTTAAAATAACAGCGTGGGGTGCCCTCAGTTTTGGATTACTAGCCAAGGTGAAGCTGCCATCTGTGGTCTGCAGGCTGCAGCCATCTGCTTTACCCTAGCTGGCTACAAAACTAGGGGGAACCCTACGTCTTTTTTTTTTCATTTTTTTGGCTAAATACAAAGCTAAGCACCCCTTAGTGCCACATGAAAGGCACCAAGGGGTGCAAAATTACAAAATGCAGGAGAGTGGGACATTATGTGTCTTTCTGCCATTATAGTGACAGAAAAGAATGATATGAAGTGCACAAGCACAAGAAAATCACCAGAGCGCTCTATGCTGTGAAAAGCAGTAGAAAATGGCACTGGAGTGAACATGTGACCGCCTCATGTAGGATGAAGCTATGGATCCTGGGCAAATTTATGCATTTACCCTCCTTCAGTTTTTTTGCAGTACACAAAAAAAACGGAAGGCACACGGATGACAAACAGATGACATACGGACCGTCTACGGAATGGAAACGGATGCCACACGGATGCACCCGTGAAAAAAAACGGACTGTTTTTTGCAGACCGCAAAAATGGATCGGTCGTGTTAATGTAGCCTTATTCTGATCTGCAGTTTATAAACAGCAGGCAGAAATAAGTAAATAGCGCCCCCCAGCATCAGCAAAATCTTCGGGGTTTCAGGGCTAGCTGAGACCCTGGAGATCATGATTCAGGACGGTTTTTCCGGTCGCCGCTCACGTGATCACAGGTATACACTGTACACCGATGATCACGTTACAGTAAATGACAGCGCCGGTAAAAAATTATTTATCTCCCATCTGGCATGAACAAACATGATAAATCTCCTCCCCGGTCCCCTCCGGTCCCCCAGTGTCGCCAAAGTGCCCCCCCTGATGCCCTCCCAGAAATCCAAGATGGCCGCGCGCACAGCAGCGCGCCGGCCGCATTCACCCTACTCCTCTGATTTCTGTCGCATGTACCATGACACATGCGACAGAAAACTCCTCCCCAGGCCCTGCCAGGTCACCCCCTATAACCCCACCGGTGTTCCCCGGTGTCCCACGGTACCTGTGCAGCGTTGATCCCCCGCGGCCCTCTCCTTCACAATAGACGCTGCCGCATGCACAGAGCGGCTGTCAGCTCAGCTTCCTGTGTTCAGACACAGTGAGTAGTGGTTATGCATCTGTAAGCTAAATGGGTGGCACGGTGGCTCAGTGGTTAGCACTGCAGTCTTGCAGCGCTGAGGTCCTGGGTTCAATTCTCACCAAGGACACCATCTGCAAGGAGCTTGTATGTTCTCCCCGTGTTTGCGTGGGTTTCCTCCCACACTCCAAAGACATACAGCGCTATGGAATTAATAATGCTATATAAATGAATAAATTATTATTATTACTGCAATGCCCTGCTCATGAGGTAATGAACATAATTGATCAGGAGAGCCATGCTACATTTCCAAATGGAGGGATTTGCTTTTATAGTTGCCCTGCTGAATGACTACCAAACATGAGAGTCCGTTATACGCCACAAGAAAACACATCTAAATAGCGAGCTCTGTTGTTAAGTATTCATTCAGCTGGATAACTGGACTTAAAGGGGTATTCTATCTCCAAGATCCTATCCCCAATATATAATAGGTGGAATAGCAATAATATCAGCAAATACCAATATTTGGAAATGTAGAATAGTTCTCCTGATTAGGCATTCCCTTACCTCATGAGCAGGGCATTGCAGCTTTGGTAGCAACCATTATGACATGAATCCTGCTGCTGTGGACCCGGGGAGAGTGAGTGCAGATTCATTGCACCCACACTCCTCACATGAAGGGTCTGCACTTGTTAGGACCAGGATGACGGGTAGGCCCAGGAGGTGGATCCACTGGACTGAGCACCCCACCGAGGGCAAGGTGCCTGGTAGCCGAAGCACTACGGGTAGCAGGACAGTCCGTTCAGAGGAGTGGGTGTAGAAGTCCCTGGGACCACGGAGTCTCTGAAGGTAGTCCGGGTGACGGAGCGCAGGTTCGGAGGCCGAGATGATGTCAGGCAGGGTCCCAAACCAGCGGAACGGGGAGGTCGGTCATCACACGGATCCAGGGATCGGAGATGGTAGGAACTGAGAAGATGGCGGACAGTCCATTCGGGGTTCTGGAACCGTCAGGACCGGTTGGCGAGACAGGAGCGGCTCTACAAGAGAGATAGGTAAGTACGAGATAATGGCACAGGGAGACCTGACTCCTAGCTTAGCAAACACGAAGAACAGGCCCCGCCCACTTGGAAAGGAACCCCCTATATACCCTGCACCTGAATCTTCAATATCCTGTTGGAGGACGCTGGCCCTTTAAGAGAGGGTCAATGACCGCACGCGCCCTAATGCACATGCGCGAGGCCCGGGTGCCAGAAGCCAGAGCAGGGAGCGGTGCACAGGAGGCAGGAGCGCTCAGCATCGCAGATGGGCGCCGGGACCGGGGACCGGGTTGCCTGGAGGACGCAGGTGAGGGAGCATGGAGGCCGTGGAGCGGGGGACGCCTGGCAGGGGAGCCGGGGAGCGTGACAGCACTCCTAGAAAATGGGGGATACGTTCCCTGAGTGTCTCCCCCCCATATTCTAGACGGTCCAGAGTCGTCGTTGGACCCCTTTATTTTTTTTCTTACAATAAATTGGTGAAAGAGGGAATGTTTTGGGGACTGTTTTTTCAAATAAAATTCTTTTGTCGATTTTTTTTTGTTAGTACTGACAGTTTATGATGTTGGGTATCTAATAGACGCCATGACATCACAAACTGCTGGGCTTGATGTCAGGTGACCTTACAGCTAGTATCCACCCGATTTATTACCCCGTTTGCCACTGCACCAGGGCACGGAATGAGCTGGGGTGAAGCGCCAGGATTGGCGCATCTAGTGGATGCGCCACGTCTGGGGTGCCTGCGGCCTGCTATTTTTAGGCTGTGAAGGCCCAATAACTATGGACCTTCCCACCCTGAGAATACCAGACCACAGCTGTCCGCTTTACCTTGGCTGGTGATCCAATTTGGGGGGGACCCTACTTTTTTTGTGTAATTATTAATATTTATAAAATAATTATAAAAAAAAGAGCCTGGGGTGACCTCCACATTGGATCCCCAACCACGGTAAAGCTGCCAGCTGTGGTTTTCAGGCTACAGTCGTCTGCTTTACCCTAGCTGGCTATCAAAAATGGGGGGACCAAACGTCATTTTTTTTTAAACTATTTTTTAAATAGAAAAAATTAATGGGCTTCCCTGTATTTTGATTGCCAACCAAGGTAACGGCAGGCAGATGGGGGTGGCAACCCATAGCTGTCTGCTTTATCTGCGCTGAGAATCAAAAATACCGCGGAGCGCTACGTCATTTTTTTTAAAGATTTATTTTTACAGCACTGTGATGCCCAGCAATCAAAATACAGGGAAGCCCATTTTGTTTTTAGTTATTTAAATAAATAATTAAAAAAAATATATATGGGCTCCCGCTGCATTTTTTGTATTGCTAGCTAAGGGTAATCCAAGCAGCTACTGGCTGCTAACCCCCACTGCTTGGTGTTACCTTCACTGGCAATGGAAAATCCAGGGAAGCATTTTTTATTTTTTTTGCCAAAAAACTACAAAAAAAGGACGTGAGCTTCGCCATATTTTTGCATGCTAGCCAGGTATAGCAGACAGGTGCTGGAATAGTTGGATACAGCGCCAGAAGATGGCGCTTCTATGAAAGTGCCATTTTCTGAGGCGGCTGCAGACTGCAATTCGCAGCAGTGGGGTCCAGAAAGCTCAGGCCAACCTGTGCTGCGGATTCCAATCCCCAGCTGCCTAGTTGTACCTAGCTGGACACAAAAATGGGGCGAAGCCTACGTCATTTGTTTTCTAATTATTTCATGAAATTCATGAAATAATAAAAAAAGGGCTTCCCTTTACGTTTGGTTCCCAGCCGGGTACAAATAGGCAACTGGGGGTTGGGGACAGCCGTACCTGCCTGCTGTACCTGGCTAGCATACAAAAATATGGCGAAGCCCACATAATTTTTTCAGGGAGCAAAAAACTTCTGCATACAGTCCTGGATGGAGTATGCTGAGCCTTGTAGTTCTGCAGCTGCTGTCTGTCTGTATGGAGAAGAGCAGACAGCAGCTGCAGAACTACAAGGCTCAGCATACTCCATCCAGGACTGTATGCAGAAGTTTTTTGCCCACCAAAAAAATGACGTGGGCTTCGACATATTTTTGTATGCTAGCCAGGTACAGCAGGCAGCCACGGGCTGCCTCCAACCCCCAGTTGCCTATTTGTACCCGGCTGGGAACCAAAAATATAGGGAAGCCCGTTTTTTTTAATTATTTCACTTATTTCATGAAATAATTAAAAAAAAAAAACGACGTGAGCTTCGCTCCATTTTTGTGTCCAGCCGGGTACAACTAGGCAGCTGGGGATTGGAATCCGCAGCACAGGTTAGCCCGAGGTTTCTGGGCGCCTCTGCTGCGAATTGCAGTCCGCAGCCGCCCCAGAAAATGGCGCTTTTATAGAAGCGCCATCATCTGGCGCTGTATCCAACTCTTCCAACAGCCCTGAAGCCGGGTGGCTTGTTGGGTAATCATGAGTTAATACTGGCTTTGTTTTACTAGCTAGTATTATGCCAGAGATTCTTAATGTCAGGCACGTTTGACCCAGCCATTAAGAATCTGCAATAAAGGGTTAAAAAAAAGACACCACACAGAGAAAAAATACTTTAATAGAAATAAATACACAGACACATTAGAGACTCCATCTTTATTACCTCCTGTCAGACCTCCATGATCCATGGTCTTCTGTCTTTCTCGTTCAACAAATGCAGCTCTGCTCCCAGGGCTGTATTTTGCCTTCGTGCTGCCCTAGGCACTTTAAGTGGTCGCGCCCCTTATTGACAACGTAAAACTGAGTTTTCGCACATGACATCTGTTTAAGGCAGATCTACTCTGTAAAACACTTTAAGGCTATGTGCGCACGTTGCGTACAGTTCACTGCAGAAATTTCTGCAGCGATCTGAAGAGCACATGTGCGCTTCTTATCGCTGCAGAAAATGTCCGTAGTGAGCGCCGATTCCATGCGCTCTGCCTGCAGCTCCTGCCATAGACAGAGCAGGAGCTGCCGGCAAAGCGCAGGAAAGAAGTGACATGTCACTTCTTTTTACGCAGCGCTTCGGCAGTAGCTGAAGCGGTGCGCTCTAAAGCGCCATGTGCGCACGGCCCCTGCACAATCTCCATAGACTGTGCAGGGGACGCAGGACGCATGCAGTTACGCTGCGCTACAAAGCGCAGCGTAACTGCATGTATTTGCGCAACGTGCGCACATAGCCTAAAAAGTATCAATGAGAAACGAAGGGCACTAACCCCCCCTAATGGGGATCACCACGGGCACATCAAAACAGCATGAGTATAAAATATTCCCACCACACCGTCCCCACTTATATACTGTGACTGTCACACTGCCCCTAATAAACTACACACTGCCCTCCCTTATAAATTATACCCACCACACCTTCCTCAATTATGAAATATGATCTGCACATTGACCTCACATCATGCTGCCCCCTCCTCACAATGTCCCATGCATGCTGCCCCCTCCTCACAATGTCCCATGCATGCTGCCCCCTCCTCACAATGTCCCATGCATGCTGCCCCCCTCCTCACAATGTCCCATGCATGCTGCCCCCTCCTCACAGTGTCCCATGCATGCTGCCCCCTCCTCACAGTGTCCCATGCATGCTGCCCCCTCCTCACAGTGTCCCATGCATGCTGCCCCCTCCTCACAGTGTCCCATGCATGCTGCCCCCTCCTCACAGTGTCCCATGCATGCTGCCCCCTCCTCACAGTGTCCCATGCATTGTGCCCCCTCCTCACAGTGTCCCATGCATGCTGCCCCCTCCTCACAGTGTCCCATGCATTCTGCCCCCTCCTCACAGTGTCCCATGCATGCTGCCCCCTCCTCACAGTGTCCCATGCATGCTGCCCACTCCTCAAAGTGTCCCAAGCATGCTGCCCCCTCCTCACAGTGTCCCATGCATGCTGCCCCCTCCTCACAGTGTCCCATGCATGCTGCCCCCTCCTCACAGTGTCCCATGCATGCTGCCCCCTCCTCACAGTGTCCCATGCATGCTGCCCCCTCCTCACAGTGTCCCATGCATGCTGCCCCCTCCTCACAGTGTCCCATGCATGCTGCCCCCTCCTCACAGTGTCCCATGCATGCTGCCCCCTCCTCACAGTGTCCCATGCATTGTGCCCCCTCCTCACAGTGTCCCATGCATGCTGCCCCCCTCCTCACAGTGTCCCATGCATTCTGCCCCCTCCTCACAGTGTCCCATGCATGCTGCCCCCTCCTCACAGTGTCCCATGCATGCTGCCCACTCCTCAAAGTGTCCCAAGCATGCTGCCCCCTCCTCACAGTGTCCCATGCATGCTGCCCCCTCCTCACAGTGTCCCATGCATGCTGCCCCCTCCTCACAGTGTCCCATGCATGCTGCCCCCCTCCTCACAGTGTCCCATGCATGCTGCCCCCTCCTCACAGTGTCCCATGCATGCTGCCCCCTCCTCAAAATGTCCCATGCATGCTGCCCCCTCCTCACAGTGTTCCATGCATGCTGCCCCCTCCTCACAGTGTCCCATGCATGCTGCCCCCTCCTCACAGTGTCCCATGCATGCTGCCCCCTCCTCACAGTGTCCCATGCATGCTGCCCCCTCCTCACAGTGTCCCATGCATGCTGCCCCCTCCTCAGTGTCCCATGCATGCTGCCCCCTCCTCACAGTGTCCCATGCATGCTGCCCCCTCCTCACAGTGTCCCATGCATGCTGCCCCCTCCTCCCAGTGTCCCATGCATGCTGCCCTCTCCTCACAGTGTCCCATGCATGCTGCCCCCTCCTCACAGTGTCCCATGCATGCTGCCCCCTCCTCACAGTGTCCCATGCATGCTGCCCCCTCCTCACAGTGTCCCATGCATGCTGCCCCCTCCTCACAATGTCCCGTGCATGCTGCCCCCTCCTCACAGTGTCCCGTGCATGCTGCCCCCTCCTCACAGTGTCCCGTGCATGCTGCCCCTCTCCATGAGCTCCTAATGCTGCCTTCCTCTTTTCCATAATGACACCTCCATGCTGCCCCATTCATCATACTAAGACCACCACACTAGCGCTTATGCTGAGACCCACACACACACACACACACTACCCCACTCTTGATATTGACTCCCCCTACATTGTTCCACTCCATACTGAGCCCACACATGCTGCCCCTTCTCCATAATGAGCTCCCAATGCTGCCCCCCTCTTATTCTGAGTCCTTACACTCCCCCCCATTGATATTGTCATTGCTCTATCCCTCAACCCTTGTCCTCTGTCTCTAGCATTGGTCCCTCTCTCCCATTCCCCCAGCAGCAGCCTCTCTCCCCCCGCCTCCAGTAGCAGCCTCTCCCCCAGCAACAACCTCTCCCCCCCAGCATCCCCCAGCATCAGCCTCTCTCCCCCCAGCGCCCCTCAGCATCAGCTTCCCTGCTCCCAGCTTACCCCAGCATCAGCCTCTCTCCTCCCAGCCTCCCCCAGCATGAGCCTCCTCCAGCATCAGCCTCTCTCCTCCCAGCCTCCCCCAGCATGAGCCTCCTCCAGCATCAGCCTCTCTCCTCCCAGCCTCCCCCAGCATGAGCCTCCTCCAGCATCAGCCTCTCTCCTCCCAGCCTCCCCCAGCATCAGCCTCCCTCCTCCCAGCCTCCCCCAGCATCAGCCTCCCTGCTCCCAGCATCAGCCTCCCTCCTCCCAGCCTCCCCCAGCATCAGCCTCCCTCCTCCCAGCCCCCCTCCTCCAAGCCTCCCCCTCCCAGCCTCCCCCAGCATCAGCCTCTCTCCCCCAGCCTCCCACAGCATCAGCCTCCCTCCTCCCAACCTCCCCCAGCATCAGCCTCCCTCCTCCCAGCCTCCCCCAGCATCAGCCTCCCTCCTCCCAGCATCAGCCTCCCTCCTCCCAGCCTCCCCCAGCATCAGCCTCCCTTCTCCCAGCCTCCCCCAGCATCAGCCTCCCTTTTCCCAGCCTCCCCCAGCATCAGCCTCCCTCAGCATCAGCCTCCCCCAGCATCAGCCTCCCAGCCTCCCCCAGCATCAGCCTTCCGCCTCCCAGTCTCCCCCAGCATCAGCCTCCCGCCTCCCCCAGCATCAGCCTCCCTCCTCCCAGTCTCCCCCAGCATCAGCCTCCCTCCTCCCAGCCCCCCTCCTCCAAGCCTCCCCCTCCCAGCCTCCCCCAGCATCAGCCTCTCTCCCCCAGCCTCCCACAGCATCAGCCTCCCTCCTCCCAGCCTCCCCCAGCATCAGCCTCCCTCCTCCCAGCCTCCCCCAGCATCAGCCTCCCTCCTCCCAGCATCAGCCTCCCTCCTCCCAGCATCAGCCTCCCTTCTCCCAGCCTCCCCCAGCATCAGCCTCCCTTTTCCCAGCCTCCCCCAACATCAGTCTCCCTCAGCATCAGCCTCCCGCATCATCAGCCTCCCAGCCTCCCCCAGCATCAGCCTCCCGCCTCCCAGCCTCCCCCAGCATCAGCCTCCCGCCTCCCCCAGCATCAGCCTCTCTCCTCCCACCCTCCCCCAGCATCAGCCTCTCTCCTCCCAGCCTCCCCAGCATCAGCCTCTCTCCTCCCAGCCTCCCTCAGGATCAGCCTCCCTCCTCCCAGCCTCCCCCAGCATCAGCCTCCCTCCTCCCCCAGCATCAGCCTCTCTCCTCCCAGCCTCCCCCAGCATCAGCCTCTCGCCTCCCCCAGTATCAGCCTCTCTCCTCCCAGCCTCCCCCAGCATCAGCCTCTCTCCTCCCAGCCTCCCACAGCATCAGCCTCTCTCCTCCCAGCCTCCCACAGCATCAGCCTCTCTCCTCCCAGCCTCCCACAGCATCAGCCTCCCGCCTCCCAGCCTCCCCCAGCATCAGCCTCCCTCCTCCCAGCCTCCCCTAGCATCAGCCTCCCTCCTCCCAGCCTCCCCCAGCATCAGCCTCCCTCCTCCCAGCCTCCCCCAGCATCAGCCTCCCTCCTCCCAGCCTCCCCAGCATCAGCCTCCCCCAGCATCAGCCTCCCTTCTCCCAGCCTCCCCCAGCATCAGCCTCCCTCCTCATCAGCCTCCCTCCTCATCAGCCTCCCTCCTCATCAGCCTCCCTCCTCTAAGCCTCACCCTCACCCTCCCAGCCTCCCCAAGCATCAGCCTCCCTCCTCCCAGCCTCCCTCAGCATCAGCCTCCCTCCTCCAAGCCTCACCTTCCCCCTCCCAGCCTCCCCCAGCATCAGCCTCTCTCCTCCCAGCCTCAGCCTCCCTCCTCCCAGCCTCCCCCAGCCTCAGCCTCCCTCCTCCCAGCCTCCCCCAGCATCAGCCTCCCTCCTCCCAGCCTCCCCCAGCATCAGCCTTCCTCCTCCCAGCCTCCCCCAGCATCAGCCTCCCTCAGCATCAGCCTCCCTCCTCCAAGCCTCCCTCAGCATCAGCTTCCCTCCTCCAAGCCTCACCCTCCCAGCTTCCCCCAGCATCAGCCTCTCTCCTCCCAGCCCCCCCCAGCATCAGCCTCCCTCCTCCCTCAGCATCAGCCCCCCTCCTCCAAGCCTCCGTCAGCATCAGCTTCCCTCCTCCAAGCCTCACCCTCCCAGCCTCCCCCAGCATCAGCCTCTCTCCTCGCAGCCTCCCCCAGCATCAGCCTCCCCCAGCCTCAGCCTCCCTCCTCCCCCAGCCTCAGCCTCCCTCCTCCCCCAGTCTCAGCCTCCCTCCTCCCTCAGCCTCCCTCCTCCCAGCCTCCCCCAGCATCAGCCTCCCTCAGCATCAGCCTCCCTCAGCATCAGCCTCCCCCAGAATCAGCCTCTCTTCTCCCAGCCTCCCCCCCAGCTTCAGCCTCTCTCTCCCCCCAGCCTCAGCCTCTCTCTCCCCCCAGCCTTAGCCTCTCTCTCCCCCCAGCCTTAGCCTCTCTCTCCCCCCAGCCTCCCCCCCAGCCTCAGCCTCTCTCCCCCCAGCCTCAGCCTCCCTCTCTTCCCAGACTCCCCCCAGCCTCAGCCTCTTTCTCTTCCCAGCCTCTCTCTTCCCAGCCTCCCCCCAGCCTCAGCCTCTTTCTCTTCCCAGCCTCTCTCTCTTCCCAGCCTCCCCCCAGCCTCAGCCTCTCTCTCTTCCCAGCCTCCCCCCAGCTTCAGCCTCTCTTCCCAGCCTCCCCCCAGTCTCAGTCTCTCTCTCTTCCCAGCCTCAGCCTCTCTCTCTTCCCAGCCTCCCCTCAGCCTCTCTCTTCCCAGCCTCTCTCTTCCCAGCCTCAGCCTCTCTCTCTCTTCCCAGCCTCCCCCCAGCCTCTCTCTCTTCCCAGCCTCCCTCTCTTCCCAGCCTCCCCCCAGCCTCTCTCTCTTCCCAGCCTCCCCTTGCATGATTACAGTGGACAAAAAGAGGCATCGCACTTTGCAACGATCATCAACTAACCTGTAAGGAGCCCATACATTCTAGGCTCTGCCTCTGCCTTACCTGCTCCGGTGCCCGCCGCCCTGCTCTGGCTGGCTCCTCTTCTGGCTTGCTCCAGCTGCAGACGCGTCCTCCTCCGCGGCGTGTGTCATCTGCAGGATTGGACGCTGCAGCACGGGGCAGTGAGCTGACTGTCGCGCCCGCGCGCCTCTGACCCCGGAAGTGCAGGCCATGGAACTTCCGGGATTAGTCAGCTCACTATGCCTGGCGCCCGCCATGTATTTAAATAGACAGCAGAAGTGTGCCTGTCCTCCCTCCCAACCCCCCCCCCCCCGGAACACAGCGTAACGGAGGGAGGGACGGGGGGCGGGGATGTAAAAAAAGAAAAAAAATTTATATATATATTTTTTTTTTTTTTTAATTTTTTTTTTTTTTTTTTGCTGCCAGAAAGTGCCGCCCCCCACAACGTGCCGCCCTAGGCACGGGAACACGGGTGCCTAGTGGCAAATACGGCCCTGTCTGCTCCATCACTGCTGAATGGGGGAAGACGCTGCTTCCCGTGCAGAAATCACTCCGTGATGGCTGCACGGAAAGCAGCTTGCAGCCTTCACGGAGTGAGAGATCAGTGCTGCTGGCTGCTAGCAGTGACAGACGCGTTACCATAGCAACAGGGCTCCGATCAAGTTATTCCCGGAGCCGTGGTTAGCGGTGATGTCACCGCTAACTGCGTTGCTATGGCAACGGTGATCTCCGTTAATGACCGGCTGTGTCAGCTGGTCCCTAACGAAACGGGGAGTCGACCGTGTGCTACAGCATGTCGCCGGTACACGGCGATACACAAATATTCACCGTGTACCGGAGAGATGCACTCGCAGGTCCTACATGATGCGTCATAGTCATGTGACCAGTCTGTAGCCAATGAGATAATAGCCACGTGACTGGTCACATGGCTATTTTGACGTTACAATAGGTCCTGCATCACTGCTGGCAGTGCCGGTCACTGGGAGGATTCAGCGATCATCGGATGGAATAGCGGCAGGAGACAGAGTGCAGGAGGGATCGCGGGGACCGGTAAGTGTTATGGCAATGTTTATTAACTGTATGTGTACATTTATAATGCATTTTTATGTGTTTGTGATTGCCTCCCATTATATAGCCTATTGGTTCGAGTTCGGTTCGTCGAACGTTCAACGAACCGAACTCGAACGGGACCTCCGTTCGGCGAACCGACCTCGAGCCGAACCGCGACCGGTTCGCTCATCTCTAGTTCTAAGCTTCAGATAGAACTACATTGGCCCTATCATTGACCAGCAGATGGTATATATGCTCCTCCTTTGATATCAAGTAATATGTATCTGAAACTGCAACATTATTAATTTCTATCTACTGACTGGTAGATGATATATATGCTTCTCCTTTAAGTATTGTGGTCTCAAAGTCGCAGTATTGTTATTTTTGTCATAATCACGGTATGTTACACTGTAGTAAACAGTAAATTACGGATACATGGTATTTTCTCATACGGTTGATCCGGTTTCTAGTAACACAGTTGTCAATAGTCTAAAATTGTCACCATCTGCCTGTTGATGCAAGGATGATGCTGTAACTGGATATTTTGATCTTTAGACTCCATAAACCTGATATACATCGTCCTCATCATCAACTGTCAGATTCCATACAATAGGATATTCCTGAGAGTTTAATAAGTGTGTGAATTGTGATCATATATTAAGAGGGTTGACACCAAGGGATTTTGTGCTCCATTATGTGGGCTCTTCCTGTTTTTAATATTTGAATTTATACCAATACACTTTTGTACTTTTAAAAATAACGTACTACTTCATACCTGGCCACTATAATGTCCAGGTTGTTGTTTAGTTTTTTGTTTTCTGTCTCTTTCCAGGTCTGTCTCTTTCACCGTCTGTCTCTTTCACCGTCTGTCTCTTTCACGTCTGTCTCTTTCACTGTCTGTCTCTTTCACCGTCTGTCTCTTTCACTGTCTGTCTATTTCACCATCTGTCTCTGTCTGTCTCTTTCACTGTCTGTCTCTGTCTGTCTCTTTCACCGTCTGTCTCTCTCTGTCTCTTTCCCTGTCTATCTCTCTGATATAGAAGGGTTAATAGTTTCTCTGTTTCTTCATTAAAGATATTTTATTTCATTAGTAAGTATATCTGATGGTAGTTCATAATCATGGAGCCTGCGGAATAAGAGACAGGCTCAAGGATTATTATTGTCTCTAAATGTTCTTCTTATCTTCTTCTTATCTCATATGCATGACTCTACATTTTTGTTTTGCTAAAACTTAAAAGTCATATGAGCAACTTGTAAAATCCAGCTAGAAGCCTTATTTGCAAAATCACATTGATCTGTAAATGGTATAAATAAACTGTACCTTAGCTAAATAAACAGGAAAATTGATCATGCCCACATGGATGCAGGTCTTTTTCTCCGAGCGCTCGATCTTGATTAGGTCTGAAGAGGCCTAATTGAGAAGACCTCACTGGTGATCCCATAAGCTGACTTGTGACAAAACAGAACAGCTACAACAGTTTTTGGTGCCCAACGTGGAGCCGTGGCCAACCAGCCTATTCGGAAGAAGTTTTGGGGACTCTTGAGACAGTGAAATTTCAGCTGCAGCAAGGTGAGAAGCTTTATTCTTACACTTTATTTCACTCTCTCTGATTTCCCGAATATTCTGGGTAAGGCTGTACACACGGTTCAAGAACTCTGGCATCACCAGTGAGTATTGTTTTTTCATGCATGTCTGAATGAGAGTTGAAATATAGAGTAATAAGATAATCTGTTTTCCGTCTATTAACTGATTGCATAGATTGCATAGCATGGAATTTGGGACAGTCTCTGTATAATTGCATTTGCTGTGTTGCTGTGTTTTGTGTTTTACTTTGGCCATCTTTGCATCTTTGATGGGCAATACACTGGTCTAGGGATTTGTGTTCATAAGTGGTTTCGTATTAATGCCTAGATAAAGTAGGCAGGCAATAGGTTGTTGTATATTGATGAGAAGCCTCTGAATAACAAAGTGACAAGTAATTGAGATAAGAGACTTGGTGAAATAATATGTATGTATAAGTCTAATGGTTATAGGTCATACTGTGGACTGTGAAAAGATGTTCCGGTTGTGAAATGTCACAGGGCATAGCCATATAGAGTATTTTAGTGGATACCTGACATATGTATTTTTTCCCATCAGTGTCAAGAGCGGTTTAGATAATTTTATTTGCATGTGAGGTTAACTGATCCTTGGAAGGTGTATTGTTACATATGTTTCTGGAATCAATGAATGAGTAAGACAAGTGGTCCTGGGATCTGTCCTTATAGTGAGATATTGTGTGTTTCTTCCCCTCAAAATGGGGATGAAGGTTTTATAGCAAAGTAGAATATTAGTGCTGTGAAGGTATATAAGTAGTCTCAATTTTCTGCTAGGATTGTCTATTATACCAGTGGGTATTAGGATTGTGTTTTGGAAAGCTGAATCTTGACGAGATAAGACTCTTGCTAAACAAACTGTGCGCTGCTGCCATTCTGTTGGGACGGGTCAAGTGAACAGCTGTGCGATTTTCTGCCCTCTGTGAGAAGTCAGCTCTGAGGATTGTTTTGGTTTATTGGTTTAACTCTAGTTTACGTTCGTTGCTGGAATACTTTGTTTTGGACCAGTATGGACTACCCAACTGCACATCAGGTTTGAAGTGGGTTAGAGAGCATTGTGGCCTTCCCACTTACATGGAGGTGGTCTAGCAGGTGAGAGGACTATCACACCTGGTCCTTCCTGCTTTAGTCATCTGGTCTATTGGGTGAGAGGTGTTTTTTTAACCCTTCCCAATACGCCCTACAAGTGTAGCAGGTGAGAGTGAATGCTGATTGAGCCTTCCTGCTACCACTTGAGAGCCCATTCTGACTTGCCAGGAGATGTGTGGCCTGTTAACAAGGTTCAGGGACACTGAGAGGGTATTTGCAGAAAGGTGGGCTGGGTGGGAATAAGTTGAAGCCATGGGCAACTTGTTCAGTGTGCAGCGTGGGGCTCCAGAGGGATCCAAAACAGCCAAACAGATAGTGCAAGAAAGAGAAGGCAAAGAAGCAGTGAAAAATGTCAGACCGATACTCAGAAAGGCAGACATGCCAGAGTGTGGGTGTTTGGATGTTGAGAAATGGCACAGATTCAAGGAAGAGGTGCAGCATTGTGGATGTAAAGAAATAACAGTGGGATGTATTATTATATTATTGTTATGTAAAGTGTATTATAAATGTTTTAATACACCAAGAGCAAAAACTGTGACTGCTACCGCCCCCCCTTCACATGATCAGAAACCCAGACCAGATGAATGGACTTGTAAACATTGTAGTCAGAAAAACCCAGACTGGAGAAGTACTTGTGCTACGTGTAATGTTACTCGCCCTAAGCAGATTGCACTAAATCCTGTTCGAACCAGATCACATGTGATGACAGAGGACGCTGACGCTGAGACAGAGGTAGTGAAGGAATTGAGTTTTGGGGAGGAAGCTGGACATTACTCTGACGGTGAGGAAAGAAAACAGTTATCTGACCCTGAAGACCAACCTTTCCCTCTTTCCCTGACTGACGTAATACAGCAGGAAGGGGAGAGTATAGAGACGTACTTTTGGAGGTTACAGCTGAAGTGGGCAGACGTGGGGTACAAAGTCAGAACCTCCCTTAATGACAAAATACTGATGAGTATATTCGTTAACGGTATGAATAAGGTTTTACGAGAAGCAGTACAGACAGCCAGACCTGAGTGGAGAAACATGGACCCAACAGACCTTCTGCAAGTAGCTAAGGGGGTTGAACTGACAAAATGCAAGCGACCAGTTATGTATGCTAGAGCACAAGGAAAACAGTGGAAGCAGAGAGGGGGGGGCACCAGGTGACCTAGTGCTGGAATTGTGGACAGAATGGACATTACGCCAGACAGTGCAAAAACCCCAATTAGGAGAGGGAGCAGACTGACTCTCCTCCTTCCTTCCCTCCTCCTTTGCCTCTGGCCTAGGAGACTGGTGACCATGAAGGGACTGGAGGGATTGGTGTTTGAAATTCCCTTGATAAAACAGTATCCCTTAAGCCCAGCCAAATCAATGGCCTTGACCAGAGAATATGTGCAAGCAGGGGCTGTAGTAAAAAGGTCCTCCCCCTGTAACACTCCCTTGTATCCAATCAAGAAAAAAAGGGCCCAAAGGTTCCCCTGACACGTACAGAATGGTGCATGATTTGAGAGCTGTCAATGCTGTCACTGAGAGTGTAAAACCAATTGTTCCAAACCCACATACCTTACTGTCACAAATTCCAGGGACCTCCAAATGTTTTACAGTAATTGACTGGGCAAATGCATTTTTCTCTGTGCCTCTACACCCTGACTGTCAGTATCCTTTTGCCTTCACACATGAGGGGAAACAGTACATGTGGACAGTCCTCCCGCCAGGAGGAATGAATTCACCTACCATTTATTCTACAGCTATGGCAGGAATTCTGGAACAGTGGCAACCGCCTCATCCACAGGTTACGCTATTGCAGTACGTGGATGACCTTTTGCTCTGCTGTCCAGACCAGACGTCCTGCAAGGAAGCCACAATTTCTTTGCTGTGTTTCCTGGCAGAGAATGGTTGCAAAGTTTCACGTGAAAAATTACAGTACTGTAAGCAAAAGGTAACCTTTTTGGGTCACTGTATCTCTGAAGGTACAAGACACCTGACTGAGGAGAGAAAACAAGCAGTCCAAAATCTCTCCCTACCCAGGTCCCACCGGCAACTGCGCACCTTTTTGGGCTTAGTGTCATACTGCAGGCCTTGGATAAGGTCTGCCTCGCAAATGATGCAACCCCTCTATGATTGTCTGTCATCTGACCCCTTTGACCTCACTCAGGAAGCTATTGATTCCTTTCATTCCCTTAAACTACTCATTGTATCTGCCCCGGCCCTGGGTATTCCAAATTACGATCAACCATTTTTCTTGTTTTGCACAGAACAGGGAAGGCATGCGACAGCCGTCCTCATACAGCAACATGGTGACAAACAAAGACCAATAGCTTACTACTCAGCGCGATTGGACCCAGTTGTCAGAGGGTCACCCACATGTGTCCGTGCTGTAGCGGCTGCTGCAGTACTGCTAGGGAAAGCTTGCGAGATCACATTGATATTTTCCCGCTACAATTTACTCCCCGCATGACATCCATGCTATACTTGTGCAAGTCCAACCGAAACACCTGTCTATGGCCAGACAGCTCAGACTTGAATGTGCCCTTCTGATTCCTGAGTATGTCACCCTCAAGAGGTGTAATGTTCTGAATCCAGCCACCCTTTTGCCAGTAGATTCAGAAAAGGGGGAATTGGTGACAATGGTAGCAAGTGAGGATGAATACTTTGACATGACGCACGAGCATGGCTGCATAGAGCTGATGAGTCAGGAGACAGCAGGTTTTCCACATGTCTATGATACACCTATTACTAATGCAGATTTTGAGTTTTTTTGTAGATGGCTCCAGATACCACCTGGATGGGAGATTCTACACTGGATATGCAGTAGGATCCTCACATGAGGTAATCCGAGCTGAACCACTCCCGCCGCACATGTCCGCGCAGGAGGCGGAGCTAACAGCGCTCATTGAGGCGTGTAGAGCGGGATCAGGTAGGAAAATTAATGTTTATTCAGACTCAAATTATGGATTTGGGATCTGTCATGATTTTGGCCCTATCTGGAGAAGTAGAGCTTTTCTTACGTCAGCTGGTAAGCCTATTAAAAATGCAGAATTGGTAAAACGGTTAATGGAGGCACTAATGTTACCAGTCCAGGTTGGCATCATTAAGGTGAAAGCACACACAAAAGGTGACTCACTGGAGGTAGCGGGCAATAGAAGGGCGGATGCAGCTGCGAAAGCAGCGGCAAAGAGGCCTAGGGATCAGAGGATAGTGGCAGGGAGCCAGCAAGTTCCAGCCACAGTGAGTCTGGATGTCCTGAAATCCCTCCAGCATCAGGCTGCCCAAACAGAGAAGGAACACTGGGGAAAAATGGGAGCTGGGCTGAACTCGAATGGAGTATGGGAAAGTAAGGATAGGTTGTGTTTACCAAGGTCCCTGTTCCCTATGATGGCACAAGCAACACATGGCCCCACTCACGCCTCAAAAAGTCACATGTGTAACCAGGTGAATGCCTTCTGGATCGCTCCTGGCTTCAGTTACGTAGCCTCCAAACACGTACAATCCTGCATTATCTGCGCACAACACAACCCAGGTAAAACAGTAAAAGTCCCTAAGAAAGCAACACCCAGACCGCTCTACCGTGTCAACGACTGCAAATAGACTACATACAACTACCCAAGGTAGGAGTGTATGAATACGTCCTGGTATGTGTAGATCTCTTCTCAGGATGGGTTGAGGCCTATCCAGTAAAATGTGCAAATGCTAAAACAACTGCAGAAAAACTGATGAAGGAACTAGTCTGTCGGTATGGCATCCCAGAAGCCATAGAAATTGACAGGGGTACACACTTCACTGGAGAAATAATGAGGGACATTATGCAGGCCCTGGGAATAGAGCAGGCATTCCATGCCCCTTATCATCCGCAGAGCAGTGGAAAAGTAGAGAGATTAAACGGGACACTTAAACTAAAAATTCAAAAGGCCATGGCAGAGACAGGAAAGAATTGGGTAGAGTGCTTATCCCTGGCACTCTTTTCAGTCAGACACACTCCATATAGAAAGACAGGCTTGTCTCCTTTTGAAGTCCTGTTTGGTAGTGCCCCAAAAACAGGCCTGTACTTTCCACAAGTGTTACAGATGCAACACGGCACTATGACAGCCTACGTCCAGGCCTTACAGGAAAGACTTAATGTGGTGCATAAACATGTCTTTTCATCCATTCCAGATCCCAATGCAAGTGCAGATGTGCATCAGCTGAATCCAGGTGATTGGGTGGTCGTCCGCAGACACGTGAGAAGGGCCTAGATCCACGCTCTGATGGCCCATTCCAAGTCCAGCTGACCACATCCACCTCAGTGAAACTTGAGGGAAAGCCCACCTGGATCCACGCCAGTCACTGTAAAAAGGTCACTCCACCGGCAGAATGACAGGTTTGCTAATTATCCTGCTAGGTGTAGCAGGGTTGCTGCGCCAAACAAAGACACTGAGCGAACTTTTAAATACGGACTGGGATAATAAACTCATTCGCCACCATATTTCTCTTACTGAGGACATGGAAGGAGAAAAGCCAAAAGACTGTTGGATCTGCACACACAGTCCTATTTCTTCAAAGACTATGCCATATTTAGCCTTACCTCTGGAACCACAGGAGGTGTTGATATCAGACTGTATCTACAATGAAACCTGGACTCTATCGATATTCTGGTGAAAAGATGTATTTGCCACCTTGACTATAGCTGGAAAGGTCACTAATCCCTGGTTCCAGCTAAATATCACACAGCCTAGGGGACAGTCGTGGTGGATGGAACACAATCCGGACATTGAGGGTGTAGTTACCAAAGTAAAGACTAAGATTCCTCATTCAGGCCCCATTACCTACGATGGATTATGGTTCAGTCTTCAATATAATGATGTTGCTATCTGTGGAAAGGACAATGATTGTTTCCGTGTGTTTGTGTCTGTGTGTATCTACATACATAGTCACCAGTTTTTGTCTGTTCTCCTATTATATGTATATACATGTGTATGTATATATGTATATATATGGATGATTCCAGCGAAGACTCCTGGTGAGGAAATACATTTTCTTTTATGAATCCAGCTAATTGGTTTAAGGGCCTAGCAGGTTGGGTTTCTGGCATTATACAATCCTGTATGCAAATATTGTTATTCTGTCTTTCTTCGTCGCTCCATTGGGAGACCCAGACGATTGGGTGTATAGCTACTGCCTCCGGAGGCCACACAAAGCATTACACTAAAAAGTGTAAGGCCCCTCCCCTTCTGGCTATACACCCCCAGTGGGATCACTGACTCACCAGTTTTCGGCTTTGTGCGAAGGAGGTCAGACATCCACGCATAGCTCCACTGTTTAGTCAGCAGTAGCTGCTGACTATATCGGATGGAAGAAAAGAGGGCCCATATAGGGCCCCCAGCATGCTCCCTTCTCACCCCACTGGTGGTTTGTAAGGTTGAGGTACCTATTGCTGGTACGGCGGCTGGAGCCCACATGCTGTTTTCCTTCCCCATCCCCCTGAGGGGCTCTGAGGAAGTGGGATCTTACCGGCCCCAAAGCCCTGAGGCCGGGCTCCATCCACAGACCCATTGAACCTGCTGGATGTGGAGCGGGAGTGCCGTTCAGGGACATGGCCCTGCACCATTCAGGTACTCTGTGTCCCCGTACACACAGGCACAGCACACTCCAGACTTGCTGGGTGTGCTAGTGCGCCGGGGACAGTAAAGGGTTACAGTCACTGCAGCCTAGCTGAGTGACTTTATTTATTGGGAACTACCGCGCCGGACGCTCCGGGAGCGGCGGCGCGGCTGGGACTTGTAGTGCGCCGGGGACTTAGCGCCGACCGCGCTTTTACGGCGGCGGCGCTTATAAATCCAGTCCCCGGCTTTTGCGGCCTAGCTCAGCTTCGTTCCCGCCCCCACCCTGTCAATCAGGGTAGGGGAGAGACGCTGTACAATCAGCAGCGCCGAGGGCTGGAGCCTTATTTACATGCTCCAGCCCTCTCACTAGACACTGTGGGACGCCGGTTTCCCGCTCTGACTTGGGGCACGCCCACGGCCCGCCCCTACTCATACGAGCTGGAGAAGGACGCCGGCAGCCATTCCTGCAGCCCGAGCTGAGAGAACGGACTCTGGGCAAACAACAGGACTAGGGCGACCACACACCCGCTTATAGGCGGGCGGTAAGCGGCACCTGGGGTGCTGACACTAAATACCGCAGTTTGTCTATTTGTATTTTAAGTACACTGCATAGGTCGCTATTTTGGGCTATATGCCCTCTTAGATGGCGACACATCAGCAGCAGGAAAGCATGGGTGCTAAGGCACAGGCTTTCTATGCTGCTTGTATTGCACGTACTGAGGTGTTCATGTGTATTTATGCTTGTATGCTATACACTGCACTGTACGGTCGCTAGTCTTGGCTATATTCGCCATAGAATGGCTAGACTACAGCAGCAGAAAAGCAAGGGTGCTGAGGCACAGGTTTTTTTCTATGCTGCTTGTATTGCAGGTGTTGCAGTGTTCATTTGTACTTATGCCTGTATGCTATACATTGCACTGTATGGTCGCTATTCTGGGCTATATTCCCCTAGATGGCTAGTCTACAGCAGCAGAAAAGCAGGCTTTCTATGCTGCTTGTATTGCATGTGCTGCAGTGTTCATTTGTACTTTATGCTTGTATGATATACATTGCACTGTACGGTCGCCATTCTTGGCTCTATAAGTCGGCAGCAGCATATAAGCAACACAGGCTTTCGATGCTGTTTTTGCTGCATGTGATACTGTTCCACGGCACTGCTCCCCATTGGGTGCAATGCTCCCCTGTAGCACTTGGTCAGCCGGGGTCTCTACTTGACGTGGCCAAAAGAACCACCTCTCAACCCTGTCCAAGGACAGGGACGGAGTTGCAAGGGGATAGAGACTTGCAGTCCGGACAGGCCATGGGCAATCTGGATCATTGCTCCCTGGCCACCCTCACTTGGAATAAAATCGGTGCTCCGGGGGGGGTCCCAGGAGGCTCTCTGTATGATGAGGCAGACGTAGCTCATCAGGACTTTGATCCTGACACCGCTCTCACTCCGGATACACCGGATGGTGACGCCATAAGGCATGATCCTATAGCGTCCATCAATGGAATGTTGGATCTTTCTCCCTCAGCTCCCCCAGCGGAGGAGTCAGCTTCACAGCAGGAGAAGTCCCATTTCAGTAGCTCAAACGTATATTGAGTATTGTTCTGGCCACGCTGACTTCAGAGAAGCAGTCCAGGAACACCACGCTTCCCAGATAAGCGTTTTCTCCAAACGTATTACGGATACACGTTATCACTTTCCCCCTGACGTGGTCAGGCGTTGGACCCAGAGGTCCAAAGGTGGATTCTCCAATCTCCAGGCTTGCGGCTAGAGCCATAGTTGCAGTGGAGATGGGACTTCACTTACAGATGCCATTGACAGACAGATGGACTCTGGTTGAAATCTGTCTATGAGGCTATCGGCGTGTCGGTTGCTCCGGCATTCACAGCCGTATGGGCACCCTAAGCTTTTCAGCTGTTCTTGCGCAGCTGGTCTTGAGCACAGGTACATCTGTGCCGCAGGGGCGTCCGTAACCTCGCAATGTCTGCATTGCGACTTACTCTATTAATGCTGTCCTGGAAGGACAGTCGAGGTTTCGGTCCTTCCCAGGCTCGGGCAGGTCCCAATTGTCCTCGTCCAAAAGGGCTGAAAAGCCTCAGAGGGGCTCAGCTGCCGGCCGGGCTCAATCACGCCCAAGGAAGGCAGCCGGAGGAACCGCTACCAAGGCGGTCTCCTCATGACTCTCAGCTCTCTCATCTTTCCGCATCCGCGGTTGATGGCAGACTCGCTCGCCTTTGGCGACATTTAGCTGCCACAGGTCACAGACCGGTGGGTGAGGGACAGTGTGCCCACGTGCACAGGACAGAGTTCTGTTCTCGTCCTCCGACTCGATTCTTCAGAACGTCCCCACCTCCCCACCGAGCCGATGCTCTTCTGCAGGCATAAGGAGTGATTATCCCGGTTCCTCTTCAGGAACAAGACACGGTTTTCCTCCAATCTGGTTGTGGTGCCAAACAAGGATGGCTCTTTCCGTTCCGTTCTGGACCTAAAACTGCTCAACAAGCACGTGGAGGCCAGGCGGTTCCGGATGATACCTCCGCTCCGTCATTGCCTCAATGTCTCAAGGAAATTTCCTAGCATCAATAGACATCAAAGATGCTTATCTCCACGTGCCGATTGCTACAGAGCACCAATGTTTTTCTACATCTTCAGTTCGTAGCTCTGCCATTCGGGCTGGCGACAGCCCCACGGGTGTTCGCCAAGGTCATGACGGCAGTGGTAGCAGTCTTGCACTCACAGGGACACTCTGTGATCCCTTACTTGGACGATCTACTTGTCAAGGCACTCTCTCAAGAGGCATGCCAACTCAGCCTGAATGTTGCGCTGGAGACTCTCCAGACGTTCGGGTGGATCATCGACTTTTCAAAGTCAAACCTGTCACCGACCCAATCACTAACGTAGCTTGGCATGGAGTTTTCATACCCTGTCAGCGCTAGTGAAGCTTCCGCTGGACAAGCAGCGGTCACTACAGACTGGGGTGCAGACTCTCCGTCTAGGTCAGTCGCACTCCTTAAGACGCCTCATGCACTTCCTCGGGAAGATGGTGGCGGCAATGGAGGCGGTTCCGTTTGCGCAGTTTCATCTGCATCCTCTTATTGGGACATTCTCCGCCAATGGGACGGGAAGTCAACATCCCTGAACAGGAAAGTATCCTTTTCGGAAGGACTCTCTGCAATGGTGGCTTCTTCCCACCTCATTATCACAGGGAAGATCCTTCCTACCACCGTCTTGGGCGGTAGTCACGACAGACGCGAGTCTGTCAGGGTGGGGAGCAGTTTTTCTCCACCACAGGGCTCAGGGTACGTGGACTCAGCAGGAGTCCACCCTTCAGATCCATGTTCTGGAAATCAGAGCAGTGTATCTTGCCCTACTAGCCTTCCAGCAGTGGCTGGAAGGAAAGCAGATCCGAATTCAGTCGGACAACTCCACAGCGGTGACATACATCAATCACCAAGGAGGGACACGCAGTCGGCAAGCCTTCCAGGAAGTCCGGCGGATTCTGACGTGGGTGGAAGCCACGGCCTCCACCGTATCCGCAGTTCACATCCCCGGCGTAGAAAACTGGGAAGCAGACTTCCTCAGCCGCCAGGGCATGGACGCAGGGGAATGGTCCCTTCACCCGGACGTGTTTCAGGAAATCTGTAGCCGCTGGGGAAGGCCGGACGTCGTCCTAATGGCGTCCAGGCACAACAACAAGGTCCCAACCTTCATAGCACGGTCTCGCGATCACAGAACTCTGGCGGCAGACGCCTTAGTGCAAGATTGGTCGCAGCTCCGGCTCCCTTATGTGTTTCCACCTCTCGCACTCTTGCCCAGAGTGCTACGCAAGATCAGATCCGACTACAGCCGCGTCATACTCGTCGCCCCAGACTGGCCAAGGAGGGCGTGGTATCCGGATCTGTGGCATCTCACGGTCGGCCAACCGTCGGCACTACCAGACCGACCGGACTTACTGTCCCAAGGGCCGTTTTTCCATCGGAATTCTGCGGCCCTGAACCTGACTGTGTGGCCATTGAGTCCTGGATCCTAGGGTCTTCAGGATTATCCCAAGGGGTCGTTGCCACCATGAGACAGGCTAGGAAGCCCACGTCCGCTAAGATCTACCACAGAACGTGGAAGATATTCTTATCCTGGTGCTCTGCTCAGGGAGTATCTCCCTGGCCTTTGGCATTGCCTACCTTTCTTTCTTTCCTGCAATCTGGGTTAGAAAAAGGTTTGTCGCTCGGCTCCCTTAAAGGGCAAGTCTCGGCGCTATCCGTCTTTTTTCAAAAGCGTCTAGCACGGCTTCCTAAGGTGCGCACGTTCCTGCAGGGGGTTTGTCATATTGTACCCCCGTACAAGCGGCCGTTAGATCCATGGGATCTGAACAGGGTACTAGTTGCCCTCCAGAAGCCGCCCTTCGAGCCTCTGAGGGAGGTTTCACTTTCTAGACTATCACAGAAAGTGGCTTTACTGGTAGCGATCACATCTCTTCGGAGAGTGTCTGAGCTAGCAGCGCTGTCATCCAAGGCTCCTTTCCTGGTCTTCCACCAGGACAAGGTAGTGCTGCGCCCCATTCAGGAGTTTCTCCCGAAGGTGGTATCCTCTTTTCATCTTAATCAGGATATCTCTTTGCCTTCTTTTTGTCCTCATGCAGTTCATCGGTATGAGATGAATTTACATTTGTTAGATCTGGTGAGAGCACTCAGAATCTACATTTCCCGCACGGCGCCCCTGCGCCGTTCCGATGCACTCTTTGTCCTTGTCGCTGGTAAGCGCAAAGGGTCGCAGGCTTCCAAAGCCACCCTGGCTCGATGGATCAAAGAACCAATTCTTGAAGCCTACCGTTCTGCTGGGCTTCCGGTTCCATCAGGGCTGAAGGCCCATTCTACCAGAGCCGTGGGTGCGTCCTGGGCATTACGACACCAGGCTACGGCTCAACAGGTGTGCCAGGCAGCTACCTGGTCGAGTCTGCACACTTTCACCAAACATTATCAGGTGCATACCTATGCTTCGGCAGACGCCAGCCTAGGTAGAGGAGTCCTGCAGGCGGCGGTTGCCTCCTCGTAGGGGAGAGCTGTTTTGCAGCTCTAACTTGAGGTATTAATTTACCCACCCAGGGACAGCTTTTGGACGTCCCAATCGTCTGGGTCTCCCAATGGAGCGGCGAAGAAGAAGGGAATTTTGTTACTTACCGTAAATTCCTTTTCTTCTAGCTCCTATTGGGAGACCCAGCACCCGCCCTGTTGTCCTTCGGGATTTTTGGGTTTTTTCGGGTACACATGTTGTTCATGTTGAACGGTTTTTCAGTTCTCCGATGTTACTCGGAGTGAATTTGTTTAACCAGTTATTGGCTTTCCTCCTTCTTGCTTTTGCACTAAAACTGGTGAGCCAGTGATCCCACTGGGGGTGTATAGCCAGAAGGGGAGGGGCCTTACACTTTTTAGTGTAATGCTTTGTGTGGCCTCCGGAGGCAGTAGCTATACACCCAATCGTCTGGGTCTCCCAATAGGAGCTAGAAGAAAAGGAATTTACGGTAAGTAACAAAATTCCCTTCTTTGCTTTATATAGCTGTAAAAGCATTGATATATGCGTTAGCTAAACTATTGAATAATGTATGTTCTAAGAGTTTCAGTATTGAACCCTCTGTAGTTTACTACGGACCCCAAATGGCCTCTGCTGACGGGGAGTAGGTGTCCACACTGAGGGTGGATGGGTGAAGTGGTAGGAAGACCCCTCATGGGTACTAGGCCCATGAGCCAGCAGCTCCTGTTTGGACGCCTACTGACCCTGTAGTGAAGGTTATACCATTTACAAAAGGGGGAAATTGATATAGAAGGGTTAATAGTTTCTCTGTTTCTTCATTAAAGATATTTTATTTCATTAGTAAGTATATCTGATGGTAGTTCATAATCATGGAGCCTACGGAATAAGAGACAGGCTCAAGGATTATTATTGTCTCTAAATGTTCTTCTTATCTTCTTCTTATCTCATATGCATGACTCTACATTTTTGTTTTGCTAAAACTTAAAGGTCATATGAGCAACTTGTAAAATCCAGCTAGAAGCCTCATTTGCAAAATCACATTGATCTTTAAATGGTATAAATAAACTGTACCTTAGCTAAATAAACAGGAAAATTGATCATGCCCACATGGATGCAGGTCTTTTTCTCCGAGCGCTCGATCTTGATTAGGTCTGAAGAGGCCTAGTTGAGAAGACCTCACTGGTGATCCCATAAGCTGACTTGTGACAAAACAGAACAGCTACAACACTCTCTATCTATTATGTAAATAGGGGCAAAATTGATTGGTAAATTGGAACGTGCGGGGTTAAAATTTCGCCTCACAACATAGCCTATGACGCTCTCGGGGTCCAGACGTGTGAGTGTGCAAAATTTTGTG
This sequence comes from Anomaloglossus baeobatrachus, assembly GCF_048569485.1. NCBI lineage: Eukaryota > Metazoa > Chordata > Amphibia > Anura > Aromobatidae > Anomaloglossus > Anomaloglossus baeobatrachus. The sequence continues at coordinate 645,459,027 of NC_134353.1, read as the reverse complement.
GCTGTAGCTGCGTCGGTGCAGATGCCAATCCCGGACATACACACATACATACATACATACATACATACATACATACACACATTCAGCTTTATATATTAGATATTATTTATTGCCTCACTTTTACAGATGTGATTCTCACCCAGCTTTCAGTTTGGTCCTGCCTCTGCACTAGAAACAAAGTCTCCCATATCTCGAGGACCTGCAGTGAAGTAATGAATAGAGATTAGCGAACCTCTGAAGGCTCGAGTTCGGTTCGGTTTGTTGAACGGAGGGCTGGTTCGGCGAACATTCGACAAACCATTCGATGAACCTCTCGAACCCCATTGAAAACAATGGGAGGCAAACACATAAAAACACATTATACATTTACACATACAGTTAATAAACATTGCTATAACACTTACAGGTCCCCGCGATGTGTCCTGCACTCTGTCTCCCGCTGCTTTTCCTTCCGATAATCACTGCGTCCTCCCGGTAACCAACACTGATGATAGGATCTTCCGTGACGTCAAAAAAAGCACGTGACCAGTCATGTGTCTATTATCTTATTGGCTACAGACTGGTCACATGGCTATAACGTCATGCTAGGTCCTGTCAGTGCATCTCTCCGGTACGCGGTGCTCATTTGTGTATCTCTGTGTACCGGCGAGATGCTCTGGCATATGGTTGGCTTCCCCGTTCTTGCATCTGGGCGCTCTTTACAGAGTCAGCCACATGCAAGGATTGGCTGCCACAACTGGTGAATTGCGGCACCGGGAAACATGTGATTGGAGCACCATTGCTATGGTAACCCGCCTGTCAGCGGTGACGTCACCGCTTACAGCACGCAAGCTTCTGCTCACTCACTGAGTGAATAGACTTCACGGGAAGCAGCAGCGTCTTCCTCCAATGCAGTGCTTTTTTGGCAAAACAAATAAGAAATGCTTCCCTGGATTTTCCATTGCCAGTAAAAGTAACACCAAGCAGTGGGGGTTAGCAGCCAGTAGCTACTTGGATTACCCTTAGCTAGCATTACAAAAAATGCAGCGGGAGCCCATATATATTTTTTTTTAATTATTTATTTAAATAACTAAAAACAAAAATGGGCTTCCCTATATTTTGATTTCCTGACATCACAGTACTGTAAAAATAAATCATTAAAAAAAATGAGCGTAGCGTTCCGCAGTATTTTTGATTCTCAGCACAGATAAAGCAGACAGCTACAGGTTGCCACCCACATCTGCCTGGAGTTACCTTGGCTGGCAATCAAAATACAGGGAAGCCCATTCATTTTTTTTATTTAAAAAAATAGTTTTAAAAAACAATGACGTGGGATCCCCCCATTTTTGATAGCCAGCTATGTAAAGCAGACAGCTGTAGCCTGAAAACCACAGCTGGCAGCTTTACCGTGGTTGGTGAGCCAATGTGGAGGTCACCCCAGGCTCTTTTTTTATAACTTTATAAATATTAATAATTACAAAAAAAAGTAGGGTCCCCTCCAAATTGGATCACCAGCCAAGGTAAAGCGGTCAGCTGTGGTATTGTATTCTCAGGGTGGGAAGGTCCATAGTTATTGGCCCTTCACAGCCTAAAAATAACAGGCACATCACCCCAGCTTATCCCGTGCCCTGGTGCAGTGACAAATGGGGTAATAAATGGGGTTGATAATAGCTGTAAGGTCACCTGACATCAAGCCCAGCAGTTTGTGATGTCATGGCGTCTATCAGATACCGGACATCACAAACTGTCAGTACTAACAAAAAAATAGGTAGAAAAATATGTATTTGAAAAACACTCCCCAAAACATTCCCTCTTTCACCAACTTATTGTAAGGAAAAAAAAATAAGGGGGTTCCACGACGACTCTGGACCATCTAGAATATGGGGAGACACACTCAGGGAACATATCCCCCATTTCTAGGAGTGCAGACCCTCCATGTGAGGAGTGTGGGTGCAATGAATCTGCACCCACTCTCCCCGGGTCCACAGCAGCAGAGTCCATGTCGTAACTGTTGCTACCAAAGCTGCAATGCCCTGCTCATGAGGTAAGGGCATGCCTAATCATAAGAACTATTCTACATTTCCAAATATTGGTATTTGCTGATATTATTACTTTTCCACCTACTATATATTGGGCATAGGATATTAGATATGGAATACCCCTTTAAGTCCAGTTATCCTGCTGAATGAATACTAAACAACAGAGCTCGCTATTTAGATGTGTTTTCTTGCGGCGTATAACGTACTCTCATGTTTGGTAGTTGTTCAGCAGGGCAACTATAAAATCAAATAACTCCATTTGGAAATGTAGTATAGCTCTCCTGATCAACTATGTTCCTTACCTCATGAGCAGGGCATTGCAGTAGCTTACAGATGCATGGTTACCACCACTCACTGTCTCTGAACACTGGAAGCTGAGCTGACAGCCGCTCTGTGCATGCGGCAGCGTCTATTGTGAAGGAGGGAGCCGCGGGGGATCAACGTTGCACAGGTACCGTGGGACACCGGGGAACACCGGTGGGATTATAGGGGGTGACCTGGCATGGCCTGGAGAGGAGTTTTCTGTCACAAGTGTCATGGCACATGAGACAGAAATCAGAGGAGTAGGGTGAATGCGGACGGCGTGCTGCTGTGTGCGCGGCCATCTTGGATTTCCAGGAGAGGGCGGGGGGGGCACTTTGGCGACACCGGGGGATCGGAGAGGACCAGGGAGGAGATTTATCTCCCATCTGACATGTTTGATTATGCCAGATGGGAGATAAATAATTTTTTACTGGTGCTGTCATTTACTGTAACGTGATCATCGGTATACGGTGTATACCGGTGATCACGTGAGTGGGGACCGGAAAAACCGGCCTGAATTATGATCTTCATGGTCTCAGGTACCCCCTGAAACCCCGGAGATTTTCTGACGCTGGGGGGGCGCTATTCACTTATTTCTGCCTGCTGTTTATAAACGGCAGATCAGAATATAGCTACATTCACACGACTGATCCGTTTTTGTGTTCCGCAAAAAACGGTCAGTTTTTTTCATGGGTGCATCCGTGTGGCATCCGTTTCCATTCCTTATACGGTCCATATGTCATCCGTTTGCCATCCGTGTGCCTTCCGTTTTTTTGCGTACTGCAAAAAACCTAAAGGAGGGAAAATACATAAATTTACCCAGGATCCACAGCTTCATCCTACATGAGGCGGTCACATGTTCACTCTAGTGCCATTTTCTACTGCTTTTCACAGCTTAGAGCGCTTTGGTGATTTTCTTGTGCTTGTACACTTCATATCAGTCTTTTCTGTCATTATAATGGCAGAAAGACACATAATGTCCCACTCTCCTGCATTTTGTAATTTTGCACCCTTTGGTGCCTTTCATGTGGCACTAAGGGGTGCTTACTGCTTAGCCTTGTATTTAGCCAAAAAATAAATACATTTTAAAAAAAAATGACGTGGGGTTCCCCCTATTTTTGAGAGCCAGCTAGGGTAAAGCAGACTGCTGCAGTCTGCAGACCACAGCTGGCAGCTTCACCTTGGCTGGTAATCCAAAACTGAGGGCACCTCACGCTGTTATTTTAAATTAACCCCTTCAGCTCTGGGGCACTTTTTGTTTTGCGTTTCGTTGTTTTTTGCTCCCCTTCTTCCGAGAGCCGTAACTTTTTTATTTTTCCATCAATATTGCCATATAAGGGCTTGTTTTTTGCAGGACAAGTTGTAGTTTTAAATGAAATCATAAGTTTTACCATATGGTGTACTGGAAAACAGCAAAAAAATTCCAAGTGTGGAAAAACTGCAAAAAAAGTGTGATGGCACAATAGTTTTTGAGATGTTTTATTCACGGTGTTCACTATATGGTAAAACTGATGTATGGGTATAATGCCTGAGGTTGGTGCGAGTTTGTAGGCACCAAACATGTATAGGTTTACTTGTATCTAAGGGGTTAAAAAAAATTCACAAGCTTGTCCAATAAAAGTGGCGTACGTTTTGCGCCATTTTCCGAAACACGTAGCGTTCTCATTTTTCTGGATCTATGGTTCAGTGATGACTTATTTTTTGCATCTCGAGTTGTCATTTCTTATGGTACCATATTTGCGCAGATGCTACGTTTTGATCGCCTGTTATTGCATTTTGCGTAAAACTTGTGGCGACCAAAAAATGTAATTTTGGCGTTTGGAATTTTCTTGTCAATACGCCGTTTACCAATCAGATTTATTGATTTTATAATTTGATAGATCGGGCATTTCTGAACGTGGCAATACCAAATATGTGTATATTTATTTATTTTTTAACCCTTTAATTTTCAAAGGGGGGAAAGGGGGGTGATTTGAACTTTTAGGTTTTTGTTTTTTTTGGGGTTTTTTAAAACTTTTTTCTTAATTTTTTTTTTTATTTTACTAGTCCCCCTAGGGGGCTATAGTGATCAGCAATCCGATCGCTCTTATCTATCTGCTGATCATAGCTATACAGCGTTAAACAGCAGATTCAGTCACTTCCTGTTTCTCTCTGCTTTCGGCAGAGGGAAAACGAAAGTGAAACTTCATAGCTGCAAGCGTCATCACATGACCCTGTGCTACGATGGCAACCACGGAAAGTTACGTGATCACGCACTTGACTTCCGGTGGGGGCGGCGGTAAGTAAAAATCATGGCCGCCTGCATATCGATCTCGCTGCCAGACTTTGGCAGCGAGATTTAAGGGGTTAAATGTTGCGAGTGGAAGCGATTCCACTCGCAACATGCAGGCACACATGTCAGCTGTTGAAAACAGCTGATATGTGTGCCGACCGCCGCCGCCAGCCCGTGGCAAGGGGGCGGGGCTTAACGGGACACGCTCCATGACGGATATATCCGTCCATGGTTGTGAAGGGGTTAAATAAATAATTAAAAAAAAAACACGTAGGGGTCCCCCCAAAATTGGATCACCAGCCAAGGTAAAGCGGACAGCTGGGGTCTGATATTCTCAGACTAGGGAGGTCCATGGTTATTGGACTCTCCCTAGCCTAAAAATAGCAAGCCGCAGCCGCCCCAGAAGTGCCACATCCATTAGATGCGCCAATCCTGGTACTTCGCTCCAGCTCATCCCGTTGCCCTGGTGCGGTGGCAAACAGGGTAATATATGGGGTTAATACCAGATGTGTAATGTCATCTGGCATCAAGCCCTGGGGTTCATGATGTCAGGCTATCAGATACCCGACATCACCAACCAAGTCAGTAATAAAAAAAAATAGACGACAAACACATTTTTATTTGAAAAAACACTCCCAAAATATTCCCTCTTTCACCAATTTATTAGAAAGAAAAACAAATCCAGGTCTGGTGTAATCCAAGGGGTTCCCATGACGATCCCTACCATAGTCAATGTCCCAGTCAATGAAGAACAGAATGTTCCATATCGGCTGGGAGAGCAATGCAGTGACCTGAGCTAACATGAGTAGATCAGCCCAGGTCACTGCAGGGCATGACAAGTGCTGCTGTCAGGAGGATAGTGAGGTACATTACCTGCGGTGATCGCTGCACTCCTGATAGCAGAGCTGTCACTGCAGGGCATGACAAGTGCTGCTGTCAGGAGAATAGCGAGGTACATTACCTGTGGTGATCGCTGCACTCCTGATAGCAGAGCTGTCACTGCAGGGCATGACAAGTGCTGCTGTCAGGAGAATAGCGAGGTACATTACCTGCAGTGATCGTTGCACTCCTGATAGCAGAGCTGTCACTGACTTCAATAACCGCCACCTTCACAACCAAGTATCACGGGTGCCTGTGACATCACCGCTAGCGACAGTCTCGGGTCGGCAGCGAGAGGAGATGTGACAAGCGGCAGCCATGGAGGACAGTGACAGCGCTGATGTCGGGAGGGCAGGACTTCATCACTGCAGGTAAGGAACTTCACTAACCTCCTGACGGCAGCGCTTGTCATCTCCGCGGTTGCTGTCACTGCAGTGTGAGTAGCTGCGGACACATTACAGTGCTGGCAGCTGCAGACACTGCTGAGCAGCAGCCGCGGGGCTGGGGCTGGGGCTGGAGCGGGACACAGACTGCAGCTGCATCCGACGGAAGTTATATTGAAGTGCTTCTGTGTGGCTTTCGGGGATTTTTGCACACGTAGCCAGGGTAAACATAGGGTTACTAAGCAAAGCGCTTTGCTTGGATACCCAATATTTACCTTGGTTTCCAGCTTACCGCAGGCTGCCAGCGATGGCTCCCTGCACACTATAGCTGTAAAAAGCCATGCTTTTGGTGATCGAACCGTTCTCGAACGTAACTCGAACTGCCGAACTTTTAGCAAAAAGGCTTGAGTTGGTCGAACGTCTCGAACACCCCCCAAAATCACTCGAACGTGAAATTGGCGAACCTCGAACATTGCTCATCTCTAGTAATGAAAAGGCGGGGCATTTTGCTGTTCTGTGCTGCTTTGGCCCCGCCTCTTCATTACATCATTGCAGGTCCTGCTGTTATGGGAGACTTTGTTTCTAGTGCAGAGGCTGGACCAAACAAAGCAATGTGAGCACTCAGCACAGAGACTGCGGACTGTGCTGTGATGGTATGCCGTGCTCTATCCCGGACACTGCAGTAATCTGCACTTCCTCCGTGTCAGACATGACTGCAGCGGCACCCTGCTCCTGCCTCCTTCTTAAACAGATGGTGTGTGTGTGTATAGAAATATATACTGTATATGATCCAACCCTATCCAGGTGTACAGTAATGCCTTTATACACTATATTTATTGCCTTAATTTTACAGATGTGATGCTCACCTAGCTTTCAGTTAGGCCCTGCCTCTGCACTATAAACAAAGTCTCCCATATCTCAAGGACCTGCAGTGATGTAATGAAGAGGCGGGGCACTGTGCTGTTCTGTGCTGCTCTGGTCCACCTCTCTTCATTACATCACTGCAGGTCCTGCAAATTTTGTTTCTAGTGTAGAGCAGGACCAAACAAAGCAATGTGAGCCCTCAGCACAGAGACTGCGGCTGTGCTGTGATGGTATGCCGTGCTCTGGTCTGGACACTGCAGTGATCTGCACTTCCTCTGGGCTAGACATGACTGCAGCGGCAGCCTGCTCTTGCCTCCTAAACAGATGAAAGTCTTCCCAGCTGCTGCAGGAAGCCGGCGGCTGGAGCACCCACGTGTGTCCACTGTTTAAATTAAACAAGTATTGATTTGCTGCTCCTCATACCCGCTTCTAGTCACTAAATGAAGAGAGCAGAGAGAGGTGGGTGGGGAGCAGCTAATGAATATTCCTTTTCTTTAAACAGCGGGCACACATGGTCTCTCGACCTCCTGCAGCAGCGACCCTTCCTGCCTCCTGTGATCCCACTCCACAGCCGCTGCCTCCCACTCCACAGCCGCTGCCTCGGACTATAAGACGCACACCCCACTTTACTCCCAAAGTTGGAGGAACAAAGTGTATCTTATAGTCTGAAAAATACGATAATTTATCTGCGATATAAAAGCTGTGGTGCCCAAATGCATGTTTATATATATATATATATATATATATATACAAATTCTTGTGTTGCTAAACATATCAATGGGCTTACCTACTTTTACAAATGTATTTTTAAAACAATTCCACTTTGTGTGTTCCTGGGCTCAGGGACCTTGGTTACATTTTGCAATTATTTTATTACACAAAGTACAATAGTGAAAATACACTGTATTTAGAACTAAATAATTTGCAAGTCTAGATAAAAACTACTCGTATGGCATGTTGCACTTGGCTGTTTCTCAGTGTATAGATGAATGGGTTCAGCATGGGTGTTATTATGGTAGTCAAGACAACTGCCAATTTGTTGACGTCAAAGGAAGATCCACTAATAAAACGCAAACACATAAAGAGAGAACCTGAATAAAATATCACAACAAGCATAAGGTGGGATGAACAGGTGGAGAAAGTCTTCCATCGCTGCCCACCTGATCGTATTTTAAAAATGGCAGAAATAATAAGTGTATAAGACACTGTGATACAAGCAAGTGACCCAAGAACAGTAATTGAAGAAGCTATCAGATTTAGAAAATTTATTAGGCTAGTGTCCTCACAGGCAAGTTTAAGAATTGGGTCAATGTCACAAAAAAAATGTTCAATTTCAGATCCACAAAATTGTAACTTATTTGTGAAAATTGTAGGTGGCAAAGTATCTACGAAGCCAAACAACCAAGAACCACCAGCAAGGTACAGGCATAATCTGTGATTCATCACAGTAACATAACGTAAAGGTCGACATATTGCCACATACCTATCAAAAGACATAACTGCTAAAAGAAAAAAATCTACGGAACCCAAGACAAAATAAAAATAGCACTGTAAAGAGCAACCCCAATAGGAAATTTCACGGTTTCCAAATATTAGAATGGACAAAAATTTTGGCGTGATCGTTGTAGTGACACATATTTCTGCAATGGACAAGTTTGAAAGAAAGAAATACATTGGAGTCTGGAGACTCTGATGCTTTAAGGATACAATGATTATAAGAATATTTCCCACCAAAGTGGTCAAGTAGGACAATAGAAGGAGTGAAGAAATGAAATTCTGAAGAGCTCTACTGTAATGGAATTGTATCAGAAGAAAACTATTGGTGGCGTTAAACATTCTTATCCAGAGTTGCTTTTACAATAGTCATTTTATATCTTAAGAACGGAAGTAGCTATTACTAGAAATTATGATGTATATCTGAAAAATGAAATTCTGAATGAGGTTTAGGCATCATAAAATCATTACCTAAGGTATAAACAGAGATGAAGAAATAACTATGAAGAATGACTTAGCAAGCTTTCTTCAGAACAATTAATTTAGGTACGTCTGTTAGGCCTCCGACACACATCCGTGCAAAACACGCATGTGTGTTGCGTTCCATTTTTCGGGTCCGTTTTACATTTTTTAGTCCATTTTTATGGAACCTGTGGCATCTGTGTGAATTGCGTATGCTAGCCATGTGTGCGTGTTCAATGTCCGCGTGTGCGTGAGATACGTAAGTGACATGTCCATGTGTTGCCCGTGTGAAATGTTCCGTGTGTGATGCACAATGTCATTGATACATACCCGCTGACAGCAGACAGAGACGCGCGATGAGAATGAATTCGGGTGAACTTCACCCGACTTCATTGTCATACCGCGGCTCTGTCTGTGTCACGTACTGATTAGCGGTCACCTGTGAAGGACTCACCGGTGACCGCTAATCCCCTGAGTCACTGAAGTGAGCAGCGCGATTAGCGCTGCTGTCACTCAGGTTACCTGCGGCTAGCTGGATCCTCCACCCATGACCGCAACTCACCTGTGACTTCATCGCTGTCACTCGGGCGACTTGCAGTCACAGTTGGAGGATCCAGCGGTGGCTGCGAGTGACCTGAGTGACATCATCGCTGATCGCGCTTCTCACCTCAGTTGCTGTGGGGGGCTGACAGGAGCGGCGGTGTTCTTCTGCAACTCTTGTCACCTTCGTGTAGCAGAGCTGAAAGCGACGCGGGACCTCCGTGGATTACGCCGGACATGGATGGCTTTTTCAGGCTTAATAAAGTGGTGAACGAGGGTATTTGTTAATGTTTATTATTCCAAATAAAGGATTTCTTCGGGTGTATGTGTTTATTTACTGTAACTTACAGATTAATCATGGAAGGTATCTCGGGGAGACACCTGACATGATTAATCTTGGACTAAAGGCCGCTTTACACACTGCGATATCGGTACCGATATCACCAGCGTTCGTAACCGCCCCCAACGGTTCTGCGACATGGGCAAATCTCTGCCCGTGTCGCACAAAATCTCCCGGACCCGTCACACGGACTTACCTTCCCTGCGACATCGCTGTTACCGGCGAACCGCCTCCTTTCTAAGGGGGTGGTTCGTTCAGCGTCACAGCGATGTCACAGCAGCGTCACTGAACCGCCGCCCAATAGAAGCGGAAAGGCAGAGATGACTGGGACGAACATCCCGCCCACCTCCTTCCTTCCGCATTGTGGCCGGGAGGCAGGTTAGGAGAGCTTCCTCGTTCCTGCGGTGTCACACGGAGCGATGTGTGCTGCCCAGGAACGAGGAACAACTTTGTTACTGCTGCAGTAACGATAATTGAGAATGGACCCCCATGTCACCGATGAGCGATTTTGCACGGTTTTGCGACAATGCAAAATCGCTCATAGGTGTCACACGCAACGCCATCGCTAAAGCGACCGGATGTGCGTCACAAATTCCGTGACCCCAACGAGATCACTTGAGCGATGTAGTAGCGTGTAAAGCCCCCTTTAGTGGCAGCTATGGGCTGCTGCCATTAACTCCTTATTACCCCGATTGCCAACACACCAGGGCAAATCGGGAAGAGCCGGGTAGAGCCCCATAACTGTCACATCTAATGGATGCGGCTATTCTAGGCGGCTGCTGGCTGATATTGTTAGGCTGGGGGCTCCCCATAATGTGAGGCTCCCCATCCTGAGAATACCAGCCTTCAGCCGTTTGACTTTACCCTGGCTGGTATCAAAATGAGGGGAACCGCACGTCGTTTTTTTAAAATTAATTATTTATTTATTTTACTGCTCGATATTGACACGCCCAACGGTGGCTGTGATTGGTTGCAGTGAGACAGCTGTCACTCAGCGTGGGGGCGTGTCTCACTGCAGCCAATCATAGGTGCCGGTGGGCGGGGAAAGCAGGGAATACGAGATTGATTAATGAGCGGCCGGCTTTTTCAAAATAGTAAAAGCCGCCAGAATTTTTTTAACAGCTGTGCAGCGCCGCGCCGGTGATCGGGGAACGGTGAGTATGAGAGAGGGGGGAGACTGACTGACATGGACAGAGAGAGAGAGGGACAGACAAGACAGAGACCGACCGACGGACTGATGGAGATTGACCGACATACACAGAAAAAGAAAGAATGACCGACATCACTAGAAAAAATGCACAAAATGTACACGGAGCATACGGAGATGCATCCGTGTAACGTACGTGTGCTCACGGACCCATAGACTTCCATTGGGTCCGTGTGTGCGTGTTCCGTGCAGAAAACGGACATGCTTCCGTGCAAAATGGACATACATACGTATCACGGACAGGGACACACGGACCATATGGAATAACACACGTGTGACCTCAAACATAGCATAACATTTGTGTACGTTTGTCTGTGTCTCCGGTATATACGGAAGCGGACCAAACACGCACGTGTTTCACGGATGTGTGTCGGAGGCCTTAAAGAAGATACAAATCAGTGTTTTTGGAAAACATAAGACATTTATATGTTTTGCAGTAAAATGATCAGATCTTTAGATAAGATCAAGAATTATAGTATATATTTATTACCAAAATTTTTGAGACGGGTACAAATTTGGGTTTTCACAAGGTTTGCTGACCAAGAGGTTTTAGATAATTTATTCAGATGTTTCTATGGTTACTGAATTGCAATTATACTATTTTTATAAGTGTTTATACTTTTATTTACAAATGTATCAAGTTTATGCAAAGACTCAATATTTGCTGCGTTGATCCTTGTTTTTCAAGACATCTCCAATTCGCCCTGGCCTGTGGGATATCAGCTTCTGGGCCAAATCCTGACTTATGACAACCCATTCTGGTCAAATCAGTGCCTCTACTTTATCACAATTTATGTGTTTTTATCTGTTCATCTGCTTTTTAAGGATTGAGCACAGGTTTTCAATTGAATTGATACCTATAGATTTCATGGGCATGGATCCAACATTTCAATGTTTTGCACACTGAGTCACTTAGTTATCACTTTTATCTTGTGATATGGTGCTCCCATACATGGAAAAAGCATTGTTCAATAGCAAATTGCTACTGTATTGTTGGCAAAAGATGCATTAAGGATGTTTAGAGATCAATTTTTTATTCATGGCAGTATTCTTAAACAAAATTGTGAATGAGCTTACTCATTCTCTTAGATAAAAACCAACACCTTGCAAGAATATATCTTAATGTTGACATGACACAGGACTCATGGTAGTGCTCACCTTTATCTCTCTGTACAATGATTTTCCAAATGTCCCAAACAGTCTGAAGGTGGTTTCATCAGAGAAAATAACTTTACTACAGCTCTCTGTAGTCCAGTTCTTGTACTTGCTGAAAAGTTATTTTCTCTGAAGAAGCCCCTTTCAGTCTGGGATACCAAGAAGATTCTGTGGAGACAGAAATATGATCACTATCATAAGTCCAGTAAAGCATCCATTCATGTGTGGGGTCGCTTTTCATCCGTGGGAGTGAGGTCACTCACAATTTTGTCTAAGAACGTTGCCATAAATAAAGAACATCTTCCAAGAGCAACTTCCTTCTATGATCCAAGATCCATTTGGTGATAAACAATGCTTTTTCCGGCATGATGGGGCACCATGCTGATATTTAGCATGGAAGGGTGCATATCAGAAGTCTTGAATAATTAAGGGTCAACACTAAATATTGAATATTTGAAAAAACTTGATGTGTTTATCAATAAAAGTTTAAAACTTTGCAAAATTTATATAATTGTACTTTAGTAACCATACAATCATCCGAATAAAAGATTTAACCCCTTCAGCCCCGGGCACTTTCCGTTTTTGCGTTTTTGTTTTTTGCTCCCCTTCTTCCGTGAGCCGTAACTTTTTTATTTTTCCGTCAATCTTACCATATGAGGGCTTGTTTTTTGCGGGACAAGTTGTACTTTTAAATGAAACATAACCATATGGTGTACTGGAAAACAGCAAAAAAATTTCCAAGTGTTGAAAAATTGCAAAAAAAGTGTGATGGCACAATAGTTTTTGGGATGTTTTATTCACGGTGTTTACTATATGGTAAAACTGATGTGTGGGTATGATGCCTGAGGTCGGTGCGAGTTTGTAGACACCAAACATGTATAGGTTTACTTGTATCTAAGTGGTTAAAAAAAATTCACAAGCTTGTCCAATAAAAGTGGCGTACGTTTTGCGCCATTTTCCGAAACCTGTAGAGTTCTCATTTTTTGGGATTTATGGCTCAGTGATGGCTTATTTTTTGCGTCTCGAGCTGATATTTCTATTTCTCATTTTTGCGCAGATGCTACGTTTTGATCGCCTGTTATTGCATTTTGCGTAAAACTTGCGGCGACCAAAAAACGTAATTTTGGCATTTGGAATTTTTTTTCCACTACGCTGTTTACCAATTAGATTAATTGATTTTATATTTTGATAGAGCAGGCATTTCTGAACGCGGCGATACCAAATATGTGTATATTTATTTATTTTTTAACCCTTTAATTTTCAATGGGGGGAAAGGGGGGTGATTTGAACTTTTAGGTTTTTTTTATTATTTTATTTTTTAAAACTTTTTTTTTTACGTCTTTTTTTATTTTACTAGTCCCCCTAGGGGGCTATAGCGATCAGCAATCCGATCACTCTTATCTATCTGCTGATCACAGCTATACAGCTGTAAACAGCAGATATAGTCACTTCCTGTTTCCCTATACTCGGGCCCGAGGGAAAACGAAAGTTAAACATCATAGCTGCAGGTGTCATCGCATGATCCTGTGCTACGATGGCAACCACCGAAAGTCACGTGATCACTCACGTGACTTCCGGTGGGGACAGCGGTAAGTAAAAAACATGGCCGCGTGCATATAGTTCTCGATGCCAGAGTTTGGCAGCGAGATGTAAGGGGTTAATGTTACGGGTGGAATGCGATTCCACTCGTAACATGCAGGCACACATGTCAGCTGTTGAAAACAGCTGATGTGTGTGCCTATCAATGCCGCCTGCCTGCGGCAGGGAGCGGGGCTTAACGGGACACGCTCCATGACGGAAATATCCGTCCATGGTCGAGAAGGGGTTAAAAATACCAAAGCCGCAAACTTTGTTGTTTTCTCCTCAAACTTTTGGCCACGACTGTATGTCATGTTAAAAGTACTGATCTCAGGAGCTATAAAATCACAATGCTGGGGAAGGGACAGTATTTACCATAGATTCATGAAACAGCTTAAAGGGAACTTGTCATTAGATTTGGTGACTATAAGCTGTGGCCACCACCAGTGCGCTCTTATATACAGCATTCTAACATGCTGTATATAAGAGCCCAGGCCGCTGTGTAGTCGGTATGGTGCAGACTGGTCGGATGGGTGTCTCTATTCTCCGAGTCCAGTGCCTCCTCTTTCGGCCATCTTTGTCCTCCGTCTTCTGAAGCCTGGGTGCATGACATGTCCTATCTCATGTACACAGGCTGGCATTGAGGTCCTGCGCAGGCACACTACAATGCTTTGATCTGCCCTGCACTGGACAGATCAAAGTGCACCTGCGCAGGACCTCAATGGCCGCGTCCTATGTCATGCACCCAGGCTTCAGAAGAAGGAGGACAAAGATGACCAAAAGAGGAGGCACCGCACCCGGAGAACGGAGACACCCAACTGACCGACAGTTTAGGTGAGTATTATAAAGTGATTTTTACTTTCTACACAGCGGCCTGGGCTCTTATATACAGCATGTTAGAGAGCTGTATATAAGAGCCCACTGGTGGTGGCAGCATCTTATAGCCACCACACTTGGTGACAGGTTCCTTTTAAAATGAAGATTTGTTTTAGTTTTCTAAAACAAAAAGGAGTGATTTATCAAAACTGATGCAGCGGAAAAGTAGTGCAGTTGCATAAAGCAATCACACCATTTCCTACCTTCATTTTAGACAGGGCTTCTGAAAACGGGAGCTGGAATCTTGTTGCAAAAGACAACTGCTCTATTTTCCACCTGCACTCATTTTTGATATTTTTTTTACCCCAAAATGTTTTTCTATTGTGATAAAGTACCATATATTTTTTGTTAATCTAATATATAAAGCTGAATGTGTGTATGTATGTATGTATGTATGTATGTGTGTATGTGTGTATGTCCGGGATTGGCATCTGCACCGTCGCAGCTACAGCCACAAAATTTTGTACACTCACATGGCTGGACCCCGAAAGCGTCATAGGCTATGTTGTGAGGCAAAATTTTAACCCCGCGCGTTCCAGTTTACCAATCAGTTTTGCCCCTATCTACATAATGGGGAGAAAGTGATATATAGGTATATATATATATATATATATATATATATATATATATATATATAAACAAAAAAGTTTTCCATTGACATTAGATCAGAAAGCAAAAATAGTCAATTTAGACAATGCCAAGTTCAGGGATCACTGTTTAGTATCCTGTGTATTAGACTAAAACATAACATTTATTGATACTGTTAAAATTGCAAACCACAATAATTTTCAATAAAATAATCTAATGCACAGCAGAGAGAGGGAATAACAATCCCTACAATGTTCACTGATTACCTCCTGAAAATGTAGAAGGTATATGTGAACCCAGATATCGCACTTTATCACTTTATATTTATGCGCACTTCACTTTATCTTTGGTAGTAGGGGCTTACAGGGAAATAGCAGGGACAGCCGTCAGTGAGTGGGGGCGCCATATCGTAACTTTAGTTTGCCAACCTCCACGGCTAGGTAGGGCACAGGAGAGAGTGGACATTGTAGGGATTGTTTTTCCCTCTAACTGCTGTGCACCGGATTGTTTTATTGAAAAATATTGTTTGCATTTTTAACAGTATCAATAAATGATATGTTTTAGTTAGGGATCTATGCTTGATCGGTTATATACCTAATAACTAGAGTTACAGTATACTGTATTAGTTTATGCTTCTTTAACATTTTCGTAAAAAAAAACCACATATCCAGTCATCTCATGTTTCCCCTTTCTGTTTGTGTGGCAATTACCCAATAATCATATTTTTCTCACTCGATGTTTAGTTGTCTACAATTTGTAATCGCTCTATCTTTGTGGCAATGGAAAGCAGAAGACAGTTCTCTATGCACTGAGTTTTGGGTGAGGTGATGGAAGACTGGTAGGCTTATGTTTTATATGGCAATTCATAAGATAATATTTTACATTTTCATCATCTTACATTACTCACCTGCTTTATTCACGTGATTTTGGAGGGAGTCAAGTAGGGTCAGTAATTTTAGTAGTTTTCATGTTAGTGCCTTCATATCCTGTCTATCAATTCCAATAAGTAGATTAGAAATAAATTCAATACATAATTTTGTAGAAAAGTAAAATATGTATTACATACATCTAAAATATGTGTGTTTTGCATATACATATATATATATATATATATATATCTATATATATACATATATATATTTTTTTATTTTATATATATATATATATATATATATATATATATATATATATATATATATATATATATATATCTCAAAACATAGCAGCACTTGTGAAGGTATAGGGTGTTAGGCACTATTTCTGTAAGTTCTTGCTTATTCACTCAGTCAGCTCAGCTTGTGATATCAATTATATTCTGTGTATATTTATATCATTTTAATATATCATTTGAGAACCAATACGTAAAGCCACCTGGGGGTGTTCATGGCAACACATGATTCCTCTTGGATCTTTTCATCCCAAGTTAATTTAAACACAATTCTGTCATCAACTACTATACATGTTGATAATGATAATCAAAATACTAATTTCTAATACTAGATGTCCTATATTTTCTTACATTTCATTTACTAAATGGATTCTAATTTTTGGAGAAAATATTTTACTTTTCATGAAGTATTAAACCTGTCAGTCAGAGGCAGGTAGCTAGACATAACTCAATAGAATACATTTTCAAAGATGGATTTGTCTAAAATAGCAAAACATATTTCTACAAGTAAGGTATGGATTTACTTCATATTGAATAAGTCAAGAATCGAGATGTTTTGGGAAATCAAAGGAATAATAGGCATGTTAACTTAATCTGTAACTGTTCAAAAAATGGAGCCAAATTTTCAAAATATCTCGACTTATTCAGTATGGAATATGAGTGCCACATGCAGAACTTACACACCTTTGCATGCTATTAATGAGATGTCTAATGGTTCCTTGAGGGATGTTCTCCCGCGCTATATGCATTTGGGTATGGCATCACAAAGATCCGCTTCTGACAGCTTCATTTTAAATTGCTGAGCAATGACATCCCAGTTGTGTGCAATGGCAGACATATCAGAGATGCTGCAGGCCACAGTACCACAGGCCACAGAGGCTACGCACAGTAGCACAAGCAACATATGGGCTGGCATTGTCATGTTAACAAATGGCTAGTATGGCAAAAATTGTAAATTGAAAAATAGATCCACTAGTGATCTATTCTATACTGCAAGTCAAATTGGATGTCACATATCAAACCTAAGCCGTCAAATGCTATCTACACAAACCATCAGATACAGTTAGGTCCAGAAATATTTGGACAGTGACACAATTTTCGCGAGTTGGGCTCTGCATGCCCCCACATTGGATTTGAAATGAAATCTCTACAACAGAATTCAAGTGCAGATTGTAACGTTTAATTTGAAGGTTTGAACAAAAATATCTGATAGAAATTGTAGGAATTGTACACATTTCTTTACAAACACTCCACATTTTAGGAGGTCAAAAGTAATTGGACAAATAAACCAAACCCAAACAAAATATTTTTATTTTCAATATTTTGTTGCGAATCCTTTGGAGGCAATCACTGCCTTAAGTCTGGAACCCATGGACATCACCAAACGCTGGGTTTCCTCCTTCTTAATGCTTTGCCAGGCCTTTACAGCCGCAGCCTTCAGGTCTTGCTTGTTTGTGGGTCTTTCCGTCTTAAGTCTGGATTTGAGCAAGTGAAATGCATGCTCAATTGGGTTAAGATCTGGTGATTGACTTGGCCATTGCAGAAGGTTCCACTTTTTTGCACTCATGAACTCCTGGGTAGTTTTGGCTGTATGCTTGGGGTCATTGTCCATCTGTACTATGAATCGCCGTCCGATCAACTTTGCGGCATTTGGCTGAATCTGGGCTGAAAGTATATCCCGCAACACTTCAGAATTCATCCGGCTACTCTTGTCTGCTGTTATGTCATCAATAAACACAAGTGACCCAGTGCCATTGAAAGCCATGCATGCCCATGCCATCACGTTGCCTCCACCATGTTTTACAGAGGATGTGGTGTGCCTTGGATCATGTGCCGTTCCCTTTCTTCTCCAAACTTTTTTCTTCCCATCATTCTGGCACAGGTTGATCTTTGTCTCATCTGTCCATAGAATACTTTTCCAGAACTGAGCTGGCTTCATGAGGTGTTTTTCAGCAAATTTAACTCTGGCCTGTCTATTTTTGGAATTGATGAATGGTTTGCATCTAGATGTGAACCCTTTGTATTTACTTTCATGGAGTCTTCTCTTTACTGTTGACTTAGAGACAGATACACCTACTTCACTGAGAGTGTTCTGGACTTCAGTTGATGTTGTGAACAGGTTCTTCTTCACCAAAGAAAGTATGCGGCGTTCATTCACCACTGTTGTCATCCGTGGATGCCCAGGCCTTTTTGAGTTCCGAAGCTCACCAGTCAATTCCTTTTTTCTCAGAATGTACCTGACTGTTGATTTTGCTACTCCAAGCATGTCTGCTATCTCTCTGATGGATTTTTTCTTTTTTTTCAGCCTCAGGATGTTCTGCTTCACCTCAATTGAGAGTTCCTTAGACCGCATGTTGTCTGGTCACAGCAACAGCTTCCAAATGCAAAACCACACACCTGTAATCAACCCCAGACCTTTTAACTACTTCATTGATTACAGGTTAACGAGGGAGACACCTTCAGAGTTAATTGCAGCCCTTAGAGTCCCTTGTCCAATTACTTTTGGTCCCTTGAAAAAGAGGAGGCTATGCATTACAGAGCTATGATTCCTAAACCCTTTCTCCGATTTGGATGTGAAAACTCTCATATTGCAGCTGGGAGTGTGCACTTTCAGCCCATATTATATATATATAATTGTATTTCTGAACATGTTTTTGTAAACAGCTAAAATAACAAAACTTGTGTCACTGTCCAAATATTTCTGGACCTAACTGTATATTACATGCAGACCATGTGGGCTTGAGGCCTTGATTAAGTAGAATTTTTTTACCTTAGCTTGAACCAAATCTATATTTGAAATCTATGAGAAGACAAGAATATATCAAAAACAGCCTTTTAACAATGACAGTGCCAACTGAGGGTTCGGGAGTATGGGGCAGCTTCACACTCCCTCCCCCGACCATCACTGTTACTGTTAAAGTGCAGGGCCATGCTTTCCACCCTGCCAGCTCTTTAACAGTGACAGTGCCTGCCAGGGGACAGGGAGTGAAGGGCAGCCCTGAACCCGCTCCCCAGCCAGCACTGTCAAGTACGGGGCCGTGCCTTGCCCTTTCACGTAGACAGTTTCGCCTGGGGGGAGGGGAGCGTAGGGCAGCCCCGCGCCTATCACTGTTGATAGGCTTGTGTGTTACATGGACCATCTTTCACTGCTCTTTTAACACCCTATGCGGAGGGGGGCAACTGATGCTTTTGTACCACTGTGTCCCTGGAAGGATTTTTCATGTTGAGACTTTAAAATGGGCGTGAAACTTATGTCTTGTGGATAGTGCCATGATTCTGGGACCAAGAGGTTTACACCAGTCACTGTAGCATGTCTTCCTTTTCCTATTTCTATTGCCAGACCACAGGCCTGTGTGTTGCATGGACCGTCTTTCCCTGCTCTTTTAAGGGACACAGCGGTGTCACTGAAAGGAGTTTTAATGTTGAGACTACTACATAGGTCTCCAAGTTTTGTCTTGTTTGTACTGGCAGGGGTATGGGAGCACCAGCCCTACACCTGTCTCTCATCCACCTATATATTTCTTCTGTCAATAGCCTAGGAAGCTAAGGACTATGCCAAAACAGTGGTGCTGGACTGTAAAATCTATTTTTGCTGTTTTGGAAGCTTTTTAACCCCCCAAAAAGGTGTTTTCTGTGCCTTACGTTTGGCCTCCAATGAAATCCAATGGGTTTCGGAAAGGTTCGATAAAGGTTCGACGAACGTACCCTTTATTTGTTTCCATACTGCGAACCAAACCGCAGGGGGTTTGCTCATCTCTAATATGGACGTCTGGGCCGCCACCCTGGCCCTGCTCCTAACCAGCCCTGATCTAGTACCCCTTCGCTAACCACCCAAGGGGGGACCAAAATCAGAGAGGTAACCCCACTGAAAATAGACAAACAAGGGAGAAATCAAAACTCAGTCACCATGCACCCAAAGGGTGCACTCAGAGGTATAATACAACAAATGGTGAAGGGGAAAACCAAAGCAGGGAAGAAAATACAAGACAAGGTGTTACTCCACAACAACCACAAGCATATAGCAACACTTGCATGAGCAGCTGAGAACCGACTATCTCTCTCCACGGCAGAACTTGGTAGAATGGGGTTTCTGTCAACTGAAAGGATCAGGTGGCTGATGGTCCTTTTAAGGAGGAAAGGAGTGGCCAGAAAAGGCTGCAGCTGAGCTTCAATTAAGAAACTTGCAGCAAGTGAAAACTGAAATTAATCCTTGCTGCACCAACAGAAAGCAATGTCCATTTAATATTAGCCTCCAGAGTATAGAATCATAGAATCATAGAATGGTAGAGTTGGAAGGGACCTCAAGGGACATTGGGTCCAACCCCCTGCGAGTGCAGGCTTTCCTAAATCATCCCAGCTTTATGTTTATCGAGGTTCCACTTGAAGATTTCCATTGATGGAGAGCTCACCACCTCCTGTGGTAGCCTGTTCCGCTCCCTCACTGCCCTCACTGTCAGAAAGTTTTTCCTAATGTCTAATCTGAATCTACTTCCTTTAAGTTCCATCTCATTGCTTCTTGTACTTCCTTGTGCTAATGAGAATAGGATAGTTCCCTCTGCACTGTGACTACCTTTCAGATATTTGTAGACCGCTATTAAGTCTCCTCTCAGCCTTCTTTTTTCAAACAAAACATCCCTAGTTCTTTTAGCCGTTCTGCATATGACATGGTTTGCAGACATTCTACCATGTTGGTTACTCTTCTCTGGACGTGCTCCAATATATCAATGTCTTTCTTGAATTGGGGTGCCCAGAACTGTACACAGTATTCCAGGTGGGGTCTGACCAGGGCATAGTATAGTGGAATAATTATCTCTCCTGATCTAGATTCAATGCTTGTCTTGATACAGTCCAGAATTTTGTTGGCCTTTGTAGCTGCAGCTCCACATTGTTGGGTCATGTTGAATCTGGGATCCACTATTATGCCCAAGTCCTTTACCCGGTGCTATCATCTAGTTCTATTCCTCCCACACTATATAAGCTTATTACATTTCTTTTACTCAGATGTAGGACTTTGCATTTGTCCCTGTTAAAAACTATTCTGTTCTCCTCAGCCCATTGTTCGAGTGTTTTTAGATCCTTTTGAATAAGCTCTATTTTCTCTCTAGTGTTGGCTACTGCTCCTATTTTAGTATCATCAGCAAATTTTATGAGTTTCCCAATAATTCCGTTATCCAGATCATTTATAAAGATATTAAACAGCACTGACCCCAGGAGAGAGCCTTGCCGCTTCTCGCTTTTGGCTTTCCTCCAGTTTGATGTATCCATTTGGTATTACTCGTTGTGCCCGATCATTAAGTCAGTTGTAAATCCATCTAACGGATTTTTTGTCAATTACATACTTGATCATTTTTTCAATGAGGATGTCATGTGATACTTTATCAAATGCCTTACTGGTCAAGGAATACTATATCCACAGCATTCCCCTGGTCCAACCATTCAGTGACTTTGTTGTACAAGGAAATAAGGTTGGTCTGACAAGATTTATTGGTCATAAAGCCATGCTAGCTTTGGTTGATTAATGCCTTCCCATCCAGGTACCTTAGTAAATGTTCTTTGACAATTTGCTCAAAGATTTTTCCTGTAATAGAGTTCAGGCTTACTGGCCTGTAATTCTCTGGATCCTCCTTTTCCTCTTTTTGTAGATAGGAACCACATTTGCCCCTTTTCCAATCTAGAGGGACCTCTCCAGTTTTCCATGACTTTTTGAAGATTTTTGCAAGTGGTACTATTATTTCCTCAGCTATTTCTTTCAGGACTCTAGGGTGTAAATCGTCTGGATCTGGGGACTTGGTTTCCTTTAACTCGGATAAGTGTTCGAATATAAATTCTCTGCTTATTGTCAACTTGAAAGCCTATAATCAGGAGGATATTCATCCCAGTGTACCTCAAAAGGTCAAGTTCAGGAATATAACCAAACACAGAGTACTTCAAATTATTCCATGAACAAAATTTATAAAAATATAAATTTATTGGTTAAAACTAAACACACATATATAAAATCAGACACACATAGACCACATAATAAAGGGAGGGCGTAAGTGGGTGGCCAAGGGAGCCCAAATCCTGATGCAGTTATACAATCAATTCATCAAAACAGTGTTTACATACATAATAAAGTCAGAATAGACATTTGTTCAGATGAGTAGAGATACAATTCATAACTGGCAAAATATTACGTCAGTGTGCAATGTTAACCTCACAATGTATACATAAATTCACTATATCCAGAAGAAAGACACAAGTTTGTCATATAAATTTCTGAGGTCACATGTAATATAAAGATGTCAATAAATTACTTCTAATATGATGGCAGATGATACCCCTTAGTGTAAACTGCAACAGTGGCATATATGATATGGCATTAATAGACACTATTTGAATCCCCAAAGTAGAGAAAAAGGGGTCATTAACCAACATTAGAGAAACCACATTAAAAAAGTGTAAAGCCAGAATCATAGATGTAGTATCAGAAAACTCATCAAACAGCATCAATTATAACCAGTGTAATGGAATCAATACCAAAGCTCAACCAAGGCCAAAAAGGAGTTAATAGCCCACCCTCACCAAACACTCCACACTCCAACGATCGTTTCGCAACCGCTTCGTCAGGGAGTGAGGTGGGTGGGCTCGTGGGCATCTTAAATACCTGTACGGCAGCTGTGTCTAATGAAAAACCGGACGACACCATGATTATCGGGCGGCGCGACTCGCGCATGCGCAGAGCCACAACTCCGTGCCCGGATATCCGCCTACGTCCACCAAGGGCGCCACAGTTGCCGTTGATGATGCAGGCAAAACACCCACACACGGACCGCAACCCGCGCATGCGCAGTCACGCCGCACAGTGTCGACCGCCGCCATCTTAGTAAAGGTATGCCAGGCATATCACAGCCAAATATATCAGGAGGAGGAGAAATAGAAGCGCAATAGCAAAGATAATATTTATTGATAACATATCTATCATATATTTACCCGGTAATAGGTATTGCGAAGTGGACAGAAAGTGCACAAATTAGTAATCGTGCATTGCATAAATATTATACTTGAATTCATGTGTGAATTTACATCATTAATAACATCAATTATCCATATCATCTCAAATATCAGAAATAGCAATGGCTATACATAGAAATCCATAGCCATATGCATGATGACAGATGTGTACACACAAGTTTTTATATTTTTATTTTAACATAGCATAGATCAAATATATTAACGAAAACACCCATATGAAATATGTATCATAAACCTATAAATGTGTAACCATACATATATAGGTGTCATAACTAGACTTATGTATTCAAACCTATCATCATTGATATTAAACCGTCCGCTTACACACATAATATCAAAAATTACTCTCTCGGTCCATCTCCCAAAACCAATGTGATACAACACCCACAAGCCTCACCACCTACATAAGAGAAAGAACAATGGAGGCGGAATCAAAAGGGGAACTATATCAATAAAATACTATAATAAAGAGATGGCAAAGGCAACGAGACCCAAAGAGACAAACCCTCAAATAAATAAACGTATCATTGGACAGAGCATTCTCATAAGAAACTTGAGAAACCCCACTGATCGTTCAGACCCCTCGGTTTCATGCACTTAAGAAGTGTAATCCACCTACATTCTAACTGACTGAGTTTTTTGAAAAAATCTCCTCTCCTGTTCCCTGGATAAATGCGATCTATCCCACTGAACCTTAATAGATGTGACTGTCCTAGATGGAAATCCCTAAAGTGTCGAGCAAGAGGTTTAAGTTTTGCAATCACAAAAGCCTGGTCTGCTGGAACTTTCTCTGCTGCCCTTATATCTCTAATGTGTTCCTGTATGCGAACACGAAGTTCTCTTGTAGTCATTCCTACATATTGTAGGTTGCATGGACATTTGGCCACATATATGACCATTGATGTTCTGCAATTAATAAAATGCAATATTTTGTATTCACGTTCTTTATTTGAATCTGAAAATGTATTAGTCTTAGAGACATAATGGCAAGCAGTACAGCTCCCACAGGGCCAGCAGCCCCATTTCGGGCCTTTAGACCCAAATAAAAAATTGGTAGAAGAGGACGGTACATGATGGCTATGGACTAGCAAGTCCCTAAGGGTTTTTCCCCGTTTGGCGACAAAATAGGGTTTCTCTGTAACGAAATCAGATAGCGATGGGTCTTCTCTTAAAATAGGCCATGACTTCGTTATAGCACTAGTAAGCTCTCGCCACCTGGATTGATAATTGGAAATAAATCGAGTAATGTCCTTTGATTCTTTTTGCTTCTTGGAGTATAGTAGCGAGTGTCTTCCAATACTTTTTGAAACCTGATATGCGTTATCAATATTGTCCCTCCGGTAGCCACGTTGTGAGAATCTTTTCCTAAGCTCTTCTGCTTGGAGTTCAAAGTCTTCATCCCTATCACAAATCCGCCTGGCGCGGATAAATTGTCCCTTAGGGATAGCTCGAATGACATGGGAAGGGTGGGCAGATCGTGCATGTAAAAGAGAATTCACACTAGTGTCTTTACGAAACACAGTGGTGTGAAGATGACCCTCCACATCGGTTGTAATATGTAGATCTAGAAAGTCGATGGCTGTTTGACTGACGTGATGTGATAGCTTGATGTTCCAAGAATTCGTATTCAGATGGTGAAGAAATTGGTCCAGGAGAGATCTCGTACCCTGCCAAATAAACAGCACGTCGTCAATATAACGAATCCAGAGTGCCACCGATGCACAAAAATCATCATTATTTTGGATGAATTCTCTTTCCCATAATCCCAGAAAGAGATTGGCGTAGCATGGGGCACAAGCCGCCCCCATTGCCACGCCCCTCTTCTGTAGGTAGTACCTATCCTTGAACACAAAGTAATTGTGTGATAAAACAAAATTCATCAAGGATAGGAGAAATTCCACCATTTTAGAATCTAAATCCCGGCCATGGAGAAAGAACTCCAAAGCTGACAAACCCAGGTTGTGATTAATACAAGTATATAACGATTCTACATCACAAGTGACTAGAAACATGTCAGGGGTCATGTGTATTCCCTCCAATCTCTGAAGAACGTCCGTGGAATCCCGCACATATGAGGGTAATTCCATTACAATTGGTTTAAGGAAGTAATCTAGTAGTCTAGAGATAGGTTCCAAAAGACCCCCATTTCCGGACACAATTGGTCTACCTGGAGGGTTGTGCAAGTCTTTATGAACTTTGGGTAAAAGATATAAAGTCGGTACCGAGGGACTCTTGATCTTTAAACCCTCCCATGTTTTTTTAGGTAAAATGCCATCATCATATGCTTCATCCAAAATCCTCCCCAAATCTGTTTGAAATATCAGGGTCGGATCTTTTTGTAATTTTTTATAGCATAAAGGGTCTCCCAACTGTCTAAATACTTCCTTTTCATATAATTCATCTGGCCACACCACGATATTACCTCCCTTATCTGCTGGCTTGAAAGTGACCCCCTTCATCTTCCTAAGTTCTCCTAGGGCTTGTCTCTGTTCTTTAGTCAGATTGTCATATGGCCTGTGACCAGGGATTTTAAAAATCTCCCCCACAACCATCTTCACAAAGACCTCAATGGAGGAGCTCATGGAGAGAGGTGGAAAGAAATTACTTTTCTTATTTAAGCAATCCGGGAATTTACCTGGCTGTATCTCCATTTGTTCCAATAAGAGCTCCTCTAGAATCTGTAAGGCCTCCAGTTCTTTCTCTGTTGAAAAAGAGTGGTGAGAAGATTTATTCTGGTGATATTTTTTCAGTAATAATTTTCTAGCGAACAAAAAAGTATCTTTGATCGCTGTAAAATGGTCAAAAGTTGCCATGGGACTAAAACCCAAACCCAAAGAGAGAACGGAGATTTGAGCTGAGGAGAGGGTAATGTTAGATAGATTAATCACCTTGAGAGATCCTCCATCAGCAAATTCCGTTTCTCGATTTTGTAATTTTTGGTCTCTTTTCTTGGCCTTGGTCCGAGTATAATATCTTGATGTCTGAGCCGTAACGTCATATGTCCTACTACTATCAGATTCATAGGAGGTGTCGCTCGCTGCTGTTGATAGTGATGTTGCCCTATCAGCATAAGATCGACTTTTCCATTTGTACACTTGATTCTGTTGATAATCACGTGTATCTCTTAAAAATTTGTTTGTTTTGCTAGACTGGATATCGCCCTCGAATTTAGAGAGGGCTGTATCCAGATCCTGCTGGAACACTCGCATTTGATCTTCAGTCAGTTTGTTCTTAATTTTTGCCTGAAGGGTCTGAATTTTCTCCTCCACTAAAGTTAAGTTTTTCTTATCCACTTCAATGAGGATATCTAGGAACGTAAATGAGCAGATATCACATGCTTCTTCCCACTTCTTAGTCAATGGAGCTTCCTCCATAGGAAATGAGGGGAAGGTTTGTATGCGTAAGCCCCTAGGTATATACCTACGTACTACATATTGCTCAAGTGTGGTTTTGTTCCACCATATTTTAGTGCGTTTCATAATCAACTCTTTTAAGCTCTGTTTGTCTCTCAGAATCTCATCACCATCACCATCACCAATAGCAACGCCACCATCCTTAAAAACCGTGGATAGTTTAGACAGCCAATTGCTATCCCGAGTCCTAAAGTCCATAATGGGGTTTCTCCTAGAAAACACAACAAGAAAGCCTATAATCAGGAGGATATTCATCCCAGTGTACCTCAAAAGGTCAAGTTCAGGAATATAACCAAACACAGAGTACTTCAAATTATTCCATGAACAAAATTTATAAAAATATAAATTTATTGGTTAAAACTAAACACACATATATAAAATCAGACACACATAGACCACATAATAAAGGGAGGGCGTAAGTGGGTGGCCAAGGGAGCCCAAATCCTGATGCAGTTATACAATCAATTCATCAAAACAGTGTTTACATACATAATAAAGTCAGAATAGACATTTGTTCAGATGAGTAGAGATACAATTCATAACTGGCAAAATATTACGTCAGTGTGCAATGTTAACCTCACAATGTATACATAAATTCACTATATCCAGAAGAAAGACACAAGTTTGTCATATAAATTTCTGAGGTCACATGTAATATAAAGATGTCAATAAATTACTTCTAATATGATGGCAGATGATACCCCTTAGTGTAAACTGCAACAGTGGCAAAGAGTGGAGGAACCACTCACTCATATATGATATGGCATTAATAGACACTATTTGAATCCCCAAAGTAGAGAAAAAGGGGTCATTAACCAACATTAGAGAAACCACATTAAAAAAGTGTAAAGCCAGAATCATAGATGTAGTATCAGAAAACTCATCAAACAGCATCAATTATAACCAGTGTAATGGAATCAATACCAAAGCTCAACCAAGGCCAAAAAGGAGTTAATAGCCCACCCTCACCAAACACTCCACACTCCAACGATCGTTTCGCAACCGCTTCGTCAGGGAGTGAGGTGGGTGGGCTCGTGGGCATCTTAAATACCTGTACGGCAGCTGTGTCTAATGAAAAACCGGACGACACCATGGACATGGACACCAAGGACATTACTCGATTTATTTCCAATTATCAATCCAGGTGGCGAGAGCTTACTAGTGCTATAACGAAGTCATGGCCTATTTTAAGAGAAGACCCATCGCTATCTGATTTCGTTACAGAGAAACCCTATTTTGTCGCCAAACGGGGAAAAACCCTTAGGGACTTGCTAGTCCATAGCCATCATGTACCGTCCTCTTCTACCAATTTTTTATTTGGGTCTAAAGGCCCGAAATGGGGCTGCTGGCCCTGTGGGAGCTGTACTGCTTGCCATTATGTCTCTAAGACTAATACATTTTCAGATTCAAATAAAGAACGTGAATACAAAATATTGCATTTTATTAATTGCAGAACATCAATGGTCATATATGTGGCCAAATGTCCATGCAACCTACAATATGTAGGAATGACTACAAGAGAACTTCGTGTTCGCATACAGGAACACATTAGAGATATAAGGGCAGCAGAGAAAGTTCCAGCAGACCAGGCTTTTGTGATTGCAAAACTTAAACCTCTTGCTCGACACTTTAGGGATTTCCATCTAGGACAGTCACATCTATTAAGGTTCAGTGGGATAGATCGCATTTATCCAGGGAACAGGAGAGGAGATTTTTTCAAAAAACTCAGTCAGTTAGAATGTAGGTGGATTACACTTCTTAAGTGCATGAAACCGAGGGGTCTGAACGATCAGTGGGGTTTCTCAAGTTTCTTATGAGAATGCTCTGTCCAATGATACGTTTATTTATTTGAGGGTTTGTCTCTTTGGGTCTCGTTGCCTTTGCCATCTCTTTATTATAGTATTTTATTGATATAGTTCCCCTTTTGATTCCGCCTCCATTGTTCTTTCTCTTATGTAGGTGGTGAGGCTTGTGGGTGTTGTATCACATTGGTTTTGGGAGATGGACCGAGAGAGTAATTTTTGATATTATGTGTGTAAGCGGACGGTTTAATATCAATGATGATAGGTTTGAATACATAAGTCTAGTTATGACACCTATATATGTATGGTTACACATTTATAGGTTTATGATACATATTTCATATGGGTGTTTTCGTTAATATATTTGATCTATGCTATGTTAAAATAAAAATATAAAAACTTGTGTGTACACATCTGTCATCATGCATATGGCTATGGATTTCTATGTATAGCCATTGCTATTTCTGATATTTGAGATGATATGGATAATTGATGTTATTAATGATGTAAATTCACACATGAATTCAAGTATAATATTTATGCAATGCACGATTACTAATTTGTGCACTTTCTGTCCACTTCGCAATACCTATTACCGGGTAAATATATGATAGATATGTTATCAATAAATATTATCTTTGCTATTGCGCTTCTATTTCTCCTCCTCCTGATATATTTGGCTGTGATATGCCTGGCATACCTTTACTAAGATGGCGGCGGTCGACACTGTGCGGCGTGACTGCGCATGCGCGGGTTGCGGTCCGTGTGTGGGTGTTTTGCCTGCATCATCAACGGCGACTGTGGCGCCCTTGGTGGACGTAGGCGGATATCCGGGCACGGAGTTGTGGCTCTGCGCATGCGCGAGTCGCGCCGCCCGATAATCATGGTGTCGTCCGGTTTTTCATTAGACACAGCTGCCGTACAGGTATTTAAGATGCCCACGAGCCCACCCACCTCACTCCCTGACGAAGCGGTTGCGAAACGATCGTTGGAGTGTGGAGTGTTTGGTGAGGGTGGGCTATTAACTCCTTTTTGGCCTTGGTTGAGCTTTGGTATTGATTCCATTACACTGGTTATAATTGATGCTGTTTGATGAGTTTTCTGATACTACATCTATGATTCTGGCTTTACACTTTTTTAATGTGGTTTCTCTAATGTTGGTTAATGACCCCTTTTTCTCTACTTTGGGGATTCAAATAGTGTCTATTAATGCCATATCATATATGAGTGAGTGGTTCCTCCACTCTTTGCCACTGTTGCAGTTTACACTAAGGGGTATCATCTGCCATCATATTAGAAGTAATTTATTGACATCTTTATATTACATGTGACCTCAGAAATTTATATGACAAACTTGTGTCTTTCTTCTGGATATAGTGAATTTATGTATACATTGTGAGGTTAACATTGCACACTGACGTAATATTTTGCCAGTTATGAATTGTATCTCTACTCATCTGAACAAATGTCTATTCTGACTTTATTATGTATGTAAACACTGTTTTGATGAATTGATTGTATAACTGCATCAGGATTTGGGCTCCCTTGGCCACCCACTTACGCCCTCCCTTTATTATGTGGTCTATGTGTGTCTGATTTTATATATGTGTGTTTAGTTTTAACCAATAAATTTATATTTTTATAAATTTTGTTCATGGAATAATTTGAAGTACTCTTATTGTCAACTTGGACTCCTCCTGACCATGACTTCCATCATGATTATTGTTGATGCTTGCATTAGTTTTTTGGGAGAAGACAGATACTAAATTCGTATTTTGTATCTCACCTGATATTCCACCTTGTTGACTTTCACTTTTTTGATTCTGCAAAACTCCTATGGTCTCCTTCACTTTTCTTTTGCTTTTAACATACCCCCCAAATCCTTTTACCTTACTCCTGCCCTCTTTTGCAAGCCTCAATTTGTGTTCGGCCTTAGCTCCTTTGATGCTTGTCTTGCAGAGTCTGCAAACTGCCATGTATTCTTCCCTAGGTATAATCCCCATCTTCCACTTGATGTATGTTTCCTTTTTCTTTTTAAGCAGGTGATGTAATTTTTTATTCATCCATCCTGGTTTCTTTAGGACTTTTCCATTTTTCTTCCTTTTAGGTATTATTAGTTCTTGTGCATTAAGGATTTCCATATGGAAGATTTCCCATCCTTCGTGTGCAGTTTTGTGCATAAAGGCCCTGTTACACGCAGCAACATTGCTAACGACGTATTGCTGGGGTCACGGAATTCATGACGCACATCCAGCCTCGTTAGCGACGTCGTTGCGTGTGACACCTATGAGCGACCGCTAACGATCAAAAATACTCACCTAATTGTTGATCGTTGACGCATGGTTCATTTTCCAAATATCGTTGCTGGTGCTGGACGCAGGTTGTTTGTTGTTCCTGAGGCAGCACACATCACTACGTGTGACACCCCGGGAATGACGAACAACAACGTACCTGCGTCCTCCGGCAACGAGGTGGGCATGTCGTTAATGCGGCTTGTCTCCGCGCTCCGCTTCTATTGGTGGGCCGATGTGTGATGTCGCTGTGATGGCACACAAACCTCCCCTTAAAAAGGAGGTTTGGATGGTGACGGCTTTGTGATCTGCTGGCTACTCTTGGTCACGTGTATCCATGTTTTTGCCTCTGTAGGTGCTCCAAAGCTTTTCTCCCTCTCCATGTCCTGAAGGGTTGCTTTTGCTTTGTCCAAGAAATCCTCACCTTCTTTAATTAGTAGAGTTGAGTGATTGTTCGAGGTTCGCCAATTTCATGTTCGAGTGATTTTGGGGGGTGTTCGAGAGGCTCGACGAACTCGAGCTTTTTGTTAAAAGCTCGACAGTTCGAGTTACATTCGAGAATGGTTCGAACGCCAAAAATCCAAGCTAGTTACTAGCTGGCTTTTCACTGTAATAGTGTGAGTCACTGTGTGAATCACGCTATTATCAAAATTCAGCGTATAGTGTGTGGGGGGACGGGGTTTAGATCACTGCTACTGCTGAGTGCTGATAGAATGCCGATGGCCATTTTTTTTTTCCCTAACCGCGCGTACAGTGGGGTGGGCCAGGCTGTCAGCAAATCACAGAGACACACACTGCACAGTGGATTTTTGACAGACAAGCAAGGGCTTGTGTCATAGGCTGTGCATGTCACATGTCTTTGCTCTATAAGAGCCAGCCATTTTCCCCGTCACCGCCATTATCTGTCTGCTGCATGTGGGTGGCAGTCACTGATCCCGCTCCCACTGCTACTGCTGCAGTGTGCGCTATAGAGATACAGTGCAATCTACACAGCGCTTTAGGGATTAGGGACTACTGGTTATTTCAGCCCTTTTCAGGGCTGATTTACAGGTGTTCATAGCCATAGCTGCTAGGCAGGTCCGTGCAAATGCTGCGCTGGGCTTTGCTGTCCTGCTACCTACAGCACCCGTGCATTCTACCCACCTTGCCATTTTTTGCCAGGCTGTTTTATTTCCCCAAAGAGCTGACACTTTTGTGGCATCCTAAAAGTGTCTGGAACTCTAACTTAGTGTTCCTTTGCTGTCCACTGACCCACAGTACCCCTGCATTCTACCCACCTGGCCATTTTTTGCCAAGCTATTTTATTACCCCAAAGAGCTGACACTTTTTGTGCCATCCTAAAAGTGTCTGGAATACTAAAGGCCCCGTCACACACAGAGATAAATCTCTGGCAGATCTGTGGTTTCCGTGAACTCATGGACATATTGTTCCATTTGTACACAGCCACAAACCTAGCACTGATTGCCCACAATTTCACTGCAACCACAGATCTGCCGCAGATTTATCTGTGTGTGTGACAGGGCCTTAAGTTAGTGTTCCTTTGCTGTCCACTGACCCACAGCACCCAGGCATTGTACCCACCTGCCCATTTTTGCCACACTATTTATTTGCCCAAAGAGCTGACATTTTTTATGCCATCGTAAAAGTGTCTGGAATGCTAAGTTAGTGTTCCTTTGCTGTCCACTGACCCACAGCACCTGTGCATGCTACATACCTGTCCATTTTTGCTACGCAATTCTAATTGCAAACTGTGCTGCCACTGTTAGGGGCATACTAAAATTAACCGGGATACTTAGTGTTGGTTCGTCAGCTGTCAATAAAGCTAGACCACCTCTGTATTGTACACACCTGTCAATTTTTAGCAACATAATTCTAATTGCAAACTGTGCTGCCATTGCTAGGGGCATACTAAAATTGACCGGGATACTCAGTGTTGGTTCGTCAGCTGTCAATAAAGCTACACCACCTCGGCATTGTACACACCTGTCAATTTTTAGCAACGTAATTCTAATTGCAAACTGTGCTGCCACAATTATGGGCATACTAAAATTGACTGGGATAGTCAGTGTTGGTTCTTCAGCTGTCTATAAAGCTACACCACCTCTGCATTATAAACACGATCAAAGACCGGAGGGAAAAATTCAGTAGGTACATTATATAACCCAAGAATATATTTCAAAGTGATTCCCCAAATATTGGATTAATTATCTGGAAAAACTCCATCTATACAATTAGCAAAAAATGTGTATAAACAACACACAAAGGAGTACTATTTCCATAAAATGTAACAATCTTTATTGAAAAAAAGACATACATACATAAATTTTAAAATATCATTATTCATCAATAGACAAAAAATGTTTTAGAGGTATAAGGAGGACTTCTTACCAGCAATCACCCCCCACATAAGTATATGTGTGGATCCCAATCAAAATAAGTGCAGACCTGCAAGATCTATACTAGCAGCAATAACAATATATCTGCTTTAATATAAAGTATATCAACCCAAATGGGCCAGATTAAATCAAAAAGCTGCTGCACACATATGTAGAAAAATAAAGCCAGAAGACTGTCCCAGGGTAATTACCCAACTCTATATAGATATCAAAGTGGAGTTTATAAGTGCATCAAAGCTTACCCATATAAGGGACAGAAAAAAGGCAAGAGATCCAAACAGTGGGGGGAAGATAGGCAGCTCCCAGTCCTGAACGCGTATCGCTCTCGCTTCCTCAGCAGGCTGGAGGCGGGGGTGGAAGTGCGTTCATTCCCTGATCACAGCGTTAAATACACCTAATCCATTCATTAGTCGGCTGGTGATGTGCGCACGTCATGTCGGCGCACGCGCAATGCACAGCCCCTGGTTGTTGTGACAACATGATGCAGCTTTCCAGCCACAGTGCGCATGCCCAGGGAGAAATCTCCCGATGACGTCAATGCGCATGCGCATCGGGCATAAGGAGGCCGCAGAATGTGTACACCCAGGGAGGACTGTCATAAAGCGCGCGCACGTACGGCGCACATCACCATATAGTACAGAAGGAGATTCAAGCATATATGTTCACATACCTTTAATGCCTAATAACCTAATCTGCCTCAAAATAGATGCATATCTACATACAAAAATAGTATGTTTAAGAGTAAAGCATATTATATATAAGTAAACTGGGTAATTATAGCTTTATTCTTATTAAGTACATAGTGCATCTCACCCAATAGGGCACCATATGCTTTCAATTACATACAAAAAAGTAGATAATAACAGCATCCAATAATGTTTATATACATAAGTACAGATATGAATACAAAAAAGGAGGGGGAAAAAAAGGGGGGGGGGATTTTTTTATTTCTCGAGATTTTCAATGTATATGAGCCATTGTGGTGTTATGATAGGTCCTGAGTGATACAAACAACACTTCATATAAATATATCACATGTACCGCCTCCATATAATTAGAGACCCAAGTACATAAACACGGTCACACATAAAGAACAGACATCATTCTAAAATGATGCCAATCAGAACATATAATTAATGCCATTATTTTATTATGTCCAAATGTATATATATATATATTAATTCATATTTTTACTTGTTATTATCATTAATCTATGTGTGACCATTTAATATCAACACAAATAATATCACTCATTACCCTTCACACACAAAATTCACAAGAGATCAATTTTAATTATAGTATAATGGGTTACATGAGTCATCAATATCATAACACACATCCACAAGACCCTATAACATCAAATAGGTCCTGAGTGATATGGACTAAACGTATTATGAATACACCACATGTACCGCCCCCATGTAAATGGAGATCAGAGTACATGGATATGGTCACACATAAAATAAACAGACAACATTCTAAAATGATGCCAATTAAGACACATAATTCATTCCATTATTTTATTATATTTATGTATTTATTCATGTGTTTTGTTATTATTATTCTTAAATTATGTGTAACCATTTTAATATCAATAAGACTCACATAACTCATAAACCTTCATATACAATTACCCCCAAGAAAGAAGGAATCAATTTAAATTACCATACAGAGGGTTACATAAATCATTAATAACAACATATTCCTTCATTGAATATAATATTGCCGAAATATCCTTCCAAAACTAGATGAGGATCCACATGGACAGATGGTATTCCAATACATCCCAATTTCATAGGACTTAGGACGGTCTTAGGACGACCTTTACAGATGAATAATCACTTAAAAACAGAGAATAAAACAAAATTAAAATTGAATCAGAAAACACCATTCATGTCATATTACTCCTATCTTACTAGAGAAAGGATGCAAAACTGAGTTTTTCGTTGAGCCCATTCGGTGTCAAGGTGCCCAAGGTGACTATCCACCGACATTCCAGTTGTGCCAACTGCTTTTTAAGATCTCCCCCCCTAATACCACAGTGCAAGATGTCAATGCCCTTCAATTTCAAACCAGATGCATCACAGCCATGAAAGTTCTTAAAATGTCTAGGGATTGTCCTAAGGGTTGTGTCGTCGGTAACCTGCCTCGAGTTAGTAATGTCCCGAACGTGTTCCCTCGTTCTCACCCGAAGTTGTCTAGATGTTAACCCAACTTATGTCACGATTGCTGTAACCCCTCTGCTGAAATCTTGCCCTCAAATCCTGTGACTGTCTCTCAAAGCTTTGGTCCGTCGAGCAGACACGCCTAGCCCTCAAAAACTGCCCCGTCGGGACGGCCCTAATCGTGGACTTAGTGTGGGCCGATGACGCGTGCAACAAAGAATTCACGGAAGTCTCCTTCCGATGAATATCAGTGTGCAAAGCGCCATCAGCCCCCACTTCAAAATGAATATCTAAAAAATCTATCTGTGTCTGACTAGCAGTATAAGTCAACTTAATATTTAAATCATTTCTATTCAAATAAATCATAAACTCATCTAGCAGAGACACCGCACCTTGCCACAGGAACAGCACGTCATCGATGTACCTGTGCCAACATATCACATGTTGGGAGAAGAGGTCATCCCCATGGAACAACCCCCTCTCCCACATGCCCAAAAATAAATTTGCATACGATGGTGCACATGCTGCCCCCATAGCAGTGCCGCGCCTCTGCAGATAAAAACGGTCTTTAAATAAAAATACATTGTGAGTTAAAATAAAATCCAAAAGTTCCAAAATAAGTCCACGAGTAGGTCCATCCAGACGGCTGCCATCAAGAAAAAGGCGCGCTGCCTCCAGACCATCCTGATGTGCTATGCACGTATAGAGGGACTCCACATCGGCCGCCACCAACCACATATCAGGCTCGATGTGGAGTCCCTCCATTTTTGTGAGCACATCAGTGGTATCACGTGTATAGGAAGGCAAATCCTGTACCAAAGGATTTAAATAAAACTCCACAAATTTACAGATAGGGTCACAGATGCCACCAATCCCCGAGACAATTGGGCATCCAGGGGGATTGGTGGCATCCTTGTGGACCTTCGGCAACATGCCCGATGCGCATGCGCATTGACGTCATCGGGAGATTTCTCCCTGGGCATGCGCACTGTGGCTGGAAAGCTGCATCATGTTGTCACAACAACCAGGGGCTGTGCATTGCGCGTGCGCCGACATGACGTGCGCACATCACCAGCCGACTAATGAATGGATTAGGTGTATTTAACGCTGTGATCAGGGAATGAACGCACTTCCACCCCCGCCTCCAGCCTGCTGAGGAAGCGAGAGCGATACGCGTTCAGGACTGGGAGCTGCCTATCTTCCCCCCACTGTTTGGATCTCTTGCCTTTTTTCTGTCCCTTATATGGGTAAGCTTTGATGCACTTATAAACTCCACTTTGATATCTATATAGAGTTGGGTAATTACCCTGGGACAGTCTTCTGGCTTTATTTTTCTACATATGTGTGCAGCAGCTTTTTGATTTAATCTGGCCCATTTGGGTTGATATACTTTATATTAAAGCAGATATATTGTTATTGCTGCTAGTATAGATCTTGCAGGTCTGCACTTATTTTGATTGGGATCCACACATATACTTATGTGGGGGGTGATTGCTGGTAAGAAGTCCTCCTTATACCTCTAAAACATTTTTTGTCTATTGATGAATGATATTTTAAAATTTATGTATGTATGTCTTTTTTTCAATAAAGATTGTTACATTTTATGGAAATAGTACTCCTTTGTGTGTTGTTTATACACATTTTTTGCTAATTGTATAGATGGAGTTTTTCCAGATAATTAATCCAATATTTGGGGAATCACTTTGAAATATATTCTTGGGTTATATAATGTACCTACTGAATTTTTCCCTCCGGTCTTTGATCGTGTTTATATTGACTATATCTGTGTTTTTCACAGCCAGTGATCTTAGAGAAATGGATTATAGAGCTCGAGATCAATCATGGCTCTGCCAAATTAATGAGGTTTTCAAGGAGGATTCCAATGGGTGTCTTAATTTGAATCAGAAAGACCATTTGACCCAGATTAACCATCTGAAGTCACTACTCCACAGACGTATTAGAACATGGTGGAATAAAGGTTTTCTTGAGAAATATGTTACTAAAGGTCTTATTCCTCGTGGCCTACGGATCCAAGTATTCCCATCCTTTTCTGTGGAGGAGGAGTGGTTCAGAAAGGGATGGGAAGAAAGTGCCAGCATATGTTCAAGGACATTCATGGAATTATTGATCAAACTTAATGATCAAACCATCAAGGACCTAGAGAAAGAAATTGAATTAGTCCAGGATGCCCTTAAGAAGGAACTGAGTTCCACCGAACTGGCTAAATTACAGACGGATATTGAAACTGATCTCACTAAGTGGGAGGGAGAATTAAAGTCAGCTAAAACCAAAAAATTCCAAAGGGATCTGACTGATCAACAAAATAATCAGATCTACAGATGGAGAAACAAGAAATTTCCCCTTTTTCACCGTAATAGATCAAGATCTCAATCCTTCTCTTCAGTTACATCTGGTGAGGGATCTGATGTTGAGGGTATCAAGAGTGGACAAAATCTTTTCAACACGTATAGAGGAGGACCTAAGGAGACCTTTAAGGCCAATAAGGGAAAGGGTCCGGCCAAAAGGAAAAACATTTCTCCTGGGGTGGCACAAGAGACCAAAAGAAAACCTGGCCTACTTGAGGTAATTAATCTTTCTCCATATATCCTCTCTGAGACTCAACTACAGGTTCTAGGGTTGGGCTTAACATTTGTGCCAAATAACTCCTTTGACTATTTCACTGCAGTCAAGGATCTTTTTCTTTTTTCAAGAAAATTGATTCTGAGGAAATTACATTGCAAAAGGGAGGTCCCTGGAGTGAGTTTGACTGAGGTTGAACAGGAGGCTATCCGCACACTAGAGGACTTATTAAGGGAACATACAGCAGACCCTGTGCAGAGATTCCCAGTTGCCTTGCTGCCCAGATCAACTGTTTCCCCCCCCCCTGTCGGTTTGCTCACAGATAGAAATCTTCACAAAATTGGTCTTAGAGGATTTTGGTAAGATCTCGAGATTTAACTATGGAGATAATCTCTCTAATAAACAACGGAGAGCTTTGAAAGAACTAAAAGAGATCAAAGATGTTGTAATTAAGAGCGCCGACAAGGGGGGAAATGTGGTTATTTGGCCCACAACTCTATATGAACGTGAGGCGTTTCGCCAACTAAACAGCAGGGTGACATATCAAAGGTTGAGTCATAACCCTATCCTTGAATTCAATTTAGAGCTACAGGAGATCTTGGATAGGGCTTTTTCACAGGGAATCATCCCGAAGAAAGTGATGGATGGTCTGATTGTTAAGCATCTCAGGGTACCAACCTTTTACCTGTTGCCGAAGGTCCACAAGGATGCCACCAATCCCCCTGGACGCCCAATTGTCTCGGGGATTGGTGGCATCTGTGACCCTATCTGTAAATTTGTGGAGTTTTATTTAAATCCTTTGGTACAGGATTTGCCTTCCTATACACGTGATACCACTGATGTGCTCACAAAAATGGAGGGACTCCACATCGAGCCTGATATGTGGTTGGTGGCGGCCGATGTGGAGTCCCTCTATACGTGCATAGCACATCAGGATGGTCTGGAGGCAGCGCGCCTTTTTCTTGATGGCAGCCGTCTGGATGGACCTACTCGTGGACTTATTTTGGAACTTTTGGATTTTATTTTAACTCACAATGTATTTTTATTTAAAGACCGTTTTTATCTGCAGAGGCGCGGCACCGCTATGGGGGCAGCATGTGCACCATCGTATGCAAATTTATTTTTGGGCATGTGGGAGAGGGGGTTGTTCCATGGGGATGACCTCTTCTCCCAACATGTGATATGTTGGCACAGGTACATCGATGACGTGCTGTTCCTGTGGCAAGGTGCGGCGTCTCTGCTAGATGAGTTTATGATTTATTTGAATAGAAATGATTTAAATATTAAGTTGACTTATACTGCTAGTCAGACACAGATAGATTTTTTAGATATTCATTTTGAAGTGGGGGCTGATGGCGCTTTGCACACTGATATTCATCGGAAGGAGACTTCCGTGAATTCTTTGTTGCACGCGTCATCGGCCCACACTAAGTCCACGATTAGGGCCGTCCCGACGGGGCAGTTTTTGAGGGCTAGGCGTGTCTGCTCGACGGACCAAAGCTTTGAGAGACAGTCACAGGATTTGAGGGCAAGATTTCAGCAGAGGGGTTACAGCAATCGTGACATAAGTTGGGTTAACATCTAGACAACTTCGGGTGAGAACGAGGGAACACGTTCGGGACATTACTAACTCGAGGCAGGTTACCGACGACACAACCCTTAGGACAATCCCTAGACATTTTAAGAACTTTCATGGCTGTGATGCATCTGGTTTGAAATTGAAGGGCATTGACATCTTGCACTGTGGTATTAGGGGGGGAGATCTTAAAAAGCAGTTGGCACAACTGGAATGTCGGTGGATAGTCACCTTGGGCACCTTGACACCGAATGGGCTCAACGAAAAACTCAGTTTTGCATCCTTTCTCTAGTAAGATAGGAGTAATATGACA